>NC_135479.1:82231212-82836837 GCF_052094955.1 Ictidomys tridecemlineatus | reverse complement strand
CTCAGAGCCCAACTGCCACCACCGGCTTCCACAAGCCTCTCACCCACACAAGCCTCTCCACCTCCCACAATCCTCCTGCTCTTGAGGCCAGTTGGCTGGGTTTCATGGGCGGAGCCAAAGAAGTCCCCCAATGAGCAGCTCCATGGAGGAGCCAATCAGCTAGATGTTGCTGGGGCCGCTGTGAGCCAATCATCAGCTGGCAGCTGGAAGTTTGCTGGGGCCCCTTTGGCTGTGGCTCTCAACAAGGATCTGTGTTGAAATATTTGCCGTTATCCTAATTGGTTTTTCCCTATATGTAATCTGATTTCTTTCTCTCATGGCTTTTAATATTCTCTCCTTATTCTGTATGTTGGGCATTTTCATTATAATGTGGCTTGCTGTGAATCTGTTGTGATTCTGTACATTTGATGTCCTGTTTTCCAATTCATTCTTCATGTTCAGAAAGTTTTCTGATATTATTTCATTGAATAGATTGTTCATTCCTTTGGTTTGGAACGCCATGCCTCCCTCTATCCCAATAACTCTTAAATTTGGTCTTTTTATGCTATCCCATATTTCTTGAATGTTCTGCTCATGGTTTCTTACCATTTTCACTGTGTGGTCTACATTCTTTTTAAGATTATATATTTTGTCTTCATTGTCTGATGTCCTGTCTTCCAAGTGGTCTACTGTTTTGGTGATGCTTTCAATTAAACTTTTAATTTGGTTTATTGTTTCTTTCATTTCAAGGATTTCTATTTTTTTTTTAGAATCTCTATTTCCCTATTGAAATAATCTTTTGCTTCCTGTATTTGTTTATATAGCTCTTTGTGGAAATGATCTTTTGCTGCCTGTATTTGCTCTCTTATATCATCCTTTAATTCACAGAACATTTTAATCATGTATATCCTGCACTCCTTCTCTGTAATTTCTTCTGCTGTGATAGCCATGGATTCTAATAATGTGATATCTTGATTTGTTTGGGGCACTTTCTTCCCTTGTCTTTTCATGTTGCTCGTGTGTCTTCCCTTCTAGTGCTGTGGGTCTGAGGTGTTATTGTTTTTACCTTTTTGGCTTATAGTGCTCCTGTAGGATTCCAATACCTCTCCTTTGTGGGGAAGGATCTGTTAACAGATCCCAATATCAGCAATATACCACCTATAAACAATTCGTTGCCATTAAGACGTTTACAGTTTTGTCACAATGTACAGAAATGTTGAATTCAATTATTATCTATAATGTAATCAGTAGGTTTGTAAAAGTGTTTACAGTTTCTGATGGTGGACAATGAACTGAGGGTGAGGCGTAGGATGAGTGCTGAGGAGGCAGGATGAGAGGATATAGAGTTTATCTATCTTAGGAAGTGTGAAAGAGAAATCTAATGAAGAGGGCTAGTAGCAAGAGAATAGACAAGAAGTAATTTTGGGTAGACAAGTATGTGGGAGGACAATAGAGTACATAAAACAAACACACATATATATTCACAAAGTAAAGGATGTTAAAATAGTAAAAATTGGAAAAAAGAAAAAAAAGGCATATACAACACACCTGTAATATATTATTCAGACGTCCCAGTCCTCAAAATCCTAATTCATGCAAAGTACTTGGTTTCACATATTTTGGGGATGTGAGGGTGGGAGGATAGAGGGGGAGAAGAAAAAGAGAAAAAAGAAAAAAGTCTCAAAGGAAGAAACCAGGATTGTTGATTGTTTTGGAGATCAGTTTCTTTCCTGCTTCCCTTCTCATCCAATAGGTGGGTTTGTCTGTTTCAGCTGGTATCTCCACCCTCAGGATGGTGAAAGTAACCAGGGTGGGAAGGCTGATCCTGGTGCAGGGCACCTGGAAGTGAAGTGTGATACCCACAAGTCCCTGCAGGGAGACTGTACCTCAAGGGTCTTTTTGGGGGTCCACTCAAATGACTTGAGCGCATGGTCCCATCTCCCTATCTTGCCTGAAGATTTCCCAGTTCCTGGTCTCTCTGTTAGTCTCCAAACTTTTGTACCATCTCCCTCTCCCTTAGCAGTTCCAAGTTAAGGGAACTCTCTCCCTGGGGCTCACATGGGCAGCACCCTGGTCACCCTATGCACCTGTTCCACTGACAGCTGTTTTGTGTTGGGAAATTACTGTACTGGGTTACCGCCGCTGGGGAGAGGGGGGAGTTGGAAACCGGATACCTGGCCAGCTGGAGTTCCAATCCAGGAGCTTCCCCCACCAAATATGGCAAGGAAGATGACCCAAGATGGAGGCAGTCTGCTTCCAACCCTGGGGTGTTGGGTGGGGTGGGGGGAGCTGGGCTATGGCATTGTGTGATGTGTTCAGAGATGAGTGCTGTGACGTTCAGTACTGTGGTTTTTGGCTGTCTTCAGAGCCTGTGAGATGTCCCCAGAAGCAGGCAGATTACTGCATAGGGTACTATGGCCATAGCTGCCAAGTCAAGTCACAATAAGGAGGCAATTGGGGAGCCCCTTGTTGGTAGATGGGGGTCCACAGGGCAGTGGTGGCTGGAGTTCCTGTGGGAAGGTAGCAGCAGAGTGTCCTGAGTTCTGCAGTGATGCTGATAGGGGATCCTGCTAAGGCCCTCACAAGCCCTGCGGAGACTAGTAGTCGGGAGTTGGGTGTTGGGACTCGGAATCCTGCTCCATTGCTGAGGCCTGGAGCCCTGCACAAGAGCAGCTATGTAGGGCTCCATTTTCACTCTCAGAGAAGCAGTATTCCCACTAGTTGAGACCTGAATCACAGAGCAACACAGAATACTGCCTCCTTCTGGCCCACCATCTTGGATTCTCTTCAGTAGACTCTTAGAGAAGTAATTGAGAGGTCAAAGGGCATGTATGTTTTAAAACTTTGGCTGAGTATTGCCAAAATTGCTTCCAGGAAGATTTACCAAATTTTATTTTCATCTATAGAATCTGAGAGAGCCTGACCATGTTGGGATTAAGTGATCTGAGCAAATGGTCAACCCTCATGTTTATACTGTAATTTTTTTAAAAAAACCTGAATTAGATGTTTTACTTACTTTTGTTGTGTAATAACTCACCCTCAAACTTAGCAGCTTAACCATTTTATTTTGTTCATAATTTTACAGAGTAGTAATTTGGGAAGTGGTTGGTGGCCCAGTTCTTCTCTAGGGTCTCTGGGTTACTGGTAATAGTTGACTGAGGCTGGAATCATGAAGTCTTGGTAAGGTTGGATGTCCAAGATGGCTCAGTCACGTGGCCACATTTCGTGCTTTCTATTGTCAAGGAGCTCAGCTGGGACTGTCAACTAGAGTAACCACATGTGTGTTCTCTCCAGCATAGTGATCCTGTGGTAGTTGAACTTCTGACATTGTGGCTGGCTACTCTACTCCTGGAGTGTTCCAACAGATCCAAGAGGAATCTGCCAGTCTTTTCTGACCTAGCCTTCAAGGTCATACAGCATCACTCCTACCATATTCAACTGGTTGAAGCAATGACAAGTTTTACCAGATGCAAGGGGAGGAGATATAATATCCAGCTTTAAATGGGAGAAATGTCAAAGATTTGAAGCTACTTAAAAGAAAAACTTCCATATAATTATTTCTTTTACATGTAAGTGTTGGCTGGACAGTGTTAGTGGTACATTCAACATCAGCAGTATTCACGAGTTTGAAGGACCTTTGTCTAAGAAGGTGACCCAAGACCAACTTGGATATGTAAGATGGTTGTCATGGGCTTGTGTTGGTTTAATATGTATGTGAATGTGGGCAAACACTGTAGACTGGGGATTTTATAAGTCAATGTGGACAATAGTCAAGAGTTCAGGGTCTGGGACTGAGCTGCTCTGGGGCTGCTTGATTGATGACTCCCAGGACTCTCAGACATGAGAAAGAGGATTCAGGGAGCACAGTCAGGTAGGAGGGGTTAGTTTATGATGCTTCCCCTGGGAACTCACCTGGGAGCTCAGCAGCAAGCCTGGTGTTTGTGACTAGCCAAGAAGTGGTAATCCACTGCTCCTACCCTGTCTGCACTACAGGACCCCCATCCCCAGCGTGCTGAACTCTGCATTTTAGTGAATAAGCTAGCCATATGACTGAGCCATATTTGAAATCCAGCCTTCTCAAGACTTTGGATGAATGCCAGTGACTGATTTGACCATCTTGTCAAGGTAGAAAGAAAAGGAGAAATCCCCTGGTATTTATATATTTTCACTGGTAACCCTTGTCAAGCTTGTGTATCCATGCTGCCATCTCACCTTTGGTATCACCCTTGACTAATTTTTTTTTGATGTGCATTAATTTAGCTTTGTTACCGACTATAAAGATGGTCCAGCTGCCTCTCAGGGCTCATAGGACCAGTATCCCGTCCGTGAGATGTATAACTCTTCATGATTCCTTGGATCCATGCCCACGTTTTTGGCATGTTTCCCTCCAGAGCCACTCAGATATTGGTTAGGAATGAGGCCCACATCCCATAATTCCTCTTTCACCTGCACAGCGCACAGTGGGGGTAATGCTGATTAGAATCTTATAGGGTCTTTTTTGGAATACATATGGCTGGGCCCTATGCTGCATCTGGGGTTAGATTTCTAGAGAACGAGGAAGGGAGTTTGGCGTACCTACTTTGAAATAATTCTTTGGCAATTATGCTTCCATTCCTCCCTCAAACAGCCTTGGTTTCAGAAGGTGTTTTATTCCACATCTGTCACCTCAGTTGCTCCTTGTAAAAGGCAAGGCAGGTGTTATTACCTGTTTCACAGAAAAGGAAATTGAAGCGTGGAGAGGTTAAGTGATTAGCTGGTAAATCGCAGAGCTCTATTTGAATCAAGAATTTCTGATTCCTCTAGAAATTATTCTACAGGTTCTTCTCAGTGAAGACCTCATGGGTACTCCCTTCACTGCGGCGTTCCTGGGGCTGTGCCTGGTGTGGTGACTGGCAGAGGTTTTGTTGGAGTGTGTGGGCAGCTCAATGGGCCAGAGCATCTGAGCCTCCTGCTGGGTACACAGACATCATCCTTTCTTACTAACTTGCAAGTTTGGGCTGAATTTGGGTTGTGAAGGTGACACCTCCCTTGGTGGGAACACTGAGGACGTTAAGGATGCACAGCACATCTTTAAAGGCAACAGTTAGGCACCACTCCTCCAGAATGTAGGTTGGTGGTGAAAAACAACAAAACTTTGTTTTACATTTCAAAGCAGTGCTAGAGGAGGAAGCCTGGCCTGCTGTTTGGAAGTGAATCTGGGCAGGAACCAGTTCTTAAAGACCAGTATGCATCCCTTTGATGGAAAGTACAAGGGCATATCTGGAGTAATACTTTCTCTCTCCCAGCAGGAATAGTGGATGCTAACTAGGTGTTCCCCCAGTCCTGTAACCCTCTGGTGATAAAACACTGTAATCACTTTACCCTGGAAAAGACAAATGAAAGTGTGAACTACAATTTTTTTTTTATGTACCAGGGATTGAGCCCAGGGGCACATAACCACTGAGCCATATCCTCTGCCCATTTTGTTAAACTTTTTAAAATTTTGAGACATGGTCTTGCAAAGTTGCTTATGGCCTCGCTATGTGGCTGAGACTGGCTTTGAACATGTGATCCTCCTGCCTCAGCCTCCTGAGCCACTGAGGAGAACTACAAGGTTTAAGAGGTTAAAAGGAGACATCAGAGATCCGCTGGTCACTCACGATTTTCAGCACAAAACCCAGTATCAAAGAAAAGAGCATTGTTATCTGCTCAGTGAATAAGGCGTGTTACAGTCACTCAGTACAACCACAGAATAAAACCCAGGGCTCCTCCTGCTCACAGGTCACCTTGTGGCTTTCTGGGGCTCCAGATTCCTGGGAGGGGGAGGATGGCTGCTCTTACTGCATTCATGCCACCTCCAGCACAGGGTGCAAGGTAGAGCCACACATTTTCTTACTACTAATGTGGCAAGTTTTTGGTTTGGAATCTCTTTTGAATGCCATGCCATCTCTCTTCCTTTGGTGGGAGGGTGAGCAGTGAGTTCAAATAGGAGGTCTACAATTGGCCTGGTGAGTTTCAAGTGCTTAGAGAGGCTCTCAAGCCACTTTCCCTGACACACAGCTCAAATGACCTTTGTGGGTAACATCTTCACGCTCCCAGTTAGAATGTAAAGCCATAAGCTATTATTGGCCATTCACGTATCATGTCTGATTTTGTTTTTGGAGGAGATAGCATCACCAAGCAGAACTCTTGGTAGGAACAAAGGATAGGCAAGTTGGATGGCTAGAGGTGGATTGTGAAGATGTGAGCAGCAACCCATGCCTGGAGAAGATGGATCTATTTGGGAATCTCACAAGCCTTTTGGGACAAAAATAAAAGCACTAAGAGATTAAAGGGGAGGGAGGGAGAGAGAACCCATGAAGAACAGGGAGTGGGGGTGGGGAGTAGCACCAAAGACCCCCACTGCCTCGTTTAGAATTTTGCTGGGATTCATCCCTGGTGCCATCCTGGGATAAATCCAGGGGATTTTTCTCCAGACATTAGGTTTTCTGATCAATGGTCAGACAATCTGTTTCTGTTTTGTTTTAAGAGAGCATCTGCTACTAAGAACCTGTTATCAAGTATAGTTACTTTCCAGAACCTTCTGAGTCAAATCCCTGCATTGGACAAGTAAGACCCTAAAGAGCCAGTGTTCAGTGGGGCCTTGAGCCTAGGACCCCATTCCTCTGACTACCATCTTTCTCTGTCATAGAAGACCCTCAAAAGTACCACAAACTTTTGTTTGTGTTTTGTGATGGGGCCCTGGTTTTGGCTTCCAAATCCCTGAATTGAAAGGTAGATGATTCTTACTCCATGTTTGGGCCCCATGATCAGAGGTGCTCAAAATGTGTGAATGAATAAATATTTTCCAGGGGAATGTGTTACTTGGTGAACCAAAGGAATGGGCTAGAAAGGGGAAAGAAGGACGGAAAAGTGGCTGTGTTTTACAAATTAGGTGAAGATGAGGATTATCTTTTTATAGTTCCATTCCCAGAGAGAGTCCTCAATAAGTGGAATATCCTGCCTAAAGGAGAGCTCAACCTGTCCACTCATCCTCATGCCTGATCATTTGACACCTTTGACAGAGGCCAACAATAATAATTTACATTTACTGAGCAGGCCTTGCCAAGAAATCCAAAAACATATTATAAATGTCATGTGCTGTGACAGGCACTATTATCCTGTGAGAGATATTGCAACAAATCACCCAATAACTAATTTACAAATTCCAGAAAACCGGAGGGTACTGGATGAAAACCAATGTGACTGTGCAAGGAGCCAATCACATTGGGCCGATTTAATTTCCTCCAATGTCAGAATGACAGGCCTGGAAGATAAGGCAACAGCAATAGATGTAAAATATTCTGACTTCAGTAAGCCCTTTAGCTCTGTTCCATATGATGTCCTCATAAACATGCTATGAAAATATGGCGTAGCCTCTGCTATTGTTATTTAGTCTTTGATTTATCATAGTTTTCTTTCCCTGAAGAGTTTGAGTGGAGTGCTCTGCAGAAAAATATCTGTCACCTGGGAGAGCCCTGGAAGGGCCTTGCTCAGGACCCAGGCCTGGAATGAATCTTGTTCAGTAACACAATTACGGAGATAACTCATGATGACGTGGCGCTTTAACATTTACAAAACACTGAGAGTTGGGCCTCAAATCCAGGTCTTCAGATTCTAAACTCAGAGCATTTCCTGCTCTTCTGTAAGGGCCTTGAAAGGAGCTCTTCACTCAGTTATCCCAGAGGAGTTATCTTTTTTTTTTTTTCTAAGATGGTGATCAGGAGGTCTTAGAGCAGTAATATTTCTGGTGGGTATTGGGGGCAGCTGGTTTTCTGAAGACAGCTCCCAGCTCTGTGGCCTCTGAGTTCTCTCTGCAAATGATCCTTTCTCATGGAGTAAAGTGGCTGTGAGTTTGGGCCGGCAGGAGCTCAGAGGATGCTGGGAGTTTGGTTTAGGTGAGAGCAGAATGACCAAGGTGGAGAAGACTTTCTATTCTGGGATAAATGGATGGAGGTGTGTGTGTGGCAGGTTGGGGGGAAGTTCACAACTTCCTGAGACCCACAGTTCTGAGATGAGACCCTTAGGGAGGGAGCTGTACCTGTTGCCAGATACTTGAGGTCCCTGGAAATACTGCCTGAGCCACTGACCAGGGAGGGATGTAGGCTAACTCAGATGACATGTGGGGCAGAGCTCCCCCTTCCCCCACTGCAGAGACCTGGGCTGCATTCACAACTCATTCATTCACTACCAGCCCACTAGGAGGCCAAAATCCACCTTTTTTTTTTTTTTTCCTGAGACCTACTGGTTTGAGATACCCTCGACAGACAGCCTCAACTGTCAGAGTGCTGAGACAACGTATAATCATGAGTAGAAAAAGAAAACTCCTCACCCACTTCAGGGAGTTTAGTAAACAAACAGAACAGGTGGCTTTTACTGAGGTAGAACAAAATGATGAGGCAGAAGAGAGCTTTTTGAAGAAAAAAAAAACTCTCAAGGAAAACGAGGGAACAACATTGATTCTTTTAAACAACCCAAAGTTATTTCCTAGTTTAAAATTTTTTGATCGGCAAACTGTGAAGTAGACTGGTCGCTGCGGTGAGCAAAATTAGTGTTCTGGATGATCATTTGGGAGAAGTAATTCACAAAATAAAAACATAAGTTGGGGCTATCATGAGTAAAACACTAGGAAATGTGGCCAAGAAACCTAATTTGGAAAAGCTAGGGGTTCTAGAAAGACAGATGGAGAAATAATAATGAAAGAATTAATAGAAGAAACATTTCCTGATTGAAGAAAGACATGGTCTTGGGTTTGGAAGGGCTCACTGAGAGGTCTGGGATTGTGTAAACAGATGTGTCCTGGATACAGTGAGGTGTACTTCTGTAAATGAAGAAATTTTATAGGATAGTGATGGAAAAAGTGGGTCATTTACAAAGATTTATTTGAAAAACCAGAGGTCAGAACTCTATGAAAAAAGATTTATCAATATTGAAAGAAAAAGATTATGATCTAAGAATTCTGTACCCAGCTAATCTAATGATCAACTTTTGGGCCATTTTTGATCTTCAGATACCAGTGAGAATTTCACCCACATTCCATATATAAGATCAAAAATTTAAAGGGACTCTTAAGATTGTTGTGGCCATTTCCTCTCCCCACCAACATATTAATTTTTCCCTTGTAAATGTGGTGTGTGTGGTGTGTGTGTGTGTGAGTGTGTGTGTGTGTGTGTGTGTGTGTGTGTGTGTGTGTATGTGTGTATTCTTGGTGTGATCAAGGCAGAGAATCATAAAGCCAGGGAGTGGAGAAAATACCAGAAATGCTGTTAAAACCATTAGATAGGCTTCAGAAGATTTGGGTGCTTGTATTTATGTTTAACTCTATTTGCTGCAGAATGGAGTGGACCGTAATAAACATGATCTCATGTCTGTATGAGAGGGCCCCAGGGAGACAAATTTGGTTGCTGTGGAATTTCCCAGTGGGAGAAATAAGACATAGTGCTCCGTGACTGGAGGTCCCTCCCTGAGAAGTTTTCCACCTGGGGTGGCCAGGCTTAGTAAATTAAAACCTGCAGTGCCCAGTTAAATTAGAATTTCAGGTAAACAATGACAAAAATGCGTTCTAATTATTGCATGGGCATTCTGTATTTTCCCTGACAATTCTATTCCCACTTCCACGTGAAGCTGTAGAGAGCTCCATTTGTCAGGCAGCTTGGGATGTCAGCTACAGAGAGATGCTGAAGATTGCAGTTTAGTGTGAGGAAAAAGGAAAGGTTGAAGTGAAGGATGGGGTCAGAGCCCATGTGGGAGCTGGAGGAGGAGTGGTTTCTGAGTGCCAATTTCTCTGTCTATAGCTTTGAAACAGATTTGGACTGGTCCTTATTCTTGCTTTTCTCTTTTCCCAAGTATTGAGAATTGAATTCAGGCCCTTGCACATACTAAACTAGTACTCTACCACTGAGCTATATCTCAGTCACTAAGTTGCCTAGGTTGGCTTCCAACTTGTGATCCTCCTGCCTCAGTCTTCCAATAAGCTGGAATTACAGGTGTGTGCCACCATACCCAGCTTGGTCCTTGCCTTTGGGGCATTTAAAATCTAATTATAAAGTGTATGCGATAATAAGGAGCTAATTTTCATTAAGCTTTTACCATGTATCAGCAACTATGCTAAGCACTTTAGCACATTTATTCTTCAAAATAACAATTATTACCTTTTAGATGAGTAAATTAAGGTACAGAGAGTTTAAACAACTTGCTTGAAGTCATATAGACAGCAAGTGCTACAGCCAGGCAAGACTTAAACCCAGGTGTGCCTGATACTAGGAGCAGCGATGTTCTCTACTAGGCCATCCTATCTCACAATCAAATTTAGTAAGCAAAAAATGAAAGCATTTGACAGTTCACACCATATGCAGGCATGGAAGGTGGCCAGGTGGGGAGAGACTGGTGTGGGCCAGATGGGTCTTAGAAGGCTTCTTGGAAAAGGAGGCCTGGAAACTGGGATCTCACTGATGGGTTTGGATTTGGGTTGGTGAGAACATCAGCTGGTGGAAGTGGGTCCTCATGGGGTGAGCAGTGAGGATGGGGTATAGCAGGCTGTGAGGTGGTGCCAGCATATCAGAGGAGACAGGGTTGAGTCGGCCCAGCAAGGGTAAGCATTTGTGTCCAGCATGGCACAGTGACCAGGCTACTTGAGCTTTTGGTCAGTATCATAAGGACAATTGGAAGCCATGAAAGTGTCCAGATGAGGGATGGTCCTGGTTCCATCAATATTTAGGGGGTAACTGGACAGGACTTGGTGGGGGAGTCTGATGGGTGTGTGCTCTACAAGGTCTGCTGGCAGCGCCCCTAAGTGGAGGAACCCATAAGCCAGCTGGGGTGGGGACAGGCGGGACCCCTCTTATCTATAGCTTTGGGGAAGCTGCTATCCCCAGAAGGAGGGGGTATTGTTGGTGCCCTTTCCTGTTCAGGGCAGACAGGTGGCCCAGACTAGACACAGGGTTGCATGCCAGCCTAGAGAGAACACTTACAGCAGAGACAGGGTGGTGGGGTACAGAGCCCATGCAGAGACCTGATGTGGTAAAGGCACTGGCCTCTACCTTAAACACCTTTGAGGACAGTGCATTTGCCATTATGCCTCTCATGCAGTGTCCACCCATATACTGGCTTTACATAAAACCCACACATACTTCCAGATCTCCCACCACCATGGGCCAGGCACCATCCCTGACATTGATTGTGGGTAAGCCGAGCCATTGCCACGCAAGGCGGCTGAAATAAAATGTGTAATTGTGTTCTAAGACACCTTAATTGTTTATTAATTACTCCATAAATCATAGTGACACCTGTGTTTGTGCTCCTGTTAATTCCCTTTCATGAGGTGGGGGATGGAAGTAAGTCCTGCTTTCCCAAGAAGCACATGGCTGAATAACTAGGCCCATAGCTGAGGGATGGAGGGACTGAATGGGGACAGGGACACCAGGCCTCTCAATGCTTCTCCCTGTCAGCCTCCTTACCTTGCTTTGTTTGTTCACTCAACAAATATATAAGCATTCCTTACCCCCTCTGGCCAAGACTCAGCTCCTTTCAGGAAAACACTACCCACTAACGGAAACTGGAGAGGGCAGGGGTGGGGGTAACCGCTGACTCCATTTAGGTTCATCTTCCCAAAAGCTGGTAAAGAGAGTGGGTACTCATATCACAGGTGAGAAACCCAGGCTTAGAGACTTTTATTCAAGACCCAAGGCCTCAACGCCAATTATGTAGCCCTGCTAGAGTTTGGACCCAGTTTGTTTGACTCCCCAGTGACCTAGTTCCTGGTGGGAGAGAACAGCCTGGGAATGGGCATGGAGCTCTCTCGTTAGTCCCTGATACATCTAATGTGTCTTAACATCCATCCAAGGAAAGGCAGGCTGTTTTCCAAATGGTAACCCTCCTCCATATTTCTTAAGGGTCATATCTAAAAGGGAAGTGTATTTTGGTGTCCTGTCCCTCAGTCTGGCCACTGCCTGAGTCCCCCTCTAACTGACCTCCGTTCCAGACAGTCACTCGTGCCTGTCCCTGGGAGCCTCTCTCTACCCACATCTGTTGGCAGCCATCAGCGACCATGCGCCTGGCCCCGGAGAGCACGCGATTGCTCCAGATGGCTAATAGAACTTTATTGCCACAATCATTCTTAATGTGGCTGTTGCAAAGCCCTGTCTGGAAGCTCAGCTCCCGTGGTGGTGCAGCAGGGCCGGGGCCCCCTGCTCTCTCCCTCGGGCTGACAGCACACTTTTGTGGATGCTAAGAACTGGCTCTTGAGAAGACAAGCGATGCCATAAAACCTAGATTGGGGATAATGCTTTCCCCTCAGTTGAGATCGAGACTGTGAAGACAGAAGGGAGCTCTTCCAGCAGAGGTGGGAGGAGGTTCTGTGCTCTGGGCCCTGAGTGTGTGCAAGAATGAAATGTGCTCTGGTGGGTGAAGAAGGCAGGTGGGAAGTATGATCAGCCTCATCCTCTCCCAGTCAGCCTTTCCCCGCCCAGAGGACTCAGCCCCCAGAAACTTTCCTGACCAGCCAATCATTTTCTCTGCCTTTTGCAATCTGTTACTTTCCTTCCAAGCACTTTTCTCCATTTGCCACAATAAACCTATGGGTCAGTTTGTTTAATGTCTCCCTCGGTCACTAGACTATGCAAGAGTGAGTTTTGCTTTGCTCAGCACTATACCAGGTGTCTACATAGTGCTTGGCACCTGAATTCCCAATAAATATTTGTTGAATGAACAACAAGTGAATAAATTCTATAAATGAGCTAAGGTCACTTCCTCCTCCAGAATGATTCTCTTAGGCCTTCCTGACAGAATGTCTCCTGATGTGCTTCTTCGTAGGTGATCTAAGCTTGGAAGGAAGGAGGAAGGAAACTAAGATGCTTGCAGAGGTTAATAGAGTAGTTAGATTCTGGGCCCTGAAGCTTGAGGCTAAGATGCCCAACTCTGCCCAGCACACAGTAGGTACTGAACACAGTACATGAAGTGAACAAATGAGAAAATGTTAGAAATAATTTCTTGACTCCTATGGATGGTAAAGTAAGTGAGTCTATAGGAGAGAACTTCCCAGGTCTACAAAAAAAGGAGCAGGGTGTTTGAACACTGCTTACCATGTTCATGAGGTAATTTTACTGTGGCAGATGTAGAACACTCAACTTCCCAGCCCTGTGTCTCCCCGCTAAGCTCTAGCTGGGAGGATCTGCTCATGGGTTAGCACCTTCCAGCAGGGAGACAGTGAGATGCCAGGCCAACTGTCTGGGCTCCAGGTACAGAGGACATTACAGGTCAGTGCCATGGTGCAGACAAGGAAAAGCCATGAGTCTTGGAGAAGCCTCCAGCAGAACCATCTCTAGCAGGGAAAGGAGCTAATAGCTTGGGGAAGTGGGAAAGCCTCCCTCCGTGTCCTTCATCCCATGGCTCATTCCTCTGCTGGGGCCAGCTGGACCCAAGAGCAGATAAGTCTTGAAGGGCAGGGCCTCACACAGGTGAGAGCCTCCCAGGAGTCCAGGGAACACACCAAGAGTGGCAGGAAACTGCCCAGGGGGTGTGTGGACTGCAGAGCCTGCTTTGATGCCGTAGGACTGTTTTATTCCATCACTGTGCCTATTGTGGGGCTGGGGAGGCCTCCTGAGGAAGCATGGAGTGGGCTGGCAGAGGGGCAGAGGAGCTTGGAAGTGGGGAGGACTTTGAAGACAGGATAGAGGAGGGGACACAGGAGCTCAGGGGGAAGGGGCAGAGAAGATTTATCAAGAGGAGGCCAGCTGTGCCTGAGGAAGAGTTGTGGAGATGGACTATGGATCAGGAGCCAGGAGCTAGGCAGCTGCCCTACAGGCTGGGGATGGCAAGACCACAGAGAGGAGGGGTGAAGATGGCGCTAGGGACTGAGAGGGGTAAGAGGTGATGAGACTCTCTGTATGCCCTGCTGAGAGAAGTAGGAGATGAGAACCAAGGCCACAGATTTGAAACCAGAAAAATCCCTATAATGGGGTATCAAACACCTGGCATATGAAAACCTAGGAAAGATATTGTGATCTCTAGAACTCATCAGGGATTCACTAAGTTTTGTCAAATTAACCTCATATTTTGATCGGGGCTACTTGCAGTCGTCCAGGTAGAGATCAGGGGACATGACAGACTTTGTGAGCCTGGCTTGAGCAAGTCGGAAACCTTGAAGTCTCACATTATCTCTGTAATTAAGATGAAAAAGAAATGTTGCATATAATCCCCTGGGGAGCTGTGATGGTTGAAGTGGGGGTGATGTTAAGGGCCTTTAGATAGGGCAGACAACTAATTCATCATCTGCATGGGCTCACTTTTAGAGGGTGGAAGGGACATGTGTCAGCTGAGTCTTCTGGGAAGCAAATCCTGAGGTGGAGTTAGGAGGACAAAAGTCTTATTGGGGAGAAACATCTGCAAAAGGAAAAGGAAAGAGGAAGTGGGATTGGGTGTGGGGTGGGGGCTGTGTATTCACAATGCAGACCTGCCAGAGTCTCTTCAGACCAAGGGGCAAATGCCAACTATTAGGAGAGTCCCATGTTGGGGAGATAGCTGGACCCTTGTACTCACTTGTCTAGTCACGGGCCAGAATGACTTTTGCTTAGAAGCTGAAGCAGTCCTGAGAGACCTAATAGCTAGCTGTAGACTGTCAGGAAACCATACTATTTCCCCTGTGGGCAGCACATCCTTCCTGGAGAGTACAGGGCACTCTAATAATGACACCAGGCAACAGTTACAAACTAGGACTGTCCCTCAAAAAACAAGACATCTGGTCAACCATGTTTCGTGTTATGGTTTGGATTTGAGGTGTCCCCCAAAAGCTCACATGTGAGAAAATGCAATAAGGTTTAGAGAAGAAATGATTGGGTTCTAAGGGTCTTAAACCCAATCAGTGATTTAATCCCCCTGATGGGATTAACCAGTGGTAACTGAAGTGGTATGGTGTGGCTGGAGGAGATGGGAATTGGGTTATGGCTTTGGGTATATATTTGTATGTGGAGAGTGGAGTCTGTCTCTCTCTCTCTCTCTCTCTCTCTCTCTCTCTCTCTCCTTCCTTATATGAGCTGGATCCCTCTGCCACCCTCTCTCGCATTGATGTTCTGCCTCACCTCGAGCGCTGAGGAATGAAGCCTACCTTCCATGGACTAAGAACTCTCAAACCGTGAGCCCTCAAATAAACTCTTCTATAGTTGTTCTGGTCAGATCGTTTAGTTACAGCAGTGAAAAAGTTGACTAAAATATTTCCAGAGAACTTTCTTAGGATTCAGTCTTTGATTCTAACTTTATTTTAGTTGGCCTTTTTTTTTTGATGTTGCGATTAAAATTTATTTGGGGGCTCCCAGTTTCAGAGGTCTCAATCCGTAGACAACTGGCTCATTCCTTGGTGCTGTGGTGAGGCAGAACATCAGGGTGGAAGAGAGTGGACTGAGAAAAGCAGCTCATCATGATGATCAGAAAGCAGAGAGAGACTTCACTTGCCAGATACAAAATATATACTCCAAAGTCACGCTCCCATGCCCACCTCCTCCAGTCACACCCCACTTGTCTTCAGTTACCACTCAGTTAATCCCTATGAGGGGATTAATTCACTGATTGGGTTAAGGGTGTCATAAACCAATCATTTCACTTCTGAATATTCTTATACTGCGTCACACATGAGCTTTTGGGAGACACCTAATAGCTAAACCATAACAAACTTATTCTCTCCTGGTCATATGCTGTTAATATTTTTAAAACCAATTTCTTGTCTTGAATAAAATATATAACATTCACTGGCAATTATTTACATGCCAGACCTGAACTGAACTTTTTATGTAAATTTATTAATTTAATATTTCTAACAATCTGATGAGGCAGATACGCTATACTTATATATACACTATACTTATATATTACAAAAATTTAAATATGATATAAAAAACATATATTGTATTCTTATATAGTATAATTACGTGCTTATATAATTATAATACGCTCATGTGATAATAACACTCAATTTACAATTTGATGCACAGAAAGGTTACATGGCTTGTTCAAGGTCGTATGTCATATAAGTGGCAGAGATCGGTTTCACACCCAAAGATTTGTTTATGGGGCCTGAACTCATAAATATTTCACAATTTGTAGAATTTTGAATTGGTATAGTCTATGTACCAGAATCCAGAGAAGTTACATAACTTATATTCCTGGAGGTGGTTAAGACTAGTACCTCGAGCCCTGACTTCTGAGTCCAGGGTTTCTTAACTGCCACATGCTCAGCATGCTTATTCAGTTTGTGGATAATAGAAAGCTGCATAGGAAAAATCTACTACTGAAGATCCCATAGTAGCTCAAAAGTGATTTTGACAGGCTAGAATGAGATTTCAAACCAGTAAGACGAAAATTAGCAGAGATACATGTGAGCATCTACATTTAGGTTCAAAAGCCCTGATGGTACAAATGCTAGGTGGAGAAGAACTTGCAGGTTTTGGTAATAAGATCAGTCAGAGGTGACAGGAGATGAGAATGGGGGACACAGTTTTAGGCTGCATGAATACTGTGGCATTCAGATCACAGTAGGTAAGGGTCCTCCCTGTGCATCCCTTCACCCACACTCAGGAAGTCAATTACTAACTTTTTCCTGGCTACCATGTTTTTACAGGGATGGAGACTAGGTCAAGGACCCCTGGAGAAGGGTGACTGAGGACAGAGACTTTTAAATGTGTTGCACGAGAAACGCTGGAGGTGCTGTGGAATGTGTAACCAAGACCAGGTGCACTGTCCCTTGGGCACTCTTGAGTTGCTCTCTGAATGGTAGGAGGCCAGGGCCACCTGCAGTACCTCCTTGGAAGCCCTGCAGAGCTGGGGAGTTTGAGCTCACCTCCTACGTGCATGCATGCTAACCATAATGCCTTAAGAAATTAAAGTTCAAGAAAGTGCTCAGTACTCCATTGTCTCTTCTCCCAGACTCTCCTGGGACTTTTCACTCTCTCACCCAATGAGCTTTTGTTTTGCCTCCATCTTGAGCACTGGCCGAGCCTCCAAGGGCTTGGCAGAGCATGTTCGAAGTCTTTCTTGGAAACCTCACATACGTGGGGGTGGGGATGTGTCCTTTGTGGGGATCTGGAGTTCCAAAGTAAGGGGATGGGGTAAGAGACTGGGAATTTGGGTTGCCCTTTCGGAATGTCTTCTTATAACTCTGTCCCATTTTAGCCTGAGCACATGATCTTACCTGGCTGGGTGACCAGCCTGACTCAGTAAGGTAGTGAACATAGAGGGTGAGCAGAATGGGGAGGGGTGCACAGGACAAGGTCAGCTCGGGAGATATGAGTTTGAGGTGGATGGGTTCTCACAGGTACAAAGTCAAGAAAGGGGACTGTGGCGAATGTGGCTAACTCACACACACATTGTAGTTGAAGCTCATAATTCAAGGAGACAGGAAAGGTATTCAAAGTGGGGTCTGGAGACAAGCAGAAAGCATTTCGTTCTTAGAGAAGCAGAATTTTGGGTCCCACCAATCACAATCTGCATTTTAATAAGATCTCCAGGGATTCCTGGGCATATTTAAGTCAGAGAAGCACTGCTATAAGCCAGTGATTCTATCTCAATGCTGGGTTCACAGTAGAATCACCAGTCCTGTGCTTACTCTGGGATTCTGATTCAACTGCCCTGTGCTGGGACCCAGGAACATTTCTTTTCTTTTTCCTTTGTTCCCCCACAACAGCTTCCTAGGTGATTTTAATATGTAGCCACAATTGTGTAAATCAGCCATTCTTAAACTCGAGTGAACATCAGAATCATGTGGAGGGCTTCTTGAAGCAGCTCACTGGGCCCCCGCACCCGAGTTCCTGATCCAGTAGGTCAGGAGTAATGACCAAGAATCTGCGCTTCTAACAAGTTCCCAGGTGATGTTATTGCTGCTGGTTCCTGGTCCACACGTTGAGAACCACTGATATAGAGTGAGGAGAGGCCAGCAGAGGGCCCCAGATAGAATCCCAAAGAAACATCGACATTGATGAGTTCAGAAGAGAAAGGGAGAAAGAGAAGGAAAGATTTTAGACAGGAAGGCGAGCCAGGAAGGTTCTTCCTGGTCCTTCCCAAAGACTACTTGTGCCTTGTATCCTCATTTTGTTCCAGATGCCCACTCTGACAATGTCTGAGGTAGAGGACTGTGGAATAGGGAAGGAAGTATTTGTTTGGTATGTTCACCTTGGGTCTTGTTTTAATTATTTTCCTTGTTGATTAGGTTATATGACTTGGTTTTGGTTCTGACACTATGATGACATCTACTTAGGACAGATACAGCTCTTAAGTAATCTTCCCACCAGGCAATCCTTATCTAGCAATTCCCTCTCTCAAGAACCTGCCATGGCTCTCCATTCTCCTTTTAAAAATTGATCCAGCAGCTCCACAGTCTTGCAATTTAGCTGCCTCCTCGGCCACCTCCCTGGCCTGTGTTATCAAGAGTCTTCCACACCATTTGCCTCTGGACTGTCTGTTCTACCCGTGTCTGGAGGCCATGTCTGGTCTTTATTTCTTTCAATCCCATTTGCTCTTATGATATTCTCCTATCTTTCCCAAATTATTCTCCTACCTTAAAAATCCAACTTGAAGCTCCTCTGTAGAACATCACCCAGATGTTTTGGGAAGGACAAATGGAGCATTGTCGTTTGTGCGTGCTGGTTGGATGATGTTCACATACAAACACGGGCATTAGGCATTTTCTGTGGAGGTTTTTGCCTTATTTTGGCAGTAATCTCCTGGCTACCTCTTCTTCCCACCATTGCAGGGCCTGGACCTTCTGTTTGGTAACTAGTGCAGGTCTTTGTACATAGTGTGATGAAGCTGTGAGAGGCAGTTGCAGAATTGAGAACACAGGCCCTGGATCAGGTGTTTCCTGAGGTCAGACTCCATTAGGCTTGTAGTTATAAAGCCTCTTAGGCAACCAGAAAAATATGTCAGAATAAGTAGTGAGGGGATGTAGAAAGTATCTGTGGATTAAAACCCAGGGCAATTGGCCCTGGCACCACAGAGTGGGACTCAGGGACTGGTTGATCTCCCACCTAGACTCTCCAACCCAACACCCAGTGTGCCTCGCCACAACTGCCCGGATCCTCAGCAGGAACCACATCTGTCTTTGTGGACCGCCTTAGCCAGCTCCCATTTTCCCTAAATATTTTCAGGAGCTGCACTAGGACATTACAGTCTCAGAGAGTGGTTTCTGGTGAGGGCTGCCTTCATATCCTAGCTGCTCTACCCAGTTATATGCCTTGGGCAGTCACTAAGCATTTTTTTTTTTTTTTTGGTACTGGGGATTGAACCCAGGGCTGCTTAACCAGTAAGCCACGTCCCCAGCTCTTTTTAATATTTTATTTAGAGACAGGGTCTTGATGAGTTGCTTAGGGCCTCACTAAGTTGCTAAGGCTGGCTTTGAATTTGTGATCCCTCCTGCCTCAGCCCCCTTGAGCCGCTGGAATTACAAGCATGCACCATGGCACCTGGCTCACTCAGCCTCCTTTTTTTTTTTTTAATTTGTTTTTTAGTTGTAGGTGGATATAATACCTTTATTTTATTTATTTATTTTTATGTGGTGCTGAGGGTTGAACCCAGGGCCTTGCACATGTTAGGCGAGCGCTCTACTGCTAGACCACAACCCCAGCCCTCACTCAATCTCCTTAAGCCTCAATTCTGTACCTGAAATAGGGTAACAATGATAGTGGTCTCCACTTTGGGAAGATGTGTGAATTCAGTTGGATAATACCCACAAAGAGCCTAGCACTATGCCTGTAGCACGGTTCATTAATGGGAGCTATTATTATTTTATGTATGGGTTGACTCAAGGCTGGGGTTTTGGAGAAATCCAGTTTAGAAATCCCTCCTCTGTGAAGCCTTCCTGACTTCTCTCTGTGCAGCATGCTCACATCCCTCTCTGGGTCTGCACAGCTCATTATGCTCACCTTTATGGATGTTTATCATTATGTTCTCTAGTCACCTCTTCATGGGCTTGTTTTCTCTACAATCACATCAAGGGCTAGAGCACCAGAACCTGTTCTTTCACATGCAGTGAATGTTTGCAGAAATTAATATATTGAAAGTGGCTTCTTCTGCCCTGCTCTTCTATTTTTAAATTTTAATTTAATTCATTCATTTTTAACATAGGCAGTCCCTCCCCATGGCTCAAAATTCACAGTAAACATACAGTAGAAATTCTCCCTTCTTTGCCTTGCTCTACCCCAGAGGCAAAAATGTTATAATTTTTAAATAGTGTATCCTTCCAGAACTATTATATGTGTATGTGTATACAAAGATATGTAAATATTCTGGTCAGTATTCTTTTTGCATCTCAGATTTTCATGACTCCTCTGGCTTGCTGATGAGGTTCTGGAGCCAGATTGCCTGGGCCTAAGCCCTGACTGTGCCATCGGACACCTTTGTGGTTTGGAGCCAGGTTGCTTCATGGTGTCTTACTTTCCTTTTCTATAAAATGGGTGTGTTAGTCAGCTTTTTATTGCTGTGAGCAAAACACTTGGCAAGACCAATTTAGAAGAGGAACTTCAAGTTGACAGTTTCAAAGATTTAGTCCATGGTGGCTGACTCCTTTCCTCTGGGCTCAAGGTGAGGCAGAACATCATGGCCCAAGGGCACAGCAGAGGAAAGCTTCTCTGCCGCAGTCTGGCTGGGCACAATTCACGAGCCACTTGTCAAGCAGAAACAAACTTTATTTTTATAACACATACTCCAGCACCACACGAGCTCTTCAGGAATTCCCTCAGAGCCCAACCACCACCAGCTTCCGGTGAGCCTCTCAACCCCCCCACTCCTCCTGCTCTTGAGGCCGATTGGCTGGGTCGCGTGGGTGGAGCCAAAAGAATCCCCCAATGAGCAGCTCCGTGGTCTGAAAGGGCGAGGAAACAGCCCAGTGAGCATCACCGCAGAGGAGCCAATCAGCTGGCAGCTGGAAGTTTGCTGGGGCCATGGTGAGCCAATCAGCTGGAAGTTTGCTGGGGCCCCTTTGGCTGTGGCTCTCAACGCTTCTCACCTCCTGGTGACTAGAAAGTAGAAAGGCTAGAAGGGAGAAGGGCTATAGGGAGGGTATGCCCCTAGGGACCACCTCCTCTGTCTCCGCCCCACCTACTTACAGTCTATTCAAACCAGGATGGGCTGATTAGGTTCCAGCTCTCACAGTCCAATCACCTCACCCCTGGATATTCCTGCATTAACACAGGAGCTTTTGGGGGGACACCTCACATCCAAACCATAACAATGGGTAGGTAGCAATGGCTGTCCCATGGAATTATTGTGAGAAAACATGTTAAACATTGCCAACGGTGCTTTTGCATAGAGCAGGGCCCCAGCCCAGTGATGTTGGCCATTATTGTGGGCTACTATTCATTCCGTGCTTACTGTGCGTGAGGACCATATTACTGCTGTCATAGTCCTTGTCCCCTTGATTAAACAACAACCTTGTGAGGCAGGGGCCATGATCTCTATTACACAATCTCAGATTAAATACAGTCAGTATCTGTATCTCACCCAGGCTCCCTCAGGCAGTTAATGTCAGAGATGAGATTGGAGGCTAACCCACAGGCCTAGACCTTCTCTTGAGGCTTCTTGTTGATGTCCCCTTCCTAGGGCTGTGTCCTAGGCATGGCAGCAACCCAATAAAAGCTGGCTCACTTGGGGTTTTCCTTCCCAAGGCCTTTGGCTTTTGTTCTGAGGGCATCTGTTCCCGAGCAGGATCATTGAGGCTGTAGATGTGCCCTGTTCTGACCCTCATGCCAGTCTAGGGCCTTATGCTTCAAATCTGCAGTTTCTATGTGGTTCCATGGTCTAAGGGAGTCTGCCTCCCAATTATCCTTCCTTTTTCCTCCTGTTTATATCAGCAGAAATGAAGGAGAGAGAAACCAGCCTTTAACTAGGATTTTATTACCCATTGACCTCAGCCATCTCCATCTATTACTCCCATGCTCTGCCCATTAGTTGTCAGGGCAACGTGGTGGAACTCCCTGCTGGCTGCAGTTGGCTGAGTTTAATTCTCCCCTGCTGCCCTATCGGCTGGGCATGGCGGCCCCGTGTTCTTGCTCCAGAACCACTGTTGGGCACGGCCTTGGAAGAGTAAATCTGGAAAATGAGATGTGTTTGGGGGAAGAGACAGATAACTGCCTGGGCCCCTTGTTCTCAGAGTGTAATTGCCGCCCAAAGTGTGGTTCGTGGGTCACTGATGGAAATCATGAGGGCTGAGAAGAAGGCAGAGCTGTCCACGAGGGAGAGGGTGAACCAGAGTTATGTCAGCCGGGCTGAAGCTTAGCTCTGGCCTCTCTGGCCTCCTGGCAGCTCCTCTGGGCCTGATGATGGGGTCCCTTCATCACCCCTCTCTGGCTTCCTCTCTGTTTTTGAATTCCCTGGAATAAAGGGCACAATCTTCTTCATACCCCCTCCTCACCTTCTCCCAAAGTTTCCAGGCTCAGATTCTCACTCCCTTCCAAATTGTTCATCTTTCGGCTTACAATTGTCTTTTCTAACCCCTGAAACAACTTGCTTTCTTCTTTTCCAGAGTTAAATTTTTCCCCCAACATTTTCTTTATCATTGGCAAAATTCTTGCCTTCAAATAGACATGCATAGTCCGTCCTCACCTTCACCTGGCTCTGTGGCCTCTAGAGCTGCCTGCCTCATCCCATCTATGTGGACTGACACCTGTAAGTCCAGCCCTGGGAGATGAGGAGGAAGTAGATACAATTCTTGTTTTCAAATAGCTCACAATCGAAGAGTGGGAGAAACAGGTGCCTGATATTAGATTGCACACTATGTGTGTTGGGAAGCAGGGAGCACAGATCTGGTGGGGGCAGAGGGGAACAAATACTATAAGACCAGGTCTTAATAATTTTATTTTTTTGAGATAGATAGATAGAGAGAGAGAGAAAGAGGAAATTTTTAAATATTTAGTTTTTAGTTTTTGGTGAACACAACATCTTTATTTTGTGCTAAGAATTGAACCCAGCGCCCTATGCATGCTACTCGAGCATGCTACCACTTGAGCCACATCCCCAGTCCCCTTAATAATTTTATTTTGAGAGCCAGTTTACCAACACACTTCTGGAACATCACAGAGAACAGATTTATAAGTGAAGAAAGAGGGAGAGTGATGTGTGGAGGACATTTGTTTGCTGGGATTTTTTTCAGTTATAAGTGACAGAAAATCAATTTAGAGAGGGGGGGGAAGACTGTATTAGCTCATGTCATGAGGAAGAGGGCATGATTTCAGGCATGGATGAAACAAAGGGTTCAAATAATGTTATTAGGAATCTCTGCTGTTTTAAAAGTATTTCTGGTTCTCTCTCTTTATCTCTCCCTCCTTTTTTGTCTTAGCTCTTCTTCCCATCTCACGAGGAGAGAGGTCCTTTTGAATTCATCTTTCAGTTGACCCTATGCCACTCATGTGCCCCCTGTACAAGCCAGCTCTGTTCAGCAGGATGGCTGTATGCTAATAAAAAAAAAAGAGAGAGAGAGAGATCTTGTTCCCAGAAGTGAAATGGTTTACTGAGCATCACTCATATGGATTGCATAAACAAGCAGGGGTTTCCATTCTCATTTCAGATAAAGTAGACTTCAAACCAAAGTTAATCAGAAGAGACAAAGAAGGACATTTTATACTTCTTAAGGGAAGTATATATATAAGCAGGACATAACAATTATAAATATTTATTCCCCAAACAATGGAGCTTCTATGTACATCAAACAAACCCTTCTCAATTTCAAGAGTCAAATAGATCACAATACAATAATACTGGGTGACTTTAACGCACCTCTCTCACTGCTGGACAGATCTTCCAAATAAAAACTAAATAAGGAAACTATAGAACTAAATAATACAATCAATAATTTAGACTTAACAGACATATAGAATATTTTATCCATCAACGAGCAAATATACTTTCTTCTCAGCAGCACATGGCTCCTTCTCTAAAATAGACCATATCTTATGCCACAAAGCAACTCTTAGTAAATTCAAAAAAACAGAGATAATACCCTGCATTCTATCAGACCACAATGGAATGAAATTAGAAATCAATGATAAAAAATAGAAAATACTGTAACAAATGGAGACTAAATAATACACAATTCAATGCTGAATGAATAGTAGAAGAAATCAAGGATGAAATAAAAAAGTTCTTAGAAGTAAATGAGAACACTGACACGATATATCAAAATCTCTGGGAGACTATGAAGGCAGTACTAAGAGGAATCTTTATTGCACTGAGCACGTTCATTAAAAGAATAAAAAGTCAACAAATAAATAACCTAACACTATAGCTCAAAGCCCTAAAAAGAAGAACAAATCAACACCAAAAGCAGTAAAAGACAGGAAATAATTAAAATCAGAGCAGAAATCAGTAAAATCAAAACAAAAGAAATGAAAAGTTGGTTCTTTGAAAAAATAAATAAAATAGATAAACCCCTGGCCATGCTAATGCAGAGAAAAAGAGAAAACTCGAATTACTAAAATACAAGATGAAGAAGGAAATATCACAACAGTCACATCTGAAATACAGAAGATAATTAGAAACTATTTTGAAAATTTATATAGCAACAAAATAGAAAATATTGAAGACATCAATAAATTTCTAGAGACATATGACCTACCCAAACTGAATGAGGAGGTCATAAATGATTCAAATAGATCAATTTCAAGTAATGAAATAGAAAATGCCATCAAAAGCCTACCAACCAAGAAAAATCCAGGACTAGATGGATTATCAGCTGAGTACTACAAGACTTTCAAAGAAGAATTAACACTAATACTCCTCAAAGTATTCCATGAAATAGAAAATGAGGGAATCCTTCCAAACTCATTGTATGAGGCTAATATCACCCTGATAGCAAAACCAGATAAAGACACATCAAGGAAAGAAAACTTAAGACCAATATCCTTGATGAATATAGATGCAAAAAATCTCAATAAATTCCTGGCAAATTGCATACAAAAACACATTAAAAAGATAGCTCACCATGATCAAGTGGGGTTCGTCTCAGGGATGCAGGGTTGTTTCAACGTAAGGAAATCAATAAGCGTAATTCATCATATTAATAGACTTAAAAACAAGAATCATATAATCATCTCAATAGATGCAGAAAAAGCATTTGAAAAAATACAGCACAACTTCATGTTCAAAACACTAGAAAAACTAGGGATAGTAGGAACATACCTTAACATTGTAAAAGGTATATATGCTAAACACAAGGCCAGCATCATACTAAATGGAGAAAAATTGAAAGCATTCCTTCTAAAAACTGGAACAAGACAAGGATGTCCTCTTTTACCACTTCTATTCCACATCATACTTGAAACTCTAGCCAGAGCAATTAGACAAAAGAAAAAAATTAAAGGGCTACAAATAGGTAAAGAAGAACTCAAGTTATCACTATTTGCTGATGATATGATTCTAGAAGATCCAAAAATTCCACCAGAAAACTTCTAGAACTAGTAAATGAATTCAGCCAAGTAGCAGGATATAAAAATCAACATCCACAAATCAAATGCATTCCTATACATCAGCAATGAATCCACTGAAAGAGAAATTAGGAAAACTACCCCACTCACAGTAGCCTCAGAAAAAAAAAAGATAAAAAAACTATGGGACTCAATCTACCAAAGAGGTGAAAGACCTCTACAATGAAAACTACAGAATACTAAACAAAGAAATTGAAGAAAACTTCAGAAGATGGAAAGCTCTCCCATACTCCTGGATAGGCAGAATTAATATTGTCAAAATGGCCATACTACCAAAAGTAGTATGCAATTAATTTAATGAAATTCCTATTAAATCCCAATGACATTCTTCATAGAATTAGCAAAGGCAATCATGAAATTTATTTGGAAAAATAAGAGACCTAGAATAGCTAAAGCAATCCTTAGCCATAAAAGTGAAGCAGGAGGCATCACAATACCAGACCTTAAACTGTGCTACAGAGCTATAGTAACGAAAACGGCATGATATTGGCACCAAAATAGATTTGTAGACCAATGGTACAGAATAGAGGACACAGAGACAAACCCATATAAATATAGTTATCTCATACTAGACAAGGGTGCCAAAAACATTCACTGGAGAAAAGATAGCCTATTTAACAAAGGGTGCTGGCAAAACTGGAAATCCATATGGAGCAAAATGAAATTAAACCTCTATCTCTCACCCTGCACAAAAATCAACTCAGAGTGGTCAAAGACTTAGGCACTAGAACAGAGACCCTGCACCTAATAGAAGAAAAAAATAGGCCCCAAAATGCACCACGTTGGCCTAGGATCTGACTTCCTTAACAAGACTCCTAAAGCGCAAGAAGTAAAATCAAGAATCAATAAATGGGATGGATTCAAACTAAAAAGCTTCTTCTCAGCAAAGGAAACAATAATGTGAGGAGAGAGAGCTTACAGATTGGGAGAAAATCTTTACTACATCCACCTCTGATAATGCATTAATCTCTAGGATGTATAAAGAATACCCCCCCACACACACAAATAACCCAATCAATAAATGGGCTAAGGAACTAAACAGACACTTTACAGAAAAAGAAATACAAGCAATCAACAAATATATGAAAAAGTGTTCAACATCTCTAGCAATTAGAGAAATGCAAATCAAAACTACTCTAAGATTTCATCTCACTCCTGTCAGAATGGCAATGATCAAGAATACAGGCAACAATGATTGTTGGCAAAGATGTGGGGAAAAGGCACACTCATATATTGCTGGTGAGAGGGTGCAAATTGTTGCAACCATTATGGAAAGCAGTATGAGAATTCCTCAGAAAACTTGGAATGGAACCACCATTTGACCCAGCTATCCCACTCCAAGGTTTATATCAAAGGACTTAAAATCTGCATACTAAAGCGACACAGCCACATCAATGTTTATAGCAGCTCAATTCACAATAGCTAAACTATGGAACCAACCTAGGTGTCCTTCAATAGATGAATGGATAAAGAAAATGTGGTATATATACTCAATGGAACACTACTCAGCTTTAAAGAAAAGAGAAATTATGCATTTGTCAGTAAATGGATGGAGTTGGAGAATATCATGCTAAGCGAAATAAGCCAATCCCAAAAGAACAAAGGCTGAATGTTTTCTCTAACATTCGGATGCTAATTTACAATAAGGTGGGGGGCACTAAAGAAGAGTAGCTTTACCTTAGATTAGGTAGAGGGAAGTGAGGGGAGGGAAGAGGAGGGGATGTGGGGATAGGAAAGATAGTAGAATGAAACAGACATCATTACTGTATGTATATGTGTGACTGCATGACCAATGTGATTCTGCAACATGTACACTCAGAAAAATGAGAAATTATATCCCATCTATGAATATCAAAGTGCATAAATGCATTCTATTGTCATGTATAACTAAATTAAAACAAATAAAATATTTTTTTTAAAAAAAGAGATTTTGTTCCCAGAATGGAAATGGTTTACTGAGCATGGAAAGAACAAGTTTTTCCAATAAGATTCCAGACAGCAGAGAGAGAGGCATGAGGGCCTGAGGAGCCTAAGGACTGTTGAGGTGCTCATTGTGTTCGACATGTCAGGGTTTTCCTTGCATTGCCAAACCTCCAAGGTGTGGTCCCCACCTGGAGCTCCATCCTATCTTGCACCAACCCTCCACATTCTAGAGTTCTCAGCATTCTACCACGGCTGATCTCAGGTGAGCATTTCTTCTTAGCATTCTCACTTTAGTCCTCAAATCAGGCTGCACTATTTTTCTGGGTACACAACTAAAGAAATCTTTACTTAACCCAATGTCTTTTAATTTAATTCCATTATTTTCAAACAGCATACTTCTTATGACTTGAATATTTATTTTAATGAATTGACATTTATCTTATGACCTATAATATAGTCTAATTTTGTGATTTTTTTGTATACTCAAAACAGTATATACTCTGTTGTTGGTTGAAGGGTTCTATAAATGTCATTTAGGTCCAATTCTTTGGACAATGTTCAAGTCTTCTCTATCCTTACTGATTTTATGTATATTTCCTCTATCAATTATTGAAATAGAGTTATTAAAAGTCTTATTGTGGAAGTGTCTCTTTCTATTGGCAGTTCTATCATTTTGTGCTTTCTATATTTTGAAACCATGTTATCAGGTGCATAAATGTTTAGGCTTATAGTTTTTCTTGACATCTTGACCTCTGCAGCATTATAAAATGGTTGTATTCACCTCTGTTCATATTATTTGCTTTAAACTATTCTTTATGATTTTGCCATTCCACTTTTCTTTTGGATAGTATTATGTATCTTCCTTATATTTAAAGTGAGCTTCTTTTAGTCAATTATAGTTGGTCTTGATATTTTTATCTGATATGATAATCCTTGCCCTTTGCTTGGGGTGTTAGTTTATTTGAATGTAATATGATTATTGATAAAGCTAGGTCTTCTGTGTTTTATTTTGGATTGTTTCATATTTTTTATCTTGAAGTTCACTAATATTTTCTTTTGTCACATCTAATCTATTATTAATCGTACCCATCATTATTATTTCTAAAAATCTTAGGTTTTTATGTTTTCATCTCTGGAAGTTTGATTTGGGTCTTTTAAAATATCTTTCATGATTTATCTTTTTTTCTTTTAGTACCAAGGGTTGAGAACAGGGACATTTAACCACTGAGCCACATTCCCAGCCCATTTTTGAATTTTATGTAGGGATAGGGTCTCTCTAAGTTGCTTAGGGCCTCACTGAGTTGCTGAGATTGGCTTTGAATTTGTGATCCTCCAGCTTCAGCTTCCTGAGCTGCAGGGATTACAGGCGTGCACCATGGCACCTGGCCCAATGATTAATCTTTTACTTTTGCTTTTTAAGTTTACGGAATATAGTTCTAATAACAATTTTAATGTTGTTCTAAGCAAATTCTATTTTAGTTCTGGGACATTTTAATTGACTACTGTTTCTCATCATTATCTCATATTTTCCTGTTTCTTTGCCTGCTTGGTTATTTCTTATTGGGTTGTAAGACATTATAAATTTTACCTTGTTGAATGTTAAATATTTTTATGTTTCTGTAAATATTCTTAACTTTGTCTGCAATGCAATTATATTACTTGTGTAGTTTGATCATTCTTGTTCTAAGATTTGTCAGATAAGACCAGAACAAAACTTAATCTAGTACTATTTTTTCCTAACTACTCAGAAAAGACTTTCCTGAGGACTCTATCAAGTAGTCTGTGAATTATGAATTTTTCCACTCTGCTACTGTTAATAGGCACTATTCTGCCTTGTGGGACCACCAAATACTAGTCCCTCTAATCTTTCTGGAAGGCTCCTTCCTTTACTTTAGGTGGTTTTCTCATATATATTTGCTGATTAGTACTCTTATGAGCACACATGAGGGAACTTCTCTTTTTAAAAGTTTTTTTCTCTGTTGTTTTAGATATATATGACTATAGAATGCATTTTGATATATTATATACACATGGAGTATAACTTCTTATATTTATGGTTGTACACTATGTGGGGTTACACTGGTCATGTATTCATATAGAAACATAGGAAAATTATGTCTGATTCATTCTGCCATCTTTCCTATTCCCATCCCCTCTCCTTTCCCTTCATTCCCCTTTGCCTAATCAATGAACTTCTATTCTCCTCTCCACCTATTATGAGTCAGCATCTGCATATCAGAGGGGACATTTGGTCTTTGGTTTGGGGGGATTGATTTATTTTACTTAGCATGATAGTTTCTAGCTCCATCCATTTACTGGCAAATGCCATCATTTCATTATTTTTTATAGCTGAGTAATATTCCATTGTGCATATGTACCACATTTTCTTTAGGCATTCATTTGCTGAAGGGCACCTAGGTTGATTTCATAGCTTAGTTGCTATAATGTGTTAGGCTGCTATAAACATTGATGTGGCTGCATCCTTGTAGTATGCTGATTTTAGGTTCTTTGTGTATAAACCAAGGACTGGGAAAACTAGGTCAAATGGTGGTTTCATTCCAAGTTTTCTGAGGAATCTCCATACTGCTTTCCATAGTGGTTGCACCAGTTTGCAGTCCCACCAGCAATGTATGAGTGTACCTTTTCCTCCACATCCTCACCAACATTTATTGTTACTCATATTCTTGATAATTGCCATTCTGACTGGAGTGAGCTGGAGTCTCAGTGTAGTTTTAACTTGCATTTCACATGAGGGAACTTATGTGTATCTTTGTGTTCTCTTTTTTGCTGTTTATTCCTCTCCAGTAAAATGAATAATCTGGTACTTTCACTGCGTCTGTCTCGCCAACTTCTAAGTCTGTGTCCTCAACTCAAGGTGTCTAGTGGGCTCTCCTTGTGTTCTCCCTCTTTGCACTGTGTTCTAGAAATGCCTGCTGTAACTTTGGGGACCTTTAGCCACCCCCCACCATGTTTGTCTACTGTCTCACAGGGATCACTGACTTTTGTTGACTCATGTTCAATGTGTTGATAACTGTTGCTTAGTATTTTTGACTATTGATCTAAACTAGTGATCTAGTTTGTAATTGTTTCATCTGGAGAGTTCCCCACTACCCAATTTTATCTGGAAGTGTTAAGTTCTTCATTAGGTTTTTATTTAGGTAGTTGTACTTTAATAACTACCAGTTCTTGTTTCATTAATGTTTTCTCTTATTTCATTGTATACTGGTTCTTTTTCATAAATTCCATTTAAAGTATCTCCTAAAGGGCTTTAAATATATGATATGCTTTATGATATTTATTTCCTTGGGCCTAAGATCTTAAATGTATTGAGTTTTTAAATGTATGTTTCATGTGTTGGTATTCTTCCTATATATAGTAACTTTAGGTCAAATGTTAGTCTTTATGGGTGATTTTCCCTTCATATATTCAGGGTTATGGCAGGCTCTGGGCACAAAAGTTGTTGTTTTTTCATTCCTGATATTTTTGAGGGGATTGATCTTGTCCAGAGCATGCAAAGATCCCTTATGGTGGATCTCTACCTACCTGGTTAATTCTCTTCCATTCCTTGTCTGTGGCAAAGTCCAAACTTTGCTTGGTGAGGCAAAAGTTCCATCTCACTTGTCATATTGCATTGGGTCATATAGGTCTAGTTTTGGACTCTACCCAGGATTTATGACTTTGATGGTTGACTTCTAATCTGTACCCTCATGATGAGGTTCTATGTTCTATGGGTTGCTATCTTGTTCTCTGGCTTAGGAATCCTCTTCATAGTTGGTTTGTGGATATCTACATTCCTATATATTAAATAATGATTCCAGCTAGACTTCAAACCATAGCATAAAGTTCCAAAATGCATTTTTTCCCTATTATTTCTGTGCATTTAGATAAAGAGGGGAGGTTGTAGTGTTGGCTCAATCTGCCATTATAAACGTAAGCTCCCCTTAGTGTTTGTGTCACAGAGGACAGCCACTTTCTTTCATTCCTGGAATCCGCTGCAGTGTTTCAGATTGGAAAGGTCTAGTTCACTCTCCTTGCCGGGACCAATATTTTCTCTTGTACAGATTTCATCTGTGTTAAAACCTCCAGTGAGTCCCTTATTTCTTTCCCTTCCCATCTAGCTCATCTGTATGGCTAGTGGCACTTACTGTTATTTGTCCTTGCTCCACCTATCCAACTTGGGTGACTCAGAGGCAATCTGAAGTAGTCACCTCTATATGATGGTCTCTCCCTAGACAGCAAAGGCTTTAATCTCTGCTTGAAGCCTGATTATTGCACTTCAGACATATTAACTCTAGCTGGACTTACTTTTTAGTTGGATATGTTAAAAAAAATGAAAAACTATAAATTAAGCAGAATTGGCATGAAACACCAGGCAGCAACTAGACAGCACCAATTTATGCACTTTTATCATGTTATCTACCAAACACGCTGGTTTTCTGTGTGGCCTTTCACCATGTTTTCCAACCAGAGTTAGATTCTCCTCCCTCTGCCCGCCCCCTTCCTCATAACCTTTACACTCAATTAGAAAGTCAAGAGTCTTCAGGAAACCCTCCTCATGCAATTTTTTTCCCTTCTTTTTTGGCTCTTTTATTTTTTGGTACTGGATATGGAACCCAGAGGCCGTTAACCACTGAGCCACATCTCCAGTCTTTTAAAAATATTGTTTATTACAGACAGGGTCTTGATCAGTTGCTTAGAGCCTCGCTAAGTTGCCTAGGCTGGCTTTGAACTGGTGATCTTCCTGCCTCAGCCTCCTGAACTACTGGAATTATGGGTGTGCACCCCCGCACGCTGCTTTTATCTCTTTTAATGGCCAGATGTAAGAGACATTGGTTCAACCTCCTTTATATCCACTTTCTACTCTATAAACTGATCTCTCAAGGGAGTACTCCCATCCCACATAGGGAGAGAGAGCACAAAATGGGTCCCTTTACATCTTTCTCAGGCATGATAATCCATCTTCAAAAAATGAAAAGCCAAATTTGGCAAGATGGCAACTCCCAGGTCCCGCTCCTAAGTTATAAAACTCCCTATTCAGTGAAAGTGGGACCGAAGGCAGGTGAATCTGCTTGACTTTGGGGCTGTCTCCTGATGATGGGGCCACCCAAGCAATGACAGAATCATTTCATCTTCCTCTTTCCAAGATTCCCTACCATAGGAGAGCAGAATGAAGGTTCTGTTCATTCACTGGAAAAAAGATGGGTTCTTTTCCCTTTAGGTTTAGGAGAGCAGTAGTTTCCAAACCCAGTGGGGATAGGAAATGGATTTCTACAAGGGTGTCTGCATAGAAGGGGTGCTAATTCTTCCAGATTGTATATTTAAAAACATATAGAAGAGATAAAAACATCTTAAAGGGAAATTCAAAATTAGGTTCTAGACAGTGATTTCATCTGGCTAGCAGAACATTATAGACCAGATCTCCAGTTTAGGTTGGAACTTGTCATTTATTTCTTACCCAAGAATGATCTGCTCGGTTCTTGAGTAATGCTGATGCTCTTTGGTGTTTAAAATAATTTCTTCAGTGTTCTGTTCATTCATTGGGAAAAAAAAATGGATTCTTTTCCCTTTAGGTTTTTGCAGGTAAATGCCTGGGTGGGACAAAAATATGGGACCGTCAGTCTCGAGGCTATAAGAATTCCAGAGAGGAGCACATGTTGGATTCAATCACATATTGATTTTCGGCCCAGTAAATTGTGGCTGCTTGGTACAAGGGTAACAAGTACGCTGCGCTTTTCAGAAAAGATGTGATCAGCTTTTAAACAACAAAGAGGAGCTCTGCTGGGCAGAGTAATTCGATTTAAATCCACATGAAAGCCAGTGGTGAGTTTAAAATAAACAAAGCAACATTAAAAGCCACCGCCACGCCCAGAACCTCATGTCAACAATAAAACCGATAGGAGAGTTTAAGCCAGCCAAGGTGAAGGATAAAGAGATCGAATTCCTTGGAGGACATCAGACTAGATTTAGCTGAAATATCTCAGTGACCGTGCAGTGCATTTAGTCATTCCTTTTCCGGGTAAGAAGGAAGAATTCAATACCAAAAGGTCCTCTAATGTGCACCCAGGGGACATAGTGGGAAGGAGGACTCTTTTTTCCTCTAGAAGATCTATTTGGGCACCTGTGTGGCTTTGGGGCCAGGGCACACAAGGTATTTCTAACTGGGGCACCCCCTTTCTGGGTGTAGTGCCTTACCTCAGGTGTCCTAGGTACTCCTCATCTGTGTCTCAGCTAAACCCTCACCCTTTCTGAGCAGAGAAACTGAGCTCGCACCCCTGAGATCTCTGCTGGCGATGCTCCTGACCCCAACCCACCCTTGCAGTCTTGCCTTCTATTCATTAACGAGGGAGAGCTCTGAATCTCCAGTATTTGTGAACCCTGGGATCTCCATCCTGGAATGCACCCCTGACCACTGGTGGGCCCCGCAGGCCCTGGCCTAGGGACAGAGGGGTCCATGCACAGCCTCTCCTCCTACAATAGGGCAGAACTGGTGGAGCAGTTCTTTCTAAGCCCAGGAAGGTGTTATTGGTGTGTGTCTGGGTAAGATTTTGAGACTCTCATTTATGTCTTTTTCTTTTCTGCATTTTCCCCATCCCTTCCCCGTATTCACACAAGGCTCTGTGTTCATTGCCTCAAGGATGGTGTAGGTCAGAGTAAAAGGCGGATGTCAGCAAAATAATTGCCTTCTAGGTCTTTTCTTAAGAAGCCTAATTCTTAAAGGGAAAGATAGATAAAAAGTCTCTTGGAAAAACACAAGGGCAGAATCTCCCCTACCCCCAGCCACCAGCAACCAACCAACTAGAATTTATGCCCTCAGGCTGAGGAGCAGAAGAGGAAAGGGGCTGATGGAATCCAGCATTAGGAAGAGCCAGGGCCAGCTTCCTGGCTGTGCCTCTGTGAGGCAGTGAGGACTCAGGGAAGGCAGATGTGTCATGCAGGTGGGATGCTGCCGTGTCTAAGGAAGATGCTCACATACCAAACTCAGTAATAGAGTGCTGTAAGTCATCAAGGGACCACTTGGAAACAGGCAGAAGAGGCGCACCTGCAGCGCATCAGGAATTATAGAACCAAGATCTTGTTACAGTGCCTCCTCCAATTTATAGGTGAGAAGCCTGAGGCAGAAACTTGTCGAGGCTCAAACAGGGAACAAGAAGCAGCATCAGGTTCTCCTGCTTTTTCCTCCAACTAGTATGACTCAATCAGGAAGGCACAGTGGAGTTCTTGTGGGGTGACCCTCCCTGACCTCAGGGATGTGACCATGTATCTGACCTCAGGGATATCCCATTAGGAAAAAAACAGATCAAGGTATATGGACAAGAGATGATGGACAAATGGCTATTCGAACTATCATTTTTTCCCCCCTCTGGGCATTTATTTAGAGCCCTAGTAGGTACTGAGCCCTGAACAAAGGTCTAAAGCTAATGCCAAGAATTGGCTAGATCCTGTAGCTCTTGAGGTGAGGTGACTGTTGGCAGGGTTCTCCAAAGAAATGGAACTTATAGGGTACCTCCTCTGGGTGTCTGGACTCTGAGGAGAAAAGGACCTTAAACTAACTATATATAACTATATATCTATATCTATATATATGTGTGTGTGTGTATATATATATAAAATTATGCACACACTAAAGCGTATATGTATATATATAAATACATATCTATACACATATAGATTCTAAACACATATGTATGTGTGAATATATATATATAAAAGGAGATTTGTTCTGAGGAATTGACTCTTCTGATTACAGAAGCTGAAAAGTCCCCCAGTATTCCATCCATAAGCTGGAGACCCAGGCAAGTTGGTGGAGTAATTCAGTCCAAGACTGAGGGCCTGAGGACCAGGGGAGTCTGTATTATAAGTCCTAGTCCAAGTGCAAGCAATGATGAGAGGAGTTGTCCTGGCTCAAGTGGAGTGGGCGGGGGGGGGCAGGGAAAAGTGGGTGAATTCCTCCCTCCTCTGCCTTCTGTTCTCCTCAGGCCCTCAGTGCAGTGGACGGGGCCTGTTCACATTGCTTCATTCAACTACTGATCCCATCTGTAAATACTCTCACAAACACAAATGCACCCAGGTATTGGGGCACTCTGATCAAGCTAAGGGGACACATAATTATCACAATGACCACGGGGGCATTACAGGAGGAACCCTGGATTTAATGGGCAGCTTCTGATGAAATCATAGGCTCATATCAGGAATGTGTACTGGGGCTACTCTAGGGGCAGTAGGGCCAATAGGGCTGGGAGCTCTGCACAGGGGCGGCCATCTGATATCCATTTGTACTTCTAGGGTTGAGGGTGCCATTTACTGTGACTTAACTTGTAGAGTTTTCAGAGGTTGAGGTAACTTTCCTTCCATACCCAAGGGAAGACTGGTGCATGCTTCTCTGGGCTCCTGCTTCCACTGACCTCTCTGGCTTGACTTAGGGAACACTGCTAGAAGTGAGCCTTCTGTGTGGGTATAGGTGGCCCTGTGGAATTCATGTAGCCCTGTGGAATTCATGTGGCTCTGGGCCGGTATTTCTGATCATAATAGATGCCGCTGCTTCATGGCTGCTCCCCAGGAGCATCTGGTTTTCTGAAGCCCCGGAAATTACCATAGAGGATTGCTATGCTTTGGGAATTTTGAAATTGTAAAATACCATTCCTGGTATGCTCCTGACCTCCTGGAGGACACCAGGAGGGAGATATAGACCCAGCCGTGGGAAGAAAACTGGCTTTGGGACATGCCCAGCCAAGAATGCAGGCTTCTTTTCTCAGTTTCTTATAGATTTAATTGGAATCCTGGGACAGATTTTTAAACAGTCATGAAATTCCACATCAACTCTCAAGATTCGTGTCTGAAAGTATAAAGCCAGTGTGAACTTGGAAATTTAGAATGACAGTCGATGTTCAGGCCCTACCACAGCCTTGGGTTCCTGTTTGGACTTGGACATCCATGAGAACTGTTACAATGCTCTGACCTGGGAGAAAACCTGTGGGGTCTGATCACCACCCTGTGTCAACAGCCCAGGCCTCTGGCTCCATTGTGACATCACGCTCTGACTGACTTGACGAGGAGGACTTGGTTGTGCAGGAGGGAACCCAGTGGGGACCAAGCTCAAGGCAGACCATGGTGGAGACAGCCCACCAGGTTTAGCGCAGGGCCCTGGCAGAAATCTCCTTTGTCCAGAACTAGAAGAGAAAGTGGAGTTTCCAGGCTAAGATCTGGATTCTCCAGAAGGGACTAACAGAGACAGACAGGGAAGAGGTTCATGAGCAGTTGAGAGCCAGGGCCTCTGGGAGCCAAGCAGGAGTGCACAGAAAACTGAGGGCTAGAAAATGAGGATGTTTTCCAAGACAATGTTCTGAGATGGGGCAATATCTGGCTTTTCTGCACCCTGCTGTGGAAGATGTGGGCCTCTGGCATTATTCCAAGATAAAGGATGGGGGTGGGGCAGGCAGTGCTGACTCACGGCTGGGACTGGATTCCACAGTCCTTCTACTGGGTGACAGAATCTCAGTGAGGCAGGCTTCTGGGGGTCTGTCTCTTCTTCCTCGTTCCCTGCATCCCCCAACCAGTTTGGGAGAGCCGTGATGGATTCTGGTGCCTGGTGCTGAGGGTTGTGAAGGGTTGCTCCCCACAAGGCAGGTGTTGACTTCTTTTAGAACTTATAAAACTCCATCTGGGCCATCTTCAGCTGCTCCCTAGAGGGTGACATGCGTTGTCGGGTGGCCCCTCCTAAGCTTTATTCCAGTGGGAACTGTGAAGGACACAGTCCTACTTGGTTTGGAGACCATCAGTTCTTGAGGGTTTACTGCTTCAGTGAGGAAGCTCCTTTTCGTAGGTCCCCATTAGAAATGATGGAAGAGAAGAACACCACTCCTAGCTCCTGGACTTGGATTTTGGCTGGTCTGTTTCCTGGCCCAGTGATGTTCTGAGACACCAATGAACCCCTCTGAGATGGAGGGGATCATCTATTTAAAATGGAAAAGGGAGGTAGAGATTCTTTCTTTTAGCTCTTAGGATAACGTCCAAACTCCTTGTCACATCCTCCCTGTTCCTTCACGACCCGGTTTCTGCTCACCTCTAGACTTGGCCACTATTAGGGCAGCTCCTTCATTACCGTCTAGATGCCGGCACTGGCCTTCCTGGTTTTCAGGTGACCCAGCTTTGCCCTGGTCCTGTGGCACTTGCTATTCTTGCTCCTGGAAGCATACCTTCTCCTGCTTGGGCTTGTTTAGTCCTTCACCTCCTGGGGCTCTACCTGATAAATCTCCTGGGAGAGGCTCCCTGATCTCCTTTCTGTAAGAGTTGCCCCTTTCCCCTACTCAATAGATTTCTATCTCATTATTCTATTTTATTTTCTCACTACCATCTAAAACCATCTTATTTATTTACTTTTTTGTGTTCTTGTTTAGTTCTGATTTGACTTCTCTCTCTGTGTATAAGGAATGATAATGGGGGGCCTTGCTTGTTTTATTTGTTGCTGTATCTCTAGCAGTGCCTGGCATATAGTAGGTGCTCAGTAAATATTTGTTGCCTCTTTAAACAGAGGTGGTTAATAACTATCCTACCTGCTTTGCAGGCTGCCTGGGAGAATCAAATGAGGTGGTACCTGCTCTGAATGTTCTGTGGCACTGGCCCACGGATGGGGAGTTGTATCTCTCTGTCTGGAAGTCTCTTACCGTGCATCAGAACCCTGGGAACATGAGGTGATGGAGTAGTACAGCTCAGTGTGCTGGCAAAGCCAAGAAAGGGATGTGGAAGAGCATGGTGCTTGTCTTGGAGGTTGGCATATAAAAAAATTGCCATGGCTATTCACATTCTAGACCTATCTTGGAATCTCCGGAAATCCTAGGTTTGAGATATTGGCTGTGGTCACTAGAGAAGCTCTCTCCCTCCTATAGCAAAAGTTCTCAGTGTTCCTAGATTTCCTGAGGGTAGCTGGGTTAGAGGGAAGATTATTGCTTAAGTCTCAGAGACTCTGTGACCTTGAGCAAGAGTTTAACCAGTCTGGCCTTAGCTTCCTTTCTCCAAAGCATGGACTGAGAAACTTTAAAAACTACTAGAACTACCAGTAAAGGAATGCTGGGTGACCTTGGGCAGCCTGTCTTCTTGCAAACATGAATTCAACAAGCTTCTCCTACATTCTGTGTCCTATTGTGTAAAATGAGAAAGCCAGATAAACAGGTTGCAAACTTCTTTCTGCTTTAACTCTCTAGAATTCTGAGTGGAAGGAAGCTTGAGACATTATCTGTTACAGTTTCCATCCACAAACAGCCACTGGCTCAGCCCAGACAGATCTCAGGCTAGAAGCCATAAATCTGGTGGCTGAACCTGCTGGGAAATAAAAACAGTATCAAAACTCATATTTGCATACAGCAGTATCTGTTTGCATAGAGCGATCAAATGCATTTTCTTGCAATGGGAGGAGGCTTAATGGAGAAGAGGCACACCGCTGGAAGCCTCACACCTCCTACATCTCCCCATTTGCTGGGGCACTCTTGTCCATGGCTGGTGTGTTGAGATGGAGGTACTCTGACCCCTACGCTCACTCCATCCCTTAGGTCCTCAGCAAAAGTGAGGACCATATTGGCAGTGCAGTGGGGGCGGGGTGGGGTAGAAGAGCCCCAGATGTGGACTGCTCAGGGGTGATACCCATAAAAACTGGGCTGGCAAAACTCAGTGGAACAGCAGCGCTGAGGGAGAGGAGAGCTCTCTGCCAGACAGAATGAAGAAGTTCCTCATGGGATACTAAATATTTTCTTCCCTTGGTTATTTGTCACGGGGAGATCTCAGCAGGTCATTATCATGTTACCATTTAGCCATCAATTAACGCAAGTCTACCCCTTTGGGTCATTTCTCATAAATCACTCTCCCCATTCCCCTCATTATTTGGTTGTTTCTTTTAACAGCTTCTCCTGCAAGGTAATTTATGGAGAGCCATCATCCAAGGGCCAGCACCACTCTTGTTCTGAACCCAGGGAAAGCCTTTTGTGGAATTTTAAAGGGCCAGCAAAAGAAAAATCCCACAGGTGAGAAATACTTTGTTAAGATTTAACATTTCCAACTCAGGAGCATGTTCTTTCCCTCTCCAGCCCCATCCCACCCACATCAGGGGCAAGGACTCTGGGGTGAGAGTGGGTGAATCATTACATTGGGCATGGTTTGCATTTTCTCACTCCAATCTCATTGTGTTGTTTCCTCTTCATATTTATTACCACTTAAGGTTCATTTATATTCCCTCTCTGTCCACAGTGATCAGAGCAACACCTCCCAAATTAGCATCATTTGCAAGTTTCATTAACATGCTGTTTACTCTCTCTCTCTCAGAACATTAATAAAGATGACCCCCGTGCACCCTACCTCCCCCACCTCAATATATTTTCATTTGTCATCACCCTTTGTTTGCAGACTTTGAGCTAGTTTTAAATTTATGTGGCAGCACTCCTTACTAAGCCAATTTGAATTAATTTTGAGTGTAACACTTTATACCACTATATCAAATGCTTTTCTTATAGCAGCATGCATTCCATCAATAGAATTCCTGCCACCTTTCTACTTGGTATTCAGGTTGAAGGCTTTCAATTCTGTCTGGTATTTTAGTTCTTTAAAAGTCACTGTATCCTCTGTACCAACCACGGACTTTCTCCTAATTTTTCGGTTATTTTGAAATGATTGATGCTATGAAAGAAAAGATTCGGAGAGCTACTTAGGGCAATCGATAGCTTTCATCTTTCTTTCCCATATCTGCTCTTGTAGTTGAACAAGTAATTTTTGTGAAATCCCTTCCCATTCCAGGATGCACAAGATCTGGGCCTTCCTGGGAAGGCCCAAATATTCCTTGCTCTATTTTGAAACTGAGTATCTATTTTGTAACCTGCCCATTGCTTTGGAAGATATTCTCAGTACTTGGCATATGGTGGGGTTCTCAAGAAAAAACAATTTGCCAGTTAATATTTATTTGCCAGTAATATTCATAATACGATGAATTGATCTCCCAATCATTTATGTTTTTCCCCTAACCTGCACCAGCCTTTCCTATTGTGAGGTAGTGAGCAGTTGCAACAACAATAGCAACAAAAACCCAACAAACAAAAGGCTACCAGAGAATGAGAGGTGTACTCTTGTCATTCATTCATTTACTCGTTTATGGTTATTTATGCTTATTTATATTGCATATACTCATTTATGTTTATTTAGACTTTACCTTCACTACACTGTTTTAGGCTCTGAAGATACTGTGCTGAACAGTTCTCTTACACAGTTTTGAAATCTAGACCATGAGCACACCTACAGATATATAATGTACCATCAGATTGCAATAGTTCATGAAGAAAAAAAAAGAGGAATAAATATAGATAGTGAGAGAGGTTTTATAGCATTCTGAGGTTTTTTATTTGTTTTCTTTTTGGCTGGTTAGCCTTTTAAGCTTTAAATCTGATATCTGGGAAGGTGTACAATTTCCAGAAGCTCAGTGGGTAGAATAATTACCAACACAGCACTCTCATTACAAAAGATGGTTAGTCAGGCCCTATTGGAGACCCATCTTGGGTCCGTGTGTGTGTGTGTGTGTGTGTGTGTGTGTGTGTGTGTGTGTGTGTGTGTGTGTGCGTGTGCGCGTGCGCACACGTGTGGATGAATCCACACTGGGCGAGTCTGAACTAGCTTCTGGGATCCTCCCAGTTCACCTGTCTTTGGGAAGACCTGAGGGGTGTTATCTTTCTGAATTTTATGAAGATGAGCAAGGAATTGGTGGAGAACAGTGACCTCACCCTGTGGACTGTATGAGGCACATGGTCTGAAAGCACCAACACTGGATTACAGATAATATGCAGACCAGGAGGGGAAATCTCAGAGGAGGCTACAGTGAGTCAGGCTGAGGACAGAAGTCCTGACTCAGAGAAGGAGGGCTACAAGGACCTTAGCTGGGACTATGCCTTGGGGGGCCACTACTGGCTCTGCTCTGGATCCCTACCAAAAGGGATCATCATCTTTAAGTGAGGTCATGTGTGTGGCAAGTTTCATGATGGCTTTTTATTGTTTTTTGAGTTACTTTTCCTCCTTTTTAATTTCCTTTTCTCTAATACTTCTTTTGGAAAAATAATTGTTCAATATGCCAAAATAAATATCTTTTTGGAGATGGCACCTCCAGGATGAAGTTCAAATGCTTAGCTCAGCTCCCCAGACTAGAACCTTCCCAGTTGCCAAGCCTCTAGACTGTCCCTGGAACCCACCCCTTGCATAGATGCCAAGAGGAACCAAATTGCCTATATTTCTCTCCTGCACTAGATTCTGTCCTTGTCTTTGTGTTCCATCTGAGTATAATGTCCTTTGTCCTTTATTTTCATCTGCAGACTCCCCTAGACTTATCTGACGTGCTTCTTCTTCTAAGACTCAGCCTTCAGCACCCTGGACATCTCTTGACTGTCATTCTAACACATGACCAGTGGGTTTCCCAGCATGACAGGGAGGGACCACGTCTCATTCACTTGTGCATCTGTGTCACCAGACCAAGGCATGGAGCAGGCTTTCAGGAAAAGCTTTATTAAACTAAACTGAAGTGAAAATAAAGAAAGTGGAGGGCTATTAATTTCAATTTGTTCTCGAGAGGACTGAGGTTAGGGATTGTAGGGGGCATGACTGCGGCTGTCTAAGGAGAGCTGTGGAGGGGCTGGTACTGGAGGTCAGGGCAGTGGGCACCTCATCCACCTGACCTGGAAAGTTTCCCAGTTGCTTTCTAAGCACTATGCACTCAGCTCAGCCATCTCTCAGCTCCCAGGCAGCACATTTTATTCAAGATATTTCTGACTTGCAACTAAAAGACCCCCCCCCCCACAGTTATCAGATGGCCTATTTTTGTTGGTGGAGTTTATTCTGTTTGTGAAAGTTCTTATTCATTTTCAAGTTAAATAAGATCTGACTTTTATCCCCAAAGGAACTTAGATTTCAAACCCCTGATTTGAGCAGGATTTTAGTTTGAGTTTAGGTTTGACTCATCTCTTTGATTAAAGGCTTATCTTCTTCTAAATAACATGTCTTAATAGTTACTCTTTCCCTTTCCAGACCTTCTAAATTTAGATAAATGAGACCAATTATCACTTCCAGAATGTTCAGTTTCTACTCTGGTCCTAGAATTTGGTCTTTAAAAGATGTTGATTTTCTTCCTGTGGCATCATTTCAATTGTGTATTTTCCCTCACTGGAAGAGGGGTCGGTTGTGGGTGGGGCCTGTTGGTTGCTTTTCATCAAGAGCCACAAGTACGGGTGTTCAGCCTTCTGGGACCCTGGATGTGACCCACAGAGACCTCGCTGGCTAAAGGCACAGGGATGTCTTATGCAAAGCAGCTGGTGCATGAAGAAGCTCATGAGAGCATTGTGTCTCTGGACACCCAGGTAAGGGCTTTAGAGGAATCTTTGAAAATATGCTGTGGTGACATGAAACCTGCAAGGAAAGCAGATTTCCCCCCCCCCCCAATTCCTTTTTTTCTTTGCCACTTCTAGAGATGATTTTGAAACTTGAATGAGAGAATCAAAGGATTCATATATGATTTCAATATATGTTTATTAAGTACCTTTTGTGGGCAAGGGTTTGAGGGGCTACACTGTGCACATGGGGTGAGCAGGAGGATATGACCCTGCAGTTATGGGGGCCAGGGAGGTTTGTTGCTGGGAGAAAGGGGCAGGGGAATTGTGCTTTGCAGGACCTCAGAACTTGGGGGAACAGTGCAGGAACAGCTGGTGATATTGTAAGACCCAGAAATGGGAGGAACCAGAAGACTTCCTTCCTCAGATGCCCACCTGCCTGCCTCTCTTCACTGAGTTTCCCAGCCCTGTCCAAAAACCCTAGCTACACCCCCCTGACAAGACATGAGTCTGTGACTCTGGATTCGAGGGCCTCAGCAGATAGAATCTACTTTGGGCAGGTCACAGTCAGAGTCGTATATAGGCCCCCAGTCCAAGTGTTGTTGAGTCTGAGAATGTTCAGATCCACTGCTGAATGATCCAGGCTTGATCCCTGGACTCGAGGCTCACAGCACTAGGGTAAACAGATTTAGAAGAGGAATGATCATTTATCCAATTAAAATAGAGTCATCAGGGTGGCCAGCGGGCCATAACATAAGGTGATTAGGATACACATGGAGGAGCTGTGCTCAGGGAGGAGCCGATCCTTGCTTTAGAGGATTTCTGGATGTGCTCAACTTGTCTGTGAGGTGTGTGTGTGTGTGTGTGTGTGTGTGTGTGTGTGTGTGTGTGTGTGTGTGTATGGGCCCTTTTCCCCCCCTGAAAAGCAGGTTTGTGATTTCCATCAGATTTATAGCAGGGTGCAGAGTCTGGAGTCAGGGGATGCATCCCCTGACTCCTCTCTTTATCAGCTGAAGTGGGGGGAGTCATTTGGGCTCTATCTTCATCTACCAGAGGGTAAAATAACAACCACATTCCTGCCCAGAAAATGCACATGATGTTACAAAGTTAAGATGAGAAGTCATGTGGTTTGCAAGCTATATGCCACTGAATGGATGCCTTTACTTCCCCTACTTCCTTTACCCTCACCCCTACCTAGCCAGCTTGCAGGGTTGCGAGCCACACAACCTAGATAGATTCCCCCCCCCACTTTCTGTATTGGGGATTGAATCCAGGGATGCTCTGCTACTGAGCTCTATCTCCTATTTTGAGATAGGGTGTCATGAGGTTGCTAATATTGGCTTTGAACTTGTGATCCTTCTGCCTCAGTAGCTGGGATTAGCTTTTAATTGTCCTTGAACATCTAGTTCCAGAAACACTTCCCGGGCTGCCAGCCTGCTCTCTCTGGGTAAGCTGCCCCTCCTCAGTGCTTCATTCATTGTCTTCTCTTAGCTGACCTCTAATCCCAGACACTCCTCCCCACCACCAACCATCCGCTTCCTGACCCAGCCCTTCTACCCCAGACTGCACAATCCCTGAGGACAGGGATGGTGAACCGGTTGTTTTCTCTGGCTTGTCACAGTGTCGTTTTAATATGATTTTATTCCATCGATAAAATGCTAATTTATTTTTAAATTGTGCTTTAATGAGCTGGCTCCTGATCATTTTTATCTATTCATCAAAGGCAGACTTAGTTCCTTTTACTATGTGTAAATGAAAGTGATAAAATGGAATCCTTTAAAAGCATCTTACTACTGTCTATTAGTTTGGCCTTCCAGCAAATTAGTCTGAATTAATGAGGGTTCTTTTCCCTCTGTTGAGAGAAGCAAGAATTAAGGCAGCTGCATGCTGTGGTGGTGGCAGCCAGGCTTTGTGACCGGGACACTATGACTGCCCTCCTCACTTGGCCGCATGTCCTCTGCAGCCTTCTACCCATGGCACACGCTGACCAAGATGGATAGATAGGTCTGAGGCCTTGCCTGCACAGCATAGTGCTGTGGTTACTGGCTGGCTTACATCCTCTCTTGGCCCCTTTCAAAGGTACTGTCATTTTCTAATCCTCCTCCAGCCCTTTCTTGCTGGCAAGCCATGAAGCTCTGCCTTGTGAAGTTCCCCTTCCTGGCTTCTCCTCTCTTTTGCCTCCTATTCCCATTCCAGGAAGTGCTCGTATTTTCCATCCTCCCTGCTTTCATTTGTATGACTGGAGGGGAGGAAAGGAATTATGTGCTTCCCACCGACTCGGACTCAGCCGCTAGGAGACATCGCAGCAGACTGATGTAATGTTACCAAGGAGGAAATTATTAAAAGGACGAGGCTAATTTTCTAATTCACACCTGGAAAGCAAATCTTGATGGTGCTTGTACAGATCTTTAATGAAATAACATTGTTTAAGAAGTTTCCAGAGAAATTCATCACTAATTGATTTTTGAACTGTGGCAAAAGATAACACAGAGAGATGAGATATTCACCTCCGTGGGGCCTGCTTGACTCCCCCGCAAGCTTTCCATTTCCTTAGTTCTCTTTTCCCGTGGAAAATCGATAACTGCTTCCCAAATTGGCATTGCAGACAGTAAGGCCCACATACAGGCCTATATTTGGATGGGATGTGTTTTCTTTCTGCTTCGGTTTTTCCTTCATTTGGGCCCTGCTGTGAGTTCTCAGTGGAAGATAAGGGTTTCCTCAGTAGAACTGGAAGCTTCTGTGACTCAAGAAAAAGGAAGTGAGTGGGAGAAATGGGTGTGGGCAACAGGTTGTGTGCCCTCAAAAGTGACAGTTCTGTTAGCAAGGACACATGGGTCCAGCCCTCCCCTCATCTTGGGGGCTTTCTCACCCGACTCCATGCATTCTTTATATATACACATATATTCTTTGATAGATACCGCTGACATTTTCTCATTCTTATATGAAATAGAAATAAAGGCATTTAAAATAAAAATTTTGTTTTAAAGAAGTTAGCTTGAGATATGTCACCTAATTAAACACTGAGCACCAGTTATACAAAGTCAGCTCCGTGGTACATCCTGTCCCCTAGCCCTTCCTCACCCAGGCCGCCATGCACCTGTCCCTCCTCTAGAATTCATGAAGTGGATGCTCCTGAGTTTTGGGCTCCTGGGCTAGTGAGAGAGGCTCCTGTTTTCTCACCCTGCAGCCTTCTTTTCAGCTGTCTCCAACTTTAAAGGAATCCTGAGGATCAGCAGGGTCCCACATTTCAGGAGAAACAGCCTGGGTTTAAAGGGCCTCGCTCTGCTCCAAGTCTGGCTTCCAAATGCAATGAGGCAGATTGACTGAACTTGAGGTGCCTTCCACGATCCATTAGCAGTCTTTGCCAGGTCCCTTCTGCTGCATGGAGCTTCATCAGGACCTGTTTTTGCTCTCCCAGAGCTCACAGCTAGTGGGATGGAAGTGCTGCATGAGGAGGTTCAGAACACTGAAATTCTTGAAGGCAGGAGCCTCCTTTAATCTTGGGGAGCCCAGGGAAGATTTTCTGAGAAGGGTTGTCTTGGGTGAACCTGGGAGGAGGGACAGCTGTGTCTGCTCTTTACTTCTTCCCCCAAACAGTCTCATATGTCCTCCTCTCCTCCTGGAGCTCCCTCCCCCACACTGCTCTTTAATATGAAATGCTTCTTTTTATCATATCCTAAGTATCCTCTGTGAGATCTCCCCTCCCCCCATTACAAACTTTCCTCCTGACTCTTAGAGGTCTGCTGGACTAGCTCAGCATGGTGTTGATGATAATAACAGTTCCAAAGTTCACTTTTAAGTTGTTATTTCCATTTTTAAATTTTCTAAAAAGATTAATATAAGGAGGCAGGAGACTTCAGACCTGGGGGCAGGTGGACGGAAGAGGCACCACTGGGGTGGGCATTTCTTTGACTCATCAAATCATGTGTAAGGAGCCATCAACTCTGGCTCCTGGAAGCCTGGCTTTCTAGGTGGTTTGAATGTTGAGCACATCCATGGGAACATGGCCCAGGCATTGTGGGTGGGAATGGAGACACTGCCTGGCTGGTGAAGGCAAGTGTGAAAGTCTTGCTGTGCCAAGCGGATGTTGCCTGAGCCGGGAACACTAGATTCAAGGTCTGTTGCTGACCATCGTGGCCAAGACCTTGTTCCCTGAGTCCCTGTCTCTGTAACTGTAAGGATTGAAAACCAACTCAGGGTTTTTTGTGGCTCAACCACACTAGGAATGTGTGTTTGCCGTATTATGTATCCTTCCTTTTCAGAGTCACTTAAGGAAACCCACTGATTCCATCCCAGCAAGTGCATTGCATCAAGATTATATCTATGCCTCTTCACTTAGTTGTTGAAATAATATTAATAACTCTGATATTAATAACCCTTTGTAATTTTATGGGATTTTCTCAGTTTATAGGTTTTTTTTCTTTGTTGTTTGTCTCTTGTACTGGGGATTGAAACCAGGGGTGCTCAACCACTGAGCCACATCTCCAGCTCTTTTTTATATTTTATCTAGAGATAGAGTCTTGATGAGTTGCTTATGGCCTTGCTAAGTTGCTGAGCTGGCTTTGAACTCACAATCCTCCCTCAGCTTCCCAAGCCTCTGGGATTACAGGCTTGCGCCACCATGCCCTACTACAGTGTTTTTATTCCTAGGATCTTTGGTTTCCAAGTCATTTCTATAAGCGGGCATCTATTGAGCACTTATTATAGGCACTAGAATATCACCTCACTTAACCCTCTCAACAATTCTGTGAGGCAAATATTATCATTTAAACATTTCAGATGAGTAATCTGAGGCTCAGAGAGGTACAATGTCTTTCCTCGGGTGCTGCAGCTAGCTGAAGTCTTTAGAGTTGATTGAGTTCCATTCCATGAGTTCTGTGCCCTCATGTATGTTCTCCATCTTCATCAAGAACTGGCTGTACTCTGTTGCTGTGCAGTGGCAAAGCTGTGGAGGGGCTTCTGTGATTTTAACTCCTAACAGCTTGTGGTGCCAGATCGCTGCAAGATTCCTTTGTGGTTTGATGATGAGCCAACATGACATCGCCTACCTGGATGAAGCTGGAGGACGTGGGATATTGTTGGTGGGGCAGGTTGCTAAGGAGCTGAACTGGGGAGATAGTGTGGACAGAGAAAATGAAAATGGGTAATCTGGTAGAGAGCAGTGCAAAGAGTGGGACTACTGAAGAGAGGTTTGAAGAACTGACAGAACGGCTTTAGAGGAAACTAAAGCTCCAAGGAGTCCTTGAGGGAGGGAAGGACAAAAAAATTATTACTTCTTCTTTTCTTGTAAATTTATTTATTTATTTTGCACATATTAATAATGGGCATATGTGTATATTATTAAATGTAAGAATCATGAATGTAAATCAAGTTAAACATTTGTCTCTTCATATGCTGATCATTTTTTTATGGTTACAAATTTCAAAACAATTTCTTCTGCTTTTTAAAAATATATAGTACATTATCGCTCTCTCTCCTTACAGTATTGGGCAACAGTGCACCAGAGCTTCTTGCTTTTAACTGTAACTTAGTACACATCGATCCCTATCCATCCCCATATGCACCCCCCAACCCTGTCTTCCCTATACCTTCCCAGGCTCTGCTAGCCATCATTCTGTTCTCAACTTCTATGGAGTCAATATTTGTAAGTTCCACATAAGAGTGAAATCTGGGGGGGCACTTGTCTTTCTGTGCCTGACTTATTTTACTTACTATAACGATCTCCAGTTCCATCCATGTTGTTGCAAATGGCAGGACTTCCTTCTTTTTTATGGCTACAGAGTATTCCAGTATGCATATGTACCACAAATTGTCTTTTAATCCATTTATCAGGTCATGGTCACTTAGGTTGTTTCCATTTGTGGTGCTATGGTTCGGATCTAGAATTTTCCCCAAAGACTCATGTACTTGAAATCTTGGTCCCCAAAGTAGCAATGTACAAAGGTGCTGATTTTAGAATAACTGGGTCATGAGGACACCATTCTCATCAAAGGATTAATTCATCAATGCTGAATGGGGTGGTGGAGGGAATTTAAGGAGGTGAAAGTGGGTTAGTGGAGGCATGTTCTTGGGGACTCTATCTGGTCCCTCACTTTCTCTTTCTCTCTTTCTTTGCTTCCTGGCTCCCATGAGGGGAGCATCTCTGTTCTACCACACTTTCTCCACCATGATCTTCTGCCTCATCCCTGGCCTAGAACAATGGAGCAAGCTGACCATGGATTGAAACCTCTGAAATTGTGAGCCTGAGCAAACCTTTCCCCCTTTAAGTTGTTCGTGTCGGGCGTTTTGGCTGTGGTGACAAAGAGCTGACCAACACACTTGGATATTATGAGTAGTACTACAATGAACATGAGTGTAAGTGTCTTTCAATACATTTCATGTCCTTTGAATATATGCCCAGGAGTAGGGTTGCTGGATCAGATGGTAGTTCTATTTTTAATTTTTTTGAGGAACTTTCATATTGTTTCCCATGAGAGCTGTACTAATTAACATTTCCACCAGTCCTGTGCAAAGATACACTTTTTACACATCCTTACCAGGACTGGTTATTATTGGTCTTTTTGATAACAGCCATTCTTATTGGGTTCCACATAAATTCTAGAATCATTTTTTTCCTGGTTCTTCTAGTAAAGAATGCCATTGGTATTTTGATAGGAATTGCATTGAATCTGTAAATCACTTTAGGTAATATAGATATTTTAACAATATTAATTCTTCCAGTTGTGATTTTCATTTGCATTTCCCTTATGATTGAACACTTTTCCACATACCTTGGCCATTTGTATGCTTTCTTTTGAGAAATGTCTACTTAGATATAATGTCCATTTAAATAAATTTTTTAAATACCTTTATTTATTTCATTTTTATATGATGCTGAGGATCAAACCCAGTGCCTCCCACATGCCAGGCAAGCACTCTACCACTGAGCTACAACCCCAGCCCTTAATGCCCATTTTTTAAAAAATATATTTTTATTTGTAGATGGACACAATACCTTTATTTTATTTATTTTTATGGGGGGATGAGGATCGAAGCCAGTGCCTCACATGGGCTAGACAAATGCTCTACCACTAAGCCACAACCCCAGCTCCCCTAATGCCCATTTTTAAATCGAGTTTTTCTTCTATTGAGCTTTTGGAGTTCCTTATGTGTGCTGGGTATCAACCCCTTGCCAGACTGATATAATTCCATTTGTTTAATTCCGCTTTTGCTTCCTGTGCTTTGGTGGTCTTGTCCCCAAATTCCTTGCCCATTTCAGTGTCCTGAAGCATCTTCCCTATGTTTTCTAGTAATTTTAGTTTCAGGTCTTATATTTCCATCTTTAATCCATTTTGAGTTGGTATTTGTAACTGATAAGATATAGTTTTAGCTTCATTTTTCTGCATGTGGATAGCCAATTTTCCCAGCACAATTTATTGAAGACTATAATTTGCCCAATGCATATGGTTAGCACTTTTGTCAAAAATCAGTTGGTTGAAGAGAAAAATCAGTTGACTGTATATGCATGGCACAACTTCTTAGTTCTCTTTTCTGTTCTACTGGTCTGAGTGTCTGTTTTTATACCAACACTGTGTTATTTTGATTACTACAACTTTCCAGTATATTTTGAATTCAGGTAGTATAATGCCTTATGTTTTGTTCATTTTGCTCATGATGTATTTGAGTATTTGGATTTTTTTAATGGTTCCACCTAAATTTTAGAATTGTTTTTATTTTTATTTTCTGGATCTACTAGTAAAGAATGCCATTGGTATTTTAATAGGGACTGCATTGAATCTGGTAAATTGCTTTAGGTAGTATGGACATTTTAACAATATTAATTCTTCCAATTCATGAACGTGGAATATCTTTCTACGTTTTTTGTGTATTTTTAAATTTCTTTCATCAACGTTTTATAATTTTCACTGTAGAGATCTTTCATCTATTTTGTTAAGTTTACTCCTAGGTGCAATTGCTTTCTCAATTTCCATTTCAGATAATTTTGCCATTGGCATATAGCAATACTACTGATTATCATATGTTGATTTTTATCCTGTAATTTTGCTGAATCCATTTTTTGGTTAAAACAGTTTTTTTTTTGGTGTAGTTTCTGGTGCTTTCTGTATACCAGATCATGTCATCTGCAAACAGTAACAATTTGACTTCTTTTCCAATTTTTTTGTCCCCCTTCCCCCCCCCACCTTTTTTTTCTCTTGCCTGACTCTCAGGCTAGAACTTCCCCCCTATTAGATAAAATGATGAGAGTGGGCATCCTTGTCTTGTTCCAAATCTTTGAAAGAAAGCTTTCAGTTCCCCACACCTTCTGTATAATGTTAGATGTTGGTTTAACATAAATGGCCTTTATTATACTATGTTTTTATGTGCCTAATTTGACTAATATTTCTATCATAAAATGATGGTGAATTTTTCAAGTGATTTTCCCACAGCTATTGAGATGACGATGTAGTTTTGCCCTAAAAAGACATCCTGGTGATATGGTACATCATCTTTATTGATTTGCATATATTGAATCATTCTTTCATCCCTGGGGTGAATCCCACTTGATTGTTGTAAATAAATCTTTTTTTAATGTGCTGTTGGATTTGCTTTATCAATATTTTGTTGAGGATTTTTGCATCTCTATTCATCAAGAACATTGGTCTCTACTTTTTTCTTTTTCTTTTTCTGTACCAAGAATTGTTATTTCTTAACTAGTATAAAGGAAAGTGAAGATGGACTTAATGTTAGTGTCCAGCTCAGAATGTGGTGGCAGGCTCTTGCAGAATTCCAATGAAGATGGCACATTGGTGACTCTAGTTAAATTGGAAGTTTGCAGAAAGTGAGAGCTTGTTAACCTCCAGGAAGGATTTCTTGGATGCAAGGTATTTTTAACATTGTAAGAATTACTTGTAGGAAACAGGGTATTGGTGAAGCCACAGCACTCAGTACTCTCTAAAATTTTTTTCCTTTTTTAGTGCATTATAATTATACATAATAGTTGGTTTCATTTTGACAAAGTCATACATGCTTGGAATTTGATTTATTCCCTTTTAGTCCTCAGTACCCACCCCCATTTCCCTCCCCTCTTCTCCTTCCTCTATTCAACTAGTCTTCTCTTCACTTTGTTTATTTATTTTTGATGGTTGCCTTACAGATATACCTAAAAGTATAATTCACTGTGGTATATTTATATATACACATAACATAATTTTGTTAAATTCATTCCATATTTCTTCCCTTTCCTGTCCCTCTTCCCTTCCTTTCTACATTATTCTACTCCACTGATCTTCCCTATCTCTTTATGATAAGCAATCCCTGCACCTCCCTTTTATTTTGTTCTCGCTCCCACAAGTAGAGCTAGAGCCACTTTATAAGTGACTTATTTCATTCAGCAGGATGTTCTGCAGTTCATTGTGTATATATTGAGCCACATTTTATTAATCCATTCACTATTGATGGGCATCTGGGCTAGTTCTATAACTTGGCTATTGTGAATTGTGCTGCTATAAATATTGATGTGGCTGTATCACTGATTTTAGTGCTTTTGTATAAATATGGAGGAGTGGGATAACAAGGTTATATGGGGCACCCAGTACTCTTGGTCAACCTTTCTAAGTTTGAGAAATTTCTCATCTTTTAAGTCTGTGTCTTCTCAACAGAGAAGCCAGGAGTGATGTTTGAGAGTTCCCAGATTCCCTTGTATAAAGTGCAAGTATGATGTTCTTCTAACCATAGGCACCTGTGTCAGGCTTCTGTTAGGAGGTCAGTGATGCTAGGAGGTGCATGCCCAGAGGTACCTGTTCTGGCTAGAGGCATTCAGCATCCAGGGCCAACTATGGCAGATTTGCTGGTAGCACTGCAAGGTGCACAGTGCTCTTGGTGAGACCTATGGTTCCTGTGTTAGGGAGGTTGATGGTGGGGTCCCCCTGGAAACAGTCTGGAAGGTGGTTTTGATTTGTCTATTGTTTCTACCTGCAGAATCTCTCAGAGATCTCCCAGAGAACTAGTACTATTTTTAAATAAATGTTCTTCTTAACTCAGGGAGAGTTTTTTGTCCACAACTCACAAGAACCTTGACTGGTTCAACAGGTAATTGAGAGAGCTTATAGAGTCTCTGGAGCTATTTGGAAATAAGAAAAGCGCTCAGCTGTCAGATCAGCTTGGTTATTCAGGATTCTTGGTCACAAACAACAGAAAGCAACTCTGTGTTTTAAGCAGAAAAGGAATCTATGGGAGGTGCAGAGATTCAATGGCATGCTAGAAAAGCATCTTTAAATGTGGGCAGGAACTTATAAGAGGGAAGCTGGGCCAGGAAGTGCTGCTGCAGGATACCACTTCTTGAGGCATTAGATACCAGGAATTAGATACCCCTGTGGTTGCCATCAACATATCTGACTGTTCCAGGGTTTTCATACCACTTGTTCAAGTTCAATTCAAGGAGCAAGGCAGAATTCTACTCTCTCGGGCTTCTGAGGTGAAATGCTAGGCACTGTACCCACCAGGGTGACACATAGAAAGCATCATCACAAAGAGAAAGACAATCAGATACAGCAGTAATAGATGTATATATCAGAGTTGTTGATAAAGGCAGTCATATGCAGCCTGTTGGCCTTTGCATGGTCACATACGAGTGTGACCTTAGGCCTAGAGCATTTTCTTAAATACAGATGATTTGTCCTCACAGATAGCTGATTGCCTTATTTGGGAGAAATTTCCCTTTCGGGGTTTTATGTGAAATTTTTTTTTTATTTTTCTGAGGTGTGTGGATCATATCGCATCTAGTAATCCCACTGCCATATCTGAACTAGGTCCTTTGCCTATAACACCAGAGGGGTGCATGGAGACCATCTTCCTGTGTTAGCTGTAGGGCTGACCCTGGGACTGTGGGTGACCATTGCTCACTATTGAAGCTGATGTTGCTATGTCTCTTCTCCATGAGAGCACACCATTGTTTTCCAGTGCTTGTGAGTATCTTTCTTAGTGACCTTAACACCTAGAAACCATGTCGTGGGTTGACCTTCCAGGACAGCTGCTCCTGGTGATATGCAATAGGACTCACATTGTCAAGAGCACATATTATGATGACCTCTTAGCTTGAGCTGCAAGAGATAAAGTTTGGACTAACTTCTAACAGGTGGAATCCTGCAAGCAGTTATCCAAAAGAGCTAAAATCAGCATACTATAGGGATGCATGTATATCAGTGTTTATGGCAATGCAGTTCACATAGCCAAGTTATAGAACCAGGCTAAGTGCCCATCAATAGACAATAAAGAAAATATGCTATACATATACACAATGGAATTTTATTCTTCAATAAAGAACAAAATCATGTCATTTTCTGATAAATGGATAAAATTGGAGAACATCTTGCTAAGTGAAATAAGCCAGACTGAGAAAGTAAAGGGTTGAAAGTTTTCTCTCATATGCAGAAGGTAGAGAGAAATAAGAACTTTTTTTTTTAAAAAAGGGGGGATCTCTTGAAAATAGAAAAGAGAACAGTTGGGTAGAGGAAGGGAATCAAGGGAGGGAAAGGATGGATGAAAAAGGGGGAGGAACTAGAATGAAATTGATCAAACTATGTTATGGACATGTATGAATATATCAAAAGAAATTCTACTTTCATGTATGACTATAATATACCAATTAAAGGAGGAAGACAACAGAGGTATAGGATCAGGAGGAGGTAGAATTGGAGGGGAGTAGTACTAGAAATTGAAAATGGAACAAATTTTATGCATTCATGAATATGTCAAAAAGAACCCCCACATGTATGTAAAACTATACTGCTTAATAAAAACATTATAAAAATCAATGAAGGGGCACAAAACCCACTTTTCCCCACCTAATTTCATTGTTTATTTATATAGTCAGTCTCTCTCTCTCTCTCTCTCTCTCTCTCTCTCTCTTTGCATTTGATCCCCTTTTCCCAACTCTAAAGCAACTGCTTGAAAAAAATGGAATCATATGTGCTAAGATTCATCTATCTATCCATCTGTCTATCCATCTACCCATCTGTCTATCTATCCATTCATTCATCCACACCTCTCCTCCCCCAGCAAGCATTTTACTAAACCCTTCTTCTCAACATGCCCCTAGAAGGTTCTGGTGATTCTGAAATGAATGGGCAGCCTCCATCTTTTTTTTTTTTTTTTTTTTTTTTAAAAACAACCCTTATTTTATTTTTATGTGATGCTGAGGATTGAACCTAGCACTTCACACGTGCTGGGGAGTGATCTACCATTGAGCCATAACCCCAGCCTCCGGCAGCCTCCATCTTTAAGGAACTCAGTCAGTGTGGCAGCTACTAGGCAGACAATTATAATAAAAGGTATACTAGTTTCCTATTATTGTATAACAAATTACCATAAACTTAGTGGGTTAAGACCATTTTATTAGCTCACAGTTTTGTAGATCAGAGTCCAGCATGATATATCTGCTTGGGTGTGTCATCAGGCTCGAATCAAGGTGTTGACTAGACTGAGTTCTTATTTGGAGGCTCTGTGGAATAACTCACTTCCGGGCTCATTTTGGTGGTGGAGTTCAGTTCCTTGACTTCATATGGCCGAAGTCCTTATTGCCTGTCATCTGGAGATTTCTCTCAGCTCCTAGAAGCTGCTCTAAGGTCCTTGCTCAGCTTGGATCTCTTTCATGCTTCAAATTTCTCCAATTTCCTTTTTGTGACCAACTGGAGAAAAAATCTCTGCCTTTAAAGTGTTTTGTAATTAGGTCAAGATTCCTGGTTAATTTCTCTATTTTAAGATCAATCAAATAACATATGTTATTACTATACTATATTGTAATATAGTAGATATAGTCATCTAATTATGGGAGTGAAGTTTACTATATTTACTGTCCTGGGGATCATGTGGGGTATGTACCCTGGGAGAGGGTGTTTGTGTGTGTATGAGAAATCTTAGTGTATGTCATAAACTTCTGTCTACCCATAAGTGACCTGTGCTAAGTATGAATATACACAAACAATTATGGGAGAGTGAGAAGGGACATACTGATCCTAGTTTAGGAGGTGGGGAAAATCTCTTTTGGAGACATATCACCTGGAGGACTGTCTTTGGAAAGTTGTCAAAAATTATTCAGTTAATGAAATTTGGGAAGAATTTGGCCACACAAGGTACAGATCGACCACTAGACATTTCCAGCTGGAAGAAAAGATTTCTGAAAAGCTAGAAATGTGACATAGCATGGTGTACTTAGAAATAAGTTTGGGCTCACTAGAGAGGAAATACTTTCCAAGGAAGGGAATGGTGAGGCAGAGACCTGGAAAGGCCCAGAATCGGAAAGAATCACATCTCTGAGCCCCTGCCTTCAATACCTGATTTTGGGGCAGAGCCCAAGAACTTGCATTTCTAACAAGCTAATGCTACTGGCCTGGGACCACAGTTTAAGAACTGCTGCTTTGGGGAATGAATGGGAAGGGAGAAATTCTGTGGACCCAGTAGGAGGCCATGGTATTAACTAGCAGGAGATAGGGGGACTCTGGACAGGTTCAGAATAAGAATACAGAAGGTGGGAGTAGTGTGGGATAGATGGGATTTGAGAAAAGATTTAGGAGGTAGGTGTGAGAGGTGGGGCAACTGGGGGTGGCCCCCCAGACCATAACAGACCTAGTAATCTTAGCCATTACCCAGACCAGTCCTGTCCTGAGGTTAATTATGAGGTCCAAAGAGAGTAAATTACCCCTCAGGATCACACAAGAGTTGATGTCGGTACTAGCAACCTGGGACCCAGATGCCTTGTCCTCCACGCACAGAATTTGTAAGTTAATTTGGAAACAAGATAAAACAAAGTCAGCTACTGGAAACTCCTTGTCATTTTCATTACGCTGGCTCCCAGCTCTCCTGCCCATTTCTTGGCCAACCATGCTTCTGTGGTAAAGGCCACTACAACCTGCATACAAGAGGGACAGAAAGTCCCTCTCCTGGACACAGACCTGTAGGAGGTTCCTGAAAGCGAGGTCAAACTTATCAATGGTGTCTTAAGTCCTCAATCGGATTTCCTTTTAAGCCCGCCCTGCCTCTTGGTTGCAGGAGAATTTTCATGGCTGAGAGAACCTACCAGTGACAAATTTGCTGAAGCATGGTGACAAGATTGGGAAATTACACCATGCTCCTTGAATCTCCAAGGGGACAGATGCTGAACGCGGACATTCCTTTTCACACTCACAAACACTGGAGAGTGCACACGTGTCTGATGGAGATCAATCTCAACCCCCAGAGGCCCCTTTGTCTCACTGAAGCACTTATTAAATGAATCTGTGTTTCTACCGGCAGCTGAGAGTCATCTAGAAAGGGAACACAATACGATGTCAGTCAGTATTTGTTACTGTCAGAGCTTCCTCGCCGTCCGCCCGGCGTTTATTGTCTTTTTGGGGCTCGTTTTATCCATTTTCTGTGGGCAAAGCCATTAATCTTCCTTCTGGCTCGGGCGCTGCGCATCCCTGACAGCCAGGGTCCTGGCTTCCCGGGCTCCTGGGTAGGGACACCTCTGGGCCTCTCAGTGACGGGGCTTTGATTAGAAAGTGAAGAGCGAGCCAAGCCTTAAAGAAGCTGGAAGAGGAGGGGGTGCAGGCATCTGTGGTCCCAGAAGATACCAGGGATAGGTGGGAAAGGTCACCCTGTATTTGAATCATCTGTAGTGCACCCTGACACCCCAATACACTCACTCCTATGCAGAGTCACTTGATAAAGAGGCTAATGAAGTGGAAAGATGTCAGCAGAGCTAAGCGGGCCAGGCTCTCGGGGATGCGCCATGATTCAACCTCCTGTTACCATGGAAACCGGGGAGGCTTGGCTTCTTTCTTGCTCTCCTTCCTTTTGGAAAGTCTCTCCTTGGTAACCTTGACCCTTTCACATTGGCAGCCAGAGATAAGGAATTCCATTTTCGCTTATCTGGTCATGGTTGGCTGGTAGACTCTGATGGGTCTGTGATGGGGGAGGGGTGCTGGCCAGGGGGCTCCCCGAGTGCCTTCATTCAAATGCATGAAGTGGAGGGTGGGAGGCAATAGAAAAAGAACACAGTTAATTAAGGTTGATATTGCAGAGAAGGTTGTTTTCTGAATAATAAATTCTGTGGGCTTCAGAAAACAAGTGCAATTAAAAGAGTGCAGAAAGGAAAGGCAGCTGAAGGACAGAGGGGCCCCGGTTTAGTCAGAGGGTGGTTTATTTTGTTTTTTTTTTTAGTGGGGGGGGCTGGGGTGGGATGAAGTGGGAGATAGAGGCTGCTAAGAGACCCTCACTATTTGGGGATCTGAACACTCAGAACAAGCACTGTGCTTGACAGCGGCTTGCAACAGTCTGCCCACACGAACGCCCTTTGCTTCTAGCAGTGGAGTCATTTTGTCCTTGGCTAATGGAGTAGGGCTTTGAAGCTGATCTAGATGGGAGAGCTGGACTGAGGTCGCTAAGGAGGAAAGGCGTTTCCCTGTAACACAAGCTCAGAAATGTTGCTCCTGGGCAGATGTCTTCCCCGTCACGTTGTACATGGCTCTTCCGTTCAAGTGCCCAGTATACCGCTAGGTTCTCTGTGCCTTCTAGAATAGAATTATTGGTTGAGGAAAATATACTGGTGCTTATCCAGTCAAAGCTTAGCGCCCCTTGGGACGTCATCTATTCTCAGACAGAGGGATAACTGGCCCATGAAAGATGATACTATCCTGTCCTCTGACCCACCCCTTCATAGTAATTATAAAGTCTTACAGAAAGAAATATAGTGTTAGGCTCCCTCAAACATTTTGCTAAATAGGAACCCTAACCTTCAACTAACAACTTCAGGGAGTGAGTGTGTATATTTTAAGGTTATTATTATTATAAAGGCAAAAATCTTAGTAAGTCTTCTTCCTGTGTTATAAAAGCCGTATATTTTTACAACTGGGAATCCGGAAACATATCCAAGGTGTGTGTGTAGGAACTGGAGGTCTCAAATTCAGTTATGGTACCAGGAAGAAGCTCTCTGTGGTTGGAGAAGGTGGCTAGGTTCTCAGGATTCTCCTTTTCCACTGGGAGATGGGATGGAGGGAAACACATTGCCTTAGTCAGCTAGCTGAACAATGACTTAGGAAAAGATTAAAGGCAGAAGGGATTTTTGCCTAGCTTAACAGAGAATATGGACAGAGATTTCCTGGAATAGGAGTTATCAGTAAGGGGACTGGTCAACTAAACCATGCTACATCTGTACATGGAATACAATGCAGCTATATAAAAGCATGAGGAAATGCTAGAATAGTATGGAAAACTTTCCAATTTCTATTATTAAGTGAAAAGAGTAAAGCCAGAGTAGGATGTGTATATATTTTAACTGCTACTAGAAAAAGGAGAAAAATCGAGAACATATCTTCATATATGCTTCCATCTCCATAAGACACTTTGGCAGTACACCACAATAAAAATTTTTAAAAAAAGAACTTAAAATGACCCATGAAGGGTATGAGAATTAGATTGAAAGGCAGAGTTCATATACTAATTTTAGATGAATTTTAAAAAACTTCCAAGTTAAAATTATGAAATGGAAAATAAAAAGATGACAAAACAGGAAAAAATGAAAAATACAAAAAGTCCAGTGATAGTCTACCACTAACTATACCCCTGCCCCCATTGTAAATTTTTTTTTTTAAAGATAGGCTTTCACTAAGTTGTTGAGGCTGGCCTCCAACTTGTGATCCTCTTGCCTCAGCCTCCAGGAGAACAAGCATGTGCTCCCACACCTGACTCTTTAAAAACTATTTTGCCTATACTTGTGCTTTGGAAATTCTTCCTTTTTTTTTCCTATCTTGCTCCTTTCTGTCTTTTCTTTCTTGTCTACTTTCTCCTGTCTTGTTGGAGAAAGGCTTGTGGGAGAGAGAAAGTACATATAATGTAAAATAGATCTTTAAATGTTTTCTGATTCACTTCTAGTGTGACTGGGGTGTGTGGGTGGCAAGGGAGCAGGGGAGGTCAGTAAACCTCTTCTCCCAGAGCCAGTATAAATCTGGATAAGACAATCAAAAGCAACCATTTAGCTACTGAATACAGAGTTGCTAAAATATGCTATGTTAAGTGTCAAGGATTCAATTACAATTATGAAACATACAAAATAAGCAAGAGAATTTGACTCATTGTCCTTAAAAAGAAAGTAGCCAATAGCAATGGTCTTTGAGTTCCCCTGGGTTTTGAATATAACAGTCAACTGCAAGTAAGCTATTGAAAATATGTTAAAAAATAACTAAGAGAAGTCAAATTTAAGGAATTAAACAGAAGCAGAATAATGAGGACACAGTGAATATATAATCTCAAGAAAAAGGTAGCAATTATTTTTTTGAAAGGGTGGGAATCCAGGAGTTGAAAAGGGGAAAAATTTAAATGGAAAAATTCACTAGCAAGGCTAACTGTCAGGTTTTATATGGCAGAACAAAAGAATTTGAAAATTTAAAAATAAACCAATAGAAATAGAAATTGCTTAGTGTAATAACAGGGAGAAAAAAGACAGTTCAAAGAAAATGGAATAGAGCCTTGCCAACTTACATGTAATGTTTATCCCCAAAAGAAGGGAAATAGGATATTTATCCTATTTATCCTCAAGTAGGATAAAACAATGAAATCCACAATATTTTGAAAACCAAAGACAAGGAGAAAATTGTGAAAGCAGCAAGAGATCTCACAGGCAGCATAATTTTTTATGTTGATTTCTCATCAGAAACAATGGATTCCAAAGAGCAGTGGAAGGACATTTTCAAAAATTTGAAAGAAAAAAAAAATCTAAACTCAATGTAACTGTTCTTAAAAGACAAAGGATTAAAAATATCCTAGATGAACAAACCTTGAATTTGTTGCTCAAAGACCTGCTTTATAAGAAATACTAACAAAAGTCCTTTGGGTTGAAAAGATAAGATAGCAGATGGTTATCTGATTTTATAGAAAGAAATGAAGAGCTGTGGAAAAGGTTAAGTGTTTGGAAATTGAACAAGTACTTCTAAATAGTCCGTGTGTCAAAGAAATAATAAAAAAGGGAAATTAGAAAGTATTTTGAACTGAAAGAAAATGAAAACAGGATGTATAATGATTTCTGGGGTATAAATAAAGCAGCAATTAGAAATTAATAGCACTCAAAGCCAATATTAGAAAAAAAAGAAAGGTCTCAAATCAATAACCCAAGCCTCCACATTAATGTATTAGAAAAAGCAGGAAAAATTAAACTTGAAGCAGAAGGGGGTAAATAATGAATAGAGTGAAATCAATGGAATAGAAAATAGATAATCAGAGAAAAATCAATGGCATAGAGTTCTTTGAAAATATTAACAAAATTAAAAGTTCTTTATTAGTTTTCTATAGCTACTGTCACAAGTTACAACAAATTTAATGGTTAGAAAGCACAATATCATTATTTTACAATTCTAGAGAACAGAAGTCTGACCCAAATCTCACTGAGCTACTATCAAGTTGTTGGTGAAGTACATTCCTTTCCAGAGGCTCCATTGCCTTTTCTTCTCATTGCCTTTTCCAGCTCGAGAGACTGCCTGCTTTCCTTGGCTCATGACTCCCTGAAACCTCATTCTTTTTTGTCATATAACTTGTTTTATTCATGGGTTACAAGGATTAGGACACAAAGGTATTATTCTGCTTGACACAAATCCTTAGCTTGACATATGAATAAAATAAGAGAGAAAACACAAACTATTAAAATTATGAATATGAGAGGTGAAATCACTATCAACCAGAGAGAAGTTAAAAGAATTATGAGAGTATTAAGAATGACTTTGTACCAGTAAATTAGGCAACTTATATGAATAAAATTCCAAGAGGGACACAAATTATGAAAACTAACTAGAGAAAATAGAAAATCTAGATAGATAATAATAAATGAAAAAATATAACTAGTTATTAGAACTCTTCCTGCTGAAGATGGCTTAGATATAGATGGCTTCATTAGTGAGTTTTATCCAACATTTAAAGAAAAAAGGCCATCATTCACAAACTTTCAGAAAATAAAGTAGGAATGATTAATAAATTCCTATGTAAGGCTAATGTTACCTAATACCAAAGCCAGACAAAGACATAAAAAGACTCATGTCCTTCGTGAGCATAAATGAAAACTCTTTAACAGGTTATTAGCAAACTGATTTCAGTAGTATGTAAAATGCATCATACAGCATGACCAAATAGCAATTTGTAAAGGTATGCAAGGATTGTTCAATATCCAAAATCAATTATTCTAATGTAGCTTATTAGTAAAATGCAGTAAAAACTAGATGATCATCTCTGTATATCCAGAAAAAGTGTTTGACAAAATTCTAACACCCTTTCATGATAAAAGCTATTCAACAAAATAGGAATATAAATCTTCAACTATATAATGGGCATCTACCCAAATTAGCTAACTCTGTATTTAATGCTGAGAGGTTGAATGCTTTCCTCCTAAGATCAGGAACAATGCAAGAATGTCAACTTTTGCCATATCTATTCAATGTTTTACTATAGGTGCTAGCCACTGCAATAAGACAAGGGGAAAAAAAGAATAAATGAATGAAGGCCTCTAGACAGGAAAAGAAGTGAAAAGTCTTTATTTGCAGATGATATAATCCCATATGTAAAAATCTTAAAGAATGTACAAGAAATTATTAGAACTAATAAATAAGATGATGGGTTATAGCTCAATATGTAAAAATTAATTGTATTTCTATATATCCTAACAAAAAATAATTCAAAAAATAAAAATTTTCTTAATCCCATTCACAGATGTACCTAAAAGGATGAGATACGTAGGAATAATTAGCAAAGGAATGCAGCATTTGTTCAGTGAATTTTCATGCTCAGGAACTGGAAGACTCAACATTGTTAAGATCTCAGTTCTTACCTAATTGACATATAGATTTCATGTAACTGCAATCAATAGCCCAATACTAAAATTTATTTGGAAATATAATGATCTAGAATAGGAAACATAATTTTGAAAAAAAGAGGACCAAATTGGAGAACCTACACTGCCTGAACTTAATATAAAATTACAGTAATCAAGATATTGCACATTGTTATAAGGATAGGCATATAGATCAATGGAGCATAATTGAGACTTCTTATATTTGTTGTGAATTGATTATAAAAAAAGTGGCAAGATCAAAATTACTCTGAGATACCATCTAACACCAGTCAGAATGGCAGCTATTATGAAGATCAACAATAAGTGTTGGTGAGGATGTGGGGGAAAAGGCACATTCATACATTGCTGATGGATCTGCAAATTGGTTCAGCCAATATGGAAAGCAGTATGGAGATTCTTAGGAAATCTTGAAATGGGACCACCATTTGACCCAGCTATCACTCTCCTCGGTCTATACCCAAAGGACTTAAAAAAGCATACTACATGGACACAGCCACATCAATGTTTATAGCAGCACAATTCATAATAGTTAAACTGTGGAGCCAATTTAGATGCCCTTCAGTGGATGAATGGATAAAAAAATGTGGCATATATACACAATGGAATATCATTCAGCAGTAAAAGAGAATAAAATCATGGCATTTGCAGGTAAATGGATGGAGTTAGAGAAGATAATGCTAAGTGAAGTTAGCCAATTCCCCCCCCCCCAAAAAAAAAACAAATGGCGAGTGTTTTCTCTGATATAAGGTGACTGACTCATAGTTGAGTAGGGAGAGGGAGCATGGGAGAAATTGAAGAACTCTAGATAGGGCAGAGGGGTGGGAGGGGAAGGGAGGGGGCAGGGAGTTAGCAATGATGGAGGAATGTGGTGGACATCATTATCCAAAGTACATGTATGAAGACATGAATTGGTGTCAACATACTTTATATACAACCAGAGATATGAAAAATTGTGCTCTATATGTCTAATAAGAATTGTGATGCATTCTACTGTCATGTATTTAAAAAATAAAAGCAATTTTAAAAAGTGGCAAGATAATTTAATGGAAAAGAATAGTCTTTTTAACAAATGGTGGTGAGAAAACTGAACATCCATCTGAAAAAATAAAAATGGACTTAGACATTAACCTTACATCACACCTAAAAATGACTTGAGATGATCCAATATTTGAAAAGAAATAAATTAATAAACTTCTGGAAGAAAACAGGAGAAAATTTTTATGATGTTGGATTAGGCAACATGTTCTTGAATACATGAAAAGCTTAAGAAAAAAAATTGATAAATTATACATATTTAAGATTTCAACCTTTTGCCCCTCAAGGGACATCATTAAGAGAATGCAAGGACAAGCCCAGACTTGGAGAAAGTATTTGCATATAATATATTTGAAAAAAAAACTTCTAGCCAGAGTACATAAAGAACTTTTAAAATTTATTAATGAGATGATAGATCAGTTTAAAAAATGGACAATAGACTCAAATAGTTATTTCACTAAAGAAAACAGATAAGTGGTTATTAGATGAAAAGTGATCAAAAGGAAAGTACAAATTAAGGATTAACTGTGAGACCGATAAAAGGCCACTAGAATGACTACAATCAAGAAAATAGATGGTATGAGGCGTTGACCAGGATGTGAAGAAACTAGAACCCTCTTACATTGCTAGTGGAAATGGAAAGTGATGCAGCCACTTGGAAAATACTTGGTACTTTAAAAGTTAAACAGAAACTAAACATAGGACCCAGGGTTTCTACTCCTAGGAGTCTACCCAATGAAATGAAAACACGTGTCCACCCAGAGACATATGAGAATGTTCTTAGCAATATTACCATAACCTTGGAAATAATACAAAGGTCTATCTATTGGTCAAATAAAATCCATATATCCACAAAATGAAATACTATTCAGCAATAAAAAGTAATGACAGACCGATTCATGTCACAACATGGTTGAATCTCCAAAGCATTATGAAAGAAGACAATAGCCAAAGACTTCATTTTGTATGATTTCATTTAAAGTGAATATTCAATTAAGACAAATGTTATAGGCAGAAGGTCAAACAGCAGTTATCTGGCACAGGGGGTAGGTATGAGGATTGATGGCAAAAAAACTGGATGGAATTTTTTGTTGGGGGGTGGGTGATGAGAATGTTCTAAAACTGGACTGTGGAAATGCCTGCATAACTCTATAGAAGGACTCAATAATATTGGATTATACATGAACAGTGAGTGAATTGTGTGGTCTGCCAATTATACCTCAATGATGCTGCATTTAAAAAACTGATGCATGTCAAAGCGAAAATAAGAGTAGGGAAAATGAGATGATGATACACAAAATATGTCCTGTGAGAGCTTGTATCTCAGACCAAATGTGTCATAGTTTTTCCTGCTAGGCAAAGCATGACCAAAAATCTAGGAAATCAAAGCACCACCATTCTTGTTATTGTGGTCAGGGGTAAATTTCTCTTGCTGAAGTCATTTTACTTGTTTATTCATAAATATTCATTGTATTTCTATTCACGTGCTAAGCACTATGTGAGGTTCTGGTGATATCCGAGTGAAAAGCCATTCGTGGTTTCTGGAGCTGTGGGTCCAGTGGGTCTTCCTAGGTAGGAGTCCTATTAATTTTGATCACATAATTGAGATATGACATTTTATATTCTGATTTTTTACTGAATATAAAATCATAAATTATAAGCATTCAATCATGCTGTTGAAAGCTCTCTGCAACCTTACCTTTTCTTTTTTTCAAAACTGAGGACCGAACTCAGGGCCTTGTACATGCTAGGCAAGCACTCTGCTATGGAGCTAAATCCCACCCCCCTGCAACCCTTATCTTTATTTACTGCAACCTTTAATATAAGGCGCTTCTGTGTTGAGCATTCAACCTGTTTTCAATTGACTATTATTATATAAATGCTCCAAAGGAAGTTTTTGAGTCTTTGTTTTCTTTCTGTTTTGGACTAGAAGAGATATTATTAGATCAGAGTTGTAAATAAGATCCTGATACCTATGGCAAGTGGTTGCCTGGAAAAGTGGCATCCATTTGCAATGCCACCCACACAGTAGAAGGCTTGTTATCATCTTCCCAGATAGTGGGCTTGATTGGCAGGTAAGCCAAAGCCCCAAGGATGGGCCATGGCCTCCTCTGTGGTGAGCAGGTCCTGATCTCTAAAAAAGAAATCTGGGAGCAAAAAGAGCAGAAATAAATCCTGGCTGAGCTCTAGCCTTACTTGGGTGACAAAAAAGTGACTAAACAAGTAACACTCAGAATTTGAAGTGGGGGAAGGTGAACTGGTCCCAGGTAGAGGAGGGTGTCATGGACGTAGCTCCTCACACTAAGCACGAGCAAGGTAAAGAAATGACAGAGCAACCAGGCAAACTTATACAAGGAAAATCAATTATTCAAAAAGTCAGGCATGCATATGGAAAAGCCAGGTGAAGAACCCAATTTAAAAGAAACATAAATTGGGCGACAGAAATGTTTTCCCTATGAATGTTTTCCTTTTAGAGAATAAATTAGTAGGAATATAAATGTAATAAAACAAGAACTCAAAGATGAGATGATAAAACAACAGAATGAGTTGTAAAAGGAGATTGCAGACCTCAGGAAATGAACCGAATTAAAATAACATAAAATAGTGAGGAACAGAATAGACAGAGCTAAAAACTGAATTAATGGCATGAAAGGAAAGCTAGAGATTATCACACTGAATGCAGCAGGGAAAAAGATTAAATAATTAGAAAGGAGAGACAAAGATGATTCAAAATAAGGTAATTGGGATCCCTACAGTAGAGAATGTAACAAAGGGACAGAGGAAGAATTCAGAGAAGATTCAAATCTGCAGCTAGGAGGGTTACCTCATCTGCCATGAAAAACAGATTCAGAATGACAGACATCAAGGACATTTCGAGGTTAAATTATTAAGCTTAAAGAATAGAGAAGGAATTCCTAAGGCATCTGGGCAGAGAGTAGTCTCTGATAGTGGGAAAGATTAGGGCATCCTCAAAGACACTATGGAAATTTTCCAAGTTTGAATATAATAAAGCAGTGTTTATAAAATTCTGAGGCTGAGAGAGACCTAAGAAAACTGTATTTAGCCAAGTAGTTGTGCATGTATGAAAGTGAAGGTGAGCTGTCTTAAATATGAAATAATAGCAGGATCTGAGGGCCCAGGACACCTGCTTGCATAAAACCGAAGCCCTTTACCAATTGAGATCAGGTTTGGCAAGCTATAAAAAGGGACTGGTGGTGAGCAACAAATTTATTTATACAAAGAACTATTTCAAGGTAGATTAGCCAATTTCAAATTACTACTATGAAATACCGGAGGCACCTAACTTAATAAGGAGAAATGGTTTTCCTAGTTCACAATTTGAGAGATTCAAGTCTCAGATCAGGCAGTTCTGTAAGTTTGAATTTCTGGTAAGGGTGCCAGATGGCAATGGCAGGCATGTGTGTTCAGAGTGGTCTTATCTTGAGCCAGGAAGGAGAGCACCAGAATGAGAATGTGCCTGTAACATCAAGAACGGTCCCTTTGGGCCTTTTGGGGGTATGCCTCCAATGATCTAAGGGCGTCCCACTCGGCTCTGCCTTGTAAAGGTCCATAGCATCTCCCAATACTGCCACCCCAGGGGGGATGAAGCATTTGTACGTGGATCTTTGGGGGACACCCAGATTCTACCCTAACCAAATCCCCAGGTGAATGATGGTTTCAGAAGGCTGTTGTAAGAAGCTCCGGTGAAGCCAAGCCAATGTAAACAGTGACATTGGGGGACAGAGGAGGGAGGAGAGATGTTGACAGCCCATCACCTCCCCACTGCTTCTCACAGTGAGCTGGTCAAGACGATTTAGATTTTCATTTAAAAATTTCAGCTGTAATCTCTAAATGGTTTTTATAACATTTTAATTTTCTTTAACCTCGATTTTTAAGGTGTTGATATTTTCTCTTGGGAAATGAGGAAACTTATTTGATGTACTATGGATCTTTCAATTCCCTTTCTTTCCTGTTAAATAAATTCAAGAAAAATTTCATTTGCAAATAATATTCGCAGAACAATCCCGTTTTTAGAAACCTCTGTCTCTTTTCTCATCCTTTTTTTTCCTTTTCTTCTTCCTCTTGCTTTCCTAACTTCTGTATTAATACTAGGGAGATTCTGTAAGGATGATGACGAAATGTTAACACTGGTCATTTCTGATAGGTGGTGAATTCCTGTGATTTGTTGATTTCTTTGTACTTTTCTGTATTTTGTATTTTAAGTGTCTTGCATTTTAAAAATAATGAGTATAAGTCATTGTATAACATTTATCATTGTTCCAAAATGTTATTTATACTCTTGCAGAAAATGTTAAACAGATTGAAAAAAAACAAAAACAAAAATTAAAAAAAGGAAAATCCCTACCAGCCAGATACAGCTACTGTTGGTGGCTCCCAGGAAACAACACTTCTGGGCATTCATGCCCTCCTGTGACCCCCTCCCACAGTGACTCTGGGCTTGCCTGTGCATGATGGTTAATTTTATGCACCAAGTTAAATTGATTAGGCTGTGGTGTCCCATTGTTTGGTCAAACACCAGTCTAGGAAGTTATTTTCTAGATGTGGTTACCATTTAATTCAGGAGACTGAATAAAGCAGATTGCCCTTCCGAAGGATTACCTTCATCCAAGCCCTTGAAAACAAAGACAGGTTTTCCTAGGAAGAAAGAATCCTCTCAAGGTTGCAGCATAGACACCCTGCTATGCTATGACATTCCTCAGCCTGCCTCCCTGAGGAATTCAGTCTCGAGGCTGCAACTCTTACCAGCCTGTTGGACTGCCCTACACATTTCAGTGTTAGCACCCCCAATCACAAAGCTAATTCCTTACAGGGTATCCCTCCCCCTCAATATACATATGTATATGCATATCCTCCTGGAATCCTTCTTTTTGAATTCCTGAACCACTATGTAAAGAGGCCTGGCTGTCCTGCTGCAGAGCTCATGAAGAGAGAGGAAGGAGAGTGAGAGGTTGTGTTAGGGAACCAGCCACTTGAGAGGCCACCCAGGTGAGTGAAGCTCTCTCGTATTTCTAGTCCCTGTCATGCTACTAGGTGATTGTAGCTGCATAAGTGACCCTAGGAGATCAGCAAAACTACCTAGTCTGTGGGATCATAAACAAATTAAAGGCCATGGTGGTGCATGCCTGCAATTCTGGAGGCTGAGGCAGAAGGATTGCAGTTTAGAGGCCAGCCTCATCTCCATAGCCAAAAAAAAAAAAAAAAAAAAAAAAACTGGGAATATAATGTAACTCAGTAGTAAAGCACCAGTAGATTCAATCTCCAGTACCCTCCTCCTGCCCCAAATAAATAAGCAAATTAAGGGTCATTGTTTTAAGCTACTTGTTTTTGGGGTGATCTGTTCCTTAGCAATAGGTAACTTATATAACTACCCTTGCCATTTTAGCATATGAACTTCTAGTCTTTTTATATAACTTTAAAATTTTAATAAAACTGGAATCCTACTGTATTTATAATTTCATAACATACTTTCAGTGATATTCTAAGCAGTTTCTCATGTTATTAAAAGTTTTTCCTAAAGTTCAGTTTTAGCAGATATATAGGTTTTTGACTACTCTGATTTTCCACGTTTACATGGTTCCTAATATTTTGCTATTATAAACAACACTGTGACAAATGTTGGTATATATTTCTAGAATCACTCAGCTAAGCAGCTCCTGCATTTCAGATCCATAGAAACTGTGTAAATTAATAAATGTTTGTTATTTTATTCCACTAAGTAATGGGATAATTTGGTATGCAGCCATAAGTAGCTAACATTGGGCCCTTGGGACTTTTTATTTTTTTTTAATCTTCAAAGTAGGAAAACATATCACAGATTTGGTTCCTTGTAGCCCAAATCTTAAGACTGACCAACTTCCTTTCCTTTTCTCACCTCACCGGTACTTACAGGAGGGAGAATTGGACAATTTACACCCTATATGCACTTCTTTGGCCTGTTCCTTCAAAACAATACCCTCACTGACCTCCTGTATCCTGTCAACTCATTAGTATATACTGGAGTTCCAGCCCAGTTTTTGTAGACATCACAGGTTCAGATTTCTAAATGCCAACCTCATGCCGTCTCCTTTTAGGCTGTTCTGCAGGGTTCCCGATATGCTCTGCTTCAATCCCTTCTACCTTTCTGTTTACCTTGATTGAGAGGTGGGAAGGGGGGGTCATGACACTGTATTAGTTATTTTTTGCTGCCTAACAACATATCCCAACAAATATTTGTCATTTCACCTAACTTCGTAAGAGTTAGGAGTCTGGGAGTCGATTTTTCTGGTACTTGCTCAGCATCTTTTATGAGGTCAAAGTCAAGGTATTGCCTGGGTTGCAGTGTTCTGAAGACTTCCCCATGAGTGGGCAAAGGGTCTGCTCCCAGTTTAACTTACTCACAGAGTTGATGGCGGGAGGACTCAGGTTTTGCTGGCTGTTGGAAGGAGGCTTCCATTCCTCCTCACATGGACCTCACCACAGAGCTGCTTGGTGGTCCTCACAAAATGTCAGCTAGCTTTTCCCAGAGCAAGTGATACAAGAGAGAAGGCGAGGTAGAAACCACAGTGTCTTTGATAACCTAGCCTTGAAAGTCACATGCCATCACATCTCTCACATTCCATTGGCCAGATGTACAGATCAACACTGAAGTTACATGGGAGGGATTTACACAACGCTGTGAATACTGGGGTGGAGTAGGGGTCAGTGGGAGCCATCTTGGAGACTGGCTATCCTAGACATCATTGGTTTTGGTCTTAGGACATGGCCATCGAGAGTGTCCTGCTTTGAGGTCAGTTGTGCCTGTATAAAAGTGTTTGGAGCCAGGTCATTTGATGAGGTGGTTAAAACCAGAAGAAAGCAGGATGAGACCCAAAGTGGTATGCAGGGACAGTGTACATAACTTTGTGTATTTAACGTGAATTGTTGGTTGTGTGTTTGAGTATTCTCCTGTGTAAAGACACAAATAGAAAAAGACTTTAGGAGGGTCTGGAGTGTTGGCTGTCACTGTTGCAGGGACAGCCTTTCTCTCCTCTACCTCAAGTTCAGCCTTGTCTGGACAATTAATTGCTGTTCGTATCAATGTCCTGCCTCTGTCTGGACTTTTTCATGTTGTTCCCTGTAACTGAAGCACTGGCTTAGTTTGAGTAGTTCAGACACAGATCAGAAGACAAAGACGTTAAGTGCGAGTAGTTCATTTAGGAGGTGATACCATGAGCTACCAGTAAGAGACTGGGGATGTGAATGGGTAAGAGATAGATAAGTGGAGGCAGTCAAGCACACAGCTGATTCCTATAGGAAATTGATTATCCCTCTAGGGAACTCTTGCAAGAAGTGTAGAATCTGCCTCTGAGTTATTCTACCTGTATATACAGGTTCCTGGAATACTTCCCCACCAACTTGAGTCAGTCATTGGTTGAGGGCTGCTCCCAGAACTGTTAACTCTTTGGTACTCCTGGCCTGCTGCTCAGTCAGGCAGAGCTTATGTGGTAGCTGGGTGCTGAGTTGCAGGTGTTGACAGTTGGAAGTTGGGCCTGCTGGGATTTGTTAAATGCCAAGGAGACATGGGAAGAACACCTAAAAGCATTATCTGTAAGTACCTTTAGAATTCAAGTCAATCTTCTCCACCATGGAAGCTTCCACAGCCCCTTGTCTTCTTTTCCTTAGTGGGTTGGGTGACCCTCAGTTTTCTTCTGCCCGCCTCTTGCTCTTTACTGTATTGTAATTCTGCATCTCTCCCAGGATACTTGATCTCATGAAGATATGAATCAGGTCCTTCATCACTAGATGGGTAGATAAGTGCTTAAAGAAAGACCTGGCTCAGAATCTGTCCTACGCCGGGTGCTCAATCAATCTTGAGTGAATGAATAAATGAATGCATAAATAAACAATCTTCTTCCTCATTTAGAATAGCTTTGGTAAGGCTGTCTTGTGTTCCTGTGCCTAAAAGCTTTGTTATAAATTATTATCATTTCGACTCTTGCAGGATTATTTCATGGGAACAATTTTCCACAAAGGGGTCTTCCAGGTGCAGGAAAATCACTAGCATGTTTATAGTATACCTGCTGGCTCGCTGGGCCCTGGTTGATTCACTGCTGAGCACCCTCCAGACTGCTGAAGAAGAGCTGGAAAGAACAGAAACCCCTCATGCGGGGTGAGGCTGAGGGAGGAGGGGTGGCTAGGTTCCTGCACAGCCTGAGAGCTGCCCAGAGATCCCGGCTGGTCCCATCTTGGCTAGTGATGATTTACTTGTTGTCATAGCCACTTAGCACTCTGGGAAGGATATATCATCTGGGTAGAGAGCAGTAGTGAGGATTTGGCTGTTATTATGGATAATAATTGTGTTTGCTGGCTGTGCGGCCCGGCTCTATTCGGGGGCTTTGTTACCACAGCTATAATTTTAAATATTTTAATTAATGATACTTTGCTGTGCTTGTGCCTCGAGGCTCCTTAAGCAAAATGAGCAATTAAACAAAAAATACCGGAAAAGCAAATGAATGAAAATAAAAGAAAGGGCATTTAAAAAAAAACAACAACCCATTCTCTTTCTGTGATGTTTCAGGCTTGAAAAATGCATCTCCCTGTCTGCTTCAGGCAAGAGAAAATTCTCACTGCTTCCTCCTGTTGGCTTTTGCTCCCATAGTCATCCATCTCTCCCAGCTGCTGAGTGACACGGAATGTACATAAAGTATCATCAAAAAGGACAGGAGAGGCAAAGCGGAGGTCTAAAGGTCCTGCAAACTCGGTGCTCCCTGCTTTTAAAAATACTTGATCATCCTCAATCATTATGGTCATCAGTTATTTTCATACTTTCACAATATTGTGGATATGAGTGAGAAGATAGCCCTGGACTGGTTTCTACCTATGAGCTCTTGCAAGGGAATGACTGGAAATGATTCTAGAGAGTAGCTGCAAGCCCCAGAATGGCTGTAAGTTGGGTGGATAAGTGTGTAAGAGAGGCTAGTAGGGTAGTGCTATGATCTGAATATGGCTTGTCCCCAACAAGGCACATATTGAGACTTGGTCCCCAATGAAACAGTGTTAAGAGGTAGCAAGACCCTTAAGAAGTGTTTGGGGCCATGAATAAATCAATCCTTATATATTTATTGATGCTTTGGTTGTGGGAATTGGTTAGTAACACTGTCTGAATTTGATCTCCTTTTTATTCTTCTCCAGGTGCCTGTCTTTCTGCTTTTCTGCCATGTTATAATGAAGCATGAGGCCCTTGCTAGATGTGGCCACCTGATCCTAGATTTTGAAATCCTTCAAAACTGCAAATGTATTTTTTTTCTCTGTATAAATGACCTGGTTTCAAATATTCTGTTATAGAAAATAGACTTCTAAGACAGTAGGGTAATATTCTAAAATATTGACGTTTTAAATTCTGTTTTAGTCAGCTTTTTTACTGCAGCGTATTATACATATACATGGAATATATTTTATTCTAATTAGTATTCCATTCTTGTGGTTGTACATGATGTGGAGTTTCACTGGTTGTATATTCATATATGAACATAGGAAAGTGATGTCTGATTCATTCTATTGTCTTTCCTATTCCGTTCCCCTCCCTTCCCTTCATCCCCCTTTGTGCAATCCAGTGAACTTCTATTTTTCCCTTTTTCTCTGATATTAGAGCCAATTGTTATACACTTACCAGCGCACTGGTGTGGCCACCTCTTTGGATAAGTGTGTCATGCGTGCATTCTTCAGACCAGAGCTTCCCGCCCTCCCACTACAATGAGGCTGAGTTGCTTACCTTATCCCCTGGGCTTAGATTCTGCATTTAGAATCATCTTATGCTACTTGTTTTGTGTTTTAGGGGCCTCTGTGGGGAAAAAAAGAAAAAAGCCAAAGCCCTACCCCAGGACTTTGTTTGAACTGCTGGGTTCATCAAGGCAAAGTGTCTGAAGGGTGAAAAAGAGGAGGGGCTTTGTCCCTGGAGAGGGGGCTTGCCTGGTCTTTGGGGATCAAAGAGTTCACTGAGCTCAGCAAGAGAAGAGATCATTTGGGAGGTGGGAGAGAGATCAGTGCCCTGAATGGCAGACGCTCAGTCTCTGCTTGTGCAGGGTCCTGGTTGTATGCCTTTGGGGATAGACACTGGGAACTGCAGCCTGAGAACCTCAGGAAAGGGTCCCTTCTTACAAAAATAACGCAAAGATGGAGGGAAGTGACATGCTTCTGAATAGACTACTTGTGTCTGGGCTGGGAGCGAGGGAGACACACTCACTGTCGGGGCTGACTTCCTGGGCATGCAACCTAGACAGTGGATCAGGGTTCTCTGCTTAGTTCAAACTAATGATCTGTATCATTTTGAAATTCTTAATACTTTATGAATAAGGGGCCCCACATTTCATTTTGTACTGTGTTTTGCACATTAAATAGTTGATCCATTCCACAAGGAACTGAATGCCAGAGACCTGCCTCAATTGTTCTGGTCTGTATGAACTTTCATAGGGTGTGCAATCTCAAGAATTTAATTAATTAACTGTGCAATCTCAAGAATCTCAAAATTCCCCACCAACCCCTGTGGACGGGGCTGAATCAGATTTATATGGTCAGAAACATGTAAGAGAATGTATTATTTCTTGGGTGGTGCAGAAGTGTCTTGCATTTTTTTTTTCTTTTCTTTTTGAGCCACTGGATGCTGGGGACTAAACTGGGTTCACAATGCCACGTAATGTTCAGTAATATAGGAGTGATTTGACAAGGCTACTGTCAAAGGAAGTTCAGAGTCTGGTGGGATGCATGCAGAGGTAAATTCACAGCTCCTATCCCATGTAGCACATTAGAACTGAAATCTGTAAAAAAAAAAAAAAAATTGTTATGGGGGAACAGAAACTGGAGCAACTGTTTCTGCACAAATAGAACCAGGGGAACCTGTGGCAAGGCCTAAAGGTGAGCGAGAGCTCCCTGGGTGGAGAGCGCAGAGAGGGAGAAGCCAGGTGCTTCACTAGAATCCTTTTGCTTATCAATGTGCTATTTTTGGATGGTGCTGCAGGTTTTAGCAATGTGAGCTTCTTCTAATAGCTTTTTGTCACAACCCTTTGCTGTGGTCATGGTGGAGGCACCAAACCATTTTGGAGGCTGGTTATGATGGCCACTGAGTAACCAGGTCTTTCTTGATTATGTGGTGGAATAAGACTTCTAAACACTAGTACATCTTTGACTTGGGGACCCTTAGCCTTCCTAGGCAGCTGGACTATGTGCCATCCTTGTCTCAGAACTGTCGGGAATGACAACAGAGGCCTTGGCCAGGCCTTGGTTATAAAAGGCTGAGACTGTGGGCTGGGATTGTGGCTCAGAGGAAGAGCACTTGCCCAGCATGTGTCAGGCACTGGGTTCGATCCTTAGCACCACATAAAAATAAAACAAAGATATTGTGTCCACCTATAACTAAAAAATAAATATTAAAATTATATAAATTTAAAAAAGACTGAGACTGTAAAGGGCCTCAGGGAATAGTGGAGTCAGAGAGAGACACAGAAAGGCCCTCCAGACCCTAGACTGAGCAGATCTTTCCAAGTTAGGGGAAGGATAGCCACAGAGGATGTAGGACTGAAGAGCAGGAGTAATGGATAAAGATCCTCAAGAACACAGAGCTCTTTTGCCATCCTTCTTCTGCGTGTCTTGGGGAAGAGGACAGAAAAGCAGTTAGCTGAAAGGGAGGAAATCCTTAGCCCTATTAAAACTAATGACTCCTTTATGTGCTAAATATTTTGTGAAGTTCCCTTTACTATCTTGAAGTAAAATGAAATTCATGGGTAATGTAACTCTCATCATGGTGACAACCAATTATCATTTCTACAAATTCCCAAAATATCCCATGGGGGGATGAGACCAGTTCTGACGGAGAATTCACCAGGTTTCCTTTCCTGGGTAGGAACTGGGGAGGGGCCAGCCCCCCAGATTAGGAGTAACCTTTTGGGGTGGGTGGGAAGCGAGGCAGGGCACATCCATTCCTGAGTGCTCATGAGCCGCAGAACACCGAAAGGTATGTGTGTGTATTGGGGGACAGGCCAGGGCCACCTTGAGTGTCCTGCATCATTGTGAAGCAGATGTGGTGGGGGGGCTGGGTGATAGAAGAGTGAGCCAGACCCAGAGGAGCCCTGTGCTGGAAGTAAATCATGGCCTAGCAAAACCATCCACATGGAGTAAGGGCACCTCAGTAGAAACCAGCATAGATGCCAACCTCGATGCCCCAGCCTGCCCAAAGTCCATTGGTAGAAATAAAGCCATATTTTTTTTTTTTCACACGTGGAGTTTGTGGACCGACATTCCTTTTGGCACCGTTATGTCAGAAGAGTCCCTCATTTGACTGTGTCCAGCCTACTTCCCTCTGGTGGAGAAGTAGCCATTGCTTATAATCTCTCTGCTTAACACAGATCTCTGCTGCTTCAAGTCCAGCTGCAGTTGTCTTTTGGAACATGAAGATTCTGGTGCAAATTAAAGGTATTCTGGGTTTTTTATGAAACAGAAAATGGATCTCAAGTGTAGATTCGGAATGGTATTTAGAGAAAACTCCTGGTTTGATTTTTTAGGCTATTCATTCAATCTCTTCGGAACCCAGTTTCTTCATCTGTAGAGTGGGTGTGAGGATCAGGTGTGATAGTGTTTGGAGAGCCCTTTGCCATTTGCTATGTCATGGTTGCTAATTATTGTCACAAAAATCCTATCAGGAGCAGCTAATTTTTGTCATCCAGTGATCAGATGGGGGTAAATTTCCTTTGGTCTCAATGGCTTCTGCCTCAGCTAATTACAATTTAAGGGTTCTTTGATTGGTACTTGAAGCTGAAAAAGTTATTTTTTTTAAGTAATTTAATCACCCTGTGAATAAACTGGGTGATATATTTCATTATACAGATGAGTGAAATGTAAACTACTAATTGCATATGAGCCAATATTTGTAGTTTGATTTTTTTTCTTTTTAGAAAAATTTTTATTGGTGCCTATTAATTATACAGAATAGTGTATTTGTTTGGTTACAAACACCCTGACAATGTTCTCATTGTTCTCTCACTGTGGTGTATCCTGTAGGTACATAACGTAACTTGATCCATTTCGTTACTTGGTACTTCCTTATCCTCTCCCCTGCCTCTGCCTGGTCTCCTTCCTTCAGCCTAATGGTCTCCCTTCTATTTTAATGAGATCTTCCTTCTTCTTCTTCCCCTCTTTTTTCTCTAAAGTTGAAATTTTATTTTTGATCATTCACTCCTTCTCATTAGTTCTTGGTTAGTTTTCTAGTTGAAGGTGTGTTTGTTAAAGACTTATTTGAAGCTCATCCAACCAACCAACCAGGAAAAGCATACTTATAAAAAGTCTTAATTTATTCAGGTGTTTCTACGGCCTCAACCACGAATCAGTTATCAGATACAGACAATCTTTTGGAGGCCAAGTATCAACCTCCTGGACTTTTAACTGTTTGTTTTCTCTATTTTTGATGCTAGTTTATGTAGCTTCATTAAAAATTCTCTCCTCTGTTTTAGTTCAATGTATTACTGATATTTCCTGACTGATTTTCTTTTTGAGGAAGGAGTAGATTATTTATTCACATATTGTTTAGGCTGAAAAGGGTTAGTTTGTGATACAGTGATATCAAGAAGGCCATGTCTATAGTGTTGCATGTACAAATATGTAACAGCGAATCTCACTATTATGTATAATTATAATGCACCAATAAAAAGTTTAAAAAAGAAGACCGCGTCTCTAGAAACAAGTTAAATGATCCTGTCCAGAGATATCCTGTTTTCTTCATTTTATAGACTTTAACATAGGAAATTAATAAATTAAATTTAATAATGTAAAAATACTCCCAATATTAGAATATATATAACCCTCTGTCTATGTGGAAGATCTTTTAAGCCAGGACACACAAAATTGAAAGAGAAAACATTGACATAGTTGATGAAATAAACATTTAAAACTTTGTATGGCAGATGATAACTATAAACAAAATCTAAACAAAAGACTGGGAGAAAGTGCCCACCCTAGACAAAAGGTTAGTATTTCAAGAGCTCTACGAAGGGGTGAGAAAAGGCATCAAGCCATTAGAAAGAAACACGAAGGCCAGTCACACTGTAGGACACAAAAATGGCAAATAAACATATGAAAAGATGCACAACCTCACCGGAAACTGGAGAAATGCAAATGGGACAAATGAAATGCCATCTTTACTCAGTGGATTGGCAAAGCCTAAAACAAAGATTGCCAAAGCCTGGGGCGGTGTGGGGAGGGGGACTCTTTCATTAGTTTGTTGTTTGTCAGAATGGGAATAGGTATCACATTTTTAGGAGGTAATTTAAATGATTTTATTCAAATAAAAATATACATACTAATCCAATAATCTCACTGTTTCACAGAAATAAAGGTACAAATACATACGGAGGAATATACAAAAGCTGCTGTTGTAGCAGAGATTGTATCAAATAAAGATGGAAAGTTGGGGACCATGCATGTTCATCATTTTGAATATAGTTGAATAACTTGCACTGTATGTATAATAATCATATAAAGCAACTAAAAAGCACAACTTGGATTTATATTTATGGACTTGAAAGGATCTACATAACAGGGGAAAAAATCAAGTGTATATTGTTGAGGCCCAGGAAAAGTTATAAAAACAAATACCTCAAGCTATGGACATTGGTGACTTCAAAGTGGAGTGGGTGAGCTTAAGGTAGGAGGAATCTACTCACTGGCCTTTAGATGCATTTCCGCTTTGTATGAATTGTTCCAAATAATACCTTTATGATTAATAGTCTGTTGGGGGTAGAAGAGAGTTTAGAAAAAACAAAGAGAACAAGAGGAAGGAAGGAAGGCAAAGATGGAAGGAACTGACAGAAAGCAAGGAAGAATTGAAGGTAATCAGTGCATTAATATTTTAGACTCCAGATTTCATGGAAGAAAAGAAAACTATTCCCCCGCCAACTACAGAAAAGAGTGGCCATAAGTCAAAAGCCGTTGGAGCTAGGAGAAATGCCATTGTTGAGTATTGAGCCTTTAGCATGGCACCGTTATTCTTATGAATTCCAGAAATGGATTATTTTTTTCCAGTCTCTCTTATATGGAAGCATCTGTGTCCCTAACTTTTTTGTTTGTTTGTTTAACATCTTAACATTTTAGCTTGTTGAACATTACTTGAGATCTTGTTGTTTAAAAAGAAAAAGGAGGATAAAAGATTGAAAGTGGGAGAATGAAAGAAATATTATTTGTGTCCCTCAGTCGTTTGAAGGTTGCTGTAGTTCATCTTCAAATACAGAGAATCATGAAAGATTTATTTAACCACATTCCTCTTAAGGTCGAAGGGTTTGAGATGATGACTCTCTCATACAGGCTCTTTCTTCATCCAGATCCTCTTATTTATTTCTCTCTTCTCCTGAGCCCAAATCTGAGCTGCCGTGAGAGATTCTTAGACAGTTCCCAATATTCGAAACCACTTTGAGCAATGCCATCCATCTCCTCCCTTGCAAGTGGCATTATCTCCACATCCTTGGAGATGAGCCTCCTCCCTCCCTCTTTTATCACTCTTGAGCTGCGCACGTTTGGTTACAAACACCCTGATAATGTTCTTGTTGGTCTCTCGCAAGTGAAATAACAGATAACCATTCTCCCAGCATTGGCCACGAAATCATCCTGCACCCAGATAACGGGGAAAAGGAGGTATCCGCTCTCATCGCGAGCTGCGATTAAGATCTCCCTGGCAAAGATACAAGTGAGATTGCCTTTATAAAATAATATCCGTGCTCATGTGCTCATATCATTTTACTCAGCTCAGATCACAGCTAGCATCATTTCTTGGGGGCCCTCCCCGCCCTGTACCAATCTGCATTGGCTTTCAAACATGTATGCCACCACCTGCCCTACTGGTGAGATAAGAATAAAAGTATTAGGTGGCATATTAAATTGTGCAGCGTTTTTCATATTACTCATACAAATGAGATAACAGCTGCAGGAGACTCGGCTTCATTCTTGGCAGAGTGCCCAACCACCGTGCTTGCTGCTGAAGTCAGACTAGCCTCACATCTCTGAAATGTGGGCATTTATCTGTGGGTACCATTCAGCAGGGCCAGGAAACAACCCTCTCCAAAGCCCACCTTCCCAGACTGCTGGGTGTGAATTATGAAGGGGTAAATCCTTTTTTCCCCAATCAGATTAGGCTTAATGTGGTTATGTCAAGGAGGTAGTCCACAGTTACCAAGTCCCACAGTGACTTTTTGTTAGATTGAAGTATCACAAATAATATTACCTCATATTTTCCTTAAAATTATTTTAACTGTCTTAGACTTATTTGGACTCATGTAAGTGAAGAAATCACCTTTGTTAGGCTGCTTTTATTTTATGTCTCATTGACATTAAAATAAATATGTAACTTGTATTTTCTGTGCACCACTTACAATTATTTTGAGTGACACTCATGCATGTTTCCACCCGAGAAACATCAGCAGTGAAGTTCTCATTAAAGTCTACACTACTGGTACAGATCATTTCTTGGCACCTGCTTTGATGGGTGAGCTCATGCCTGAAAAGGGCAGGGAGGAAAATCTATGAATATAAAAGGACTCAGAAAGGAGATGTTGGAGGAGAGTAAGGAGCAACATTACATCTTGGCCAGACTCACAGGAGGAAGACAGTCAGCCAAGGATGTCTTTTCATCACCTTTCTCTGTAGGATCTGAGACTGGAGGATGACTGGGCCCTCAGTGAGATCCTGAGCTAAAACTTGTGTTCAGCCATCACTAGGCTGCCCTTGGCCCTTCTGCCCATCCCATGGCTACTCCTGGGGTCTACCAGCGTCACGAAGAAGAGGCAAGGAAGACTAGCACAGAAAGGCAAGTGCCAAGTGCTGCAGAGTTAAACTTTCCACCAAGATTGCCTTGACTGTCTAAGAACAGTGATTTGATTACGAAGGAGTTTTAAATGCACAAACCCCAAAGCAGAACAACAAAAACAATCAAGTGAGTTTGAAACTATGGGGCTGGAAAACTCTACTTTAGAGGTAGTGGAGGCCTCTTGACAGCTGTCGGAGAAACTTCTGTTTGGAGCCTCTCTGGGTGCCTGGAATCCCAGGCTTCTAACTTTATGAGTAACAGTAACCCCTTCCCTTCCATGTGGGTCTTCTGCTCCACATTTCCTGCTCATTGCTCTGAACAAGGACTTGGAGATCTCACGGTGATGACTCAGCCAGCTCAGGCCAGTTCTTTAGGGTTCTGGCATCCTATGATCAGACTGACCGTCCCAAACATGGCTCTAAATGCCTGAGATGTGGCCTCTTCTCTCTAAGACCTGGATGGATATGGAGCAGGATCGAACAGTTAGATGGTGGATGGGCAGACAGACAGGAAGGAGTTAATCTCCAAATCAACCATGATTTAGTGTAGGCTGCCAAGTGTGCAGGCTTAGCCTGGGAGAGCACCACAGGGGAGCGGTTAATCAGACCTCAGTGTCCAGGTGTGTGGATGGCCTGACTGGTGACCAAAGATTGAACTAAGTGTCTGGGAACCGTTCAGGTGGAGGAGCCCAAAGCCCACAAGAGACAACAATCAATCCTCACTTCATCCTTTAATCCACATCCGTTGCTAACAACAATGTAGCAAAAATTAGTGGGGCTTTTATTTGTACTCTGCTAGATGAAGCAGGAAAGTATTCATAGTGTTTTATAAATAATATTCTGCCCAGTTATTCAGTGCTGATTAGCCCATGTTTCCCCTTCTTTCCCCAGACTGACTTCTGCCATCAGTCTGCATGCCCATGAAACTTGGTTTCTGCGGGCCGATGGCTGTTGTATTTGCCTAAAATTCACTGATTGCACCTGTACCCCCCTCCCTGCCTGGCCTTGCCACTCATTGGTCCTCTCAGGGCCCACTTCTGTTCCTGTTCCTTCTCCACCTTCCTTAGCAGAAAAGAGAAAAAGAATTACTCTGAGAGTTTGTACTTTCTTTTTTTTAGTTAGTAAAACCGAATATTTTTCTTTCTGATTTCTTAAACTCAAATTGTTCTTTTTTTTTCTTTGCTCCATTAAAGAAAAAAAATAACAGGAAGGAAGGACAAAGGAGCAAATGTCTACTCTTCACCAGGATTGAATCCTTGCCCAATTAAAAAAAAAAGAAGTTTGAAAATTTGTGTGTAATGTGGCTCATTATAAAGGTAATAGGACAACATTACAGGAAAGTTGAAAAACAAAGGAAAAGAAAACAAAAAAAATACCATAACACTAACCACAGGATTGTCATTAGCATATGGGTATATTTCCTTCTTGGCAGTTGTAAACCCTACAAATGTATATGCAAAATTTCCCCCTTTTTAAACTTAATATTCAGTCATAATCATTTTCTTGGGGCTTCGTGGCCTTTCTAACCACAGTATTTAATGACTGCATAATGTTTCCTCCCATGAAAATACAATAATTTACATAACCATTCCTTGATTGTTTCGATATTTAGATTGCTTGCAATTTAAAATTTTTCACTTTATCATTAGAATGATACTGTTCAAATATGTTTCCACCCACCCCTGTTTTTACATTATTTTATTAGGTTCTATTTGTAGAAGCCAGATGACTAAAACCCAGGGACATTTTCAGGTGTCTGATTCATATTTTAAAGTTGGATCTAAAAGCATTTGCCTCTACTGAGCCCTCATCAGCCAAGTTGGAGGGCCCACTCCACCACATCCTCACTGAAAGCACACTTTTCCTATTCCTCAATGGGAAGAAAAAAGACTTTCTGCACAGATTTCTTACTATATGCCCCCAATATGAAACCAAGGAGGTCTTCTCTGCTCTATTTTTGTTGCTATCAGTGTCCATGATATAGGGAATGTCTTTAAAGGAGAGGGTCTCCAGATCTTTCCCCCATCTAAAACTTGGCAAATGGAGGGTTAATGGGGACAGGAAGAGTTTGCACCAGCCAGAGTCCTGTGAGGGGGATTTAGAGAGTAGAAGCCCATAAACGATGGTATCTGCTCAACATAATATACCAATAACTTATTGAGCACTTACCTATTGTAGCAATGGTGGTTAGTAAGATGGGGCAGGCGGAGGTAAATGTCAAAGGGCCGAGAGCCTATTGTGTGTGTGTGTGTGTGGGAAAGTCCTGAAATAACAGTTATAAAGATTGAAGGAGGGACATGATGGTATCAGGACTGACAGAATAAATGAACTATCAACCCAAGACCCTCATAGAAGAATCTCTGTCCATTAGGCTCCAAGTTTTCAAGCTTCATTTTGGTATAATCAAGGAGTGGGGGGAAGACAGAGTACGGTCAATTGTGGGCAGCTCCTCTGAAACAAAATTCATTCTGGAGACAGGTAAAGGTAAGATTCTATGAGCAGGAATTTGAATGAGGCATTTTCCTTCTTCCTGACCATTCCTGATAGGGTGTGTGTGTACTGAAGACGGGGATGCACCAAGCAACATGTGCTAGCTTTCCCAGTGCAGTTCCTCTGTGGCTCCAAAGACTGAAGGATCATGTTGTGACTTAAGAGGGGGTTTAGAATGAATGGCTGAGTATGAGAGTCAGATTAAGTAACAGAAGACAGGAGGGACTATTAAGGGGAACTAAGCCTCATTTATACCAGGTGTGTATGGCTCTTTTGTTCTTGCTACCTGATGTAAAAGTGATATTGTCTCTTTTACAGTTATTAATTAAAAGTGGGAGTACAGTCAGGCATCTCATATTGACATTTGGTCAATGACAAACCACATACCAGACTATGGTCCCATCAGATTATAATGAAAATGAAAAATTCCTAATGCTAGTGATGTCATAACCATTGCAACATCACAGCTTAACACATTCCTGATGTGTTTGTGGGGGTGGTGGTGTGAGCAGACCTGGTACATTCCCACACTATATAAAAGTATAGCAAATTGAATTATGAACAGTATATAATACTCAATAATGATATTAAATGACTAAGTTACTGGTTTATATATTTACTATAGCATTAATTATTGTTTCAGGGTTTACTGCATATATTTATAAGATAAGTCTACTATAAAACAGCATGCCATGTTACTCTGGCCACAGCCTCATACATTTTGTGTTGATTGCATTTCTTGATTGCTTCAAGAGGCCACACCAAGGGACTGACCTATGTCATTTAGGTTTGTGTCATGTTTGCATAGTGACAGTCACCCAGTGATACATTTCTCAGTATGTATTTCCATAGTTAAGCAATGTATGACTGCATTAGAATAGGAAGTGACCTTAAACACTTTAGAAGACTCCACAACATGACAAAGTTAATTGAATTGATCATTTCTCCTGTTATGGTTTGGATGTGTTTTCTAAAAAGTAAGTGTTGGAAACTCAATCCCTAGCGACGGTGTGGGGAGTGGGGCCTAATGGGAACATTTTGGTCTTGAGGGTTCCAACCTCATGAATGGATTAATTCTGATTTTAAAAGGGCTTGAGGCTGTGAGTTTGATCTCTTGCGCCCTCTCTTGGCTTTTCCACAATGCGAGGACTCAACGATACATTTCTGTTCATATTAAATGACAGGATCTGTGGTATTCTGTTATAGCAGCACAAAACAGACTAAGGCATCTCTTTTAACTTTAAGTACATAGAGATGCTGGATAATGGGATTTTAGTGAAATTGTACTGATGAGTTTGAAAGAAATGATCATCTTGGATATAAGGAGAAACCAGGGAAATGAAAGCTCTTTTGAGGGGCTGGATAAGAGACATCTGATGTCAAGGGGACTCATTAGGGTTTGGGCTTCTCATGAGACATGGTATGAGCCTCTGATGTCCATATGAATATTAGTTATGTGGTCCCCAGGCCACTAGTGATAGGGGAAGGAAGAGCTCTGTCTAAAAGTTGTAAAACTCACAGAGCTGCCCTGCTCATAGAAACAGACACTTTTCAGAAGAAGATATATATTCGATAAATGACATATGAAAAAATGTCCAACTATCTCTAGTAATTAGAGAAATGCAAATCAAAACTACTCTAAGATTTCATCTCACACCAGTCAGAATGGCAGTTATCAAGAATACAGACAATAATAAATGTTGGTGAGGATGTGGGGGGAAAGGCACATTCATACATTGCTGGTGGGACTGCAACCAATATGGAAAGCAGTATGGAGATTCCTTAGAAAACCTGGAATGGAACCACCATTTGACCCAGCTATCCCACTCCTGGGTCTATACTCAAAGGACTTAAAATCAGCATACTATAGTGACATAGCCACATCAATGTTTATAGCTGCTCAATTCACAATAGCTAAACTGTGTGAAAGCAACCTAGATGCCCTTCAATAGATGAATGGATAAAGAAACTGTGTTATATATAAACATAAGGGAATATTACTCAGCATTAAAAGAGAATAAAATTATGGCATTTGCAGGTAAATGGATGGAGTTGGAGAATATCAAGTTAAGCGAAGTAAGCCAATCCCAAAAAACCAAAGCCAAATATTCTCTCTTGTAAGTGGATGCTGATCCATAAGGGGGGTGGTAGGGGAAAAATGGAGGAACTTTGATTGGGCAAAGGGGAGGGAGGAATGGGGAAGGCACATGGGGGCAGGAAAGATGGTGGAATGAGATGGACATCATTACCCTAGGTACATGCATATATGGTGTGAGGCTATATCGTGTACAACCAGAGAAGTGAAAAGTTGTGCTGCAATTGTGTACAATGAATCAAAATGCATTCTGCTGACATATATAGATACCTGATTAAAATAAATCAGCTAATTAATTTAAAAAGACTAAAAAAAAAAGGAGATTGGAAAATAGCACCCATTGGTTAAAGGAAGCATTTAGGAAGCTTGCCATTTGTCCAGAGTCTTAAGTACAAGGGAAAAATCATTTAAAAAAACCCTGAAATCCCAGGCCTGAAATATGTGGAGGTATGTGTTCCAAATTTATACTGCCTGTCTGGCACGGGACATCCAAGCTGAGAATTTATCATAACCTGGTCAAGGACCATTGAAACTCTACAGGCTTCAGTACAAGCAAATATAAAACTTCTCAGCGGGAATCCTTTCACAATCTGGGGCATATAGAATTCCATACACTTAACACCCCTGATGAAGAGGAGCTTACAATAAAAAACAGACAAACCTCATGAATCAAACCACCACACAAATCAGGGTCAGGAGACATCATAAACAGGAATTCCTATCCGCTACTGGCAGGAGTGTAAAATGATAAAGCTACACTAGAGAGCAATCGAGCAATAGCTAGCACAACTGCAGATGGACAAACACCACAGCAAGCAAGCTCAGGTATAGTCATATACCCCAGAAAATTTTCTTCCATTTCACATGAACAAGTCCAATGATGTTCACTGCCCTATTAATTGTAAAAAAAGACAAATTATAATGATAATCAAAAAAGTCAGAATAGGAATGGATAAGTGTGATTTATTCATACACTAGAATACTATCAAGTCATTAAAATGAATGAACACATCCGAGTGTATAAATCTTAAAAACATGATGTTGAGTGAGAAAGCCAAGTTTTCTCAAGGATAAGAATAGCATACTATTTATGTATATTTAAAAAACACAAATCAATATTATATATTATTTAGGAGCACATGTAAAGGTAATCAAAATATAAAAACTTAGAAAAACATATAAATGTAAGAGAAGTGGCCTCTTTCAGTGTGGGAAGGGAGGTGAAGAACTCAATTTAAGCTTAGGTCTCATTCGTAAAACCAGTGCAATAATAAAAGTATACCATATGGACTCCCTATAAACCAATACATTTTATTTTTTACTATGAAAAAAAATAAGCTCTCTTCAAATATCATTTTAAATATATTTTTTTAAAAAAGAATGTATTATATATTCAATGGAAGTTATATATATATTAAGTTATATATATATAAGTTATATATATATGTAATATATATTATATATATATAATCAATCCTATCCCTTCTTCCTCTCCCCATTGTCTCAATGTGTTGTATTGCCTCTTCAAATGCAAACTACCATGGCTTGAATGTGCTTTGCCCCATTAAAACTCATGTGGAAATTTTGTTCCCAGCAAGGTGGTGCTGGGAGGGGGCACCTTTAAGAGGTAATTAGGTACTTCAGAGGGATTAATGCCTCAGCTCTCCCCAGACTGTATTAGTTACCCAGGTGGGGTTAGTGTTATAAAGCAGAGCTGCCTCTCATATTTTCCCGTTTTGCCTGCACTGTTTGCCCTTCCACTTCTTGACATGAGCTGAAGCAGCAGAGGTCCTCAGCAGATGTGGCTGCTTGATCTTGCACTTTCCAGACTCCAGAATTGTGAGCCAAAATAAACCTCTTTTTGTTACAGAGCAGGGACCTGTCATAGAGCTGAGGCAGCCATGGTGGTCCTCTCTCACCAGAAAGATTTTAGACTTGTCACCAGGCATGAATTTATCAGAAGGGATAGAAAAAGAAGAGGGGACACTTTCAAGGAAGAGAATGAATTCTCTCAGAGGGGAGAAGGATGACAGGCTGCTCCTCCCCTTCAGTTTTATTGGGGTTCCCTGGGAAATGTCCAGAGAGCCCTGCTCAGATCCACCTCTTGACTTTTGACTGACAGCAAGATGGCATCAGACTTTCAAGACCCTACCTGGTAAAGGTCCAGGGAAATTCTGGTTCACTTAGGCCCATGCTGACCAGTTCTAATTGAAATTTATTCTTATAGATTTGGTGGTGGGGGAATTATCCTTATCTCCCTGAGTTCTGGAATCTGGTTTGTGTAAGGGTCACTAAAACCTACCTTCAGGGTAACTTGTACATCTTATCAGTATTTCAGGACTGCACTTTTCCCTATAGATAATAGGTTGTTTGCTGAGCAATGTAACATACCCTATTGACTTAAGCCAGGTGGTGCTGCAAGTAAATTGTTCTTTAAAAGAAAGTATGTGACCAGCACAGTGGGTCCTGTTTATAGAATTATCCCCTTAACCTCATGCTCCCCTTAACCGCTGCTCACATCTGTCTGTTACCTATCATTTTCTTTTCTTTATAAATTACCCATCTCAGATATTCTATTATAGCAACAGAAGTCACAAAGCATGGCCAAAATCACATATTTAATCACTCTCAAGAAACCAGGAATGAAGTGGTAGAGGCAAATGACTATAGCCATAATAAGAAATAAATATCGGGCTGGGGATGTGGCTCAAGCGGTAGCTCGCTCGCCTGGCATGCGTGCAGCCCAGGTTCAATCCTCAGCACCACATACCAACAAAGATGTTGTGTCCGCCGAGAACTAAAAAATAAATATTAAAAATTCTCTCTCTCTCTCTCTCTCTCTCTCTCTCCCCTCTCTCACTCTCTCTTAAAAAAAAAGAAATATCTATATCTATAATCTATCTCTCTCTCTATATATAAAATTGTTTTGGAAAAAATAGTGAATAGGAGAAATAATGCTGTTGGCATAGTAAATATCATATACTAAACTTGCCTGGTAGATAAGGGAGTTCCCATGGGGGCAACATAGCCAGCCTTATTCTGCCTTGAGAGCAAGCTCCTGTATCTACTGCTCTCCTCAACCATGTGTGAGATGGGTTGTGGGGTGTATTTACTTTTAGGAACTGTATTTATTGTCCTAGTTCACTTTCTGTTGTAGGGAGTTCTAGGACATTGAAGCTGACCTTAGGGACTGAGGAATCATAGGCCTTTATTTTCAGGACTTGAGCTCGGATCAATTAGCTAGTCAGTTAGCTTTCCAGAAACTTAAGGGATATTAACCAAAGCCAGAGGTCTTATGAAGTCATGGTCCACAAATTTTGACCCTGCTTTTATCATGTCTGTCTCTTAGCAACAGGCTCTGGAGCTCTGAGTGTACCTCTAGCCCCGGGCTTAACTGCTTCCATGCTTCCAGCTTGTCTTCCCAAACAGTGGTTTGAGGCAAGGCTGAGTCACCCAGAACTTTGCTGTGGAGGTGACTGTATTTTTTGAGCAGCAACTGAACAGTAGGAGGTGTTGGTCAGGGCCTGATTCTTTAGTCTTGTTCCTCCTCCTTATTTATTTATTTTGGATGCCAATTTTAATCACCTTTATGTTTCCTTCATAGCTACCTTTATTTACACTAATGTTAACTTTGGGAAGATAATATTTGACTCTTGCTAATCTTAGGTTTCTAATCTTTTCTCTTAGCAAGGCTCTGTCTCCTTCCCTTTTTGTTTTTAGTTTGGACAGCCTATACTGAAATAGCAACACACTCTAATATCAGGATATATTTTTCTCTAAGCTAAGTATTGTGGTGTAGCCTGTGATGATTTAACTGGCTCTTTTGCTAACCCAAAAAAGGAATTACCAGGTTGAGGTTGTATCTCAGTGGTAGAGTGCATGCTTCTCATGAACCAGGCCCTGGGTTTGATCCTCAGTAATGCGCATGCACACATGGTTACAAATTTGCATGTGGGGAGGGAGAATACTTGTTGTACCTAAGTCCATATAAATTTAGCCAATGTGGCCAGGCATGATAGCACAACGCACTTATAATGCCATTGACTCAGGAAGTTAAGGCAGGAGGATCACAAGGTTGAGGCTACTCTCAGCAAATTAGCAAGATCCTGTTGCAAAATAAAATAAACATATAAAGAAAAAGTTCTGTTGATGTAGCTCAGTGGTAAGACATCCCTGGGTTCAATCTCCAGTAACATTAATAAATAAATAAATAAATAATGATAATAATAAATGAATAAATAAATCCAGCTACTTCCATTTGAGATGGTGGGTCTGCCGTTCATAAATTCCCATTTATAATATTGATTTACATATCATCTAGGACACATTTGGTTCTTAGAAAGAAAACAAACTAGCTTAAAAAAAATGCAGGGAAAGTATAAACCCGGGTACCCCAGGAAGTACAAGGGGAACAGGTGGCCTTAGGTGAGGCTGGATTCAGAAGTCCAAACAGCAGCAGCAGGAGCCTGTATATTTTTCTCTTATCTCTTGGCTTCTTTTTTCTCCCTCAGTGCTGGCTTCATTCTCAGGCAGACTCTTCAGGTGGTGGAAAGATGATAAGCTGTAGTTCTCAGTTTATGCTGTTCTCCTAGATGTTAGCCCAGCAAAAATACAATGCCTCTTGTTGATAATTGCATCAGAAGACCTGAGAAGGTTCCCACTAGCCCAGCCTGGCTTGGTGCCCATTTCTGAATGAACCACCAGGGCCAGGGACTAGAGTTCTCTGATTGACTGATTTGGGGCAATGGACCAGATTTGAAATTTAGGGTTTTGTTAGTACTACTTGAATCACAGGGTATGCAGTGAGCAGAGGGGTGCTTCCTCAGAGAGGTCCTAGACAGACCAAAGCCAGGCTCTGGCAATAGCACTGTTCTGAAGGTCTTTATGATCTCTTAGTAAGGAAAGCTATTTTCTCTGGGTGATTTTGTTTTGTTCTGAGCACATTTTTAGTCCAAAGAAGTTTGTATTTATGTTTAAAATCAAATTTATGTTTAAAATCAACCTGAACTGAAAGTGTTTAACTTTCAGTACTGTGGCTCTCCAGCTACTTTTCATCGTTTGGAGAGCACATATGCAACTTTATTTATTTTTGCTGGGGATTCATCCATACATTATTCATAACTGCAAAATACATCAGTGTTTTATGGTGTAGGGCATGGTTCCTAATGTTTCCAAATAAGGTCCCTTTTTGACAGCCCCATGTTGTGGGGATCTCCGGCCAAGTCGTACTTGGGACGCATTAAGACAAACCATGATAAAAATTGCAAAGCAGTCAGTATTGCATTGAGCATAGTACATCAGGAGCACTTGAAAAATAACAGTATACATGGACATTGAACCTAGATTTTAATCAGGCTATAGAAAATGCTTGCATGTGTAAATATTTGGGGGGACTCCTCATGAGATGGTACTTAAAATATTGAGCCCATAGGTTAGAAAACACGGGAGTGGTGAGTAATTAGGAGTATGATTCAATCCCAGCTTTCTCACTTGTCAGCAGTTTGACCTTCGTGACTTATTTCACCTCTTTAAGTCTTCAGTTTTCTCAAATGGGAACTGGAAATGACACTACCTGTTATTTCCCCAAAGATTGCTGTGAGGATTTGAGATAATGTAGATAAAGTGCTTGTCAGAGTCCTTGACACATGATTAGCACTCAATGTGTGGTAGCAATTATTGTTACCACTTTATATTATAATTATCTATTTACTGTAAATCTCCTTGAAGGTAAGGCATTGTGTTTTATGCAGCTTTATACAGTAAAACTTCAGATTTGTAGGGAGATTCATTCTAGAAACCTTTGCAGATACCAAAATGCATGGATGTTCAGGTTCCTTATAGTAAGTTCTATGTAAGTAGTTGTTATACTGTATTCTTTAGGGAATAATAACAAGGAAAAATATGTACATGTTCAGTACAGGTGCTACCGCTGTGAGCGTGTGTGTGTGTGTGTGTGTGTGTGTGTGTGTGTGTATGTGAATACTTTTGATCCATGTTTGGTTGAATCTGTGGATTTGGAAACTGCAGATATGGAGACCTAGTTGTATTTCCAGTGCCTGTCTAGGTCCTGGCTTAGGCAGGATGTTTATTAAATGAATAAGGAAATTATTGGAAAATCAAATGAAATGATATAGCAAAAGTGTCAAGTTCAATGACCACAACAGGGTTGGTACTCATTAAATATGCATTTATTCTTCTCTTCATCATTCCAGGCCTCTATATAGCCTAGATCAGAGGTCCTCAAACTTCAGTGTGCTTGAAAATCACCTGCAGGGTTTGTTAAAGCACAGATGATGACCCCTCCTCAAGTTTCTGATTCAGTAGATCTGGGTGAGGCCTAAAAATTTGCATCTCTAACAGGTTCCCAGGTGATGCTGATGTTGCTGGTCTGTGGCCACATTTTGAGAACCACTGTCCTGGACCAATCACTCTCACTCTTGGCTGCATATCAGAAGCACTAGGAAAGCTCTTAAAAATAATGCTGCCTGGGTCCTTCACACCCCCCCCATGCTGGTTAATATGCAGATAGAGGTGCAAATCATTGGCCTTATCCCTGAACTTAACCCAAATCAAGGCATCATCATCTGCCTGTGGTCAGCTGATGGCCCTGTAGGAAATGCATTCAATAAGAAATAAGCTACTCCAGGTAGTCTGAATTTGTATTTCTAAATTGATTATGTAGATATCATACACCACTCAAATCAGTTAGTAAATTGAGATTCTTCACAGGTATGGTATTATTTCTTCCAGGCCCGCGAGTGCTCGAAAGTTTCCTGGACAGTCTTTTTGATGTTATTAACTCTCTTTGTATGGGTATGTGCGCCCACCTAGCAGGCAGCTAACTTATCTTTAGTGGTTTCCTATAATTCATTATATAATCAGGGGATTAACTCAGCGGGTGATGGGAGTGGGGAGGATGGAGCTGCTTTTCACTTTTAGAAATCAACCACCTCTACTCGGTTATACAATCCTCCCAAGACCCCAAGTCTACAGTTGTGGGCTCATTAGGAACAAGTTGCCATTACAAGCATGTTTCTCTGTTCCTCTCCCTCGTGGTGCCTGTGTCTGGTGATTTTTTTTTTTTTCCTTTGTGAACTTTAATACATGTTTAATGTGAATCTTAATGATTTGATTACAATGGCATAATTACATAATTGGAATGTATTGTGCGCACTGGCGGGAAGGAGTCGGGGAGGTGCTGAGTGAAGTGACATTACATAAACAGAATAGTAATGATGGTGAGATTGAGAACCAGACTAATGAGAAAATGATGAGCAAAACTTGGAAGAAATGGACACTTGTGCAAGTGAGGGGGGACCACTGCTTTTAATTTAGTGATTGGGATTCATTTCACCTCTGAGGCTGAGGATTCTGAGAGTCAGAATTTGGGGGAGAGATGGGTTGGGATGGTGCATTTTTTGAAGGCTACTTTGAAGATGTGTGATGGTCCCAAGTCCACCCTATCTGGACATAGAGAAAATGGGACTCATGCAAGATCGGATACCCTGCTTCTTAAGATCATGAAGGCAGAAACAAGCTTAGTTTTCTTTCCCACCACAGGTCATTGCTTGGAATGTCTTATTTGGCACATTTGTACATCGCGGGAACATTGAACGCCCCATTAATGTGGACAGAGACACCTTCCTCTCCCCGTTGCAGTTCTACCATCTTTCCCTGGTAACGCATTGCTCTTGAAGAGGAATTAGCAGCTAGCCGGTCCTTTTGGGCTCCCAGTTAATGACCGCCATTATTGTGTCACTTGAGCTACAGAAACATGTCTACCTGTTTAGCACCCTTCCCATGGAGAGTGGCCTGTGAGTGTCCTCTTTTCTGATGTTTTCTGTGCTATAATCACAACAAAGATTTCCCCAACCTATTTGTACTATTAACATACAACATATCCACTCATTGATTTAATGAACATCAATATTTACTAAATACCTACATAAATTCTAGTTGCTATGTGTGATTCAGATAACAGAAGAGACAGTGTTTGTGGCTTAGCAGTGGATGTCTAGACAAGGTATTTATGCAAAGTTTATATTACAAATCATTACATGATGAGCCAGAAAAATGATTCAGAATGTTTTCACTAAAACGGTGTCCTCTTTCATCCATCAATTTAAAAAATGCTTAATGAGTGCCTACTATGTGAATGACTCAGAGTAAGGGGCAGAACACTGAGGTTTTTTTTATTTTTGGGTGTGTGCTGGGGCTTGAACAGAGGGCATTGAGCAGGCTGGGTAAGTGCTCTACCACTGAGCAATGTCCCTAGCCCTCGAGATGAATTTGACAAAGATCCTGCCTTCAGGGAAATTTTGGAAGGCCATCTGGCAATATCTATTGAAGTAAATGGAGACACTCTGTTATCCAGTGTTTTGCCATCTTGGTTTATGCTTCAAACAGACATTCATTCACGTGAACAGAAAGAGCATATAAAATTAATGCTTGTAATATGATACTACAAGAAATCTAAATGTTCATTAACAGGACAGCATTCTCATAAACTGAGGCTAAAGTCATACCATGAAAAATTATACAAAGATGAAGAAGAATGAGGTCGATCTATCAATAGATCTTTTGGATACCCTTCAATAAAATAAGTGACAGGTAATTACTTATGGTATCGTATCTCTTATTTAAAATGAAAAGCAGACGAAAAAATATAACACAAAATAATCTCCATTTTCTAGGGGTCATAGATATGTATATAAGCGCACACACACACACCTACACACACACACACCTACACACACCCCAAGGAAGAGAAGTTCAAAAAGCTTCCACCAAGATGATAACAGTGATAACCTCTGAATAGGTTTGGGAGGAGCTAGGATTGAGGATGTTTGTGGAAAGAAACCTTAGCTTAACTTTGGTATTTGATTTTTTTTTTAAAGGAAATAGGTTTTGTTTATTTTCTCGAGTGGTAAATGCCACGGAAGTAGGTAGACAAAGTCTCGTGGGAATTCCCAGTGCTCAGTACATAGTAGGAGTTAAATTAATGTTTATCAAAGTGAACTAAAGTAAAGATAAAGGGGGAGAGAGTTTGAGGCTGGAAGCACAGACTCAGGGCAGGCTTTAGCAAGGGAGATGTATTTGAGCTGATCCTCACAAGGAGAGGCGTTGATGTGGAGCAAGGGGGAGACATCAGGTTCCCTGGGGCAAGACGTGGGAGGAGACAGTCCTGTGTTGATAATCACATCTTCATTGACTAAAGATGTCCTTGTTTTCCAATCTGTAAACCAGTTATCTTGCCTATTGCATGGTCCAGGACACCTCGTACAATGTTAATCAAAGTAACAAGGGCAGACATTCTTGCTTTGTTCACAATCTTGGAGGAAAGCCTGTGTGTGTGTGTGTGTGTGTGTGTGTGTGTGTGTGAGAGAGAGAGAGAGAGAGAGAGAGAGAGAGAGAGAGAGAGTTTTTTTTCTTTAAAATTATGTATATATATATACATAAATATTTATTGGTACATTATAATTATGCATAATAGTGGGATTTGTCGTTACCATCTCCTACACGCACACAATATAACAGTTTTGCTCCCAGGACCTCCTCTTTCTTGCCCCTCCTCCCTCCCTCTGGTTCTGATTCTCCTCCTCTATTCTTCTTGTCTCCCTTCTGTTTTCATGAGGTCTCTTCCCCTTTCCCCCTTATTTCTCTTTAGCTTCTACCCATGAGAGGAAGTATGTTTCTTTTCATTTATGCATAAGCTGGTTCTGGATTTTTTTTTTCAAATGTGTCTCCCAAGTCAGTTATCATATGGGTTTTCTTTCGTATGGTGTTAGGTTGGCGAATAATGAATATTTCCCACTTTTCTGCATTTTTTCCATTTTTTTTTCTCCCTCACTGTGTGTCACTCTGGATATTTTCAATTGATCTCTTGAGGATTACTAATCCTTCTTTTGCCAGGGTGGAAGATTGAACCCAGTCCTTGGAAAGAGCTTAATCCCTTTATGAATTCACCCTTAGGTTGTAGCCCTTCATGTATTGCAATTGAAAGGCGCTTCCTCTTTGGAAGGATCCCCAAGTTTAATCTCCTCTCCCCTCCCTGCAGAGTGAGCCTGCCCTAAACTCTGCTGCTCCTTTCATTCCCGTTTTGCATAGTGGAAGAGTTGGCAAGGCCTTGGGTGGGAAAGTGGTGCCTAATGTTGGATTCACCCCACTGCCTCTCCTTTCTCTCTCTGTTTCTGGGATTATGTGTCCTGGCTATATTGGTATTCCTGGACCCCAACTTTTATCTCCCCAGATCCCTGACATTGCCTATGGGTCTGCTTAGCTTTTCGGGTACTCAGCAGCTGCTTCCAGGTTTACCTGGAGCATCACTTATGAAGTGGCAAGTCCCTTGAGAGAAAAGGGGGACAGAATATTGGGGTTCTTTCTCTCCAGGACCTTGGGCCCTTATGTATGAGGGCCTGATGGGTTTCTGGAGGCTTTAAACAGAGGAGGGTTTTTTTCCATTTATTTTTGGTTGCTCTTGATGGGAGAGTTGGTGAGCTTCAACAAGCTGGTCATTGAGCATCATTCTAAAGGGGTTTCAAGATAAAGGCTGGAATGCTGAATGAGGCCAGTTCAGAGATAGTCCCCTGTAAATGGCCCAGCTGTGCTCCTGGTAGTTGCAGCGATACAGTTAGCCTCTCCTGTTTCCTGAAAGCCAGTGTTTCCAGACCTTTCCCAGGGACCAGGCCTTGGCTCATGTCACTGAGGAAACAGCTTCTCTGGGAAGAGAATATGCATCCTGCATGCTCCTACGTGAAGCTTGTGTTAGGGTCCCAGGAGGGTAAAACTCTTCCCATTGTCCAGCTTTCAGGGAAATACTTAGGTACAACTTGGCCAAAATCTACCCACTATAATGGGGGGATTTTCCTGTCTTTCTAGGTGTATTTCTTTAGGAGTAATAGTTAAGAACTGAAGATTTTATGATATTTTTTTTCTGTTCTTGAATGTTGTATTTCAGTGGATGCAGTTCCTGAGTCCCAGGTACGTCATGCAATCCTTAGACCCATAGATTCTTGTGAATTCCAACTCACTATGTCGGACCCCCAAAGGATCACACCATGTGGAAGGGTGTGGACTAAGGAGGGCCAAGTACAGGTCACTGCCTGAAAGCCAGCTGTGTTAGTCACTGTGACCAAAATCACTGACATGAACAACTTTGGGCTGGGAGAAATGTTTATTTTGTGCCCAAGGTTTCAGAGCTTGAGTCCTTGGGTGACTGACTTCATTGCTGGGAAGGAGGTGAGGCACAACATTATGGCAGAAGGGCATAGTGGAGGAAAGTGCCTCAGTTCTTGGCAGCTGGGAAACAGAGAGACAGCCAGGAGCCAGGGACAAAATATGATTCCCAAGAGCATGTCTCTAGGACCTACTTCCTCAAGCTTCCCCGATCATCTACAGTTATCATCCAGAATGTACATTCAGATTATTAGTTGTCAAATGGATTAATCCACCTCATAATCTAATCTTATCACCTCGAACATTCCTGCGTTGCCTAATACATGAGCTTTTGGGGGAGAAGGGGCGACACCTCATATCCAAACCATAACACCAACTTGCTGGGAAGGTAATGCTTGGTCTACCAGTTCTTAGGGTACAGTCCCTCCTGGTTTGTGGAAGCTAGGGTGGGAGATGAGATTATAAAGAGGGTTGATCTATACCCTCTATATAAGTTTGGCGAAATCCAGAGAGATACCAGAGGGTCACTTCAACAGCTTAGTATCTCTGTTTTGAGAATGGCTTCCTTTGGAGTTGGGAGAGCAACCCTGGGCCTGAGTGAGTGTGGGGTCAGAGCTGCCATTTTCTATCCTTAGCTCCTGCACCTTCTGATCATCTTAAAAACATCCTGGGATAACCCGTAGCAGACTTTCTTAGAAAGGCTCGCCATTCTCCTAGTTAAAGCATGCAGGATTCCTGTGAGTCTTGGACTTGTTGATACCAGATGGGAATTGGAATGCTGAGAGGGTTGGAGTACAGAAGTCACAGGGCATCCAAAGCTAATGGAAGCGAGGGCCTCCCCCAGAACACTTCCTGGGGGGTTCGAGGTGGGCCTGAAGGTCCCTGATGTTTCTCGGTATGTGTGCTTGAAGAGGTCTAAATTGGGAGAGGACTGACAAATGTTGTCTCAGGGAAAGGGCATTTCTATTTCCTAAGGCAGCCTTATTTGTAGTATCTATTTTGGAGCTCAACTACAGATATCCGGTGCCTCTTATGTCAACCAGATGGACACTACAATATTAATAAAATCTACATTTCTGGAAGCCAGACATGCTTTTCCCTTCTTGTTCCAGGACCCCAAAGACTATAACTGCTGAAAAGAGGTCCTGGCATTAATTAGAACTCAAGATGTCCAGGCACCAACATTTATTGAATGCTGCCTATGTGCCAGCATGTATGAGGTCCTCTGTGTGGGTTGCCTTGTTAAACAAGCTTAGGTCTTTGGCATGTATGCTTTCTGACTATACCTTCTTGCTTCATGCTTGTCTTAAACATTGCCTTAACAACATTGCTCTGTGTCCTGCTCTTTTAAAATCTGTGTATTTCATGTGTCTGCAAAATTGTAACCTGGCTTCTGCAGTCTTCCTGTTTCCCCTGAGTCTGGTGTGGATTGGGGACTCCATAAGCATTAAATGAATGCTCAGTGAATGAATGGATCTCCATGGCAGTGAAACTGACAGTGACAGAGAAGCCCAGCCTTCTGCTTCCAGCTCTCTGGTCCTTCTGATCCCAACTAGGTTGTGTCTGTGAAGATAAGCATACTGGGGAGGATCTCAGCCAAGTTTTTCCCAGACACATTCTACTTGCCTGGGTGTTTGGGGCCACCATGAAAAAGTTATCCTATTCATGTGAAAATCACAAGCACTTAAATGAGGAAGACAGTTCAATGACAATAAAATGGGGACCCTGTCATTTAACACTCCAGTGGCTTCCATTGACTAAAGCAGGGATACTCAAACTTGGTCAACAGACTGGGGACAAATGGGACTTTTTAATCATGTAAGTTTCTATTTCATCTTATTTGTCAGGCCTGGGTGGGGGCCAAAGAATCCAGATTTTCTGTGGTGGCACACACCTGCGATACCAGCTACTCAGGAGGTTGAGGCAGGAGAATCACAAGTCCAAGGCCTGCTTGGCAATTTAGCGAAGCCCTAAGCAACTTAGCGAGGTCCTATGTCAAATTAAAAAAAAATGATATGAAAGCAAAGCCCCTCAGCATGGCAGATGAATTTCTCTATGAGCCAGTTCTACTTGCCCACCTCTGCAGGCTCACCTGCTCTCTCCTGCTACATATCACTGCTTCTGTATTTCTTTTCCCCTCCCCCAATGTAGGCACGTGTGTACTTGCATGCACACATACACGCGCATGTGAGCACACATACATATGCACACACACACATACGTGAACCTTCACATTTACAGTTCCTTTGCCTGGATATGCTGCCTCTCCTCCAACCCAACGAGGATGGTAGTTTTATGTGTCAGCTTGCTGAGGCTCTTATGCTGAGCTCTTCATTTAAACACTAACCTACGTGTGGCTGTGATGGTGTTTTGTAGATGGAGTTAATGTCGATAACATATGATCTTAAAAGGAGATGACCTTTGATAATTGGGTAGGTTTCATCCAGTGGGTTGGACGGCCCAACGAGAAAAACAGAGAATTCCTTGAGGATGAAGAAACCATACCTGTGAACTGCAGGGTTAACTCCTGCCCCAGAGAGTCCAGCCTGTCAGCTTGCCTGATGGATTTGGCCTGATGGATTTTGGACTTTGCTAGCCCACACAATCAACATAAGCCAATTCCTGGAAATAAATTTCTTTCTCTCTCTTTCCATCTATCCACACACACTCATGAGTGGATATGTGTGTGTGTGTGTGTGTGTGTGTGTGTGTGTGTGTGTGTGTGTATGTGTGTGTGTATGTACACATGTCCTATTAGTTCTGTTCCTCTGGTAGAGCCTTCTTGGCTTGGATGGCAGTTTAGGTACCACACCTCTGAAGCCACCCTCACTCTCTCTGGCCATGCTACTGCTGGGTAAGTGCCCCTTCCTTCAGCTCCTCTAGCAATCATGTGACTGCCAACACCCCTGTCCCCCTGTAACCCTGCAGATCCCTGATCTATTTGCCTTTGGGGACGAAGCTCCTGGCTTGGGGTCTGGCACAGCTGGGTGCTGCACATGTGAGTAAGGACTGAAGAAGTGGTGCCCCTATTAGTGATGTGTCCAGAGGGTGGGGGTCGCTCCCCTGACCTACGCGCCAGTCCTGAATTTGAGGCAGCCTTTGCAGCATCCACTGCTGCTGCAAGTCACAGGCTTTGCCATTGGGCTCCCAGGTCCTAACCTGGCTCAGAAAGATGCTGGCAGGAGCATCCCAGGTCAGAGATCCATCTTTCACATGACCTTTCAATGTATCCTCACAACACACAACACTAGAGAATGGTTTTGAGAGTAGATAAACACCAATCATTAAATATAATCCAGTAAAGCAAAACTTGAGCCCTACTTCTCTGCAGCCTGATCCCACTTCCCAGAGGCAACTTTCTAGAAAACTTTTTGTGACTGTACGGTGTATATACAGAAAATGCCCATAAGCTCTCACACCCATGTGCACTGCAATCCTATCAAGAAATAAAATATTAACAGCAGCTCTGAAAGCTCCTCCTTTTGGTTCCTAAGTCACTCTCCTCCAATCATAACCGCTATCCTGACCCTTGACTATAGCCATGTGCTTGTTACTGGGGGGTCAAAATTCTGTCACAAACATCTCCAAGCATCAGAGCTACTTAAAAAATTGTTCATAATTCTTCCAGCAAATATAATTTTCATGAGTATTCTTATACTTGTATTTTTTGATGTAGTTAATTTAGACAAGGATTATTGGCTCTTCTAATAAATAAAGATTTCTTTTACATTCTCCTTTTGCTTCTCTACCCCTTCTTTACTTCCCAGAGTAGTGCCACGAGTATGTATGTATACACACACACACACACACACACACACACGCACGCAACACACTCTCACATAATTATTTGTAGAATAAATTAAATATGAATTTTAATAGGAATAAATCAAATATATAAATACCAATTTATATATTTATATTTAATCTGTATTTATGTTTAATTTAATTTATATTTAATCTATTCTATTAATCATACTTAATTGCCAGTAATAATAGCTAATAGTTAATTGATATCTGGCATTTATTATTTCACCATATGTCAAGCTCTTTTCCAAGGGCATCAACACATTAAATTCTTACACAACTCTATAGGCGGATATCTCTGCTTTATAGATGAGAAAAAAATGAGACACAGACACATCAACTAAGGTCAGGATTTATACCTGGGCAATCTAACTCCAGAGCCTATGGTTTTAGCCATTCTGCTATAATTTTAAATAATAAACCTTTATTTCTTATTGCCTCTTCTTTCGTCAGTACCTTTGAGAGTAATTTCAGCTATAATCCTTTCTAGAACAACTTCAGGTAAGGAAAGTTACTTACTGGAAAATCCATTTGCTTTACCTTTTCAAAATTCTAAACTAAATATTAGTTAAAAATGACAGTGATGCATGGGCCTAATGCCTCCATTATGAAAATTGCTCTAAAACTTTTGCATAATCCTACACTTAGAAACTTGCTCTTATTTTGCCCTGTTTCTATCTTATAATTTATTGTAAAATGCATGTTATAGCTACGTTTTGCTCTATAAGATTTATAGTAGTACTTGGCTGTAAGCCATACAATTTTGGTCTGACCTTATTGATTCATATTTGGTGTCCCCCGCTGGGAGAGGCTCCAGTGGAAATGTAGCAGCCTAAAGACCAACCTAGCACTCAGCCTGTCATTATTCCCTAAAGACTTTGTGTGCGATCTATTCCTTGAGGTGACTTGCCACTTAAAGACCCAGAACAAGAAAGAAACAACAAAACCCCAGATGTCTGTGTGCCCAACTCTCCCTGCAGGCTTGGAAGCCAGTCCCCACTCAGTGTCCAGTAGTGGGACTCCCATACAGGTCACCCCTGTACTCCCTTCTTATTCAGGCTGGATAGTGGTCAATATGCTCTCTTCCCCAGCCTGCCCACCATCCCTTGTCCTAGCCAGCATGACCTGTGTGCTGCCTTTGCAGGTTTGCCATCTTCACCACCCCAATGGAGTATCAGGATACCTTTGTAATTGTGCCCCAGACTTATGAGACAGACACTACAAAGGTGACCCAGTGTGGTCACCGAACATGCACATCAGGTTTGACTCTGGACTCTGAGATTTAGTAGTGTTCAGTGTTGGGAAGGCTCCTTGACTTTTCCACATCTGTAAAAACAGAGCTAGGACTCACGTGCCAGGATGTTAGGTCTAAATTAGATTAGTGCTGTGGCACACCACGGACTCCCACCAAGAACTAGAGGGAAGCCCAGACGTGGATGTCTCATTCAGCCTGACAGGGGGACTCAGAAAGTTCTTCCTGTAGGAAATTATACCTAAACAGAGTCTTAAAAATAACAAATAAAATTTCTGGTCAAAACTGTGTTGGTGTGTGTGTGTGTGTGTGTGTTTGTGCACATGGTTGAATAAAGGATGATAGACAGATGATAGAGGAAGGGCTTGGATGAAAAAAATCAATGATTTATATATGAGATAGCCATACCTAGGACTGTGGGCTGGAGGGTAAATCTATGAAACAAAGAGCCCTGAGCCCTGACTGGAGAAGTACCCAGGGCCCCGAATGACAAATGTTAATGAAGAGGCTGGGAACACTCAGGGGTACTCGACCACTGAGCCACATTCCCAGCCCTTTTTTGGATTTTATTGAGAGACAGGGGCTCACTAAGTTACTTAGGGCCTCATTAAGTTGCTGAGGCTGGCTTTGAACTCTCGATCCTCCTGCTTTAACCTCCCAAACCACTGGGATTACAGGCGTGTGCACCACCACGCTGGGTTCATAAAATCTTTACTTCTGATCAAAGTGAATTTACCGTTCATGTAGCATCATTGGATATAAAACTTCACCTTACAAATAGAAAAATAGAAGCCCAAAGAGTGCACTTGTTGAAGATGACAGCCTTAATCAGTGGCAGGTCACTACTCACAGCTTCTTGCCCCTCATACAGTGGACCAGTCCTGCCGGTCATGACTTGCCTCCCTATAGCACATTTCCAACGTCTGTTGTGTATATGTAGTTTGCCCACAGCCCTGACAGTCCATAGTCTGCATTCTTCTTTTCTTTCTGTTTATCTTCTTTTCTGTTTTATCAAAATCATACGTGATCTTGGTTTTAAAAGTCAAAGGGTACATGATGCTCGCAGTGAACCACAGCTGTGGAAGCCCCCATGGGCAGTGCTCCCAGGGCACAGATGGGCTGTAGCTCCGGGGTGTGCCTTCCTCTTTCTCTCAGGATGGGGATACTTGGGAGGAAGCTGGTGGGGCTTCCTCAGATCTGAGTGGCAGTGTGGTATTAGGGGGCAGTCTTTAGGGCCAGATTTCCTAAGTCCAAAGCCTAACCTGACACTTTCTAACAAGGTGATACCTCGACTCCTCATGTTGGTGACCTCTGCACTATGCTGGGTCCTGTAGGGACAAGAGGGCTTGAAGAGCTCTTAGTGGGGAGGAACAAAGATGCAAACACAGAGAAGGACCCTCATGAGTAGATGAAGAGAATAGTTATAGCCTCCCCTGGGGTCAGGTGAGCCCTGGTCAAGTTCCAGCACTACCCTGTTCTAACTATGGCAGCTTCGAGAAGTCAAATCTAATCTCTCTAGGCCTCAGTTTTCCTGTTGGAAAAAATGCCAATAATTAGTATCTTTTCCACTTTGTTGTTGTGGAAGTCAAATAAGATAAGTAAATGAAAGGAGGAGGAGGTAAAGGAATCCATGACAGTGTTCCTGTTGGGTTGTCCAGTCGAAGTCCAGGTTCTCCGTGTCCCTAACAAAGAATTGCACAAGACACACAGAAGTAACATATAGAGAACAGGTTTATTGAAGGTGAATATAGCACTCTACTAGGGGGAACAGAGGGGGCCCACTGAGAGAGAGGCTCAAGGCCCCAAATTCTGAAAATTAGGGTCTGGTCTTATATCCTGTTCTGTGGGGGCATTCTCTTCCCTATATGGGCCTGATTGAAGACCTTACCCCATTTTCTCCCATTGGTTATCTTATGACAGCTGGTTAGAACATTTTCTGATTTCCCCCTCTATTGCTTACTTTAGAAAACCCAATTAGAATACTGCCCACTTTACTTCCATTTGGTCATTTTAAAATTTGAACCTGTGGCAGGGGTTGTCCTGGTGATGTTCTCAGTGGCAGGAGTTGTCCTGGTGATGGGATTTACTGTGAACAGGAACAGGACTGGTCTCCTCATCAATCATGTCCTCCAATGGCTTCTTTCTAGTACCCGGTCTCTGCCATCTTGGTGTCCCTGAACTCTTACCTAATGATAGGGTGGTGAAACTTTGGGATCGATCCTTAGACAGATTTTTTAAAAAGCGGAAAGATAGAAAGCAGATTGGTTCAGACGGTAGAGAAAAAGGCAGGGGGTAGGTGAGTGGGAAGCCATAGCCCTAAACATAGACAATAGAACACCATCACAGAAGTAACAGAAATCCCAGAAATATTTTTAAGTTTAGACTTTAGGGGCTTTTGGACCATCATCAGGTTAATTACTAAAGCATTGTATGAACAGCTGAGCCCACCAGCCAGCCCGCTCCTGAGCAGAGAGCAGGGTGATGTGTAGATCCAGGATAGACCCTCCAGATGGGAGAAATAACCCAGAGAGAGCTGGAAGTAACTTCAGTCAGGCAAGAAAGAAGTGTGTGTGTGTGTGTGTGTGTGTGTGTGTGTGTGTGTGTGTAAAGTAAAGGAAGAGGCCTGGTTCATGAATTTGCCCCCAGAATCAACTCTACAGTGAGCAAAGAGGAACTAAAAATATACCGTACAGCTGTCTGAAGGAGGAATCCTGACCCAGGAAACTCAGATAGACATTCAGGCTGGAGAAAGTGAAAAATGAGTCCAGATGACTCCCACTTCCTGTGAAAGGGGACAGCCTTGCAGGAGGAAGGCTACTTCCTGAGACACTGCCTTCCCTACACCCTAGGCCAGTCGCCCCAGACAGCTGCAGTGGGTGTTTACATACCGGAGCAAACAGGAATTTCACATCCAAAGGCAAACAATAGTTAAGAATGTCCAAACATTTAAGGAAAACAAACATCATTAAAAAGAGGAATCAAAATCAACAAATAAAACAGCTAATGTCCATGGAAAAGGGAAAAGGAAGTCTAAGATGAGTGTAATTAAAATTGAACTTTGAAGGACAGGTTACATCAGTAAAGAATAAATGGTATGAAAAAGAATTGATTAGGATTCTGTGATCATCAAATGCTTTCGATCATTTGATAACTGTGCTGGAAAGGAAGATGGGCATAGATAAAGAATGAACTCAAGAACCAGATTGGGAGGAGAGGGGCACAAGTGAGCAAAGAGGAACTAAAAATATACAGGAAAACATAAAACTGAAAAAATCCACAAGTTTTTCAGAGTGGAAAAGGATCACGGAAAGACACACAAAATGAATGACCCCAAACACAATTGGATACACACTGCTGAAATCACAGAACCTCAAGAATAACAATAAAAAAACCCCAAAGTTTCCAGAAAGAGAAATAACAGGTTACCAGCAAAGGAACAGGAATCAGGTGGGTGCGGATTTCTTTAGTAATCCTGGGAGCTCAAAGCCAATGGACCAGTATCTTGTGGTTTGTAAGGGGAAGTCATTTGGAAATAACAGCTCTGCATTGTGTGGATTCCTGTGGTACCCACAGCATCTCTTGGCCGCTCTGTGAATGCTTCCATGTGAACTTTCCTGCCTTCTGGTAATAACCTCCCTCCTCAACTCAGGTTGTGCATTTTTCTTGTTTCAGCTCCTGCATCTTCTCAAGTGACCACCTTGAAGCTGACCAGCCTGATGACGGTGGATACTGCCCCTGGGGACACTCCCCCCCACACCAATTCTTGGCTGGTTGGTGTTGGGAACTGGTGGAATGCCGAGCCTAGTGTCTTTTACAAGGGGGACAATTCTAGAAGGGCATCTGCACTCCATTCAGGTGGAGCTCCCAACCTGCGGTGGCTTCTTCAATAACACACTCTTAGATTGACTTTCTTCCCTTTGCTGTCTGTTTCGGGGGATGACCTTACAATAAACTATGTGCATCCCAAGCCTTGTCTCAGAGTTGGTTTTTGGAAGAACCCAAATGAAAACTTATGCTGCCTAGCTACATTCAAAACACAAGAGCAACATGAAGATACACGCAGACATGCAGGAACTCTGGGTTTTTCACGCGTGCTCAGGTGGATCAACTCCTCTCCCCCATATTCACAGGTTGAATAAGCCCTGCCTTTGCATGCACTAGCATCATTATGGGGAATGGAAAGGGGAAGGGAACACGTATTAAAAATGGATCTTTTCCTCCTTAAAGACTGAGTCATTTAAGAGAACATAAACAGTGCAACAGAAATGGTAGAAAAACCTATGAATTGGCAAGTTTTGAGTTTTGCGTTCTCCTCTTTCCCACAACCATCTTGCAGTGAGAATAATTTTGTGGGAGATAGGGACTGCTTCTCCAGGGGGATGCCATCAACCTTTGGGTCAAGCAGTTCTTCCTCATGTAGGGATATTTAGCATTCTTGGCCTTGGTATATAAGGCTGGTGGTAGCTCCCAGGCACTGTGACAACCAGAGATCAAACTACTCCAAGGGATACAGGATCTTCAGGAACTACCATTCAATAAGAAGAAGACTATAGATGCTTTTTAGCATCTGAGTGTACTGTGCATAGATTTGTGACCCATTTACACCTGTCTGGTTTGTCTCTCTGGCAGGCTGAGTTTCCACTACCCTCTGCCCTTGGTATTATAGGCTAGCTGAATTATAGACACATATTATGGAATGCAGAGGTGAAGGTGGCTGCAGGCATAGGATTAGAGCTGTTAGCATGGGAAGGGGGATGCTATGGTCTGAATTTGTCCCTCCAAATTCAAGTGTTGGAAATTTAACCTCCAGTGCAACTGTGGATGGGAGGGGAGGCTTGATGGGAGGTGGTTAGATTTTAGAGCTTGCAGGAGTGGGTTTGCTTCCTTGGTTCGTCTTCTATATGAGGACTCAGCCACCTTGTCCTTCCACCTTTTGCCAGGTGAGGATGCAGTAAGAAGGACTTTTCCAGATGTTTGCACTTTGATCTTCGACTTACCGGCATCCAGAACTGTGAGAAATAGATTTCTGCTGCTTATGAATGATCCAATCGCAGGGACTATGTTATATAGTCTCTACAAAATAGACTAAAATGGCAAGAGGAATGTCAAGCCTGTTATTACCTCTGAGGAGTGAGACACATCTGGGTCCTGCAGCACAACTGCCCCCTGGCTTGCTTGGCTAAGTGGTGAATGAAGCTGGCCATTCTGAAGCCCATGCAGAAGATGCACCCTTTGTGTTCTTGGAGAGGATCAGGGAGGGCAGTGCTGTCCAAAAAAGGGGAGACCAGAGTGCCTCCTGAGTCTGGATTCCTTGGTCCTTCCCCATCTTCTGCATCATGGCAGCTGAATGTTCTCCTAGAGCTAGACTTTCCCTCCATTCCCCCACACAAACATATTCGTCAGGGCTTCCTGCTTATGCGTTGCTCTCTCATCCTCTCTGCATCCTGAAGCACAGAAGCCCCAGGACTAAGCTGCACACATACCTGCCTGATCTTTCCACTTGATCCTGACCACCTCTTTCTGAAAACACACACCTATGACTTCCCAGGCAAGGGAGGTGACCCGGATAAGGCTGGAAAGGGAAGGTACCCTAAAAGGGTAGATTCCTTGAAGGTCAGGTTCTAGAGAGAGAGAAAGGAAGACAGGTGTATTTATTTCCACACTGGAAAAGGGAGGTCGGCAGGGTTTTTAAAAAAAATTTATTCATTAATTTATTTTTATTTCTGGTGCTCCTCAGCCTGTCACCAGGAGTTGTCATCTCAGCTCTGGAAATCATTATCCTAAAGGTCCTTCCCCCATCTTCCCATGTGCATCTTCCCTTCTCCCCAGAAGCACCTGCGGACTCCTCTCGCTGGCACCCAGGGCTTCCTTGGGGTCTTTGGAACTCTGCAGGGAAGACAGAGCAGGAGTGGGCAGGAGGGCAGATTCAGTACAGTTTGGATCTTCTGGTGCTTGTTTCCAAAACTGCCTCTGTGGCCTCTACCTCCATGGGCTTTCTGTGTGGATGTGGCTGGAGAAGAGGGGCCAGCATAGGCCATCTGCCCCAGCGGCACTGTCCTGGGCTTCCTCCTGGAACACTGGCATGACCTCCACGAGGAAGCTGCCCTGGTGAGAAGGGGTATCAGTCTCTGCTTTTGGTCCTCCTTCTTGGCAGCACTTTGATACCATCCTCCTTCTGCAAGGGAAAGCATTGCTACAAAACACCAACACTGATTCTTGTGAAGCCAATTGATCTCCTGGGCCAGAAGGGGAAACTGAGACTCACTGGTAATGTTGAGAAAGGGCTAACCATGAGTCTCAAATCTGAGCCTCCGCCCCTCTCTGAGAAGCTTACTAAAGGCCAGTGAATTTCAGTTTTCTCATCAATAAGATAAATTTGAGTATCTCATATAGGTTACTATGGGGCTAGAAGGTGATTATCATTCAGAGAGTTGTCAGATAATACATGGATGTCAAGCTAAAGTTGAACACTTAAAGAACACTTCATCTTTTAGTATACATGTGTCCCAACTTTTGCAAGGGGCATACTTAACATTTTAAAAAAGAAGTTGTTTGTTTGAAGTTTTAATTTGACTGAGTGATCTGTATGTTTATTTTCTAAATCGTACAACCTTAACCGTTAACATAACAAGGATAATAAAATCTACCTCTTGGGGAAGGCCCACAATGTGCCATACAGAGCACTAATCTAATTTAAACCTAACATCCTGGCAAGTAAACATTAGCTCTGTTTTTACAGATGTGAAAACGAAGACTCAGTGGGATTAAAGAGCCCTCCCAACACCACACACCACCAGAGTCCAGAGTCAAACCTGGTGTGCGTGCTCGGTGACCACACTGGGCCACATTTGAAGGATCTGCCACATAAGTCTGGGGCACAATTACAATGAAGCCCCAACACCCCTTCAAAGGCCAGTGTACAGGTCATGCTGGCTAGAACAAGGGTTGGGAGGCAGGTTGGGGCTGAGAGCATATTAAGCCATCGTCCAGCCTTGAATGGGAAAGGAATACAGGTGTGGCCTTTAAGTGGCCCTTGGTGGGCAATGAGTAGGAACTGGCTTCCAAACTTGCAGGCAGAGCTGAGCACGGAGACATCTGGGGTGTTTGTTGTTTCTTCTGAAACTTTTGGTTCCAAGTCAACTCAGGGACCATTCACCCATGGTCTTTGTACGTTAACTAACAATATTATAATTGCTATTTATGCATTCATTTGTCCAATTAGAACTCAGAGGCCACACTGCAAGTATCTTGGGAGAACAGGTGATGATTTGTTTACTCTGTGTCCTCAGCAGAAAGCCTGACATGTAGCAGATGATCAATCAGTATTTGCTAGACAAATGGAAAGAATTGCTGTGGATAAGGCCCAGTGCATGACATTTATTCCCTGGGAGGAAGAGAGGTAAAGAAGCGATAGGCCAAGAGGAATAATCAAAAGCAATAGCTGTGGGAACCACGGACTGCACCCTGTCTTGAGAGAGGACTGGGCATCGTAGTCTCAAGCTTTTCCTTTCCATGAGCGTTCGGTGTGTTTGAGCTGTGCACACAAGGGTTACTGCTCATGGCAATAGAAGAGGCTCAGTTCCCAAGCACACAGCCAGCTGGGAGGGAGCCGCATCTGAGCACAAGCTCTGCAGCTGTGCTTTACAAGGGCATGGACACCATGGGGCTTGCGGTGGGGGAGAGGATACCAACTGTGACAGTCTGTCTTTTGCCTAAGGGAATAGGGGAAGGGCAGGAGGGGGTTTCTTGTTATGAAAGAGGCAGGCATCCATGTCTCCAGCTAGTTCATTCCCTCGTCTTCCAGATTATAATGAACATTTATTCATGTGTTCAACAAACAGACATATTTTGTTCTTGCCTTGTGCAATTACATTACTGTAAACTATCATGACATACTGTATTCCTGGCAGTGTGGGCAATTGAGATATTTTGAGTAAGATATTATTCTACCTAACTGAAAATTTGGAATTTTGATGGGTGTTGAAGGGGGTCTTTGACCCTCCTCCCCTTCTTTGTTGTTCTATACTCTCTTCTCTTTAGTCCAGCTGCTTTGATGTATAGAGTCAGTGGCAGAGTTGCCCTGGGACTTCTGAGCCTAGCTCAGAGAAGGCGCCGCAGCTTCTGCTGTGTTGACTGGAGTCCCGAGCTGCCACCTAAGAAGTCTTGCTACTTTTTATCTTCCATGCTATACTGCCCTTGAGAAGGCCTTAAGGTCAAGGGTTCTAGCTGGGCCCAGCTTCCCACTCATCCATACCTAGGTTCCAGGCCTGAGTGAAGCTGCCTTGAACCCTCCAGACCATCCACTGCTTGAAACCAAGTGACCTGGTGAAGGCTGTGCAGGAGAAGGATCACCTAGCAAACCCTGTCCAAACCCCAACTCTTCAAAAGCATTTGACATAATAAAATGGTGCTTATTTCAAGCCACTAAGTTTTGGGATAATTATCCCAACCTGCAGAGGCAGTTACTATGGAGTAATTGTGGAAATATTTAACTGTTAGAAGTTTGCCCAGAAATTGTTCTATGATTACTTTTGGTCTTTACTTGGCTATGGAGGTCATGGAGTCCTGCCCAAGTCCCGCACCGGTGGTGGGAATGGGCTTCCCCTCAGTGGAAAGCGCTGGCGGAGAAATAAAAGCTAAGAGAATTAAAATGACTCAAAAAACACAAGAATGTTTCAAGGCGGGGGCAGAACCGGCAAGCTGATCAGACAGATCGAGCTTCTAGACAAAATGGGGCTTGTGCCTGCTATATTTATATTGGGAAACATTAAAGAGATTCTATAGAATGTTCTTCTCCAAAAAAAGGTCAAGGTTGTTCTGTTCAGTTCCTAATGGGTGATCTCTGGAGCTACTACGAGGAAACTTCTAGCAGAAAGGAGGGAAAGATCATGTGCATTGGGCAATCTATTGCCATGGGAGAGCCACAGAAAGGTTCTGGTGCCAGGTCTCCCTCTCCCTGGATCCATGCAGAGAGAAAATCCTCATGTATTTCATGGATGACTTCCTGCAATGGAGGTGTACCACTTGGATCCCCTTCAAGAGAACCTTCTGCAGGGAGTGGAGGTTGCCTGACAGCTTCTACCTACTGCCTTCTGTGAATGCAGAGGCAGCAGTCTGGCTGGATGGAGATCCCTCCTTTAAGATGCAATATGCATAGTAAACCAGAGACTTCTATTTGGTGCTAAGTAGGAAAAATATGTGTGTCCAGAAATCAAGGAGTAATTAGCAGAAACAACCCCATTTACCATTGATAAGCAACCTGTTGGGAATTTCATGTTTCCAGCAACTGCAATAGGCACTGCAGGATTGGAGGCCTTTGTCCCCAGAGGAAGTGCATTCTTGTCCCGGGACAGGGTGAGGATCCCATTAAATTACAATTAGGCTGCAGCCAGGACTGTGGATGGTTTAGATTCCTTATATCTAGGGACCAGCAGAAGGAAAAAGAGTTCACTGGCAGTGGTAATTGATCCTAATCAGTAGGAAGATTGTTTATATACCACCAGGGCAGGGAGGATAGCTTGTAGAATCCAGGTGATGCACATAGGTGCTTCTTGGTGTTCCTTTGTCCCACTGTTCTGTGTATAAACATGTGAAGTAACTCCAGCTTGACAGGTGTGTGAGTGACTAGCTTGAGCTCAGTTTGTGTCATATCACCATGTAATCCAGCAAGACTTGCCAAGATAATAGCTGAGGATGGGAGGACTTCAGGATGCATAGTGAAGAAGTGAGAGAATGACTACTTTTTTTTTGTGACCCTGAGATCAACAGTAGTGTTGGGCCTATGTTTCATCCCACTAACATTCCTATTCTGAGTTTTCTTATGAAGAGAAAGCTCAGGGGACCATGGATGATCCTTTAATATGAATGGAGAAGCAAATCTCTGTGGTTAAGGGATGAACCGTAGTGGCCATGGGGAATGTCATTCAGATTTCCTTCAAGTGAACCTACTATAAGAGGCACAGCTGATTGATAGCCTCCAGCTGTTGTCCCTGTGAATAATGGCTCCATTGTTCCTTTACTCTGCTCCCAACCAATGCATGAGCATGGCAGGTTCCCTCCTGTCCCACATGCAATGAGAATTGAGTAATAGTTCCAGCCCATTCCTGTGCAAAGTGGGATTTTTCTGAAGGGCAGCTTTGCTAAAGGACTCCCATTGACCCGGGGGAATTTTTCCCAGATACGTGCTATGTTCTAGGACTCTTCCATTCCTGTGCTTCCTTTCTTCTCTCCTAACATAGGAGTTAGACTGGCACCATGGTCTGAAAGTTCTTCTGCATTCTTCTGATCCTCTTTCCTTTTATCCTTCACAAATCTTGGACACACTTAATTCTATCTAGGTGTCTTCTCTGTGGAAGATCACACTGTGTTAGTAGGTAGCTTGTACAGACATCATTCATGCCTTTCTTGTTGACATAAGGACTGTTATGAACATGAAAGTAGCAGACTTAAAAAAAAATGACTGTGTTGGGGCTGGGGTTGTGGCTCAGTGGTAGCATGCTTGCCTAGCATGTGTGAGGCACTGAGTTTGAGTCTCAGCACCACATACAAATAAATAAAATAAATAAATAAAGGCCCATCATTAAAAAGTATTTAAAAAATTATTGTGTTGCCATCAGAAGTTTTCCATCTTAAACTTTCCTCTACTCCAACCAATCAGATTTTCTTTTTAGAGATTTGGAATCTGTTGATGGTTGTCTCTGGAATTGGAAGGTCATATTGCAAAAGGGGCTGGGAAGGCTCTTCAAATTGAAGGCATGTTATGATGGATAGAAAAAGCCACTCTGAGCCAGGAAACAACATAATGGAGCAGCAGGCAGTGATGGAAGGGAGGGCCGAATCTGACCCACAGAGTGAATTCAGGTCCTCCTCGTTAGTATAATATTCGCTCATATCCTGCCATTTTAAAACTTTCAAACTTCTTATTCTTGTGTGTGTGTCTCTGTGTGTGTGTGTGTGTTAATTGAAAGAAGCCTAGAGCTCATTAAAAAAATCACATTTTGATACTATTTGGCCTTTAACTGATAAATTGAAAATGACTATATATGTAGTCATTATTGATCTATGGTATATTTGGATTTATTTTAAAATTCCATTTTGTGCTTTCTATTTATCATGATTTTGATTGGCATCATTTTTCTCTTTTCTTTCCTTATTTTGTGTGTGTGTGTGTGTGTGTATATATATATATATATATATATATATATATATATATATATATATATATATATTTGTTCATTTCTGCCCTCATGACATTTGTGCAGTCTCTTTCTATTAGGTTGGTCGTTCTTAAGTTTTAATATGTGTTCTTGCCTGGTCAAAGCCTTAGAGTCCTTAACATGAGGATCATAGAATGTTTAGCCTGATCATCCCACTCTGATCTTATGTTGTGGTCAGAACTGTGGTCCTGCCTTGGTTTGTAACTCTCTCCATCACGACTGCTGTTGTTTTTTTCATACTGTTAATATGAATGCTGATTTATAACCATGATTACTAATTCCTTTGCTCACGATCCTGTTTTTACATCCATTCCTTCGGGTTTCAATTTCCTGTTTCCTGAAGTTATATCCTTTAGAATTACCTTCAGTGAGGGTCTATGAGTGGCAACCTCTCTAATTTATTCTTATTTTTTCATTTGTGTATGGAAGTTGGGGGAAAACAGAAGCGAGCAGTTGCTAACATCTGGGACCTGATTTTATCTCACAGCTAGGCCTCAATGTGATTACACATGGATATGATGTTTACAGCTAACCCGTGTTGTTCTCTTATTGAACATAAATAGTCTCAGAACTGACATTTGGAATTAGTCACTGTACAATCCACAAAATGCCAAACCTTTAATAAATGAGTGATGGCAGTTTTTTTTTTTTAAAAAAGCCAATTAAAGCTTATCCTCATTCTAGTCTTACCTTTCTATAGTTATTAGACTGTCCAATCATAGAAAGACTTCTATTTTCTGGTAATGCCCCATCTAACATAAATTCCTTGATTTCTTAAGCCCTTCCCCAAATTACCGAACCAAAGTCCAAATTCCATAGTGGATTATACCCAACACTCTTTTACTGAATCTCACCGCAGTGTCAATTTATCCCGTTCAACACGGACCATTTATTAATGTAATACATCCAACATGTTCAACTATGGGCACATCCCTGGTGATCTTTGATTGAAGGACATTGACAAGGTTAGCATGGTTCAAAATTTAAGCTGAGAGTTATTTTCCTTTAGCACTTTGGAAATATTAAATTTATGGTCTCTGACTTCTATTTCTGCTGTTGGGAAATGTTGTCTATATTTCTTGCTTGCTTTTGTAGGTAAACTCTCTTTTTCTTCCCATGGGCTTAAGATCTTTTTTCTTTCACTCTACACTTTCCCTTTGAACGGTCTACCTGTGGATTAATTATTTATTTTGATTGAAATAAATTATGCTTCCTGAATATGAGATGTAATGTTTTTCATCAGTTCTAGAAAATTTTAAGCCATTATCTCTTTGAGTGTTGCCTTTCCCCAGTCTTTCTCTTCTCAAATATGATACTCCTTTAGAGGTGTGTTAGATTCTGTCATTCTATCCTCCATTACTCTTAAATTCTCTTCTAATATATCCACTTAATGACTTCTCTGGGTTAATTCTGGGTAATTTTCTTAGATTTACCGTCTACTTCATTATTTCCCTGTAATTTGTCATTTAAATTTTTAATTTAAATAATTTTTAATTTCCAAAGTGCCTTTAATTCTTCTAAAAGTTTAGTATTTTTAATATCTTGTTTTTATTTCTTAAAGTTCTGTCTTTTATTTCTTTCATTATTCTAAACTTGCCTTTTCTACAAGTCCATAGTCCACAACACTTTAAGCTATATTGCTAGGTTATCTAAATCTAGTGATTTTTATTTCTTGATAAATGATTCTTATAAGTTGTGGTACATTTCCTTGTGTGAACTTTTATTTGGTGAGACGACTTAAATATAGTATAACTCCAACATTGCTCACTGGGTTAACCTTGTCTTCCCCTAGAGATGTATGTGTACTTTGCTTCAACAATCTAGTGATTTTTCCCCCTTTCTAACTCTTGTAGAAGAAATCACTGTATATTTATTTTGATTCAGGTTCAATGGCCAAGATTTGTCTCACTTTTGTCTGGAAACATTTTCATTTCACATTAATTTTGAGTGGATGTTTTCTCAAGGTTTATAATTGTAAGTTGGCTATTATTTACTTGCCTTTTTCCTTCTGATACAATTTAAAATTGTTCCACTGTCTTCAAACTTCTATCATTTCTGTTTCAAAATCACATGTCCATCTTATTGGTCTTCTTGTGAAGGTATGTGTAGCTCTTCTCGGGTCATTTTTACCATTCTCTCTCTTTCTGTCTCTCTTCCTCTCTCTTTTCTTCTCTCCAATCCCTTCTTTACTCCTTCCCTCCCACCTTCTCTTTTCAGCAGTCTTACTTGGACTTTTTTTCTGTTTAGTGTTAATAGAGCTCACAGAACCTGTGGGATTGTGTTTGTCTTTTGTCACTTTGGAAAATTTTGGTTATTATCTCTTCTCATATGTCTTCTGTCCCATCCTCTTTCCTTTCTCCTCTAATTGTATGCAGATGGAACATTCTCACCAATACCCTTATTTCTTTGTCTTTTTGTAGTTTCCAGTCTCCTTTTTTCTTTATTTACTTCAGTTTGGATTTTCTATTGACCTATATTCAGTTTTCTAAGCCTTTCTTATTTTTATCTTCAAGCTCTAGTCATATTGTCTATTCTATCTTCTAATTTACTGATCCTTTCTTCTATTGTGTGCAATTTTTTTTGTCATCCTAGCCAATGGGTTCTGAATTTTAAGATTGTGCATTTTCTAATTCCAGTCTTAATTTGTATTGATTCTTCTTGATAGATTATAATGTTTTAGTGAATATATTCTGATATCATGTTTCTTCAGAGAGGATTTATCTTCCTTTCTGATAAAGTGGTGGCTGGTCACCTTAATAAAAGCAGGAATTGTGCAAAGTTGTAACTATGTTACAAATATTTTCTACTAAAACTGAATTTAATAAGAATATTAATCAAAATTGCTTATTTTAAATTTTAATTATCAAATAAAAAAACTTTTTAATTAATACACAAAGAAATCTACTAAATATTTAGGTATACTTTAGTGTCTTTTATCTAACTATAGACACATTCATTGTCTATGTAACTGGGAGTTTTGTTATACCAACTAGTAATTGATTTATATTCACCCAGAATATTAATTTATTATTTAATTTAACTGAATATATATTAACTCTAGTATCATCCACTTCTTATGACACTCTAAGCTAGATGAAAAAACAAACCACCTATTTTTTCAGTACTGGAATGAAGCCATGTCTTTGCACATGCTTAGTAAGTTCCTTATAGCTGAACTGCATCTCCAGCCCCAAGGCACTCAAAGTTTAGAGAAGGAAATGACATACATAATTACAATACTTGGTAAAATTTAATTAGTTTCATAAAGCAGGGGTTTCAACCTCTCTCCTTTGGCCACCACTAGCATATGACCTGGACATAGCAGACTATAGGATCCAGGTAATTTCATATAGTAACTCGCTGTCAGTCTACCATTGCTTTTGCACTCAGCAGAATGCACTGGATCATAAGTGTTGCAGAGACCATTTAGAGGTGCCACTTATCTCATAATGGTTATCTTTTCTCAGGTAATGGGCCTAAAAAAATAAAGAGTGGGTTTCTAGGGGTTCTGTCTGTCCTATGTAGGGAGATAGCCATGGCTCAAAGTTCATGGTGATTTAAAAATTTGTAAAGTCATCAATAGCTCCTCTCATCAGGAGAAGGGTACAGACATTTATCCCCCATTTACTACATGTTCTCCCTGCTCTCTGGATGAAGCCCATCTACAAGAGAGAGGAAGAAAATATATCAACATGCAAAAAGCAGTGAGTCTACTCCGTGTTTGAGTCTTTTGTCCCCACAATTACACAAGATAGTCCAGTGTGGTGGTTTAAAATCATGTCTACAAATTATTTTGACACTCCTGCCACTGAAGGTTAGAGTATATTTCTACTGCCTTTGAATCCAAGTGGGCATATGACTTAACTATACCTGAAAGAGTGCAGTAGAGAGAACATTATGAGTTTTCCAACAGTAGGTCATAAAAGGTGAATCAATTTGAACCTTATTAACTGGAAAAATCACACTGGTGTCCTGAGACCTGTTAAAAGCTCCATTACTGCAGGACTACCATGAGGAAGCTCAGATGACAAGGAGAGGCCATGCATAAATACTCTGACAGTCCCAGCTAAGCTCCCAGGTGACAAGGAGCATCAGTCACCTAGGCAGGCTTGAGATAATTCTAGCCTATCACCACTGAGTTCCCCCCAGTCATTGAATTTTCCCAGATGAAGCCCCAAACATCATGGAGCAGAGCCATTCCCATTATGCCCTACCCAAATTCTCAGCCCATGATAAAATACATGATCTAAGCCTCTGGGAACAATTTGTTATGGATTCGCTAGTGTTTTAGTCGTTTTTTTTTTTTTTTTTTTTGCTGTGACCAAAAGATCCGACAAGAACAACCAGAGGAGATAAAGTTTATTTTGCGGCTCACAGTTTCAGAGGTCTCATTCCATAGCCCACATTGTACATGGCCAATATTGTTCTGGGTCCAAGGTGAGACAGAACATTATGGTGGAAGGGAATGAAGGAGGAAAGCTGCTCAAAACAGGACAACCAGGAAGGAGAGGGTGAAGGAGAGAAAGAGAGAGAGAGAGAGAGAGAGAGAGAGAGAGAGAGAGAGAGAGAGAGAGAGAGCGCACTAGCTCTCTGCTCACCAAGAACAAAATATATACCCCAAAAGGCATGCCCTCAATGATCCATCTCCTCTAACCTCACCTTACTTGTCTATAGTTACCACCCAGATAATCCCTATTAGGGTATTAATGCCCTGATTAGATCAAAACTCTCATGATCCAATCATCTCACCTCTAAACTTTCTTGCCTTGTCTCACACATGAGCTTTTGGGGGACACCTAATATTTAAACCATAACAAGAAGTAACTGGGACATTTCAGAACCTTCCAATAAATTCTCCTTTGGGCTCAAGTTAGTGTGAATTTGACATTTGTCTTTTCTAACCAGCAAAACCCCCGCAGGACATGATGAATCTAACAAGGCAGTGCCATAATGGCATTGTGGAAAGAAACTTGGTCTCCTTCAATGTAAGAACACACATGTGCTTAGGTACTCTGATGTTACTAACAAATACTTCCTACTCACCCTATAGCTGACAGTATCTATTGGCATATGGTAGTATAGACTGAGAACCACTGACTTAAGGAAGAGAGAGACAAAGGGAAGAAATTCTGGGGAGACCTAGAGATGGTGAAGAGTGATCATATTCTGACGGTCATTAGGGGACCTAGGCTGTGTAGCTGTTGCCCAAGCAGTTAAAGCACCAAGTTCTTGCCACAGGCCAGCTTGGCTTTGTGTTCAGGCTTATTCTTCTGTCCTGCTTTGCTGGCTTCCACTCTGTAAGGGGGCAGTCAGTCCTGGTCCTGTGCCTCCTGCTGCTGCTCTCATTACTCTTCTAGGAAACCCGATCCTTGTGTGTAGCTCTCGTTGCCTAGACGGTTCCCAAATTGTTATTTTAGCTCTGATCCGTCCTTGACCAGAAAAGAAGACCTGATGGAGAAAAAGACCGTGCTGCATTTCTGCAGGCCTGTCTCCAGTCCTTGATGGTTTCCTCCAATCAGGGTCGATTTCTTGGAGAACATGCAGTTAGTTAGTCACCCGCTAGGCATCTTTGAGTCCTGCCAGTAGCTGAGAACTGTTTGCATGAACTGCTCAGGGTGACTAATTAAATGATCCTTAGAGAACTGTAAGTTTTCCCAGAGCCAGAGTCCATTGCAATGCTTCTTTCTGATCTCAGTAAAAACATTTTGAATTCCTGTTGTCAGACGTTGAACCTGATAGCATGGTAGTGGGTGCCCAGCCTTCAGTGTGGTCCTGAGCTGCCTCACAGAGGACGAGGATGGCAGATTGACCTCCCTTCCTGAAACCTGCACTGTGCTGCTGCAAACATCTTTTTCATAACTTCGATCTCCAATTCTCACTTCTAATGTTGCTATGGTTCATTTTGTATCCATCTCTCCCCCTCTATTTTATCCATTTGTCTTTTCATTTTTCATTCTGAAAATATTTTTAGGCCCCTGTGTCCTGCTTGAAACTCCACAGAGAGTTGACCCCATGTGCATCAGAGGTATATTCTGGCCCCCAATTTAGATAAATGTAAGGAAACAACCTATGATAGACACACACACACACACACAACTTCAGAAAAAAACTGATTTGTGACATAATTATCTCTGAAGCAGATGAATTTTCAGGTTAGGAAGAGACCTCAATGTCCCTGATGGGTTTCTTTGGTCAAGGAAGTAAAGGTCTGCAGAGGAGGTGCAGAGAAATAAACCTTCTCTAATCTAGAGATGTCTTCAGGCTTAAAGACTCAGAATCCGGGCTATGGGGCCAAATCATGTCTTGGCCCAGGTCCCCAGTTCTACACAGTTGCGGGTGGTAAGGGTGGCATTGGGGACACTGCAGAGAGCTGTGCTCCAAATTCTAAGGGCCAAGGACCCCAACATATGGGCACTAGGTGGGACTGAACTCTCATACTTGGGACCCACGAGGTGGGGCTGGTGGATTGGCAGTTCCTGAAGACAGCAACAGGACTGGCAAGAAAAGTCCCAAGGGTTTTGGCAGTGGGGCTTGTGCAGGCCTGCAGCCACCAGAACAGAAAAAGTACAAGGGAACAGGGAAGAGAGCAGGATGAGGAAGGGGAAGGAAGAGTCTGGTTCTGGGAGCAAAAAGCCATTGGGGGCTGCTGAGTGGCTCTTTCACTGTAGGCAAGAGGTTGGTACTCTGGAATTCTGATGGCATAGAGATCTGTCCCTTCTTACCAAGGGCCTTTATTTGTGTCCAGGGCTTCTGCCAGGTGTAGTACAGGGCAAAGGGATAACCAGAGCAGGGAGATAGCCATGACTCAAGTTCATGTTGATTTGCAAATTTGCAAAGTCATCAATAACTCCTCTCATGGAGAGAAGGGTACAGAATTTATCCCCCATTTACAGGAAAAGTAGTAGAGGTTGGGAACACGAGTAGGTTATGTCTCACCTTACTCTGTTGTGGAAATAAGCCAGAGTCCTCAAAATATTTGATTCAGCTTTGATTACAGCCACATTTCTGCCAGTGTGCAGACACTAGGAAAATGACAAGCTCTTGATGTGTATTTTTGGAAATGCAGATCAATGGATAAACCACAAGCTTTCATTCAAAAAGATAGGAAACTTAGCGAGTATTTATATGCCAGTTATCAACATTTTGAGTGAAGCAGTATCTTATCATAAAGTTTGAGTTTCTAAATAAGTTTATTTACGGAAAGAGGCAAAGACTCGAATTATCACATTAAAAGGTTTGTTCAATAGTTCCAAGGCTTGTTGACTCCTAACTGGTAACCTTGAAAAATATACACTCAGAATGTTAGAGCATTTACTACAAAACATTGAATTTAAAGTTATATTGTTTCTTTCAAGTTGTAATTTATGATGGCTATGGAAGTTGATTTTATTCACCAACCTTGTGATAATTAACCTATGACCATGACCTTATTGATCAAATTATAATGAACTCAACTAGTATAAAAGTTTCTTTTAGAATCAGGAATGCACCTAAGGGCTTTTCTCTTTGAAAACATTATCTTACAAGGAAAGAGTAAAAATGTCTGATAGATTCATTTTCAAACTCACACAGATTCTTGATTTTTTCCATAACACGAAATACTCCCCAGGCCCGGGCCTCAGTGTTTGGTTTTCTCCTCCTCTTCTGGATTGTTCTTAAGATCCTTCAAGCTCACCCGTTTCTCCAGGAAGTCCTTTCCCATCTCCATCCCAGGAGGGTCCTACCTCTGCATTCCCACAGCATTCTTAACTTGTCTCTGTCACTTTCTGAAGTCACATCAGATTGGCTCTTTCCACCTCACTGTGAGACCCTAGAGGATGGTGATGGACTTATTTGTTTCCTGTCACAGTATCCAATGGTCGAGGCGGTCACTGAACTGCAGCAGGAATGACATCGGGACTTCCTGGTACCATGTTCTTCTCATCCCTGCTCCAAGCTGTCTCTTGAAGTTACAGCTCCTGCATGTGCCTGGATGCATGTGCGCACGAGTGACTATGTGTGTGTGTGAGAGAGGAAGGGAGGCCAGAAACATAGATGAGTTCATGACTTCAGTCTGAATCTCTGAATTCTTTTATAAGACAGGCGAGCAGGACTAGGCACCAAAGGACCCTCCATCCTGGTGACATGGGCTCTTCTCTTCTTAGGGTAGGCACACGGGTTGATACTCTACCAGCAGATCTCTCTGTCCCATTGACACCCATCATCTACTGAATCGCTACTGTGATCCAGGCCACTTATTAAGCGTTTGACACACGTTAACTCTGAAGCTCTAGCCCCTACTAATTAGAAGACTAGGGTGAGTGGTAAAGCCTTAATCAACAAGGTCTACTGGCAGACTCACACTTCATTCGAGGCATTCATTTTTACCTCCTCTTCCATCAACCCACTCTCAGTGACTAATATGCTCTTTTTCTCCCTGCCCCAATTTGTCTTTCTGTGGAGCTACTAATGAGCAGGGAGCGGCCATAGAGGGATGTTAAAGAGGACCAGTTGGAGGAAGAGGAAGAAATGGAGGAGGGGGAGGGGCTGGCAGCCAAGGGCGTGGATACTCTACAAACCGGGTCATTTATCTTGCATGTCCCTGAGTGGGTGTCCCAATTACTTAAGGCAGTTTAGGTTCAAAGATCTGTCAAGACACTTTTCTTTTTTTCTAAAGGACCTGCTGTATGCCCTATATCTGTCTTGTTTCTCAGCAGGAGATAATGATGTATGGTGCATAAATCTTTGCAGAGTGCCAATTAATGCCTGGACTGCTTCTTTGAAGTGATGTGAGGATTGATTCCTCAGGCTGGCTTCTGCTTAGATGCCAGGAGAAAAGCTGCTCCTTTGGCTATGTGAGCTCCCATCAACTGAGAGTGAGGGTTGGAGAAAGGCTGCGTTTTTGGGGTGACCGGTTTGCCAGGCAAACCCGCCCTGTCAATAGCAGGGGAAGCCATGCTGGGTTTTAGTTATAGTTATGGGGAAGGACCCTATTAATCAAGAGTCTAATCAGCTGGCTCTGGGATATGATGGTGAGGGTGACCATATAATTTATTGTCCAATCTAGGATACTTTGAAACTGAAAAGAGAGTGCTATTAATAATTATGTCGGGAGAACAGGCGTAAATTGGGAGTGTCCCAAGCAAACCAGGACATATGGTTACCCTAAGGTAATATATTAACTTTATCAATTAAATTCCTAGAAGTCTGTAGCATAGGCTCACTCCACATATCATGTTCTTTGGGGAAGGCAGGTCTCACCTGACTGTCCCTCTCCTACACGTACCTGCTCTTTGCACAGAACTATATATAATATTTTACAAGATGGTACTTTGAAAGAACAATGGTGTGACTGCTGGGTAGACCTGGATTTGTGTCACAGTCCTGTTACTTGTGGATTGACCTTATCTGGTAGCCAACCATCCTGGGTTTCCCAGCCCTGTCCCAGGTTTAGCACTGAAAATCTTATGACCCAGGAAGCCCTCGAGTCCCAGGAAAACTGGAACAGATGTTGTTTTCGTCAGCTTTTTCACAGTTGTGACTAAAAAAAATCTGACCAGAACAATTTTAGGGAAGGAAAAGTTTATTCAGGGGATCATGATTTCAGAGGTCTTCATCCATAGACAGCAGGCTCCATTCCTTGGGGCTCAAGGTGAGGCTGAACATCATGGTGGAGTGTGGAAGAGGGAAGCATCTCACATGCTGAATCAGGAGGCAGAGAGAGGTCTCCACTTGCCAGATGCAAATATATACCCCAAAGTGCATATTCCCAACTCCTCCAGCCCCACCCTCCCACTTCAATTACAGCTCAGTTAATTCCTATCAGGGGATTGATTCAATGATTGGGTTAAGACTCTTATAACTCAATCATTTCTCCTCTGAACCTTCTTGCATTGTCTCATACTTGATTTGGTGGGGGGACACCTCACCTCCAGGCCATCACAGTTGGTGACCCTATTTGGCAACCTCGCTGAGCATATCCCATGGGCATGGAGAACTTTAAGCAGTTACATTTAGGATCCAGACATGGTCTGGGATATTTAAGGAACAGTGATGGGGATTGGCAGTGGACGGTCAGGGTGGTGAGGATCCATAGGCAGGCGAGAAGGGTCTCTAGGAGAGGAGGAAGGTGAGGAGGAAGGTGAGAAGGGAGGTGATCCAACAGTTTCATTGGTCAAGTGGAGTGTTGGTGGTAAAGTGAGAAAATATGGACAGAATCAAAGAGGAGAATGACCCCAAGGTAATCAAGAAGGAGGGTTGGAGTGGCAGCTAGAGTGAAGGGCAGAGAGAGAGAGAAGTATAGACCGTGGTCCAAATTGCATGCAAGAACCTCATTTCACAATTGGAGGTCACCCCTGAGACAAAAGAAAGGAAGGTCTAGGGTTTGTCACTTGGTAAGGGGTCCAATAAGCAAGTAAATCGGTGACAGATTACTACAGTGACCCCCCAGCAGTGGTACTGAGGATGTAAGTCCAGTGCTTGTGGAGTGGCTGACTGAGATGTTGCTCCGTAAGTGAATCTGTTCTCTTTCTATCTTGCCCTACCCCTGTGTAACGTTCTTCCCCTCTTTACTTTATAGACATGCTGTTTTTCTCCAAAGACCACATTTAGAATAAGGATGAAAAAAGAATGGAAGTGTCAGGACAATATGACAGCAAGAACCACGAAGCCCATTACAACACCAGATAGATGATGCCAGGAAAAGTCCTCCCTACTTCTTCTTTGTCTGTTTCACTCTCTTGTTCTTTTGTCTGTCTGTCTGTCTGTATGTCTGTCGGTCTATCTATCTATCTGTCTATCTATCTATCTATCTATCTATCTATCTATCTATCTATCTATCTATCTAGTACAGTTTGGTTTGGTTTGAGGTGTCTTCAGAGTTCACGTGTTGGAACTTTATCCTCAGGATGACATCACTGGGAGGAAGAGTAGACTCTTTAAGAAGTGGGGCCTACTGCAAAGTGTTTGGGTCATTCGGCACCTGCCTTCAGAAGGAATTGTTATAAAAGTAAGTCTGAACCTTGAACCTCTCTGACTTCCTGTCTTGTCTCTTCCTTTAGCATGTGTTACCTCCATGGTTTTATATATTATAATATGATGCATCAGAAAGGCCTTGTCAGAGTCTTGGATTTTCAGCCTCAAAAAAACTGTGAGCTCAGTAAACTTCTTTATAATTTGCCTAATCTCAGTTATTTCATTATAGCAATGGAAAATGGATTAATACATTATGTATGTATGTATGTATGCATTATCATCTACTCGTCTTCTCTCGTAGATATAACTGTGCGGGACAGGGCAAATAAACTTGCTTCCCCGAGAATCTATAAAATATGTGGGTTTTTCGAGGTAGACTCTAATATTTCATTTGACTCTCAGAGTTTTTGATTTCCAAATTGTATGCTTCCTAGAGGAATTTTCTTTCCAGTGCCTCTGAATTCCGGAAGCACTCTTAATTTGAGCTAAGGGTGGCAGTAAAACTGTGGCCCAGGGATCACCAGCAGGACAACTGCAGCCTTGGGAGATATTTCAGAAGAGTGCCAAGAGAATCTCTGGTCTGTGGGAGAATAAGCAGTAGTATTGTACTTGAGGGTGCATGAACTAGACTACTAAATCCTGTGCAATATGGCTGCTCCAGCTCAAGGCCAACTGAAGCCAGAGCGGACATGCTGAGTGTGGGAAGCCCACTGTCCTGGCCTGTTTTCCTTTGAGAAAGGAGAGCCCTTTCTCCTCCTTGTTCTATTTTTTTCATGGTTTTCTGGTCCCAGTGATGATTCCCCAGGCTGGTGGTGTTCATAGTGAGAAAAAAAATGGACCATGAAGACAAGATAAGCTTGCCAGTCAGGTCTGATGGACAACGGGGTGCTCCAGGTGGGCGCACAGTGGAAAGCCCTTGTACAGGCTAAGGGAGCAGATTTCAGGGCTCAGGATCTTCCTAGCAGAAAGAGATAGCTCTGCCTAGGTCCCAGGCAGTTTAGACCCTCTCGCTGCATCTCTTTTGACATGAAGGGGAGGAATAAAAAGGGAGAGGAGAGGCAGCCAGGAGAACTTAATGCAGCCCAGGTCCTGAAATCTTTGTGTGTGAGGTGGGAGTGTGGGTAGGCTTGGGGGAGGGGGTAGGGTGTTCTCAGTTTTTGCATCTGCAAAATGAATCCTTAATTTTTAGCTTTCTTTCTTTCTTTTCTTTTTTTTTTTTGTAAACCCCTTTGAAAACCAATTGCAAACTATAGACACATGCCCCAGAATGGTACACAATATGTATATGTGTATGTGTGTGTGTGTGTGTGTGTGTGTGTGTGTGTGTGTGTGTAGTTTCTTTCCTATAATTTTAGGAGATTCATAGACTCTGTAGATTTCTCCATAGACCTTATTTTTAAGACCTCAGCATCAGGAAGTATATATTCATCCCAAATTCCACCTTCTCTGATTCTCCTGTAGAGAAAAGGTGGGAAGGAGTTGGTGGGGGTGGGACTTAGGTCCATTGATGATGGAAGCCAGTGTCTGCAGCCAGAATCCTGAGCGTCTGGCCCTGGCAGCAGCTCCACCTCCAAACGAGTTACTGGAATGTAAGAATGCAGATTGATGAGAGCAATAAACCATTTTCAGATTCTCTGGGCATGGAGACAGCAGGTGTGCGGAACAGGCAGCATTCTCTGCCAGCGTGGGAGGAAGAACACCTTGGAGACTGGGCATGCACCAGTGTTGGCTGCATTTGAACCAGCGGTGGCGAGACTGCCTGCCTCCAGTTTCTATCTGCTGCCTGTGTCTGGAGGCCAGTGACGCCCTGCATGGATTGCTCCCAGCAGTCGATGTCCTGGGACCTTATCTGACCTTGCTTGGGCACAGATACTGAGTGGGTGTAATAAGATACTTAGGAAACTTACAGGGCCATCATCATTTGAGCCGTGTACTAGATATTGGTTGAACACATGTGGTAGCCAATGAGGTAGACCAAAGAAGGGTGGGACAAGCTAGAATGGAATCTCTGTTTCCCAGCCTTCCAGATTATTAGCCAGGCTGGGAAAATTCTCAGAAGGCTGCACCCCTCAATGTACTTGCAGGGGTTAAGATTCTGGTTCCTTCTTTTTTCTTTTTTCAAGAAATGTAGGAAGAGAGCCAAGGTCCTACTGCCATCCCATGGATTGACAGCCCTTGCTAGTTTTGTCTAGGAAGCATTCATCTTTTGGAGGAGCTAGGATCAGGATCAAAAAGAGGGTGAGGTGGGAGAGAAGTAAAGGTAAACTAGATGCTGAGCCAGAGTCCTGGTGGAAATGCAGGGATCAAAATCAGGGCAGAGGGTCAATGTCAGGCCATCAAGGACAGATGCAAGCATGGGAACCTAAAGATAGGGACTGAGCTAGCTCTGTGATAGAGCCAGAACACTGTGGTCACACAGGATAGAGGCTCAGGCAAACCAGTGTGTTTCTCTGAGATGGGACTAATAACTTATGCCAGGCAAAGGATTTGTTAGAATGAATATTGAATGCAAATCACTTAACACATTCATGGCACAATGAAGCAGCTTAATTAACAGTAGCTCATTATCACTATGTGCCAGCTACCAAGCAAGGTCCTAAGATAGGTTGGGGGAGGGAGGCTTATGAAAACGAGTGAGAAATACTCTCAGCTCTCGATTTGCTCATGGCTTCACAATTATCATATAAGTTGGACTGTGATGAGTGCTATAATAAATGGAATGACTGTTGCTGAGTTTCTCCTGTGACCCCATAATTGCTCACTTGTGGAAAACCTCTCAAGTGACCGAAATCCTCCCAGACAAAGATGTTACAGAACCATGCTTCCAATTAATGTCTCCTAACTTGAATTACAAATGTGGGCTAGAATTTCTCAGGGTCACTGCCAACTGTTTCTCAGGTAACTAGAACCAAAGAATATGCACAATGACATTCTTTAAAAGGGTGTTTTAAAAATATAGGGATATGTGTATAAGAAGAACTTTTTCTAGCATGGGCCATTGGATCACATTGGGAAAAAATTGAAGATTACAGAACTAAAGAGTAATCATATTTTCTTTCTTTTCTTTTTTTTTACCCCCAGAGAATACAAAGCTCCTACTCATTCTCTTTCATAATTAAAATAAGTCTCTGAGTAAGTTCAACAAATGAGAAAACAACATCCCTTTATATGTCATCAATTATTCATGGACATACATAAGGCAGAGAGAGGTAGTGAGAAATCATCCCAAGGAGGGGCAGAGATGGAAAAATAAAGACTGATAAGGATACACACAAGGACTGGGAGATAAGAGAGAGACTCAGTCAAGAAGCAAAGACAAGCCATGGCACAGACGTGGAAGGGCCGGAGAGAGGTGTGTGTGTGTGTGTGTGTGTGTGTATGTGAGAGAGAGAGAGAGAGAGAGAGAGAGAGAGAGAGAGAGAGAGAGAGAGAGAGAGAGATGGCTGGGAGTGGGGGCAGGAAGAGGAAGGGCAGGGACCTTCTAAATCATACCTTACAAATCTGTGGAGAACCAGATAGTGAATATTTTAGGCTTTGTGGACCACACAGTTTCTATTGCAATTATTCAATTGTTGTAGGGCCAAAGAAGCCATAGACACTATATTAATGAATGAGCATCCTGTGTTCCAATAAAACTTTATTTATAAAGACAGTTGGCAGACCCAATTTAGCCCATGGGTCATAATTTGTGAACTCAGTGCTTTAAATCATGCCTTTTAAATAGTCAACAAGTGGTTATGTCTCTCCTGGGTTCTCGAGGCTATGATTCATTAAGGTAGCTCTAACTAGCTCAGCAAGTTCTGTAAGATCATGGCTGCTGGGAGGCCCATATCCTGAGGCCCTTTCCCTCTTTACCATAGAAACAGACACCATTTTGACCAGAAAGAAGGAGAAGCCAAGAAGGAGCTGCTTCATCTTGAGTGGTGTGGGGTGAGACTGGTAGCAAATGTACACAGGTCACCAAGACCCAGCCAACCAAGCGCAGGGCTGCAGCCTGTGCTTGGGGGGCTCTCCTGGTCCCTGGTGAACACCACTTTCAGGGCCAAGCCTTCCCCTCCAGCCCCTGGCCCTGTTTTTCATCCCAGCACACAATGATTCTGACCTCTGGCACTTCAAGAGTCTGCCATTCAAAAAATACAGCACTCTGATCCTTCCATTGTTGAAAATTTTGGAAAGAGAAATAAATAATCTGAGCCACATGGTGGAGTCATCAAGAAAAGCCCTGGGAGAGAAGCAAAGGGCAGCAGAAGTAGAGAAGGGAAGAATGCTCTCAAGCAGGTATTTATCTTTTTTTGCTCTTCTTCCTGAGAGGGCTGGGGTGGGGTGGGGGTGGGCGGCCTGCTGGAGGAGGTTCTGAGACAGACCAGATGTGGGCTGACCTCATGGTCGTGGCTAGTTCCAGCTGTCGAGGGTGTTTAACATTCCTGACGTTTAGATTTATATAATGCCATTCCCCTGCAGAGTTCAAGGCATTTGGTGTGATATATTGGAAAAACGCTGTGCTAATTGTTAGGAGATCTGGGACATCATTCTGCTTCTGCTGGGGTTTGGCTGGGCCAATGTGTCTCTGAGTGCGCTCTGGGTCCTGTAAGGGGAGGAGATGCTGTGTTTCCTGAGCTTGGGAAAAGCAATACTAAACCAAATAAAACCAGTTTCTTTGTCGCTGTACCTCTGACAGCCTTTGATATGCAAATGTGCTTTGTGAATGACCAGCAACTGCCATAGGTATGTGTGACAGGTTCTACTAGTGTCCCTCATGCACCTTTCCTCTTCCTAGGTTTCTAGCATGGCAATATCTATTTCATTTCCCCTTGGGCTATGTTTTGTGTCTTCTTTTCCTCCTCTCACCCAGAATGGTGGTGTTGAAGTGATAGACCCTTTAAGAGGTAATTAGGCTCTGTAAGGCCAGTCTCCTGGGACAGATTAGTTCTCCCAACAATGGGCTGTTATGGGGGAGCTTGGTACCTTCCCTGAGTCTCCTCTCTATACGTGCTGCTTGCCACTCTTGTACATGTTCTACCATGTGATGCCGTCTGCCATGAGTATCTTACCAGAGCTGAGTAGGTGCTAGCGCCGTGTTTCTGGACCTCCAGACTATTAGCTTAAAAACCCCTCTTTTCTTTATAAAGGATCCAACCTCAGATATTTTGTTAAAGCAATACAAAATGAGGTAGGACATCTTCCTTTTCCCCACAGAACCAAGTGCAAACATCATGCGTGGCTTCTCCTGGACCAGGATTCACGCCATCTAGATCTTCACATGGCTTCTCTGGTTCAGGCTAAGATAAGACCCTCCAGTTTGATCCAAATAGTAGAACTTGAAAGCCCATTGTAAAGCCCTTTCCTCTGGGAGATTCATACTAGTTGTCTCTTCTCTGACCATCCCCCAGAGTTTAGCATCACTACACGTTTGGACATGCCCATTGTCACCTGCAGTGTTCATGGGTCTTAGCTCACTAACCAGGTCTTTCATGTCCCCTATAAGGTCTAGGAAGGATGGGAATACTTGGGGCATCTTATACTTATTTCGAGGTTGACTGTAATTTTTTTAATTGACTGTTTGTTATTAAATAGCATCAAGAGCTACAAAATAAGCAGCAGACATCATGGGCCACATTGTTCAGGACATAAGAAGTATGGCACTGTTATTGTCCCAACCCCCTCAGAAGTGTTCTTATTGGTCAGGGTTCTGCAGAGACTCAGAATGAGTACCACATGCACACACACATACAAGCACATGTAGGTGGCATTGTGTATATTATATATATTAATATATGCATAATTATATATATTAGTATATGCATATATGTATATATGGTATTTTATAATATTCATATAAATGTAATGTGTGTGTATGTATATTATGTGTGTGTTGTGAAAGAGAAAGAGAGAGTGACTGAGATTTATTTTAAGGAATTGGCTTATGGCTTGTGCAATTGTGGTGGCTGGTAAATCCAAAATCTATAAGGCATGTCTGCAAACTGGATATTGAAGAAAAAAGTTGATCATGGTCTTGAGCCTGAATTCCTCGGGGCATCAGGCTGAAAACTCAGTCAGGGTTCCTTCCTTCCAATCCTAAAAACAGATTTTCTTCTTCTTAGGGAAACCTCAGTCTCTTCTGTTAACGGCATTCTACTGGTTGGATGGGGATTTATTCAAAGTCTGTTGATTTAAATGTTGATCATGTCTTTAAAAATAGCTTCCTGGCAACATTTAGACTGATGTTTGACCTAACACCTGGGGACTGTATCCTAGCCAAGTTGACATATAAAGTTACCTATTGCAGATACTCTTGGAGTCCTCCTGCTAGTGTAGGCATATTATTATATGGCTTCTTTGGCTTGGAAGGAACTTCAGGCTGAGCAGACTGGCATTTTAGGCCTGTTGCTTGTCATCCTACTGGGCCAAGCACTGGATGGTTCCTCTGATAGATGCTGTGACCTGAATTCATTGTCCCTAAATGATGCTAACTAAGTTTTCTTTAGCTCTGACTTTCCACACCTGAACATCATGTAGTCCCTGCACCTAGAAGATGAGAGCAGCAATAAGGAATGTATAACAAAACGTGACTGTGTCATCAAGTACCATTAACAAGCTTTATGTATAACGAGCAATTGAATCTTCCCAACAACCCTATTAGAGTGCAGCTGCTCCTGTCCCCATTATATAGACAAGAGAACTGAGGCGCAGAGAGGTTAAGTAACTTTGGCCAAAAATAGTCAGTGGCAGAGCCAGGCTTTGAACCCATATAGTCTGGATTCAGAATTTCAGCTCTTAACCACCACACAATACCTCCTTCCTGCCTTGGGACCACCTCACGGGGCTCTGGAGAATAAATGGGGTCATTTATTTGCAAACACTTCGTGGACACTGAAGACCTAGACAGCTTTAAGGTGGCATTGCTCTTAATAGTTTGCCCCTTGATTTCTTCCATAAGCAACCTCCAGGGTGGAGTGTCATAAAGGAATTCCACCGGGAAGCCACTAGCACATTGTCAAGTATACCACAAACTCAGCCGATATGCAAAGAACATTGGAGCATCAGAGTTAATCGAGAATGTGCAAACAAACCACTGCTTGATGAGATTTTAGTTTTGAGTCCACTCCTCTGGTGAGTGTGATTGGAGGAAGTCAGCCTTTGCCCTTCTTATCTTTGTGAAAATAATCAGAAGAACATTTCCCAGCAGTTTATATTTACCCATTCATGTTCCTCGATCAATTTATTGAAAAGTAAAGTACTACTTACATTTTTTCTTTCTTTCTTTCTTTCTTTCTTTCTTTCTTTCTTTCTTTCTTTCTTTCTTTCTTTCTTTCTTTCTTTCTTTCTTCTTTCTTTCTTCTTTCTCTCTTTCTTTCTCTTTCTTTCTCTCTTTCTCTCTTTCTTTCTTTCTTTCCTGTGCACAAACACTTGAAACAGGGCAGCAGATCTCCCTGGTGATGGGAAGCCCGTGTGCTGTTTTTGAGTTTCTAGGTGTGAGAATCTATGGCTGTACAGCAGTCCTCAGCAACAAGCTGAGGAGATGAGAGATCTGCTGTCCTTGGGAGTCCTCCCTTGATGGCTCTTATGACTCCAAGATTGCCACACAGAGCCCATTCCTGGGTTGGTTAGCTCTCGGCTTCAGATCTTACTGTGGCCAAATGAGTGCTTTTAGTGTAAGGGACTGGGGAAGCCAAGGGGGAAGTCAAGGGAATTTGAAGGCTTTTGTTAAATACCTTGCTTTGGTTTTTCCATCTATTCTTTACTATCCTTCATGGTTTCCCAGGAGATGCTCTTCCAGGCTGGTACCCCAGTTCCAACAGCACTGTCTCTGGGGAAAGGGGGAACTGCTGGAGATCTTTCCAGGATCTATCCCTCTGGAGACACAGTCTCTGTGTGCTAACATGGTGGAAGGGGGAACAGACTTTTAGTTGTGCTGTCTGGGACATCCACAGTCAGGGTAGGCCTGTGTGCCAGGATGTATAGGTACAAGCTTCCAAATGCAGAGTTTATGTAGCAACCTTTGTTTTCTCATCGCTCCCACCTTACTCCCAGTGGATAACTGACTGGAGAAGCCTCCTTCCTGCCTGACCAATTCATTCTACTATTTTCCTGTCCCTCATCTTGATTGCTGTCTCCGAGGCTCACACTGCTCCTTGTCTGCTCTGCATCCGTGTCCTTCTTTTCCTCTACTGACCCATTCCCAGTTAGTGACAGGTAGTGGACATGTCCAGTTAGCATTAGAGATGGCCATGGGACTTGGTTTTGTCTAATGAGATGTAAGCAGCCTCTTGCTGGCTGAGACTTTGGGGAAAGCTTTTGTTCCCTATCAGTAGGGGGCGAACAACTTATCTTCCCTTTCCACCAGCCTGGAACCCAGAGGTTGAGCTGCTTCTTTTGACAATCACAAGCTGAAACTGGGGGAGCCAGATGCAGCCTGAGTCCTTGAAAGCTTTTTGAATCAGCAGCACTGGCTCATCTATGTAGGTACTCCACGTTGCCAGAGACAGAGATTCTGCTGCCTGCAGTCAAATGGAATGCAAATGGGTTCAACTTCTTTCATAAAACCCTCAAGTTTCTTGTTGATAATGATTAATATCTTGCTTGTCTCTCCTTGGCCAGCTCCTTTTCTTCCCTCTTCATTCTCTTCCTAAAGCTCTGCTGGGGCCCAGATATGGCTCCTGCAGGCAGCTCCCTAGCCTCTTTTCTGGGCTGACACATCTTGCCCTAATGTGGGAGATGATTTAAGACCATCTCTATGTGTAGGGAATGACTGCATTCTGTACAGAGAAATAGCATGTCCTTCACACAAATGCATTTGTCCTGCTGTCTCACTTTACCCAGTAATAAAAGCAAACCAGAGTCATTTCTAATGAAACATTTTATTTCGGGGATCCCTGTTCTGTATCTCAAATAGTTTGCATACTGGCTTTGGCCATAAATCTCTGGTTGCCCTAGGATAGAAATGACAAATAACCTGGTCCTTTTTGAAACCCTTCTCCATTCTGGCCGAAGGGAGCAGAGATCATGACTCAATTGTGCTACTCTTGAATGTCTGTTGGTTTTGAGCCCAAAGCATTTCAGGATCTTGCTGGAAGGGGTGCTCAAGGGAGCTGTTTCTATGTCTCTGAGTTGCTCTGAAAAAAAAAAAAAACCCCAAAACCAGACATGTAATGAAGGTATCTATGTTTTTTCTAAAGGATCCCAGGGCTCCTTGGGGCCTGGAATGCAAGGATGTTAAGCCCTTGGGGTGGCCACGGTACTTCTCTTGGGATAAGACCAAGGCAAAATTTGCTTGGACACACCAGCGGAAATGAGGGGATAATGACATTCTTTTCTAACCTCTCTTTTTTTAATCCTTTTATCTAATCCTCCTAAAGCCCCAAACGAAAGGGTCTGTGTCTACTGTCCTGAGCTGATGTAGGGAGATGAGCGGGGATGGAAGTCAAGAGGAAGCTCACCAGAGACAGCACATTCTGAAGATCGGCGAGAAGGAAGTGTGACAGCCAACTTCTTGGAAGGGGACGGCAGAACTGTAATTAAATTTTCTGATCTTGTTAGCCAATTTCTTCACTCACTGCCCCTGAACCAGAGAACGGGGAGGGAGGAAGGACACTGGTATCAGTGGCGGCGGGGAGGGAAATGAGCTTTTCACGGATTATTGGGTTAGTTCCACTTCTCCCACTTTTTAATTTATTTGTCTGCATGTTCTCCAGAGCTGAAAAGGCTCCGAGTCCTTTTCCATTTTCTTTTAATTAGATCTGATTTTGGAGTCGGAAAACTTGGGAGGAGCTCAGGTTACAATAGCAGGATGATAACAGTTGGAAGGTCCTCTTGTCCCCATTCCATCTTTTTGAACTCTTTTTTAGAATTTGAGATTCCTAGTCCTCTTCCCCCCCCCACCCTGCTTCATTTCTTTCCCTCTTGCTCTTTAACAGTTATTGTACTGTTCACATTATTACCTTATCCCAGTTTGCCATTTTATGGTTAAAAATCATGAATATTCCTCCCAAGTTGCAAACAAAGAGCGTGCATTTATTTCCACAGTCCTCTCCTCCGTGGTTCTCTTTGGCGTCATGGAACAAGAAGGAGGCAAGTTAGTTGGGGTCACTCTGGGCATTTAGGAGCATGAACGCTGACTGTATTCTGTCTTCTTTGAAGCACAAAAGAAAAGAAAGCAAAAGAAAACAAAGCAACAATAACAAACTAGTCAGAAAATAGAGCCAAGAGAGGCTATGGTCGATACCCTATGGTTGACCATAGGGAGGGATTCTGCTTGGGAAACATAAGGGTACTTGATGGCCAGTGGGACAAAAAGGACTGAGATGGTAGTCAGAGCTAAAACAGAGCGCGCTACATCCTGGGATTAAGGGCATTTAAGATTCCAGGTGAGAAAACCAAACCTAGGATGCTTGGTGGCTTGTAAAGAAACAAGAATCACTTCTTTGCTCTGGCCCAGACATGGCATCGGCAGCAGAGAGGGTGAGGTGTGCTGGTGCCGGGACAGTCAGTCTATCTACTGTCCATGGAGTCCTTCTGTGGCCTGCAGAATGGGGGAGCCTTCATTTCACCATTTTTCCAGGGCAGGAGGTAGTCTCCAAAGTTCTGTGGGATTTATGATGCTAGAAGGCATGTTTGGGATGGTCTGACTTAACACATAGGCTGTGCTATAGATGCCAAGAGCACTTGGCACTTCCAATAAATGGGTGGCCACTTCCAGAGAGGCTGAACTGAGGTTCCAAAGAGGCTTTTCTGCTGACTGGGAGAAACAAGACATATATATTCAGGATTGTGGACCAAGAAAAATGATTCAAATACAGGCCTAAATTGAAAGCCACAAGGCACAAAGTGAATTATAGGTTTTGCTTTGAAGTCAAGCTGCTTCATGCAAGGACAACCCAAAGGGGAGACACAGATATATGTGTGTGTGTGTGTGTGTGTGTGTGTGTCTTGAAGCAGTCTCCTTTTGGCTGTCCATGTATGAAGTAGCTTGACTTCAAACATTATATGTATGTGTGTGTGTGTGTGTGTGTGTGTGTGTGAGTGTGTGTGTGTGTGTGTGTGTGTGTGTGTTTGCTGATAGTTCATGGATTTTGGAGACTCTCCAGAGAGCTCTGCTGAAGGCTATCATGGAAATGCCAACATGTCACAAAACAGGACAGCATACAGTTTAACTCTGAGTCCTCCAACCTCAGCATTGGGTCTGGCCTGTGTCCAAAGGATGCAATGTGATTTTCCAGGGAGTCTGAGAGGGATCTCAAAAGGTCTTTGAAAGACAAGGCATTTGACTTGGACTTTGGGGAGTGAGATGAAGAAAGTTACAACCTGAGGCCAGATGTGTGGTAAACACTGCATTTCCCAGGTACTCAGGAGGCTGAGGCAGGAGAAATGCAAGTTTGAGGCCAGCCTTAGCAACTGACTGAGACCCTGACTCAAAATAAAAATAAAAAGGGCTGGGGCATCATAGCTCAGTGTGGAGCACTTGCATAGCATACATGAGGGCCTGGATTCAATGCACAGAGCTGTTCTTCACTCTAAAAGAAGAAAGTTAAAATTTGAGAAAGTGGGGAAGAGGAAGGTTGCTTCTATCAGAGAGAAACTTTTTAATTGTGGCATGGAAAGAGAAAGTATGTAGGTATGTGAGGTATAGGAAGAGATTCTGCTTGGGAAACATAATGGTGCTTGATGGCCTGTGGGACGAAAAGGACTGAGATGAAACAGAGAGCCCCATGTGTGACTTGCCTGTGTGCTTTACAGAGTAGGAAATGTGGACATAGGAGCTGTGAGCAGGGAAGGATGGGAATAATAATAAAGGAACAGCGACTTCTCCAAACTGTTTATCTGTCAAAAGAGGATGCTGGACAAATTGCTGTTTCAGAGTCTTTCTCTCAGCTGCTAATAAAACAGAACAAATGGCTTACAAATTCTGGTTCCCCTTGTTCTGAGCAACTCTGTCTTTCTCCTTTTCCTTGAAATGACAAGAAAGAAGGAAAGCAAGGGATGGAGAGAGAAAGCGGGGGAGAGAGACTCAAAATAAAGATATTCTGGAATTCACAGATGCATTTATGAAGAACAAAAATCTTTTTTTTTAAAGAGAGACAGAGAATTTTTTAATATTTATTTTTTAGTTTTCGGTGGACACAACATCTTCATTTTATTTTTATGTGGTGCTGAGGATCGAACCCAGCGCCCCGCGCACGCCAGGCGAGCGTGCTACTGCTTAAGCCACATCCTCAGCCCAAGGACAAAAATCTTTTAAAAAATTATATGGAGAGCAAATCCATAATTATTATTGCTGTTACTACTTTTGTTTGATAGAAGTGATGCTGCCCAAGTGCTCTTGCTGAAAGAAAGCAAAAGGAATTCTGGAATTTTGCAATAAACCTCTGGAGAGCTATATGATTTCCAGAACAGTTGGGAAGCAGATTTTCTTCTACTCAGACTGAAGAAGGCTCTGACGCAGTGGTCCCATGGACTGCAGATTCTCCCGACTGCCCCGACCCAACCCTGGCAGCCCTCTCTTCTGAAGGGTTTGGTGGGGAGAAAATGGCAGAAAAACCTCTTCGTGTAATCCTTCAATCATAAAACCATAGATAGCATTTTAGGGCTAAGAGAAGATATAGAGTTATTTTTACATATAAAAAAAGTATTTCTAGAAATTCAAACTACACCAGGAAATCTGGTGTTGAGGGCCACAGCCCAGTTGGGATGACGCATGGCATCTTGCCAGAAGGGAGTGGTTGAGAGGTGCTGCCAGCGAGCCATTGAGATGATGATGGTTATGTTAAGCTGTGTATTCAATTGTATATTAGACCTTTACTGTCCGGGCAATAGGGCGGCTCTTGCTGTGGGGTTCCATGAGAGTGAGAGTGAGTGCGAGTGAGCAGCCTGGTGGAGTGGGAGAGTTCCCAGGGAGTGTGTGTGGAGTGCTGGTGGAGTTTGGGCAATGAAGTTTCCTGTTTGAACATACAAGTGCTTTGTGGTGGCTCGGTGGTTATTTGTGCCCAGGTAGACTGCGGCAATCTGGAGCGGTGAGATCCAGGCGCTGGTTATATAACCAAGGTGAGAAGCAGGAATAATGTTCAAATATTAATAAATATGAGTAAATCTTCCTTCAATTGTTTTTGCCATGATATGCTGACCTCCCTCACCACCTCTATGGTTGCAAATGGGCACTTCAACTTGGGAACCAGGAAGGTCTGAGCCTCTGGCTTGGGGTGAGGCAGGGAAGAGGGGGAGGGAAGAGGGTGCTGTGTGGTCTTTCAGATCTGTCCAGTTCCATGTGGCTACTCTCAGGCTGGGCTACTGTGAGGTAGTGAACTTGAAGGAGGGTGTCATTCTCCTTCTTCTGGGAGAGACTTCTCTCAAGGTGTTGAGCTCCTCCAGGTAGGTGACATCGCTCTGCCTGCAATGTCTCCTGGGGGGAGAATGGGGGAGTGGGGGAATAGAAATGTGCAGAATTTCCAGCCAGGTTAGACCTGGCCTTGGAGACTTGGCTGAACGGAGCCCCAGGGCGTCCAGACTATGGCTACAGCTCTCCACAGCCCCAGCTCAAACATAGGTGGGAAAAACTCATTGAAATCAATATGTGGAATTGCCTGTTGTGGATATCAATAATTTATTATGGACATGAAGCTGAATGAAAGCACAAATAAGGGCAACAGTGATTTTCGAACAAATATTAACCAGGTAGTCTCTGATGTCAGACTGATATATTACAAAAATAGGTCTCGAACACCTCCAGAGCTAATAAAGACATATCAGGTTTTCATTAGAACAGATATTAGAATGAAAGTACAGCTTCCACACATTTTTATACAGTGAAATATAGCACCAGTCTTTCATTAGGGATGGAGAAATCAAATCTTAACACCAATCTCAAGTTAGAAGTTTTTCTACTGCTCATCAATTCAGCCCTCAGTTCCAATATTAATAACTTAGCTAAGCACCTGGCAGGAGATTTTTCTCTGCTGAGTTAATACATTTTTCTGTGAATCTTTATTTGATTGATTACATCATAGTAAGTATAAACCACGTAAGAAGTTGCTGTGGAAATGATTATCTGAAGCAAAGGTTTAAAAGCAAGGAGTCCTGAGGAGGAAAAAATTCTAGTTTAGAATTGTTTATGACAATTCTTAGAGAAACAGTCAAAATAGATACAGAAGTGGGATTGTTGGCAATGTTTAACACAAAGTTGAAAAGTTTTTTTTATTTTTGTATATTAGACATTCATTTTTTGGGGGAAATATTTTCAACTTAAAAATTCTGATCAAATATTCTTGCCTAGCAAGGAAAATAATTATAATAGATAAATCCAGTCAGCAAAGTTGAGAGAGCAGGTGTGTCAACTTCTCTGTTCTCCATCAAATTCTGTGGGTATAAGGAATCAGTTCCATAAAATGACTCTAAGGTTCAAGCTCAAAGATACCAAAGGGAGGTGGTGGTAATCTAGGGATGCCCCCAGAGAAAACCAAGGAAGTCAACAGACTCCTGAAATGTCCTTGTTGGGAGAAACCTTCAAATCAGTCCCCCTACCACCCCAGATCACCATGCTCTCCTGTAATCAGAAGCAACGACAACATTTTACAAGGCTCCCCAAATAAGTAAAAAAATGCATTGCAGGGTACCTTATTACACCATTATTAAGAATTTCAAGAAGCTAACACAAAGCATGAAGCCAAGTATAGGGCCCTGCTAGATGTCAGGCTCTGTGAAACTACAGGTCACATGCCCTTGCAATCAGCCCTGGTTATAAATGGAGGAGCAGAGACCACAACGGCTCCAGGTTATCCACACCAGGCCCTGCTTTGGCAGTAGGGCTGGTCATGCCCTTCCCTCTTGATTATCTCTTAATCAGCTAATATATAGCCATCTCCTCTGTGAGCCCATGATCCTTTAGTTATTCATGTCATCTCAAATAGTAAACATAGACAGGGACGAGACTAAAGACGACAGACAAGAACAGGACAAGGTATTTGTCTTTGAGAAGCTCCATCCGCTGAGGAAAAGAACTTAACTTTATCATCCGAGAAATGGCCGAGCTGCATTTTGTGTGAGGAAGTGGCGAACCGTGAGCTGTCATTTTTCAGATAGAGAAAATAAAGTGTAAGCTCAGTGTCTCAGTCTTTGTTTACTATTTTCCAGTGAAGGAGGTCATGTAGGAAGGCAAGAATTATGCCTACGATTCAGTAAATGAACCTATCTTCGTTTAGCAGAGATGTTGGGTGGCCAGAGGAAGTCGAACTGCTCTTAGCAAGCCAGGATGATGGGGACTGCAGAGGGTGGTGGGATCAGCCTGAGGAATGAGCTAGACTCTCTGGAACTTTCTAGAACTCACAGGGTTGATACCTTGACTCCTAGCAGTAAGCACAAGGCCACTTGTAAAAATAAAAACAAAAACAAAAACAAAAAAACCAAGAGAATATGCCCTCTTTGATGTGACCTGTACCTCAGGACAGTTGTTCTTGGCAAGTTGGTAGGAGTGGGGGTGGGGGGGAAGGTAGTTTTTATGTCATAGGCCTGTGCAGAAAAATGGCCAATAACCTTGATTTCGTTATAATCCAAATCTTACAGACAATTCCCAGAAGGGAACTGAGTCCCTTTCATAGCTTTAATCACTGTCTTAGTTCCTTTTACCTCAGAAAGAAAAAACTTTGCTGAGGAGGAAACTTTCCTCCAATTCTCTGAGGGATGCGCCTCATGGTTCCTGGCTTCAGAACAGTGGTTTTTTTTTTTTTTCTCTTTGTGTTTAGTTGTGACAGACTTTTTCTTTTCCCTTCTGTGATTCTTAACTACAACACAACAGATTTCTTCTGGGTATGGTTGAAAAACATTCTGATTTTCATCTCTCCCGTAAATATTTGGAAGATGGGTACAGACAATCTATAAAAGCTGCTCTTAGCAATATTTTCCCCTCAAACTGTGTTTATGGCATATTAAACCAAATAAACATTCTAAAAGACACAGATGTTGGTTTGTGATCTGAATTATGTCAATCATATCAAGTTGTAGGTTGGAAAATAGGACATGTGGTTGGTTTGCTTCCTGGTCTGGTCTCCGTGGGGGTCCCAGCAGCAGGCATAGCCACCGGCTCTCCGACAGCTCATTTCAACGTGGCATGTGAATTCATTCTTCTCTAGTCCTTATGTGGAATTTTGGGTAAATTCCATAATTTTCAAGGTCACTTTCAGACGATAAAATGTCCCCTGATCAGTTCTAGTCCCCAGAAGTTCTGATTTCAATAGTGACAAAGTCTTTTCCAATGCCATAATCATATAACTCTTTTTTTAATATTTATTTTTTAGTTGTAGTTGGACACAATACCTTTATTTTACTTTTTATTTTTATGTGGTGCTGAGGATTGAACCTAGTGCCTCACACATGCTTGGCAAGCACTTTACCACTGAGCTATAATCCCAGCTCCTATCATTCCATATCTTATCAAATTCAAAGCAGCTTTACATTCTCTGAGCACTTCTGGAATTTCTTAGTTCATGAGGTCTGGAACAGGCATGAGGATGCCAACTGCTTCTTTTCTCCTTTGATTACTAGATTATTAACATTATTCTTTGAATTGTACTATTTTTAAAAAATTACATATTTTTATTGATTCTTATTTGTTATACATGATAGTAGAATGTATTTTCACATATTATACATATATGGAGTACAATTTCTCATTCTTCTGGTTGTACATGATGTACATTGGTCATGTAACCATATATGCACATAGGATAGTAATATCTGATTCATTCTACAATCTTTCCTGGTACTGATTTTCCCTTCACAGTGTGCTCTTTCTGTGCATTAGAATGGACAGAGTGTACTTTGTTACCCCATTGATTTTGGACTTGGCCAGTGGAATGATGGGAGTTAGACACAGCAGAACCTGATAAGTGCCTGAGTTGTTTGGCTTCGTCTCTTGTGAGGGCGGTGATAAGGCCATGCCTCAGGTAACCACAGTCCCTCCAGCCAGAATGCAGGCAGACCTGGTTTAATGATAGCTTAGCATTTCCTGCAAAAGCACTGAATGCCAGCTTTGTAATGTGAGGATAACTGGCATCAAGTGTTTGGTTTCCCACCTTTGGACATCAGGAAGAATTGAGACAAAAAAAATAGTTCATTTTTACATCCTGATGCATAATATGTATTTTCTCCTGTGAAACTGAGAAAAAGCAAAAAGTCATACTGGTTTATAATTTCTGTGAAGCACTCTGCACAGGGCCTGACACACGGTCAGCATTCAGTAAAGAGAAACTTATCATGCTTATTCATGTGATTAGTTGATAATTTTCTGCAGGAATTAAAATACTGTTTTTGAATAAAGGGGAATGCCCAGGAGTTTCCCAGCTTCGAATACTCCTCTGAGCAAATCAAATGCTGTGGTTCACATTTCTCACTGGATGTTAATCCAGAGCTCGGGACTGGAGAGACGGAGGATCTACAGCCTGTCTGTATTCAGTGCGGCTCCTGTAAGGGGCTATGGATTTTATCTGTGGGCTTTTTCTTCACTTATTCCCAGGTCATTCCATTTGCTCCTTCAAATCCACTTTCAACTCTTTCCAAGTTTGTTTGTTCTTTCCAGTTGGGGAATCAAAGGCAGGAAGAGAGAGGAGTGAGGGTGTCTTCTTTCCTACTGCTTTTGAGTCATCCTCGTTCTGCTAAAGACCACAGCTCCTGTCAGGCAGCTCTCTTTATAAAACTACCCAGAAGAGGGATTATGTTCCTGCAACCATTCCTTCCCCTTGTCCTTGGGAGTACTAACAGCTCCCTGCTCTTACCAGTCACTGGCTACTGCATGGTCTCTTATGATTCCTCTGAAATGGGCTTCTCAGTCTTGGGTGCACATCAGAATTGCCTGGGGAGTTTCCAGAATCTTCAAGCTCATGCTTGGGCTGCACTCTGGACCAGTGCTATCCATCAGAAATATCTTTTGAACCACATAATGTAATCTTAAATTTTCTAAGAGCTATATTTTTAAGAGTGGCCTATAGATCTCTGGAAAGCACTTCACTTACATTCACTGGTTTGTCATCATAAAGAATATCACGCAGGACAGAGATGAGCAGTCAGATTAAGAGATACATAGGGTGAGATCCAGAGGGGTCTCAAGAGAAGGAGCTTCTGTCCTGTGGACTGGGGCATGCCACCCTCCCAGAACCTAATTGCATTCACCAACCTGGAAGCTCTCCAAATCTCATTCAAGAATTTTTATCTAGCACTCACTCAGAGCCTTTCCTGGAGGTCTAGGATGGGGACCAATGTTCCAACTCTTTAATGACTTGATCTTTCTGGTGACTAGCCAGGTAGGGGTTCTACTCTTCTACTATAAATGACTGCATTAGCATAAATTTAGGTGTGATCAGAAGAGTCCCTTTATGAATGACAAAAGATGTCCCTAATACTCAGCAAATTCCAACGGGTGCTGTGCCAGAAACCCTGTAGACAAAGACCAAATATATTTCTCATTATGCCATAGGGACAGATTGATATGTGTCCCCTGATAGGACACTCTGGGAAAGACACATTACCTCTGTGATATTTCAGCCCAAAATGCATTACTTGGGTTAATAATGAGGAAACATCAGACAAACCTAGATTTGAGGGACAATCTACAAGGCAAATGGCCTGTGATATTTAAAAATGCTGATGTTATGGAGGTGGGAGTATAGGGTTAAATGTTGGTGGCAGTCAACAGAAGGGTACTGCATGTACTATGCATAAGATAGATGGCAGGGATAGGAGAAGAGAGCAAGAAGTTTGAGTTGGAGATGTTAAAAGAGAAAGCACTGCATTCTTATGCATAACATAAATGGTAAAAATCTTCCAACCAACTCCATCCTTGTTCCAGACAAAGAGCCAGAAACATAGAAACCCAGGCAAGTAGCTCTGACCCCAGGCCTTTGATGGAAAGTGACTGGGACCCTCATTTAAATGCATTTCTATGTTAAAAGATATGCCTAGGGGTGGGGGAGTTAACAGAATTTTAGGGATTTTTGGACCCTCTGCCAATTGGCACAGGTGCAATGAGAAATTACCCCTTGGTTTATGGCTGTCAATTTTTAATCCAAAAATGTACAATATATGCTGTTCAGCCCTTGACTTCTTGGCTACTCTGTCTGTGGGCCAGTCATCTTGCTGTACTAATCAGTGCAATAAATGATTCTTTCTAACCCTCTCTTTGTTAGCTGTGTTTGATTTCTATCCTGCCTGAGCTAAAGGACCCACTGAGCTGGTGACATGATGATGGACAAAGACAAAGATTAAGGATTAAAGTGTTCGACTTCATCTATTCAAGTTGAAGGTGACATGGGATGATCCATAGTCCCCGAGGGAGCAGAATTTACAATGCAAGGTTCTTCTGTGGTCTGTGCACATCATGTCAGCTGGAAGTCTATAACCCTTGGTCAGTCTGTCCCTAGGATGGCAATGGAAGCAGCAGCTGGCCAAAAGATCATCCCACCCAAGGCTGGTTTCTCTGCCTGGCACCCATGTCCCGCTCTGATAGCTCAGGATGCAGTTATGTGCACCTGTGTTTGCAGGTGTGGAAACATACCTCCTACCTCAGAACCTATACACTGGCTGCTCCCTCTGTCTGGAATGCCCAGCCCTCCCTTCAATACTCCCCTTAGTGATGTCCAACCTAGGCCCCTCCAGGACATTCCCTGTGTTCTTTGCTGTATTTCTCCCTATCACACTTCTAACACTTCGCACACTACCGTTTTTATTTATTTATTGTCAGTCTGTCCTCATGTGTATAAGGAATGTCACATTCTTTACTCACAGTAATTGGTTTAGGGATGGTCACATGATCCAGTCAAAGTCAATAAGAAGAAATAACATTTAGCTGGAATATCGAGAGACAAGCGCATTCTCTTTTCCATGAGCCTGTGAGGACAGAAAGCTGGCATTGCTGGGGACCCAGGGGCTGCTGAAGAACTGAGCAGAAGAAGGCAGAGCTGGAGGGCAAAGAGGACCATGCTCTGAAGGCATTATTTGTGCTCCTGGGTCACAAGAGGCCTGAACCAGACCTACACAAATGTGTGGTGTGAACAGATTTTTTTTGGCTTCAGTTTGGTCTCATTTTTTCTACCAGTGGTAACTGAAAAAGTCCTACGTGATGATACACAAAGCAAACTTTTGGTTCTGTATTATCTTCCCATGTCTCTGCTTATAGGGCTGACCCCAAGGTCTGTAGCTGGTTACATGTCCTGTGTAAGGGAATTGATTAGCCTTTGTGAGTTGGCGGGTATCAGCCAGGCCCAAGATTACCTTTGTAGGGCCGGCAGGATGGGGTTTTGATCCTGTCAACGTGGAGAATCCATTACAGCCCACCATGGCAGGAGGCCTTGAGTACCCTTCTCTGTGAATCTCTTAGAATGGCTCCACTCATGCATGAGCTCACGAATGGTTTGGAGACTAATGCTAGGCTGCCTGCACTTGGCCCAGTAGGGCAGATGCATGGTATATAGAGCACAAAAATGGTCCTCAGTCTTCCCTCCAGCTAGCCCCTGGACTTCTTGCTATTGGATGTCTCAGGTCCTCCCATGAAAACATGGAGTCTATTCCCTTTCCCCCCGACCAATATGGGCTGGCCTTGCAAAGTGCTTTGGCTAATGGGACAAGGTAGGTAGAAGTGACGATGTGCCTGTTCTAAGCCCCAGGAGGTCTTGTTTGCTTCAGTTCTCTCAGAACATCTGAGAACAAGCCCAGACTAGCCTCTGGAAGGGAACAGACCACGAGGATGGGAGTCCAGTAGACCTGGCCAACCTTGTCAAAGACCAGCCTCCTGTCAGTCAAACCTATGAAAGTGAGGGAGCCCAGCCCTGCCTACCTAAAGTACAGAACCACCTACTTAAAGTACAGATGACCACACAGGCTGAATGAGCCCACCTGAAACCAAAAGGAGTGTTTCGATAACCCAAAGTTCATGAGAAAAAAAAAAATGTTTGTTGCTTTTAGCCACCGAGTTTTGGGGTGATTTGATGAGAACTAGTAACTAGAAACTGATGCCCAGGCTCTATCGACTGACTTTCTAATGCCATTAGCCTAGGGTGGGACTTTGAATTTGTGTTTTTAAAAAGATTTTGATGCTGCTGCCCACGCCAGTTCTGCAAGTAGTTATCAACACCACCCCACCCCAACCTCGGCCCAGAAGTTCAACAGGTGTATTGTATATAAAATACAAACAACAATAAACAAGTAACAAAAAGCCAGCCCTTCAAACAACTTGTCTTGGAACTGTTTTAAAACAACAGGCAAAAACTTCAGTAGTGGTAGGTTCCTCAGGTGAGGAAGTCATGAGATGTGGTCAGAGAGTGAGCCCGGGGAGTTCCGGGAGCGGGAAATAAAAAGCATCAAGGTTTCTAGACAACTCCATTTGAACTCTATTAAATGAAACACAGGCCCTTTGAGAGAGGTGTTTGTTCTGGATTCAGCTGTGTTCTGCTCAGAGAATGGCCTGTGGGGACAGATCTGTCACAGGCACGCAAGTGTCGGTTTAAGACAGAGGACTCCCTCCAGCCTGCTTGTGAGCCAGAGATTTTGTAATTGAAGGTAAGACTGACCTGAGCCTTCGTTGGCTCTGAAGAGAAGGCCACTGCGCCTGGCCTCTGAGCAAGCTCGCTCGTGAGTGAGTGACAGTGAATACATGCAGTGCTGGCTCCATTTTATTCCCCCTCCCGTTTGGCCTCATGGGATGATGTCAGGGTCCCCCACGTCCACAGGATGTATGTCCACAAGCAAACAGCAAACAAACAACCACAATAAACTACACACAGGCTCACAGGGTGTCTTTGGAAGATGTTTCATCTTGAAACAGCTCTACCCTGCAAAAAAAATTATATAGGAGACACTGCAGAAGGCACTCCATTAAAGGGACCAAGAGAAAAGATTATCGCTGTTATTTCAGCATTGATCTAGAGGCAACGGCCAATGCGATCATGAGAAAAGAGAAATAAGTATCAATATTAGAAAGGAGAAAACAAAATTATCATCATATGCGGTTGATTTTATCACATAGAAACCAAGAGAATTGATGAAAAAATTATTAGAAACAATGAGAATAGTCACATGGTTCTTTATAAAATCAATACATAAAAATCAATAGGTTTTTTTTATCTTCAACATTTTATTGTGAAATGTATCATAACACAAAGTTGTGTGTGTATATATACATAATTTAAAGATAATATAATTAAAATGAAGAGAGTAACCAATACTCCGTGACCACATCCCTTTCTTCCCTTCAGAAACATCTACTTTTAATATCACCTTGCTTTATTTACTTTATAATGGTGCTGCTGTTCTATGGGTCCCTAATTAATGTATTACTAGTTTTGCTATTTTTTTATTTGCTCCTTTCTCTGATTATTTTCTGAGTCAATATTGATCACGCAGCTATAGTTTATTAATTTTCTTTGCTCTATAGTATTTTGTTATGCGAATGCATACATCCCATCCTATCAAAATTCAAGTATGCATTTGTACATACAAAATACATGTTCAAAATTCAGACACATAAAACATTAAATAGATGCACACATTCAAATTACAATCTCATCTCTTGTTTCCTTTTGGTGTCTTAATGAAACGATTCCTACCCTTGATGTCCTAATGACTGCTTTTCTGATGAAATTTTAGTTTACCTTTTACAGTTGGTTTTTTTTTAATTTACCTGGAAATAAGCTTTGTATATGATATGAGCTAGATGTTAAGTTTCTTTTCTCTCTCTCTCTCTCTCTCTCTCTCTCTCTCTCTCTCTCTCTCTCTCTCTCTCTCTCTCTCTCTCTCTCTCTTTTAATAAGGATAACCAAGTTATGGAACTGGCCCAGGTTTCTGTCAACAAAAGGGTAAAGAAAATGTGGTATATATACACAACGGAGTCCTACTCAGACATAAAGAAGGATAAAATTGTGGCATTTGCTGGTAACTGGATGGAACTAGAGAATATCATGCAAAGTGAAATAAACCAGATTTGAAAGTCAAGGGTTGGATGTTTTCTCGCCTATGTGGAAACTAGACAAAAGATAAGGAAAAAAAAAAGGGGGAGGAGAACCCCATGAAATAGAAGGGAGATCATTGAAGTAGGGGAGGGGGGTTGAGGAGGAGGGAAGAGGAACAGTGGAATGAAATTGACCAAATTATATTATATGCATATAACACAGTGATTTTTCCCCTTTTATGTATATCTGTGATGCACTAATTTAAAAACAACAACTGTAAGTTAATAAAAAGAAGACCAGTGGAGTGGAGGAAAGGGAACAACGGGAACTGAGGGAGAGGAAAAGTACTGGGGACTGAAGTGGGAGCAAATGACATTCTATGCATGCATGATGATGTCAAAATGAACTTGCACTAATGTCAACATAAAGAATCAGAATAGCCCATTGCTCCAGCTCTATCTACAAAGGAATCTCTTTCCCCTCTAGTTTGCAACATCTCTATAATAAGGTACACACTCATCACCAGGTCCATTTCTGTGTTACTGTACTATTTCTTTGATGTATTTATTTTTCTGTGTCAATTCAATACTTTAATGATTATTGTGATTTTTTTAGATAGATATAGAGAGAGAGAGAGAGAGAGAGAGAGAGAGAGAGAGAGAGAGAGAAAGAGAATTTTTAATATTTTTTTTTTTTAGTTTTTGGTGGACACAACATCTTTGTTTGTATATGGTGCTGAGGATCGAACCTGGGCCACACGTATGCCAGACAAGCACGCTACCGCTTGAGCCACATCTCCAGCCCTATTATGATTTCTTGATAGTTAATGGCACTTTGTTTTTCCTTAAACTTTCTTGGTTATTTATACTTTCATATAAACTAGAGTCATCTGTCAATTTGCGCATGCGCGCAAGCAAACACACACACACAAAAACACACACACACACACACTCACACACACACTCACAAATATAATGGAAGAACTGACATCTCTATCATGCTGAGTCTTCCAAATTATGAAATTATGAGCAAACATCTTTTCACATATTCAAATCTCATTTGCTGTCTTTCAGTTAATTTTTATAATTTTCTCCATAGATAGCTTAGCATATTTTGTTAGGTACATGATCATTTTAAATGCCAGTTTAAATGAATCATATCATTAAAAAATTTTAGTTTCTTGCTATTTACGGCTGGTGATTTTGCAAATTATTATTTTAATTTTTTGTTACTGAGGGCTGAACCCAGGGGTGCTTTACCACTGATCTACATTTCCAGTCCTTTTATTTCATTTAAAAAATTTTTTAATTTCCTTTTTTAAAAAAAATTTATTCTAATTTGTTATTTATGACAGCAGATATCATTACAATTCATATTACACAAAAACAGCACAATTTTCCATATCTCTGGTTGTACACAAAGTAGAGTCACACCATTCCTGTCTTTATACATGTACTTAGGGTAGTGATGTCCATTTCATTCCACTGTCTTTCCTAACCCATGTCCCCTCCTTTGCCCTCCCTCCCCTTTGCTCTATATAGAGTTCATCTAATCCACCCATGCTCCCCCAGCCAACTCCATTATAAATCAGCTTCCTTATATCAGAGAAAACATTTCTTACTTGTTTTTTTGGGGATTGGCTAACTTCACTTAGCATTATTTTCTCTAGCTCCATCCATTTATCTGCAAATGACATAATTTTATTTTCTTTTAATGCTGAATAGTATTCCATTGTGTATATGCACACCACATATTCTTTATCCATTAATCAACTGAAGGGCATCTAGGTTGGTTTCATGGTTTAGCTATTTTGAATTGTGCTGCTATAAACATTGATGTGTCTCTGTAGTATGCTATTTTTAGGTCCTTTAGGTATAGACCTAGAAGTGGAATAGCTGGGTCAAATGGTAGTTCCATTCCCAGTTTTCCATGGAATCTCCATACTGCTTTCCATATTGGCTGCACCAATTTGCATTTCCAGTAGCAATGTATGAGTGTGTCTTTTCCCCACATCATTGCCAACATTTATTGTTGTTTGTAGACATAATAACTGCCATTCTGACTGGAGTGAGATGAAATCTTAGCGTAGTTTTGATGTGCTGCAGTCTGGCTAGGCACAAAATCAAGCCACTCAAGCAGGAACAAACTTTATTTCCAAAACTCCCGCTAACGCCACACACGCAGCCTTCTCCCTGGACACACCACACCAACCGGAAATCCCTCCTCCGGAAATCCCTCCTCCCGCACTTCCCCAACCAATGGGAACTCTCCGGGAATCCCCAGGCGGACAGCAGGGGTCTAATATCCAATTGAATGCACATCTCAACATAACCGTTATCATTTCAATGGCTTGCTGGCCAAAAATGCCATGCGTCATTCCTACTGGCTATAGCCCTCAGCATGACGTGCATTTCTCTAATTGCTAGAGACATTTAACATTTTTTCATGTATTTGTTGATTGATTGTATATTGTCTTCTGAGAAGTGTCTGTTCAAGTCCTTGGCCCATTTATTAATTGGATTATTTGGATTTTTGGTGTTAAAATTTTTGAGTTCTTTATATATCCTAGAGATTAGTGCTCTGTCTGATGTGTGTGTGTGGTAAAAATTTGTTCCTAAATTTTAGGCTCTCTAACCACCTACTGTTTGTTTTGCTGAGAAGAAGCTTTTTAGCTTAAATCCATCCCATTTATTAATTCTTGATTTTAATTCTTGCACTATAGGAGTCTTATTAAGGAGGTTGGGGCCTAATCTGACATGATGGTGATTTGGGCCTACATTTTTTTTTTCTATTAGGTGCAGTGTCTCTGGTTTAATTCCTTCCTAGGTCTTTGATCCACTATGAGTTGAGTTTTGTGCATGTTGATAGATAGGGGTTTAATTTCATTTTGTTGCATATGGATTTCCAGTTTTCTCAGTGCCATTTGTTGAAGAAGCTATCTTTTCTCCAATGTATGTTTTTGGCCACTTTGTCTAATAAAAGATAACTGTAGTTATGTGGGTTTCTTTCTGTGTCCTCTATTCTGTACCATTGGTCTACCAGTCTATTTTGGTGACAATGCCATGCTGTTTTTGTTACTATTGCTCTGTAGTATAGCTTAAAGTCTGGTATAGTGGTGCCACCTGCTTCACTCTTCTTGATAAGGATTGCTTTAGCTATTCTGGGTCTCTTATTTTTCCAGATGAATTTCATGATTTTTTTTTCTATTTCAATGAGGAATGTCATTGGAATTTTGATCTAAATTACATTAAATCTATATAGTGCTTTTGGTAGTATGGTCATTTTGACAATATTAATTCTGCCTATCCAAAAACAAGGGCAATTTTTTCCATCTTCCAAGGTCTTCTTTAATTTCTTTCTTTAGTATTCTGAAGTTTTTCTGGTAGAGGTCTTTCACCTCTTTCATTAGGTTCATTCCTAAGGTTTTTTTTTAAAGGCTATTATAAATGTGGTAGTTTTCCTCATTTCCCTTTCAGAGGATTTGTCACTGATATACAGAAATTATTTGATTTATGGGTATTAATTTTATATAATGCTACTTTGCTGAATTCATTTATCAGTTCTAGAAGTTTTATGGTGAAATTTTTTGGGTCTTCTAGGTATAGAATCATATCATTAGCAAATAGTGCTAATTTGAATTCTTTTTTTCCTATGTGTACTCCTTTAATTTCTTTTGTCTATCTAATTGCTCTGGCCAGTGTTTCAAGAACTATGTTAATAGAAGTGATGAAAGAAGTTATCCCTGTCTTCCAGTTTTTAGAGGGAATGCTTTCAATTTATATCTATTTAGAATGATGTTGGCCTGGGGTGTAGCATAGATAGCTTTTACTATGTCGGGATATGTTCCTATCATCCCTAGTTTTTCTAGGGATTTTGAACATGAAGGGTTCTGTATTTTGTCGAATGCTTTTTCTGCATCTATTGAGATGATCATATGATTCTTTAAGTCTACTGATGTGATGAATTACACTTATTGATTTCTATATGTTGAGCCAACCTTGCATCCCTGGGATGAAACCCATTTGATCATTGTGCACTATCTTTTTGATATGTTTTGGTATTCTATTTGCCAAAATTTTATTGAGAATTTTTGCATCTATGTTCATAGAGATATTGGTCTAAAGTTTTCTTTCTTTGATGTGTCTTTGCGTGGTTTTGGAATCAGGGTGATACTGGCCTCATAGAATGAGTTTGGAGGTGCTCTCTCTTCTTCTATTTCACGAAATAATTTGATGAGTATTAGTATTAGTTTTTCATTAAACGTCTTGTAGAACTCAGCTGTGTATCCATCCAGTCCTGGGCTTTTCTTGGTTGGTAGGCTTCTGATGGTGTCTTCTGTTTCATTGCTTGATATTGATCTGCTTAAATTGTGTATATTATCCTGACTCAATTTGGGCAGATCATATAACTCTAGAAATTTTTTGATGCCTTTTATATTTTCTATTTTATTGGAGTACAAGTTTTCAAAATAATTTCTAATTATCTTCTATATTTCTATAGTGTCTATTGTGATATTACCTTTTTCATCACATATGTTAATAATTTGAGTTTTCTCCCTCCTTCTCTTTGTTAGCATTGCTAAGGGTTTGTCAATTTTATTTATTTTTTCAACTTTTTGTTTTGTCAAATTTTTCAATTGTTTCTTTTGTTTCAATTTCATTGATTTCAGCTCTAATATTAATTATTTCCTGTTGCTACTAATTTTGGTGTTGGTTTTTTTTCCAAGGGCTTTGAGATATAATGTTAGGTCATTTATTTGTTGACTTTTTCTTCTTTTAAGGAATGAACTTCAGGAAATGAACTTTCTTCTTAGTACCGCCTTCATAGTCACCCAGAAATTTTGATATGTTATATCAGTGTTCTCATTTACCTCTAAAATTTTTTTTAATATTCCCTTGATGTCTTTTGCAAACCATTGTTCATTCAGTAACATATTATTTAGTCTCCAGGTGTTGGAGTTGCTTTTATTTTTTATTTTACCATTGTTTTCTAGTTTCATTCCATTATGATCTGATACAATGCAGGGTAGTATCTTTACTTTTTTTGTATTTGCTAAGAGTTGCTTTGTGGCATAATATGTGTTGTATTTTAGAAAAGGATTCATGTTCTGCTGAGAAGAATGTGTATTCACTTGTTGAAGGATGAAGTATTCTATATATGTCAGTTAAGTCTAAGTTATTGATTGTATTATTGAGTTCTATACTTTCTTTGTTCAGCTTTTGTTTGGAAGATCTATCCAGTGATGAAAGAGGTGTGTTAAAGTCACCCAGAATTATTGTGTTGTTGTCTATTTGACTCTTGAACTTAAGAAGAGTTTGTTTGATGAATGTAGATGCTCTATTGTTTGGGGCATATATATTTATAATTGTTATGTCTTGTTGGTGTGTGGTTCCCTTGAACAGTGTGTAGTGTCTTTCTTTATCCCTTTTGATTAACTTCAGCTTGAAGTCTACTTTATTTGATATGAAGATGGAAACCCCTGCTTTCTTCTGCAGTCCATGTGAGTGGTATGATTTTTCCCAACTTTTCACCTCAGTCTGTGGATGTCTTTTCCCATGAGATGAATCTCTTAAAGGCAGCATATTATGTTTTTTTAAAATTTTTTTAATTTTTATTCAATCTGCTAGTTATGTCTTTTGATTGGTGAGTTCAGGTCATTAACATTCAGGGTTATTATTGAGATATTATTTGTACTCCTAGATATTTTTATTTATTTTTGGTACTTGACTTGGTTTCTCCTTTGATTAGTTTTTCCTCTAGTATAATACCTCCCTCTTCTAATTTTCATCATTGTTTTTCATTTCCTCTTCGTGGAATATTTTGCCAAGGATGTTCTGTAGTGCAGGCTTTCTAGTTGTAAATTCTTTTAACTTTTGTTTATCATGGAAGGTTTTTATTTCATCATTAAATTTAAAGCTTAATTTTGCTGATGTAACATTCGTGGTTGGCATCCATTTACTTTCAGAGCTTGATATATGTTGTACCATGATCTCCTGTCTTGAGAGTCTAGGTTGAAAAAATCTGCTGACATACGAACTGGTCTCTCCCTATATATAATTGGATGCCTCTCTCTTGCAGCCTTTAAGATTCTATCCCTATTCTGTATGCTAGACATTTTTATTATAATGTGCCTTGGTGTAGATCTGCTGTAATTTTGTACATTTTGTGTCCTGTAAACCTCTTGTATTTGATTTTCCAATTCTTTCTTCATGCTTGGGAAATTTTCTGATATTATCTCATTGAAGAGATTGTGCATTCATTTGGTTTGAAACTCTGTGCCTTCCTCTATCCCAGTAACTCTTAGATTTTGTCTTTTGACTGTGCCATAATTCTTGTATGTTCTGTCTTCACTGTGTGGTCAACTTTATTTTCCAGATTGTATACTTTGACTTCATTATCTGATGTTGAGTCCTCCAATTGATCTAGTCTGTTGGTGATGCTTTCTTCGGAGTATTTATTTTATTTTATTTTATTTTGGTTTTCAACGATATTAGTTTTTTTTAAGAGTCTCTATTTTTTTCTTGAAGTGATCTTTTGCTACCTGTATTTGCTCTCTTATCTCTTTGTTGGAGTGATCAATTTTTGCCTGTATTTGCTCATTTAGGTCATTTCTTAGTTCACAGATTATTTTAATCATGAACATTCTAGACTCCTTCTCTGACATTTTATCAACTTTGCTGTCCATGGGTTCTGTTATTATAGTATCCTCGTTTTGGGGGCACATTCCTCTCTTGTTTTTCTCATGTTGTCTGTGTATCTTCCTTTCTTGCATTGTGGATCTGAGATATTATAGTTTCTAACCTATAATCTTGTAGTATCTGTTCAGATGATCTGTGCCTCACCTTGATGTTGGGCTTCCAGACCCTGCAGGTGTCCCTTGATGTATGATACTACAACTAAATGTGGTGGCAGCAATAGGGGAGGTATCTCAAGATAGCAGTGGAGGTCCCCCAAGATGGATGCAATGTCTTTCAGAGATGGGGCTAAAAGGGTAGGCCTTACATTGTCATTGGAATGACTGCTCACAGATGTAGCTGCTTCTAGGTCTGTCTGTTGTTGAAAGGTAGAGGCTACTTCATGGGGAAGGCTATGGAGATGTCTTCAGTGTCCCAACATGGATGTGGGTTAGGACTGGGCTCCCAGGTGGGGAGCAGGTGGCAGACTCAGATTTACCCTGTGCTTGGTCCATTGGAGGTGGTCCAGTGCCAGACCCTGAGCTCCTGGTGGCAGGATGGACCTGGGCATACCCTGGGTCTGGGTACCACGCCAGTCAGTGTGGGCGGATCTGAGTGGAGCCTGAGCTCAGGCAGAGTCTGCTGGTCAGAGGCAGTCCTGTGCCAGATCCTGAGGTCCAGGGGGTGTCTCTGGGTGGTGGGATGGTCCTGGGCTTACCCTGGGCCTCTTAATATAATTTTAAATTTTGAGACAGTGTCTTGCTAAGTTGCTGATTTTCCTGCCTTAGCAATTTTTTTAACCTAACAAAATTAACAGACTTGATTTAATATAGATAGTTTTAGAAAGCTTTACCAATTAAAGTATGCATATTTTTCTAAAGTACACATAGACTATCCAAAAAAATATTAAGAATATTTTAGGTAGCAAAATAATTCTGAAATACCATGAGTTGCATCATATATACCACCTTATGTGTCCATAATTCAAGGTCAATTATGAAAAACAGCTTGAATAAAAATAAAACAAACTTCTTTTGGAAAATGCATGGCACTTCTAAATTGAATAGAGAAAACACCACAAGGAGAAGCAAAATATTATGTTAGAATAATCTAATAACAAAAGTACTATACATAAAAAACTTGAGATAATTCAAATAGTTCTTAAGGAGAAATTATATAAACCTTCTCTTAATATTCCTAAAAATTCTATTTGAAAGGTTGAAATTTAATGTGTTAAGTATGGAAGTTAAGGACAAGAAAAATAATAGGAAAAAAGGAGATAAAAATAAGAGCAAAAACTAAAGAAGCACAAAACAAATAGATGATGAAACAGATCTACAGAACTAAAAGCTTGTCCTTTGAAATGGATCCAGAAAATGATAAAACACACATATGCACACAAATTCAGGAATGAAAAAGGGAGAATTTAAAGACACAGCATGCATATAAAAACACATTAAGAGACTAAATGGACCACCTATCTACCTAACTAAAAACTTTCTAAAACATCTAGAAAAATATAACTAAACATATCAACCTACTGAATACAGAAAATAATATTTACACAAAATGCAAAACTAGACAAGTAGATTCAGGCAGTTGTATTGGTGAATTTAAATTTTTTAAAGTAACATAAAATTAACTATAGACAATAAAAAATGGAATATCTTCCATTTTAATTTCTAATACTGAAGTAACCACAATTAAAAAATGTGACAGAGTAAAAACAACAGTAAACTATAGCTAGTCAGCTCATGAATTTAGGTACAAGAAACACAACAAGATCAAATAATATTATATATATACAATATATATGAATATATAAAATATGTACAAATATACAATTTATATATAAAATACATACAAATTATATGCTTTATATAATATACTCATGATATAATATATAAAATTATTATATTAAAGCAGAATATTATATAACATATATGAATTATAATTATTATATAGTATATATGAATTTTTATATTACATATAATTATATACATACATATATATGCAAACTGAAAATAAAAATATAGCACATAATGTCAAAATTGCTACATTCTGAGAGCTCATGATTGGCTTAAAGTTAGAAATTCCATTAGTGAATTCATTATATTAGTAATTCAAGGGGAAACAAGATGATCATCTTCAAAGATGCAGAAATATCATTTGACAGAATTCAAAATCCTTTTATCATAGAGACTATAGGTAGATTAGGAATAGAGGAATGTTTTCTTTAGATATTTCAAGTTGCATGTTTAATTTATAAGTCTAATATTAATTGCCATTCTTCCTCTACGAAAATAAAGCAAAGACCTTCATACACTTTAATTTTCATTTACACTCTATGACTGGTATGGGTTCTTAAATTTATATATAAACATACTTTAAACCCTTTGAGGCTCCATTATTTTGGTTTTATAACTCAACCTTCATTTAGACTCATCCCCATTTTTATTGATTCTCATTTTGCCCTAGAATTTTACCCTTCCACTAGAGATCATTTTTCTTTTGTCTCTAGAAAACTCTTAGTATTTTCTTTAGTGAAACCTTCCTGGTGATGAATTCTGCCAGATTTTTTTCACACCTTATTTTATTTTATTTTGAAGTTTTGTGTTTGAGGTACCTTTCCATTGGAATCCTAGGTTGCTAGGGTTCTCCACACCCACACACACTTTGCAGACTTTTAAGCAATGATTCAGCCGAATTTTGGCTTTTATTGTTTCTGTTGAGAAATTAACTTTCAGTTTTATTGTTTTCCTTAGGTTTATCTAACATTTGTCTCCAGCTGCTTTTAAGATTTTCTTGTCTTTGCTTTGCAGTATCTTTATGTGTTTCCTTTTCGTTTTTGCTTCCTTCTGTTTGTGGTTCATAAGACTCTGAACCTATTGATTGATGTCTTTTGTGGGCTTTGGAAAGTTCTCAGCCATTATCTCCTCAAATCTTACTAACTTTCAGTGGTCTATCTTGCCTCCTACTGAGAATCCATCTAAACACAGGATAGACTTTATTACAATCCTAAATATCTTTCACCCCATGATAGTTAATAGGTGTCAACTTGACTGGGTTAAGGGATTCCCAGATAGCTGGTAAAATGTTATTTCTGGAACTCCCTGTGAGTGAGTTTCTGGAAGAGATTAGCATTTGAATTCATTGACTGAGTAAAGAAGATCCACTCTCAATAATGTGCACAGGCATTGTCCAATCAGTTGAGGACCTGGATGGAACAAAATTTAGAGGAAGGATAAATTCTCTCTATGCTTGAGCTGAGACCTCCCACTTCTCCTGTACATAGACATCAGAGCTTTTCATTCTAGAGACTTCAGACCTAAAAACTTATACCAGTAGCACTGCACCCCAGCCCCCATCAGGTTCTCAGGCTTTCTGATTTGGACTGAATCATACAACTGGCTTCCCTGCTTCCAGACTACAGATGGCATATGGCACACCTTCTTGGCCTCCATCATTGCATGAGTCAATTCCCATAATAAATATCCTTTTAATATCAATAAATCTCCTTTTATATCACTCTCTATAATCCTTTTGGTATGTTTTCTTTGAGGAATAAGAGAAATATATGCCCTCTCTTCTGTTTTTTCCCCCTTTGGTCTTTTCTTGCTTTTTTCTGGGTTATTTTATTCTAACTTATCTTCCAAATTACTACTTTGCTCTTCAGATGTTTCCATTCTGCATTTGAATTCCTTCAATGGAGAATGTATTTTTGTTGATTATTCTTATTTTCTTTAAATAGTTCCTAGCCCTCCAATTTTTAATTTGACTTTTATTTCTTTGAGCTTTGGTTTTAAAGTCTGTGACTGATAACCCTGATATTTGAATCCCTTGTTAGTCTGCCAGGGACCAGGCTCCCTTCTCTGAACCTCTGTTCTCCCTGTAGAATCCGTTGCTAATGTTTCTAGTATCTTTGAAAATTACCTACTCTACCATTTCTGAAAGTGAAAGTCAGGATTTTTTTTTAGCATTCTGTTTTCTTCCTATATGCATTTATTACTTTTATCATGTGAAAAATGTTCACCTTTAAAATATAAGGTAGAACTACATATTTTGACATGGAATACTTTCTAAGTCAGGAAGTGCAAAGTAAGTCACAGAATGATATGAATATAATATTGATGGCAATATCTAATATTTATTAATGCTTATTATGTGCCAGGGTATTAAATGTATTGTCTAATTTGCTTCTCTTAAGATCCCAAAGAGGTAGTTACTACTATTAGTTCCGTTTTACAGATGAGGAAAATGGGGATACAGAAGTTAATAAACTTTTTCAAGGTCACACATCTGTATTATAATATACATAGGATTTAGATGTAGGTTCTCTGACCCCAGAGCCCATGGACTAAGCCACTGGTATATGACAGAGAGCATATCACCAAAAAAATTGCCCAGTGAATATACCCAACCATAATGGTTTCTTATGGGCTTTTATGATTTCCATTTTTTTTTTTTTGGTACTGGGGTGCTTAACTAGTGTGTCACATCTCCAGCCCTTTTTATTTTTTATTTTGAGACAGGGTCTTGCTAAGTTTCTTTTAGGGCCTCTGTAAGTTGCTGAGACTGACTTTGAACTTGCGATCTTTCTGTCTTAGCCTCCCAAGCAGTTGGAATTACAGGTATGCACCACCATGCCCGGCATGATTTTATTTTTTATTCAGTATCTGTATTGTCCAATATGGTACGCACTAACCACATATAAGTACTTAAATTTAAGCTAATTAAAGTTAAAGATGAAATTCAGTTCCTCAGTCACAGTAGTTCCGTTTCAAGTGCACCCAATAGCCACAGGTGGCTAATGGTGATGTTATTGAACCATGCAGATATAGAACACTTCCATCATTACAGAAAGTTTTATTGGACAGTGTGCTCTGTAGAGTTCAATAGTGTTTGAATTTTTTATAATAAGTATGTATTCATGATTTACTTTTGTAATTAAATAGAAAGGATCGATGATAGAAAATAAAATGGTTTATTCAAGGCTGAATTCCTCTTTCCCTATTACTTGACCATCTCTTTTTTGAACCTTTTGGAACTGCTCAGGGAGCCTCCTTTCTCTAACAATTGCCCCTACAGGTATTTAAAAACAGTACAAAGCTCATTCAAATATAACCATTATGGCAATTTCCATTTTCTGGAAATATAGTGGCATCTCTATAGGGCCATATCCCTTTTGACCATTTGAAGCATTTAAAATGTGCATTGTTTCCAAGAGATGTTAAGCAAATCATGTGCATCTTAAAGCTTTCTTGGAATCAGGTTGACAAGCCATTCATAATTTACTGAACTTACTAAGCTCATTGATTATATATTCCAGGAAATTTTAAAATTATAAAACTGCTTAAAAATTTGCTTAAAAACTAATATTTCTGCCAGGCGCAGTGGCACATGCCTGTAATCCCAGTGGTTGGGGAGTTCAAATCCAGCCTCAGCAACTTAGCAAGGCACTAAGCAACTCAGTGAGACCCTGTCTCTAAATAAAAATACGAAATAGGGCTGGGGATGGGGCTCAGTGGTTGAGTGCCCCTGAGTTCAATCTCAGGTACCAAACAAAATAAAACAAAAAGAAAAAAGCTATTATTTTTATGCATGGGATATGTGAAAAAAATCATGGAATTTTTGGACTGCAAAGAATGTCTTCATTCATCAAAAACAGTCAAAAGAGCTTCAGTCTCATCCTCTAAATCCTTTAATAAAATAATAGCTAGAAATGTTCAGTCTGGTCTTGACTAAACTTCTAATAAGTAGAGTTTTTTGCTTTGGAAATAATAGTAGATTGGCCTGGGCAGCTACAGGTAGCAGGACTGGGACCAGTGTGGGAGAATCTCCTGATATATTTTAACATTCCAGCAACAAAATGAACTGCGCTGACATCTGACGAGCCACCTTCCCTAGCACCAAAGGATTTGAGGCTGAGTTTAAAAGGCCCAGGGTGCTGGGCAGAGGCTTTCTCTGTTGGTTGGGAGGCTAATAGGATGACCTTCTTGAACTCTTCAGTTCTCAAATCTTGTGGCTCATCTTGTAATGTATACCCCTGGCACTCTCATTTGCTATACCTAAACTTCAGCTTATGCAGAGTTATTGTGCAATATCAAACAACTCCCAATGGGAGCTTACGATAACAAAGGGCTATTTCTCCATTCTTATAGAGGTCAGTTCCATTCTAGGTCAATAATAACTGTACTCTCCACTGTCTTTTTTTTTTTTTTTCAGGATCCAGGAAGAATCATCAATCTCCATGTGGGATACTGTTGGTCTTGTGGCATCAGTAAAAGGGAATGTGACTGAGCCACACAATATCTTTAAAACTGCTCTAAAGAGGCACATGACACTTCCACTCACATTTCAATGGGCAAGTCTGGGCACATGGTTAAATATGATGCCAATAGGGTAGAATTATAACCCTCCTACCAGGATGGGCAGCATATGCCTGAGAGCAATAATGAAATCTTCGATATAAGTTAATGGGAAAGAGAACTCTAACGTGAGCTAGAAACAGGTTGTATGGAAAGATCAGTTCAAATGGAACTGAATGCCAGGACCAATCCCTCCCTTTCCTCTGCTTTCCCTTCTCTCTCTCTCTCTCTCTCTCTCCCCCTCCCTCCCTCCCTCATTCTTTCTCTTCCTCTTTCTTCCTTTCTTGCATGCTTTTTTCTTCTTTATTTCATTTATATATATCTATATATATATCTATCTATCTATCTATCTATCTATCTATCTATCTATCTATCTATCTATCTATCTATATATATCTCCAGGCTCTGATTTAGGCCTCAAGGATACCAGAGATAAATGATATGAACTGTTTTGGAAGAACTCAGTCTAGTGGCAGAGAAAGAAAAAGAAAAGAAAGAAAGAAAGAAAATATTTATAATTAGTTATATCAAGAGCAATAAAGAGTAGATACCTAGTTCTTTGAGCGCAAAAAGTTCATGTGACCCAGAAATTTGGGGAGGGGTGAGTGTTTTGCGGAAGATATCTCAGATAAACCCTGAATCTCAAACTGAATCAGGAAAGTAGAAAAATCCTTTCCAGATGGAGAGAACACAATATATAGAGACTTGGATATGGGAGAGGACAGAAGTCTATTTGGAGACCATAAGTTCAGTGTTGATGGAACCAGGACTCAAGGAAGAACATGAAGAAAGGTAAAGACAGGCATTGTGAGAAGATGCAGCAGCCATTCCACAGATGCACACTATCGTGATGATTTGGGGGCAGCCTGCTGTTCACAGAGCCACTGCTATGAGCAATATGTGGAAGAAGGTCTGGTAGGAAAGACTAACATGCAGACAAAGGAGGGGAATTTCATAGATTTTTATATTGTGAAATTTTGAAAGCTGGTCAAACACAAGCCCTTTAGATTTTATTTACCCTGAAACAATGCACAAAGGACATGGAGGGCTCCATATCAGGATGAAAACATCCTTATAAGGACAAGAACAGGAGAGGAAATGACATAACCATGGGGAAGTAGGGAGGGCTGTAGGGGTGATGGCTCAGCAGCCCAAAGAAAGCCAGCTCCTAAGTCAGCAGTAGGAAAGATCCAGAAGCTATTTGCTTTCATCAACTTTTTTTGCTGCTGTAACCAAAAGACCTGACAAGAACCATGAGAGGAGGAAAAACTTATTTGGGGCTCATAGTTTCAGAGGTCTCAGTCCATAGACAACCCTCCATTCTTTGGGGTTTCAGGTGAGGCAGAACATCATGGTGGAAGGGTGTGGTGGGTGGAAGAAAGTGGCTTAGGACATCTCAACAAGAAAGAGAGAGGTAGAGATAGATAGAGAAAGAGAGAAAGAAAGAGGGGGGGGGGAAGATTTGCTCAACAAAGACAAAATATAAACCCAGAAGGCACCACCCCCCCAGGGACTCACCTCCTCCAGCCACACCCTACATGCCTACACCCAGCTAGCTAATCCCTATCAATGGATCAACACACTGATTAGGTTAAGTCTCTCTTCTCATAACCAGGTTACATCTAAACCATAACACAACTCAACTCTTATCCCAAGACCCACATAAGTTTTTAAGCTACTGTTACCAGGTAGCCCTGAAAGTGAGAATGAAGATAGAGTTTAATTAGAACTGAATGAGAGTCTATAGTTTCATGTGAAATTAGAAGCTGCAGGTTCCCTCCCCATCCTCTTTGTCACCGAACACAGCCGGGCAGTAGACTAGAGGTGTATGAATTCGTTCTCTGGACTTAGGAAAAACGAAGTGTCTCTGGACTGATGTGACACTAGGCAGAAGTCAAAGTCAGGGGGACCGCTCTGAAGTCAGGGTGAAGTGACCTTTGCATGTTGTACACTGAGATCCCAGTCTTCTCTTCCACCAGCAGTTGGATTTATACCTGCCTTCCCTGTAGCTTCTGCACATTCCAAGGAGGCAGATGAAAAGATAGCAACTTCAGAGCTACTCCAAGAAATGGTCTGGGTCACAGTCTCCTTTGGCCCATGGCTGGTGAGGTCCTTTGAAAGCTTGCATCTGGTTTCTGAGTGTTCCAGTCTTAAACATGAATGGGCACCAGTCAACCGAGGGAATATCTAACATGACGGATGGGTGAAAACACATACACCTCAAACTACTAGGAGGAAATATAATATTTGAGAAAATAAAAACTTGGGAAAATTATTATTGATGTTCTTAAAGAGAAAAAAAAAAAACAAGAGGAGGCTGTGGAAAAGAGACACTCAGTAGTCCAGCAACAGCACAGTGATAGCAAAACTGAAGGCCCAATGGGAGGGTTGGGAGATAAAGTCGAGATCACTTCCAGAGCACAGAGCAAAACCACAGCATGGAAAATAAGAGACAGGTAAATAAGACAAGAAGATAGTTCTTAAGCCACAACATCCAAATAACTGGAGTTCTAGAAAAGAATAGAAATAAATGTCTGTTATTTGAGCCACCCACTCTCTGGCATTTTGTTTTAGCAACTGAACTGACTAAGTCATCCAGTCTAACAACAAATTATTGTGAGGATAGAATAAAGACATTTTCAGACATTCAAAAATCTAAAAAAAAAGTACCTCCCTTGCGTTTTTTCTTTGGGACAATAGTAAAATACATGTTCCTTCAAAATTAGGGTAAATTTAAAAAGTGAATGGCACAGATAGGGGATTGAGTATAGCACAGAGGCAAAAAAGACCCTCTACCCACTGACCCTGGATGATGGTGTGAAGGTGCATCCCATGACAGTAGCTATGCACCAGGCCCAGAGAGCAACCAGTTCATGTCCGAGCAGGACAGTGACTTGAAAGCAATAGCTTCAATCGGATAAAATTGAATACTGCAAAATAGTTAACACACTTCCACCTGTGGAAAAGTTTGTTGAATTAATACCAGGTATAAAACATTGTCCACAAACAAGTAAATGAAAAAGGTAATGATAAATGCAGATTTAAGCCAAATGTGTAGGAAGGGGAAAGTTCTCATAGTACACTACAAGGGTCAATGGATAGGGGCATTTGTATTGGATATGGACTTATGGCCCAAATTCTGTGGAACGGTACTGGTGAGATGCAGGAATTGACAGAGGTTGGCAAACATTTTTGTAAAGAGCCAAACAAATATTTCAGGCTTTGTGGACCATATGGTTTCTGTTGCAACTGTTCTTCTCTGCGGTTACAGCCCTCACACAGCCACAGACAATACATAAACATGGGCATAGCCGTATCACAACAATATCTTAGTTACAAAAACAGGTATCCCTGGCTGGTAACCCCTAGATGAGCCATAGGTGTGTGGAATGAATCAGGTGAGGATAAAGAGAACTAAGTCTTCATTGGAGGAAGTCGAGAATTAATTGGAAAAAAAAACACCCAAAGTAATAATCTAAGCATATTTTTTCAAAATATGGAGATGAATACCAAATGTAAATGGGGGTGGCGATAGTGGGAGACTGCCATTTATTGTATGAATACAAGCTTCAGTAGAACTGTTTATTTCTTTAACTCATGCATTTGTGTAAGTTGGTAAAATAATTAAAATAAAAATGAGAAATATTAAAATTCTCGTGGGCAGCAAGCAGTCTTCATGTTTGTTTAGGTAATTAAGAATGATGAGATCCCTGAGTGGCCTGGGAGGAGTGGGCCAAGGACATGGAAGCCCAGGTTGAATTTTGCTACCTCTGGCTCCTCAGGGTACCTGCACAGGGTGCATGACTGCTCAGCAAGGCCCCATGTCGGGTGGTTGAAAATGTCCCCACCTGTTAATTTCACAATGCTGGGCTTGTGTCAGTAGCTTCTCAGTCTGTGACCTGTCAGTGGTGCCCTGGTGACTGGCTTTCACTTATGACTGGGGACCTGGCATGAGCTACCTATGCGTAGGTAGACCAGTTGCACGGCAGGTGGGGACGGCCCTGCAGAGCAGAGGCTGGGCAGCCCCGGGGAAGCATGGGGGTGACCGGACGCAAGGCCAGGTGGGGAGGCCCGGAGCAGGGTAATAGTGCTGGGGTCGTACCTGAGCCGGGCCGGGGTAAGAAATGCTGAAGAGATTGGTGGGTCTGAGGTGCTCCTGCGGCTCTGACTCACAGCAGAGGCTGGCAGCAAATTAATGAAGCTAATTTTTGACTGGAATCATCGTTGGTGAATCATCTTTGCATCGTGTCTGTGCTCATTAAATAAATTGTCAGTGTCTTCCCAGGCATTATGGATGCCTTGTAAATTAGGGCTCTTCATAAATAATTTGTTTCTGCTTGTGTTCAAAGGGAACTGGGATCGGGTAGGAGAGAAAGAGGGTGACCTGTGGGAGGGGAGGCTGGAGGCTGGAGCTGCTGAAGGTGGCAGTCACCCTGAGGTGGTCTGACGCTGGTCTTTACCCCTTGGTTGAGTGTGTTAAGTCCTCCAGACCTGCCTGCTGTCACTAAGTGGGCAAAGACCTCCCTTAAGATTGGGTCTAGGTCCCCACATCCTCTTCTTAAGCACCTTCCTATGGATCCAATGGTCCATGGATTGGGGGTGGGTGATGGGTACATGATACTGTCCCACAGTTCTTTTCCAAATCACCTATGCATGTCCCCAGCAGCAGAAAACCCTGAGGAGTCCTTGGTACCCTCCTTTTCTTGACCCTTCTCTCTTGGACCCTTCTTTAAGCCCTCTGGCAGCAGCAGGGTACCTGGGAGTAAGGATGCCTGGGAGCTGCCCTGCTCAACCAGGGGGCTTTTCAATGACCGCAGAGGGATCAGGAGAAAAGGGTCCAAGGAAGGAAAATTGGGAGGGAATGGAAAGAAAGTCAAAGCACAGAGAGATGGAGGGGGAAGAAGCAGAATCCTCTGGATTTTTTTTCTGGTTACTGGTAAGTAAGACTCTTCAAACAAAAGCTGTTGCTAAAGGGTGTGGGGTGTGTGGCGGCAAGGCAGGGCGCTCCCTAAGGATGACAAGCAGGGGCTGGAAGCCGGCATGGGACAGACCACACCTTCTCACTGTGTTCATGTGTCTTCTCTCTCTGCTCCCTTCTCCTGGAACTCCAGTGGACGTGTCAATACATGGGGGATGACTCTCAAGAAGGGGAGAATCAGGGGGTCTGGGTGGTTACCCTCCAAAGGATGCAAATGGAGGAATATTAGAAGGAAAATGTGAAATGTCCATATAATGTAGGTTTTAAAACTAAGTTAAAATCTGAAAATAGGGCTGGGGATGTGGCTCAAGGGGTAGCGCACTCGCCTAGCATGCTTGAGGCACTGGGTTTGATTCTCAGCACCACCTAAAAATAAAATAAAGATATTGTGTTCACCTAAAACTAAAAAATAAATATTAAAAAAAAATCTGAAAATAGGTGGCATGATGGATGCCTAATGGGAAAGGGGGATAAAGCCCACAGGACCCCTGCCTCTGAGAGACAGGGTTACAGGGACGTAGAGAATACAGTAGTGACCCCCCCATCTTTCCTCTCAATAAATTCTTTTCAACTCAGAGTACATGTCCCCATGGAAATCATGTGGCAAGTGGAGAATAGGTTCTCAGGGCCACCTGCCCTTGAGAGCCACAGCAGGGATATAGGGTCAAGGTCCTAGAAATGCAGGCACCGGGCCAACCTCGAAAGATGCCTGAAATCCTTGGGGGGACTGGTGTAGAAAACAGAGGAGGCAAAGAAGACTCTGGTCTTGCTGAATATGATTGGATGGATGTAACCTGTTCTGGAAGATGACCCAGCAGTTGGGAGTCACGATCAACATTGCCACACACAGAGGTGTCACAGAGGCTTATGGGGGACCCCCTCCCAGCACCGACAGTGGGTGCTGGTGCTCCTGCCATCTGCCTAGTGTTACGTGTGTGTGTGTGTGTGTGTGTGTGTGTGTGTGTGTACATGGCTGGGCATCACATCCTTAAAGCATTTTCCCCTTGGATTTCCCACTTAGCAAGCAAGCTTCCAGTAAACCTTCTCTGATCAACTGTTTCCAAGCATCTAACAGTTGAATGAATTGGCCTCTGGCAACTCAGAGTCTCCAGGGGCATGGCTGGTACCCCGAGTAGACCTGGCATTGAAGGGGTTTCCAAGCCCTTGAACCAGCTTGTTTCTTGGAGCCCTCCTTAAACTTCTTCACATTTGAATGCCCATGGTACCAACATCAGGGGTATCCTGGGAGCAGGGGCGCAGCCACAGAGTGTGGGGAACAGACAAAGGGAGGGAAAAATGGCTTATTTGGGTTTGTTTTCCTTTCCAGGAGGCAGGACTGACCTTGGTAATGGCCGAGGGTGGTGGAGCACTTGACCCTGCAGTCACATCCATTCACAGACCCATCTGCCCCGTGGTGCTTACTGAGCACTTCACTCTGTGCCAGAGTAGCCACCTGCTCTGGGGGCTGGCGAGGTCCCTGTTCTCTTGGAGCTTACATCTATTTGTATTTATAGAGGAGGGTGTGTGTCTCGGGGCTTTCAGAGCATAAACAAGCAAATGAGTAAGTCTGACTAATTCAAATGGTTTGACTTCTATGAAGAAAATAAAGTGGGTGGAGCAGCTGGAAGATAACGGAGATGGAGTAGTCATCAGCTGAGGCCTCTCTGAAAGGAGGCGTTTACACAGAGTGATTAGGAACTGGTCAGGGAAGATCCAGGGGCAGAGAATCTAGGCAGAAGCAAGATCAAGCACAGAGCCCAGGAGCAGGAGGGGACCCAGGAAACCCAGTTTTGGTAGAACAGGAGACAGAGATTTAGTGAGGCTGGGGAAAATGAGGGGCAGATCTTCCTAGGTCTTCTACTCCAGGTAAGGAGTATGAATTTTCTTCTCAATGCAATGAGAAGGGATTCTACAACCTTTTTTTGACCAGATTTTGAAAAACTGAGTTAGGTCACTGAGATGATCCTGGGGTGATTGAACTGTGTCCCTTCACACTTTTCCCTGTCTTTTCCAAATAAACGCCCCCCCCACCCAGTATGCATGTGCATCTCAGAAGAGGTTCCAAGGGAAGAAGGCAATTTCCTTGAGCCTGATCTCCTTAGGGCTGAGTCATTAAACCACCTACAGGTGCTCCCTTTTCAAAGGCTGGTTAGCCACAATGGATTTCTCATTGGTAGGATTTCAGGTGGGGAGGGAGAGCACTCTGGGAGGCATTTTGGCTGGGGCTGACTTTGACACCAATGCCTCTCACACTTGATTATGTGAAAATGCAGATTCGTGGTTGGTAAATCTCTGAAGGTGCCAGGGGTTTTGATTTTCTAACAAACTCCTGGGTTATGTCACTTCTCCTGGTTCATGGGCCACCCTTTGTTAGGTTTTAGAAGACTCAGTGTCATGTGTTAAAGAAAGCTGTGATTATTAAGAATGACTTTCTGAATAGCTATTCATTCATTCTGCAGGGGATCAGGATATGGCATTCCCAAATATGCCTCTTTGGAATAAGGATTGTTTTGAGCGGAAGGTAATTGAGAAAGAGCAGACACAGAAGAGCCCTCTGCCCTCCCCCTACTTGCCTAAAAGGCAGGGCATAAATTTCCCTCTGTGAAAGGGCGTGGACTTGCCATCTTTTCTTGTACTAGAATGAGAAGAGTGACCCTTATCACTGGAGAGAGAGAGAGAGAGAGAGAGAGAGAGAGAGAGAGAGAGAGAGAGAGAGAGAAAGAGAGAGAGAGAGAGCGAGCCGAGCGAGTGCACTGAGTTGAAATTGCATAACCATAGTTTACTAAATAACTTGTATCTACCATGAATTCCACCCATTTTTGCCTTCCCACAATTTACTACCCTGGAAGACTTCTTTTCCCTTGTTTAGTGACTTCACAATTTATCATTCTTTGTTAAAATGGGATATAAGCCTCTCATTATAACTGCTTTTTAAAGCTCTCTCTCTCTTTTTTTTTTTTGCTTTTTTTCTTTGAAACACATGTATGTAAACTATTAACATTAGACAAAGTTTGATTGTGTGAAATTTTCTTCCATTAGTCAATTTTTTTTTGGTCAGTTTAATTTGCAGGTTCCATCCATAGAACTTGAGCATAGAAGGAAAGTTTTTCCTTTCTTTCTTCATTCCAAAGTTTGTTGGTTACCAGGAACCATTGTATTTAAGAAGATTAAAAAGAGTTTTCTGAGGAGATTGCAAAAATATGTTTTTATCGAGCTTTTGGAAAGTTGGACACATCTGGAATCTGGAGTTCCTGATCCCCAGCCCACATGTTGGTGAATGGTTAAAAACTGTCTCTCTGAAAACAAAGACACTGATTTTGTAGCATTTCTGGATTTGTGTGATGTGAATCTCTCAACAAGGTTGACTTTCAGCTCCCAGCATGACATCACTAATGTAAGTATGGATTAAAAATAGATGCAAAGGATAACTCCAAGACTATAGATAATACTTAAATATAGACAGATAATTCGGAAGTGATGAGCTTCTAGTAATGACTACTTTTGTTTTTAATAAAATTTCTTTCTTTATAAATTTTATAACTTAAAAATTTTTTATTTTAAATAATGGCTGTTTCACAATAGATTCACAGAATTTCTGAAAATTTGGTTGCCTCTTGCTTGGCCCCATCTTTTCCTATTTACAGTGTGTTTCTTGGGTAATGTTTTCTGGGGGAAGGAAGCAATCTCCTTGAACAAATTCTTCCCCACTGCATCGAGGACCTCTTGTGCTCAGCTGCTTCTCCTAATCTTGCTACCAGGTAAGTTTCTGGTATCAGAATTTTGATAACTTTCCAGATTCTTGGAGTGGCTGTTGGTGAGTGATAACAGAGATATTAGAGATGATGGATGACAGAGAAAATGAGAGTAATGACAGAGGTAAGTGGGGTGGGGAAAAGAAACCACTTGAGATGCTTCAAGCCTTGTGCCTCTTGCCATCCTTGCTGAATTTTCTTGTTAAATCCGCATATGTCTCTGAGCTAGATGAGTAATCTGAGGCCCAGAGAGGGGATGGTGTTTGTTTAAGGTCACACAGCTAAGAACTCCTGGAACTTACATGAAATCTAGAGATCTGACACCAAACTATTCCTCTTGATATACATTTTACTGATGCCCATAATCCATAGGTAAGCTGAATATTGAATTCTAGGCAAGAGATCTTTGTCCTTGAGGATTCTGAGGACATTGTCCCTATCATCTTCTAGCTCTGAGAAGTTGATTGCCATTTAAATACCTCAGTTTTTCTTCCTTTACAGAAACTTTTGGACTCTTTTCCCTATGTGACTATTTTTATTTTTACTTATTTTTCTTTTGCAATGTCCTTAATTAATCCAAATACTCCTCTGAATTTTTCATTTTGGCCATTATATTTATAATTTTCAAGCATTTTCCCCCCTGTGGGTGTTTCTTATTAGACTGTCTTGTTCTGGTTTCATGAATTCTGTACCTTTTCTTTTTTACTTACGGAGACTCAATCATTCCCCCTCCCCCGACCTTGTATTCTTTCTGATTACCTCAGTCTGTTTCTTTTGGGCAACGGTAGCTTTCTCGGTTGGTATTTAAGAAGGGCCACTGGTCAGAAGCTGTGCTTGCCTGGGCTCTGTGTTGGTAGGGACTTTGCTGCAGGAAGAGCTGGCTTGTCCCCTTTCTCTGGGGACCCAGCTCTCAGTGTCTGAATATCTGTTGGGTTGACCATGCCCAGCAGCAAGATAAATGCCAATCTTCTGTCCAGGAGGCACCACCAGTGGCCTGAATTCTGGAAGGAAAGTATGAAGAGGAGACTTACACTTCAGTGTGCTGCCCCTCTCTTTAATTCTTGTTTCCTCAGCAGCAATTCTGCCCTCCACCCTCTGAGGTCCTCGCTCCAGAGGTCCTTCCGGTAGACATTGTAGACAGTCAACTCCTAGCTCTCTGCTGTCGTGGAACTGGGGATGTGGAGGTGTTGACAAGTTTCTTATAAGTATATTTAGCTCATCCTGCTGCTTTCTGTCCACCTCCATTTTCAAAAGTAGCTAGTGCACCTGCCTCTGAGCCACCCTGGGATTCTGAGCCTATCTGGGATTCTGCAGTCAAGTTAGCTGCTCTGCCCTTGGCACACACCCCTGTGTTCTCAGTCCTCACGCACACAATTCTTTTCCAGTTTCCAGCTCTGAAAGGCAGAGAAAGTCTTGAAGAGGTCTGGTCCCCCAGGACAAGTGTTCCCGAACATCCTTCTCATTTCTGAGCTCCCTGAAGCTTGGTATCAATCCCATAAACTCATCTTTTCACCAAAGCTGGTTTAGAGTTGAGTTTCTATTGCGGATGACCTGACAGGCCCTAACTAACACGGTGTAAGTGGGGAGGATCTCTTGATCAATAGGCAATCTAAAACCACTCTGATCTTTTCCTACAGAGAAGTGTCACAACACTGGATTAGAGTCTGCTTCTGGAACTGGGAATAGAGGGTTCTGTTTGACCTCTGGCTTGGGGAGGCATCAGAACTTCCTTCCTCTTCCCACACACCTAGCCTTTAGCCAACTCTACCTGACCTTTCTGATGCCATGTTATTTTACTCTTAATATGAGAATATCTCATCATGCCAATCAATTCACCCTGATACTGCAAATGTCAGGTCAGGATAAAGGAACAAATAACGCCGTTCATTTTGCTTTTGCCTTTCTACCCTGGATGTGGATGAGTTACCCTCAACTCTTGCTCTTAGAATGATGATGTAACCAGATAAAGCAAAAAACAGCTTCCTTGGTTAGCATCTAAGTCACTTGATAATTAGAAAAATACCACCCAGTGAACAGTACTCTATGCTAGATCCTAGCCTAGAATTCCAAATAACTTGATCTAGAATAGTAATTATAATACCTTGGTCTAGAATAGAATTCTTTCCAACAATGCTCTGAGGTTGGAAATATTACTCTCATTTTCCAGGTGAGGAAAGAGAAACTAAAAGAATGGCAGTTAAGGACACAGCCTGGGCATTCAACAGAGCCAGGATTTGAACCCAGGCTGCTCAGGCTCCAAAGCCCAGCTGGTACCTCCACTCCATCCTGTCTCTCACGTTCTGCCTGCTGCAGGTTAACCCTTCGATTTGTTTGGTTTTGCCAATAAGCAGAGTTTTATGGGATGCATTTATTTCAACCACACAAGGGGCATCCAGCACCCCGCCAGGGTAGTTTCTTACTCAGAAGGTGATGAATCGCCCAAGAAAAAGAAAGTCTGAAATAATTAGAAAGAAATAAGAGCCAAAGCCAGAAATTTGATTCAAAAAGAGAAACTCCTGATAGGTCTTCCAGTCCACGTAGGAGCTGGAACTGAACAACTAGAAAATGGCTGTAGTTCGGTATTTAAGGTAGTACAATCAAAGGCAGGGATAAAGTTTCAGTGGGAGGAGTCTTGCTTCTTGGTGTGACAGGGGACTTGCAGCAAACAGGTTGATTGGCATCTTGGCAAGCCACACCCATCTCTGAGAGGCTGTGTGGCTGTGTGACTCCGGAGGGTCATCTCATCTCTGGTGCTGTGCTGAACCTGACAGAGAGCCGAGTCGGAAGTCACATGTAGTGGGTGATCTCAAGCCAGCAGGAATGCCACTGGGAGTTCCCAGATACCAGACTTTTCTACCCAATGGCTTCCATGTCAATTTGGTTCAAGCACATTTCACGGGAGGCTCCCAGCACTTAACAACTTTCCAATCCATCAGCCAGCCCCTCTCCAAAATAAGAAAGGATTACAAACTATGTGACAACAAGGCTGCCACAGCCAAGCGCCTCGCAGAGTATGTAGAAGAGCTTTCTGGAGTCATTTTGGATGGTACAAGGAGCAGCTTATGAAATGGAGAAATTAGGATGGATCTTGGGTATACTTCTGAAGAATGAGGTCCATTAGAACCGTCTCTCCTGGGGAGTTTTGTGATGGAAAGCACATCGCTGGAGTTATTTAAAAATGAACTACTGAAATTCTTTGGGGAACCAATCCTGCTCTGATAGGGGGTGGACAAGATACCTTAATAGGTCATTTTAGTTTCTGATTTTAGTAAAGACTACTGTTCTTATGGTACATTGAGATTTTTGATGAGTTTCAATTTCTGCCTAAGTATCCAAGAAGTTTCTCAGTCTGAACTGAAAGAGAAAGATGTGTCAGGCTCCAAATAAATGGGGGAGCTTCCCCTTGTGGATGAACGAGGTCCTCTAAACTCTTCATGAAGTTTTGTTGGTCAGTCTGAGGACCCTGAATTTGACCAGGCCACCTACTGGCTGGGCAGTGCCTTGAAAGCAGATCCCAGCCCACCTGACTTTGAATGCATTCACTGAAGTACACGTTCTGCGGTCCTCAGCCAAGGCCCCAAGGCAGCTGGGAACAGTGACATATGTTAAATAGTGTGGTTCCCAAAGAGCCAGAGCAGGCCCGCTGAGAGGCCCATTAAGTCTCTGCCTGCAATTCCCTGCCTCCATCTGCTCCAAGAGGTGTTTGTTCGGCTTTTGTTCGGCTCTTGGCTGGTGGGTGCCCAGGGAGCTCGGCTAATGGCATTGTTTGCTGAGTTAATTGTTGTGTTTGATCTGAGCCTCTTTGGAGGAAGCACAGGGAAATGAGGTGTTTGGTCAGGGTTTTCTGTGGAAGCAAAGTTTACCTCTCAACTTGGAAAGGGGAAGAAAGAGGAAAAACCAGTTGGAGTAAAGAGGGGGAAAGGAAGTTAAGGGAAACTTCATTGGGCTGCTCAGGACAGAGGGCTCACGCATCACACACCCTGAGCCAAAGCAACGGGGAGGGTCTGTGACCCAGTGAAATCTTGGCTCTTCTCTGGCTAGCAGATGGAGGAAAAAATAATGTGTCATGCACCTCCATTTATTTGTAATGTTGACATTATTTCTTTCCAAAGAAGATTTCTACTGGGTGCAAATAAGGGTACGCCTATAAATCATTATTGTTATTATAACAAAATATCCAATGCTACACCAAGAATTAGAAAAAGGAAATAATATTCAATCCCTAGTCTAATATGGCTACAAAAACTGGGTATCCAATTAGTTAGTCCTGGGTATTTAGAAGCAAAGCTAAGTCATAAATGGAAATACCTGGGAGAGCCGGCTTTCCCTGTGTAATGAAGGTATGCATGTCAATCAAGAGGAGGAAGAAATGGTTTTGTGGTCCTGAATTCTGAGGACAGATATGGAAGGAGATTTTTTTTTGCATATCATCATGTTGTTATAAAATAAATACAAATATTCAGGAAAAGGTATTTTCTATAGGACAGCCCAATGCTAACATGTATGGTGATCTTTTTTACTATTGGTGACAATTCCATACCGATTTTGTTTTTGGATATCCTGTGGGCAGGCGATGCCTAGACCTTCCATACCATCCATTGAATTTGTACAGAAAAAACCTAGTTTTATTTCTTTTCAAACTAGATGGTTGGGGTGAGGAACTGAAGGTTTCTGTATGAATGCTAAGATCAAAGGATGGTGCAAGCACACACAGAGAGGGAATTGCAAGATGGGAGGGGGAGCCCAGCCTGCGACAGGCACCCCAAACTCTGATTATTAACGACTGCTCCGACCAAGCGCTCAGCTTCATTTATAAATCGGCAAACTCTCATCAGTTTTCTTTGCTGTTCATCCTTTGTCTAGAATAAATGGGAACTAATGAGTCATTTGCAGCTTTAGCAAATAACATATGTGCCTTGACACTCCTGCCAATTTTACCAGAGTCTAGGCCAAGTGAGCTTGGGGTGGACGTACAGATTTGGAACATGTAAAAGTCGGGGTCCGGTGTGTGTGTTGATAAATATTACAGTGATTCTGATGTTCAGCCAGGTCGAGGGCCACTACCCAGGCTCCCCTGTGCAAGCAATATCAGAGTTGAGGGACAGGGACACTAAACAGGAAGTCGAGACTGGAATCAGAGATGGATACAGCTCTGTGTTCTCTGATCCACTACATCTAGCACAATGGGGCATCAGAAAACACAAAGCCAGAGCGACTTGCTTCTTCACTACCTGGAATCCTGACCTTCCAATCATTGCCAAGGACCCCCTCTTTGTATTCATTATAATCACAAGATAACATATGTTAAAGAAAGCAGGATGGAGAGCCTTTTGTCTTGGACGGGGCATCTGGCATCTGGTCACTGGTTTTCCTCTAAGGAGGACTGTCAGCTCCACTATTGATTTACAGTGGGGGAGCTGGGTCGACTCTCTGCTCAGGAAGTGAAATTTTGACTCATCCTGGGCTGAGCTTCATTTATAACTTAGCAAACTCATGCATTGTTTTCATTGGCCATGGGTATTCGTTTGGGGATAAGCATGTGATTCGGTCAGAAACAGTAACACACAATAGTGCATTTGTTAGGGTGACTGGTGAGTAGAATATGCTTCTTGCTTGCCAGAAAGGATAAAGGAAACCTATAAGGGCCATTCATGAGCCACCAGGATAAGCTTAGAAGCCATTCTGGAAGGCAGAAGTGAGTGATGGACTGGACAGAAACCAGGTTTTCATTACATGAGCCCCTGGATCAAGCCCTTCCTGAAGGTAATGCTCACACTTACTTCCTTGGGTTGCTGTGAGGGTCAAATGAGTAAATCTAGTCAGAGTGCATGGTGCACAATGGGTGCCAGTCACCTTATTCTCCTCTTACTCCCCTTCTATCTTGTGCACTGATGGGAAGGAACTTGGAACACTTCATGATTTCCTGCGTGCAGACAGGCAAAACGCCATTCAGTTCATGTTAATTAAGCAGGTAGTCTTTATGCTCCACCATGAGGTGCTTTCTCTTCTTCTTCATGGTCCCCCTGCACCCTCTTTAGGGATCCTATCACATGACACCCTGTTTTATTTTTATTTTTTAGCTGGTTGCCTGTCTCCCCTGTGGGACTGGGCGTACCCAGATGACAGGGGTGGTGTCCAGACTTTCTTGAGCACCTATTCTCTGCTGGGCATATGTACAGGTCACTGCCTTTCACTCCCAAGGACTCAGGTCGGGTTGAGTTGAGAAACGCCTGAGCTTTTAAGCCTGAGCTTATGCTCTTTCTTGATGTAAAAGGTCAGAATGCTTTTTTGTGCAAGTATCAGAAATGCTATCAGCCTGTTTTAACCAAAGGGAATTTACCAGCTCATGTAACTAAAAAGGTTAGGGGTAAGGTTGGTTTTAAGCATGAGTTGATGATATTTCTCTCCACAGTCCGGGATGTGCAGCCTTACCTTTCTTCACACTGCTTTTCTTCCTGGGTGGGCTCCCTGCACAGTGGCGAGGGTCACTGGCAGCTGTGAGCTCCTTTCCTGTTCCAGAATTCCAGCAGAAAGAGGGCTTTCCCCTCATTCCTGCCAGAGACAGGATCTGGTGCTCCTGGTGTGGGGTGGGTCATATGCTTATTTCTGAACCAGGGGCATGAAACACACTGGATACTCCTGGGTTAAGAACTTCAAATGAAAAGGCAGCTTCATCCCAACCACAGGGGTAGAGGTGTGAGAGGGTGCAGTTACCAAGAGGAAGGAAAAGGATGTCTGGCCTCTCCTCTCCGCTGCCAGCCTGGGACTCACTGTAGCTGGGTGGGCTGCAGGACAGGCACCTACTCCTGAGAACCCACCGCAGCTCGTGGGCCATTGCTTAGTCCTTCCTGGTGGTGCTTATATCTGCTCAACTTGCCAGGGGCTCTTTGACGCTGGGATTTGCAATGATAACACCTTTCAGGACACCCAAGTGCTGTAGCAAACTCCCGATCACCTACAGAAATGCTGAGGCTTCATCAGCCTTGATCATTCCTAGGTCCAGCAGAGATCCTGGGCTGCACTCCTCCTTCCCAAGGTCCTGCCGGGTGGAACACCTCAGAGCCCCTCCTCACCAGGGATCCAGGTCTGCTAGATCTCTGCTTCAGAACTGATTCATAGGAGGGACTCTCACCACCATCACTGGGCCCTTCCAGAAGGATTCTGCCTCCATATGATTTCTTTAGTCAAGAGTCTGGGTAAGGCTACCCCCACTCTCTCAGGCACCAGCTCTGGGCTTCCTTCTCTCTGGAGGATTCTCTTGCTCTCTGTCTTTGTTGTTTCTTAAATAAAATTTACTTTTGCTCTTAAAAAAAGAAAAAAGAGTCTGCCATCCAGTTATCATATGTAAGATTTTCCAGAAATCTCTAGGGACCCCAGTTCCATGTAAAAACCCAGTTATTCACAACAGATCAAGAATCCCGCTGGCAAACTCCACCTAAGCAGGTCACAGAGTTTAGAATAGCCATCGAGTGAATCTGAATGCCAAACTTTTGGAACCCCCACAGGGAGGCAGCCAGGGATCCCAACTGGCTCTGGCAGTTGGAAGAGATGTCGTCTGATGGGTCATTTCCAGCCCTTTCCCAGGGCTGCAGACAGAAAGGCTTGTAAGAGGAACTGCACCGTCTTCAAAAGCCATGGAGGCCGGCCTCACACGTGGTTATCGGAAAGCCTGGCCACGGGCCAGATCTGCAGAAGGGCCTTTGCTCTCTGCTCTCTTATTGTTGTTTCTTTCTTTCTCGATAGTGAAATTGGAAAGCGTGGGTTATTATGGAGGACCGTGAGGCCAACAGGAGGAGAACAAGGCTTCTGATGGAGCAGCATCCCACCTCTGGAGCCCAAGCAGGGTCCCGACCTCATTCAGAGAGTGGGCAGCCTCCACTCGTGTTTCGGGGTGGAAGGGATGGGGAAATTTTAGGGCTCTCTCTCTTTGCTCCCCTGCAGTTTCAACTAATCTTCGAGACCCGTGGTGGTTCATAAAAACTCTGATGTGATTCATGTGGCACCCCACCCTCAGCAGAGCCTACCTCTCCTGCCCTGATGCCCACTGTTCACTGTCCTGCAGCTCTGCTGAGCTGATTCTAGACCAGTGTCAGCTGCCCACATGGGAGCATGCAGTCCCTCCCGCACTGTCTTGATTAGTATGTGTCCTCATTTCCAGTCACAGAAGCCCATATGAGCCTTGTGGGCATAGGCATGGGATAGGCACACGTTTTCTGTATGGGGCTATTATTTACCTTACCTGGGCCTTCATGGAAAATGTGCTCCTAGTGCACAGATTCTGGGTGAGATGGGCAGCGGCACCCAAGCTGGGGATGACAACCACTCATACCTGCCCAGGGGCCTCGCTCCTTTCTCCTGAGTCCTTTGCTGCTGGAGGGTGAGAGCAGGGCTTGCACTGGCCTTGCCATTGGCTCACAGGCTGACTGCAGGATGAGGGTCCTTCATCATGTCCTCAATGCAGGTCAAGGCTGACCATGAGTTGACATGGGCAGGCTCACACACGGGAATGGGCCCTCTCCCGCCACAGGTTACTTTTGCTACATTGCTGTTTTATTTTTTTTCCCCACCATTTATCATTATAGTCTTTCACACCAGTGACCACCTTGTTACCCTTTAATTCCTTTTCTTTGCCTCTGGATTCTCCTATGTCTTTTCTCCCTGGAGTCCGGGCTGGGTGGCCCAAGGATGTATCCTCAGACCTAATCTCTCCATTCTGGCCACTGCATGGGTGATTGCTTCCTTGAAACAGTGTCTTGAATTCTCAGACTAAATTCTTGGTTCCTACAGCCCAAGGGACATCTCTTCTCAAATGCAGATGTCAAAGCCAGACTGGTGCCTCTCACCCTGGACCTGCCCAACCCCCAGCGCTCATTTCTCAGACTCTAGACCTGGGCATCCTGGGAGCTGCTCTGTGTCCTTTTCTCTCTGTCCTGCAGGGGCTCAGACCCTGGGAAACAGATTCTGCATCTCAGTAGGCGAAAGAAGATGCCAGGTGCAGTTGGGAAAGTAGACATCTTTGTTATGCTTTATTCAGAGTCTTTCCAGATTAAGGACTTATGCCGCCACTGCATAAAACATGTCCCCCATCCCAACTGTGCCTCCCATCTTCTTTCACCTGCTGGGATCCCAAATCTGTTTCCCAGGGCCTGAGCCCCTGCAAGACACCCTCATAGCTCCCTGAAGCTGTCTTCTAAACTTGACTTCTGTGATTTACCTGGAATCACTTCTTCTTCCTCTCTCAGTACGGCTGCCCTACTTTAGGCTGCACATTCCTGGGTCTTGGCTGTTGGCTCTTACAAACCTTCAAACTGGGTTCTCAATCTTCTGTTTCTTCCTTCCCAACACCTCCATTATCTTGCTGCCAGGTCCCATTTGCTCACACACAGCTTTAGCAGGTCTCTCTCTGACATCCCAGGGCCAACAGAGCGACGACTCAAATGCATAGAAGATTCCTTTGCACCAATTGAATGCTCTTTGTCTTCTCTTCTTCAAGTATCCTATCTATATTCCAGAGGTCCCCACAGTGTGATCCCCAACCAGCAACATCAGCATCATCTGGAAACTGGTTGGAAGAGTAAATTCTCAGTGCCTGGCCCAGACCTACTGAATCAGTAACACTAGGGATGGGGCTCTGAGATCTCTGTTGTAAGGATGCCTTCCAGGTGGTTCCGAGGCCGCTCAAGTGTGAGACCTGTGGCTCTAGCCTGGAGGTCTTCACACCTGGTTGCACATGAGTAGCACCTGGGGACTATTTAAAAATGATGAATGCCCAGGTTCCATCCAAGACCAATTGCTTCAGGATCTCTGAGAATGGAGCCTGGGTATCTATTTTTAAAAGCTCCCAGGTGATTCAGTCACACAGTGAAGATGTAGAACATTTACTGAAACCTGATCCAACAGCTGGACGTTCCCAGAACCTGTCCTGTGGGCAGGATCCCTTCCTGTCTTCACCCTTCACTTATCCTTCCCTCCGCCATCCATTCCACCAGTACCTAATCTAATTCCTCTTTGAAAGGCCCAATCTAAGTGTCACCTCTTCCATGAAGTGTCCCTGGGTAGTAAATGATCATGTTTGCACTTAAAGAAAACAAATGTATAAAGCTCTGTACGCTCACATTGTATTTACAATGATCATATTATAATATGCTAATCTTTTACATCTGATACTAGCCATAGCTGACACTTATGGAATAATGACTCTATGCTTGGCATTGTTTAAGTGCTTTAAAAGGATTAAAGTAGTTCATCTTGAAATGCTACAGAAGAGGAAGCTAAATTAATTAACAGAGGTTAATTACTTTGCCCAACTTCACACAGCTAGTACGTGGCAAAACTAAGACTTCAGCCCTGACCATCTTGGCTCTGGAATTCATATCTTAACCTTTAAGCTCTAACATCTAAATATACACTACTGCATGCATTTTATTTATTTTACTGTATAAAAATAGCTAAGTGAATACCATATGCACCATAATGGCACTTGTACACAGTACTTTTTCTTCACGGGCAGTATCTCTTTTCCTCAACGACTTTGTGAGGTCAGGGTTACTATTGTGATCCCCAAGCTGAGGATGAGAAGTTTGAGGCCTGGAGAAGGTCTTTCCCTTACCCAGGGTACACACCCGTAGAGGCCAGAACTGGAGTTTGAGCCCAAGGGGTTGGTTCCTAATCCAGGTCTGCTTGGCTGGGAAGCTGCCCCTCACCCTGAGCCTCCCCTCTTGACTTGTGCCCCTCCTGTTGTAGCCTGGCTGAGCTGCACTGGGCAGTGAGGGAGGAATGTGGGAATAGAACCTCAATCCAGGATCGCACAGGGCCACAGACAGCTTGGACCTGCAGGGCCGTCCCAGCTGGGCTGGTGGAAAGATCTGAGAAAGGTCACAGGGAGACTGTCTAGTGGATAGAGCAGCAAGGACACAGATGGGGAGAAGTAGAGATCCCAGGCCAGGGACACTGCCTGCTGCAAGGGTTAGGCTGAGCCTGGGGCAGGGCAAGTCAGCCAGGTGTGGCCATCGGGACCCTCTTAGTCTGTGGGGGCACATCCTGTCCAGTAGATAGTTCCCCAACTTCACATGTTGACTTTGGTGACAGTATTGTGTATTTGGAAATATTGTGCACAATTCAACTTCTTGGACCCACATCTCCCAGCGTGGTGGGTGTCCCTGCACCTCCCTCCCAGGGCTGCAGTGAGGACTAAATAAATGAACAGCCACGATGTTCACACTGATGCCCAGCATACAGGAATGGCGGAAAAAACATTCTCGGTTATTAGGGAAGTGGGTCAGGAAAGAAGAATGAATGGAAGGAGTCAGGGAGGGCAAGAGTGAGTGAAGAACAAAAACCACCTGAGGGATGAGGTAGGGAGTCAAAAGGCTGCACAAGTAGGGTTTTTTAGGGTGAATAGGAGTTTGCTGTTAGACAAGGAGGAGGAGAATGGAATGATGTTCCAGGTACACACGTGTAAACCCTCTCATTCCATGAAAGCCTACATAACACCCTTTTCTACTTTATTGTGGTGATTTGTGGTGCTACAGTACAAGCCTCTCAAATGACATCTTGTCTCTTCTATCCCTGGAAGCTTTCCTAGGACCTTGCATGTAGTAAGCACTCAATAAATATTTGCTGAAGGAATAAATCACTTTCTCTGAAAGGTAATATCCTCAAGTGCAGGATGTGTGGCACATAAAATAGATCCTGTAAATTACCTTTCAGCTTAAGTGCTGAGTGGTGCTCAGCTCTTTCCTGGACAGATGTGAGGCTGCCTCCCTTGTAAAAATGTTACTTCTATACTCTGCGCCTCTCTCTGCTATTCCAAGCACCACAGGTGTGACTATGACAAATGCCATCAGGGAAGAGAATGGCCCTCAGCTCTTGGGTATGAATTGTACACAGTTTTTTTTTTCCTTGGTGATGATTGACGGGTCCTTAGCATTCAAGTCAGAAGAGGTGGCTTTGCACAACCAACTGCATCTTCTGGTCCTAATAGGTCCCCATTTCTCCATCTATGGCTGGTGCCATTCTTTCTTCTGTGTTTCTGAGAGCTGTGGCCTTATGCTTGTGTCCTTTGTCTAGCTGGTGTCTATGGATCTGAGGTCCTGTCTTCTTCCTGCTCAGTGTCGGTGTGTCACAGCCAGTCCCCCCTGATCTTATGCTACAGCTCCCTTTTAAGTTAAGCTCCTGCAAACAAGGTTGCTAATCACAGGGATCCGACACTCTAACCCTGGGACCAGACAGATGAACTGGGTTTGAATCTTGGTCTTGCCCCTTAGTGGCTGTGTGTCTTTACTACCTCTTTCTGTCCCTTCCTCTGTCAATTGAGAATGATGGCGGTACATGTCTCAGGGTGGCTGTGGAGCTCACATGAGTCATCCCAGTGCTTAGATTGCGCTAGTCCTTGATAAGAGCTATATGAGCCTGATCTTTCTCTCTGACTGATCACAAGGGGAAGGCATCAGAATGGGAGAAAAGACATCCTCCTGTAGGAACACTGAGCCACTCACGGGAGATTGGAGAGCACGCCACAGTGTCTCTGCTTTCCTGACCCTCCCTGGAGATGCTGGGGCTATATTACTTCCAAGGCCAGGGTGTGGTATGCCCCAGTAAGTGCTGACAAGGACAGAGTTCCCGGATTCTTGGAGGAGAGGGAGGCATTTGGAAGGGTTAGGGTGCAGTTCTGTTGTGAAACACAAGGATTCACTAAGCAGAGACATATGGTGATATGTTAGGCAGCTTTTTCATTGCTGTGACCAAATAACCTCCCAAGAACAATGTAGAAGATGAAAAGTTTATTTTGGCTCAGATTTTCAGAGGTCGCCATCCACAGATGGCTGATTCTATGGCCCTGGGCCCAGGGTGAGGCGGGACATCATGGTGGAAGGGCGTGGTAGAGGAAAGCAGCTCGGGACATGGCAACTAGGAAGCAGAGAGGGATCTGCTCACCAGGACAAACTATTAACTCTGAAGTCACACCCCCAGTGATCCACCTCCTCTAGCTACACCCTGCCTGCCTGTCGTTACCATGCAGTTCATCTATATCAATGGATTAATCCACTGATGAGGTTAAAGCTCTAATACTCTAATCATTTCACCTTGGAACATTCTTGCTTTGTCTCACCTATGAGCTTTTGGGCGACGCTTCACATCTAAACCATTATGGGTGGCATAATATTCCAAGAATGAGTGGGTGACATTCCTGGCCTCTCCCATAGTCCTCTTTCCCAGTCATCCCAGGCTACTCTGAGTTTATTTCCTAATGGGAAAGGTTTCATAGTAGAAAGAGAGAAAAATAAGACCCACTTTGGGTTTGTAGTCTACCTGGGGGCCGGGAAAGGACTCTAGGAGCTATGAAGTGAGTTATAGCAGGCTATGGTAGACTACGATTCCATCCTGGGCTGGGAGGAGGGTGAGAGGGATTGTGAGTAGGCTATGGGCGTCAGGGGGAGATCCTAGGAAGCCATGGAGGTATGCTGCTGGGCTCCCCTTTCTGGAAAAAACCTGCTTTTTAGCTTGAGGAATGTGGGTGATGGAGAGCCTAGAGCTGCAGCACCATCCAAGACGCTCCAAGGCTGAGCGTGGCTGGGGTACTGGAAGCCCACCATTTGTGCCCATCGCAGGACCCCTGCAATGGACAATCATGGTTCCCAAGTTCCCTGCTGGGTTGGTGGAGATATTGTTAGCTGAAACTTTCTTTCCCCTTTCCCTTCACAGGTGTCACCCCAATAAATCCCTCTTAGTTCTATTCCACTTCAGCTTCTGCTTCCCAGGGGACCATGGACACAGCCCTAGAAAAAGGTAAAGCCCAAAGAAGGAACCATGATGTGTCCCCTCCCCAGGTAGGTTTGGGGGATCCAAGGCAGAAGGAACATGTACCCCAGGGCAGGGCAGAGGCCTATGGAAGCAGCCAGCCTTCAGAGGAGAAATGGCTTCCTGGCATGTCCTGGCACCTGGGGACTTAGATTCATGAGAGTCTCTCAGCCTCCTGTGGTTTGGTGCTGAGAGGGGCATGGCAGTGGCAGAAGAGGACTTAGGTCAGGAACAGGGGTGACTCAAAGTGACCTGCATGGACAAATGACTAAGACTGAATGGGCACGAGGACATGTTTCCCAATGCCAGCAAGGGTGCAGGAAGGTTTATTCCACTTCCTCTGTTAGCCTAGCACTGTGTAAGGAACCCCCTACCCCACCAGGGGCAAGGTTGGGAGGGAGCCCATTGTAACTGGGATTGTTTCTATTGCCCCGTGGTCTGGGGGTGGGGCTCAAAATTGCAACCATGTTCTGTTTTAGAAAAATAAAGACCAGGAGATCAAATTTCTCACTCACCTGAGCATGTGAACTAAGTTGGCACCCAGTCCCAGTAGCGACACTTTGAAAGGCAAGAAGCTGAACCTGAGGAGCCAGGAGGCCGCTGGAGGCCAAGGGCATGCATCTAGCTTCCCTAACTTGGCACCACACTGGTTCTTTCCAAGCAGCTCCAGATCCCTACAGCTGGCCCTGGAGAGGCCACCTCCCCTAGCAATGGCAGCTTCTGGGACGCCACTTTATACCATGGCAGATTGTGAGCAGGCAAGCCAAATGCCAGACCCACAGGAGACTCAAGGACGCAGCAGCAGGGTGTGTAGGTGTGATGTGACTTTATTCAGAAATTCAGGCAGTAGCAAGCAGCCAGGAGCAGAGCTAGGAGGGAAGAGTGGGCTGGATGGAAAGGGCCTCTTCAGGTCTCATAGGTTGGCCAGAGGAGAGCAGAGATGAGCCATCCATGGACTGGAGGGATGCAAGGCCCTGCCTGGCTCTGGCTTTTATTGACTTTGATGTCCCTTCTCCTGCTGCAAGTGGCAAACATCTGGGTGCAGAAGGATGGAGGGCGTCTGCTCACCTCCTTACCCCTGGGCCACAGCGGCCACAGTTGCCCTCAATGGAGTCAACCCATGGACAGTGGTGGATGCATGAACAATGTGTCTTCCGAGGATAATCTTCTGTCACAAGGATGATCTTCCATTTCACTCTACTTTCATTTTTGTCACACCTGTTTAAGTCATAATATGCCTTTTTTTTTTCAAAGTAAAAGCCTGGCGTTCAAGTTGCCCGTGCATTCTCCATTCCCCGTGGCTGTTCTCCAGCTCCTGCTGAAATGGTGCTGGAGCTGGGCCTCCAGGAGGCCCACCCCTTCCAACCCTTCCTCTAGCTGCCTTCCTCCTTCTCCACCACACCAACTGTGCTCGTCTTCAGGATTAGCTGGGGTTTCATGTCCTCCACAAAGCTCTTGCTTTCATTTCCCTTTCCAGTCTCTTCCCCCTATCCCTACTTACCTACAGTCCCAGATGTATAAGGACAAGCTATTTCTCTTCACTGATTCCAAAGGAACACGAGAGACCCATCCTCACCCCTTATCTCCTCTATACCACACAGTATCTTGTTTCTGGGCTCCCCTCCCCCACAAATTAGCCACAATGCAATAGCCAAACAAATGTCAATCTTTGATCACTATTGGGGAAAACAAACAAATTTCGAATAGCTGAGATTTCAAAATGGAAATTCCAACTACAGGGATAAAGTCACCTTCACTAGGAATTAATGTGCATCTGGTCATTTTTCCCAGTCCCTTTTGCAAGCACTCCCTCCCAAGTGGGGAGAGGAGATTTTCCTTGCATTTATGCTACACCGTTGCTGGCCATTTGTAACATCTGCGAAGACATCTGGATAATTTCATTTTCATAAGCATGAGATGTTTGTGGCTGTTTAGACACATTCAAGATGAGGGAGGAAGGCGCATTACCACAAGTTCATGTAAAAACAATTTGTGTGAGTGTCAAGGGAGGGTTTTCAATGATGTTCTTCTGGACCCCTGGATCAGGGGAAGGCTGGGCTGACCAGGCTGGGTTGGGGGGCAGGATGCAGCGCCTGGGGACTGGGGTGTGCAAGAGAGGAAAGCTGAGTGCTGATGTGAGTAGGAAGCATTTGTTCCGGATCTGATTTTACCCAATGTGCCGGATGTCAGAAGCCCAAGCCCACATTTTACAGGTGTGGGATCCAGGCAGAAAGATAGAGTTCTGCAACAGACACTTCTGCTCCTGGTGAGGAAGTGACGGCATGGGGGGTCTTCACTCACATGGGAACCCTGTACCTTCTAGAAAGGAAATTTGTGGAATTTGCAGCTGGACAAATCAGAGTTCCCATCTTTTTCTGCTCTTCCTGTGGTGTGGGTGGGGACAGGTCACTTCATCTTTTGGGGGTCCAGCTCAGGTTCCCTGACTATAAAGTGAGACTAGTAATGTCTTCCGCTTTGGCTTGCATGGTGCGTGACACACAGTGGAAGTTCAATAGAAGACATGACCTTGGGCAGCAAGACAGGATCTCTTTAGGGGATCTTTTGGGTCTGCCACACCCCTGCCCAGCTCAGTGTGCTGCACATAGGCTGTCCCTACAGGGAAGGCTGGCTTAATGAGAGGAGTTGGGGAGCCTTAGGAGTCCCTTGGGCTGGGGGGAGGGGGTGTGTGGCCTCTGGCCTTGACAAAACTTTGTTATTTGGAAACCAGAACCTTCCTGCTATTCTGCCAGGAGACGTGCTGGGCTCCTAGATAGAGTTGTCTAGTTCCTTGCCTATTAGCGTGTTGTTTGTCAGCATGGGGCTGAAGTAGCAGAATCTCTGACAGCTTCTACCTCCCGACTGCCAGGAAATGCAGCCGCATCACCTGCGCGTGCTCCATTGCCAGATCTGAGGCAACCTGCTCAGGTTTGCCATGACAGACCTTGGAATCTTCACCAAGAATCCACAGGCTGAGACATTTCCCAGTGTTGGTCAGTAAAAGCTAATTCTATTTCGCTCAGATGAGAAGGAAAAAAAAATTTTCTGTGTAATACATGTAATCCAGATTTCCAGGTCTCCATTGCGTTGCCTTGGTCTAGCCTAACTTTGATCCCGAAAAGTTAAAGTTGAAAAAAAATCCATATTTTAAATTCAGAATGTTGATTCCTTTTTTAATTATAAAACTAGAATAGTTCCTGTGGGCAAAATGACCCCAAGGCATAATAAAAACACATTAAAAATGTACTAAACCTAGAGAAATTAATCTAATTAAAATTAAAAATTCTTGGTTTCCAATAAAATGTCAATGGAATATGATATTCAGTATTGTTGGAATCAGTATAATTGCTCAATATGGATTCTGGTGCATCAGAGCGTTTGATGGGTGGCTAGTGGATAAGGGCATTATATCTGTGTTTTGTGACCCTGAACATGGCCAGATTCTCTCAGGCATGGAAAATGGCTTTGGTATTTTCAACCTTGGTATTCCAGCCATTCCCTGGGATCTTCCCTCAACCCTGTTCCCAAACCATTCGAACTTAGATTAAATCTCTTTTCAGTTATAAAATATGTTCCATGATCAATTTTTTATCCCAATTATCTCAGCCATTTGGTCCTTCAAATTTAGAGTTTGGCCTCATCTCTCCAGTGAGACTGGGCTCAAGGCTAGGTCATTTTACCTTTGTGTAAGTCCTGGAAAGTAACTCCCAGGATCTTAACCACCTATTGGGACACAGTGCTTTTCTCAACACCTAGAGGGGAGGAACTTGGAAAACCAGGAAGATACTGGAAGGGCTGGAAATGTCCCCATCTACACCTCTGGGCGCTGTGATCATCTGGGACCTCCGTTCATTCACGCTGGGGGAAGAGGTGGGACTGAGGCCAGGGCCGAGGCAGGAAGGGGAAGAACAGGGAAGGCAAAAAGAGGAAGAAGAAAACTTGCACCTAAGTTGCTCCTCCTAATAAATAACCCTGGTCCATGGCCTGGAGGGAGCAAGTTGCCAGGGTATGGAAAGATGGAAGAAGAGAAAGGAAACATAAACTAAAGGATAACATCTATTTTTTTTATTGTTTCCAAATAAGATTTGGAATCTAAGATATGGGAAAAACAACAGCAGTTGCAATGTAACCACAAAGCCCCTGTCACTCCCATTCCCCGCCCCCTTGCTCATCTTCTACTTCATCCAAGTCTCTAGAACCTGGACCTGAACTTCCTGTGTGCACTTCTTCATCTCCCATCTGTTCACCGACCATAGGCAATCTGCTTTTTGTCCTGACTTGAAATCATTCTTGAAGTTTCTTCCAGAATGTCAAGCCCAGAGGACACTTCCCTTCCTCGTTCTGCTTGACCTATGTGTTGCAATTGATGACACTGATCACTCTTGTTCCTGGCTCCAGTGACCATCAGCCTTTCTTTATTATTCTCCTTTCCTGGTAGCACTTTTTCATTTTTCCTTACAGGCAAAAAGTTTCAATCCCCTAGTGTTAAAAATCAGAGCTCCAGAAAGACACCATTAAGAGAATAAAAGGGCAACCCACATCTTGGTGAAGATATTTGCAATAAAAATATCTGACCAAGGACTCTCCCTAGAGTATCCAAAAAGTATACCCACATTGTGTTTATAAATCATCCAGAATATATAAAGAACTCTTAAAAGTAATGTGCAAACTCACTCAAAAATGCTTAAAAAACTTGAACAGGCTGGTCACAAGAGAAGTTTTTCAAATGGTCAAGAAACGTGCAAAAAGTTTCTGTCTTAGTCTATTTGGGTGCTAGCAGCAAAAATATCATAATTAGGTGGTTTTTAAAAAACCAGAAATATTTCTCACAGTCCTAGAGATTGGAAACCCAGGATCAAGGTGCAGGTGGATAGGTGTCTGGTGAGGACACACTTTCTGGTTCACAGATAATGGTCTTCTTACTGTGTCCTCTCATGGTTCAGGGATCTCTCTTGGGTCTTTTTTTTTAAGGGCACTAATCACCATCTTCCAAAGGCCTCACCTTCCATCGCCATCACCTGGGGTGGGGGGCAGTGGTTAGGATTCCAATATATGAATTTTGAGGGGATACAAACACTGAGACCACTGCAATTCCTCAACATTAGTATGCACCAGGGATTTCAAACCGACACTATAATTAGATGCTGCCACACAACTTCAAAATGGATAAAATTAAAAAGGCTGAGAGCTCGAGTAAGGACAATGATGTAAGGCAATAGGGGCTCTCAGACATTGCTGCTGGGAGAACACATTAGTACTACTACTTTAAAAAACTGTATACAGATGGCTACTAAGAGTAAACACACATATTAGTCTATAACTCAACAATTACACCCCTGTGATATGTAGACAAGGAAAAGGACTAGTAGATCCACTGAAAGATAGGTATGAGAATGTTCACAGCATCATTACTTATAAAAGCACAAAACTATAAACAATCCAAATGTCTATAAATAGTATAATAAACAAATAAATTGTGCTATACTCATTCAGTGGAATAGAACACAGAATTATAAAAGAACAAATTATTTCTACTTGTCACAGTGTGGTTGTTATGAATTAGATATGAGGTGTCCCCCAAAAGCTCATGTGAGAGAGAGTGAAAAGAAAGTTCAGGGGTGAACTGACTGGGTTATGAGAGCCTTAACCTAATCAGTGTGTTATGGATCTGCTTGAATGGATTCACTGGATGATGACTGTAGGCAGGTAAGGTGTGGCTGGAGGAGATGGGTCAATGCAAGCATGCTTTTGGGGTGTATATTGTGTTGCTGGTCAGCTAAGCTTAGTTTTTGCTTCCTGATTGGTATGACTTGAGGTGCTTTCCTTAGCCACACCCTTTCACCATGATGTTCTGTCTCACTTCCAGCACAGAGCAATGATTCAGCAGTCTATGGATTGAGACCTTGGAAACCATGAGCCCTAAATAAACTTTCCCTCTTCTAAAATTGTTCTTGTCAGTTTTTTTTTGGGGGGGGGGTCATGGCAATTAAAAGTTTGACCAAAACATTGGTTGAATTGACAGACATTATGTTGAGATAAAGAAGTCAGATACAGGGATTACACAGTGCACAATTCCATTTCTATACTGTCTAAAACCAGGCAAAATCGATCTATTGTTCCCTAAGTCAGAATCTATTAGTTCCCTGAGTTATCTTTGGGGGCTTCTGATGGGATAGGGTGGTGAGGGAAGCTTCTCACATATTGGAAATATTCTAGTGGGAATCTGGGTGGTAGTTAAAGAGGTGTGTACATAAGTTAGGATTTAAAATCTGTGCACTTTACTTAGTCTGTAAGTTATACTTCAATTAAAAAACAAAATATTTACTTCTATGGAATGAATGTTGATCATAAGAAGGAACCCAAGGAATGTCAAAAGTACTAACATTTTGCCATGAGTCTTTATTTTGAAAAGGAGCAGGATGGTGTGTGTGTGTGTGTGTGTGTGTGTGTGTGTGTGTGTGTAAATGCTTATGTGTGTTGTGTATATATATATATATATATATATATATATACACACACACACACATATATATGTATATATGTCTACACACATATGTATATACACACACATATACATACAAATATTGAGGGGAGAGAGAGAGAGAGAGGTATGAAGGGTACGAAGGTGTCTTAAATATTAAGTGCATTAAAACAAAACCACATTGGTTGACTCAGGGCTTTTTTGTCCCTATGCCTGGAATCAGTGCCTGGTATCAGTGGACGATGGCAGGGGTCAAGTGTCCCGGAAAATGCTAGCAGATGCTAAGGGGCTAATGAGGGACTGTGGCTGGCAAAGATGGCTTCAATATGAGAAACCGGTATCAACAGCAGGCAGGTGAGTGGACAGCAGGATGGCGGTAGGTCTGTGAATCTGGGAGGACTGTGACCCCAGTCTAAAGGCAGCAGTCAGGGCTTGGGGTTCAGCACAGCTGAAGGGCTAAAGAAGAACAGAAACCGAAGAGAAGAGATTGCATCCCGAAGACAACCTCATGCTAGGTCCCCCGGGGCTCCTACAGGCAGAGGCTATTTTTGGAGGGTCAGCTTGGGCTCTGCACTAGGAATGGCATACATGGGGAGCCTGGTCCATGGATCAATGATTGCTTGTGGCCATAGTTAAGTCTCCCAAGAAATGTGCCAAAAGCCAATGGACAAGCTCTGAATGCTGATAATGTGAATCAGTGTCATTGGCAAAAGCGTGTGTGATTTCTCAAATAAATATGATTCTTCGAATGTGTTTAGGTGTAAAATACAACTCTAAAAGGCCATTCTACACCACAGCCTCCATCCTATATGAAAAGAAACTTTTATTGTAAAAATAAACTTTAAGAACTTGTGTTGATTTATTTGAAGAGGATTGCTCATAGTCTGAAACAAATCACTATGGGAAAAAAAACAACATGGGACTGGGCTTCAGGAAATTATCTTATTAACTCAGGGCTTCATTTATGACTTTAACATTCTAATATTTATCATCATTTGAAGAGTCTCTGCAGATAAATACTCCACAGGACAGATAAGTGAAAGCAGGTGATAGCTTATAACATTTTGGGGAACAAACATGGGTTTGACTCTTCAAAATCTTCTTGAAAATCACTTTATTTTTTAAAAAAAATAGTAATAAAATTATTCTTAAATATTCCCCTGGCAAACTATAAAAATCACCCCTGCTGTTCTGGTTTGGGGTCAAAACCACAAAGGGGAAATATTTTAATGTATTTCTGCTCTGAAGCCTACTTCATGATGTCATAAAGCTTCCCTATACGATTCCCTACTTCTTCATGTTCTCACATGGAACCAGTCCTGGGAGGAAGAATGAGCTTTGCTTACAAATGGGAAGATCATCAGGGAGATAGGGAGGTCACTTGGTTACCACTGCCTAGGCATTGGTAGGATGGAAGTGAGAGGCCATTAACTTTGCATATGTTCAATTCCACTTAATTGCATGTCAAATATTTGGCCAAAAAAAATTTAAAAAAAAGAGATTCAGTTCATTTAATAATTAGAAGCAATTGTAAGATAAATCCAGGATTAAACGTAACAGAAAGCGGGGAATGCAGTAAAGTAGAATTGAGGCACAATGTGGCTTCAAAAGGAAGAGGATTAAGCCTAAGTGGATCTGATGGAGGAAAATACACTGGAAAGAGACTCTTGCAAGGGATGCACACTAAGTGTTCTTTATTTCCTCCTGCCAGCAGAATTGGAGTAAATGGATCATGTAAGAGAAGTAAATGTAAAAACGCTTTCTTCAAAGAAGGCAGCTCTAATGCAAGGTCAGGGCACCAGCTGATCTGGTCTCTGGCTCAGTTGTGCCTGATTGTTAGCTTCAGTTTTGCTGAGGTGGATGCCTGGTTCTAAACAGACTGCAGAATCTGCTTTCAGACAAAAAGTCAGAGTTAGATAAGGTCTTAAGTAGACTTAAAATAACTAGGCAAAGGCATGAGAACTATCTGATATCTAAAACTATCAATTCCTACAAATGGCCCTAGCTGATAATTTGTGATGGCTCATTTATGTCACTCTGACTGGGCCAACTGGTCACCAGACTAAATATTATTTATGGGTGTGTCTGTTTCTGTGTGAGATTAGCATTTGAATTAGTAGATTCAATAAAATAATTTGCCCTCCCCAATGTGGGTGGACATCATCCAACCCGTTGAAGACCTGAACAGAACAGAAAGTGGAGGAAGGAAGGATTCATCCCCCTCCTTCCCAATGTTGTCAACTTGGACATCAATCTCCTGCCCTTGGACTAGGATTTGCACCACTGGCCCCTTGTTCTTAGGTCTTTGGACTTGGGCTAGAATTTTACTGCAAACTTTACCGGTTCTTCAGCTTGCAGATGGCAGCTCAGGGGACTTGGCCTCCACAGTGATGTGAGTCAATTCTTTCAAACCTCTCTCCCCACTGTTGGTTCTGTTTCTCTGGATAACCCTGAGTAATACTCCACTATATCCACAATCTTACTTCTGTAGTGGATTATTTGGATCAGGAATTTTATTTCTTCTCCTAAAAGAGAGAAGTGTTAGGGGTCTCTTTCTGAACCTTGCTGCTTTTACCTTGAGCTTAAGACAAGAATGCACTTAGCAGGAGAGCTCCATCTCCAGCTACCATTTTGAACTAACAGGCCGGATTTGATGATTCCATGTCTGCTCATTTCTGAGTCTCTAATTGAAGGCTACCGCAATATTTTTGAATCTTTAAGTTTACAATTCAGTCATCATATAGCATTTCTAGCATTGTGTCATCCACAAATGAGATAAATATGCTCACTCTTGCTTCCTAGGAGTCATTTGGTAAAATACCAATACCAAACACAGCTGCAGATCCTGTGGCAGGTCCGTGGAGACTTCCCTGCACGGTGAAATGGATCATCCTCATAGAAATGACTCCACACAGCTGTGATGGTTCAGACTTCATTTCTCCTAATTTCCTATAGGAGTTTTCCTCTGAATTCTTGAGTAAAACAGAGTACATTGGGTTTGTTTTAGTTCCCTGATAAGAAAATCTGATATTGGTTGTTGAAATTTGCTTAATTCTAGGGTTTGTTTTAGTTCCCTGATAAGAAAATCTGATATTGGTTGTTGAAATTTGCTTAATTCTAGTGTTTCTGTGAGCCACCAGTGACCTCTGCCTTAGCAGTTTCAATTGGGGATTATCATCCATTCATTAAACTTTGTTTCTTTCCTCTAGAGAATAGGGACCATTCAGTTCCTTGGCCTTCTGAGCACAGTTATCTTTTTTTTTTTTTTTTGTCTATTGCTTACCGAGCACCAGTATGCTAGTCAGCTTTGTGTTGCATTGACAAATACCTGAGAAAAACAACTTGGAGGGAGAAAGATTAATTTTGGCTCAAGGTTTCAGAAGTTTTCAGTCCATGGGGCTTCAGGGCAGAAACATCATGGTGGAAGGGCATGGTGGAGGAGAGCTACTCAGCTCATGGCAACTAGGAAGGAGAGGGAGAATGAAAAGGAAAGAGAGAAAGAGGGAGGAAGGAAAGCGGGGAGAGAGGGAGAGGTGTTAGGGACAAGAAATACCCTTCTAGGGCATGACCCTTGTGACCTACTTCCTCCAACCATGCCATCTGCCTACAGTTGCTGCCACCACCCAGTACACCTTCAGCTGTCAGTGGATTAATCCACTTATGATAGAGAGTCCTCTTGATCCAATCATTTCTCCAAAGCCCCACCTCTGAATATTGCTATAGGGGACCAAGACTTTAACACACAAACCTCTGGGGGATATTCCAGATCACTTTCATAGCAACCAGCTATATCCTAAACATTTTTGCACACTTTCTCTCTAATCTTCCCATCCATTCCAGAAGAAAACCATTAAGTCCCTCTCTACTTCTGCCCCTGCCCTTGCACCTAACTTTCCATGCCTGGAAAGTGAGATTCAAAATGGTTAAATGACTTTTCCCAAAATGCCACAAGATGACTAGTGGCTATACCATAGTTTGAATCCAGGACCATCAGGTTTCAAATCTGCATAAATCGCCTTACATTTTCTGTGCTTGTCATTTTTTTTAATGTATTTTTTTCAGTTTTTTTTATTGGTTGTTCACAACATTACAAAGCTCTTGACATATCATATTTCATACATTAGATTTAAGTGGGTTATGAACTCCCCTGTGCTTGTCATTTTGAGGACCACTTCATGGCCTTTGGGTGTGATTCATTAACTTCCTGAACATCTGAACTCATATGACAGAGGTAGCTGCCACCTAAGCATTTTTTTTTCTGTTTGTGACTTTGAGGCCTTCTTGACCAGTAAGCACATGCTCTGGTCAACTACATGCTGCTTCTGGGAGCAGGTATCCTCAGGGCTGGTGTCCCCAGAACCTGGGGCTAAGATTGCTGCAGAAGCTGATGGAAGATGGCCCCCACAGGAGCCTGGCTAACCTACCTGGCTACTTCTCTGAGCCCCAGGGACCTTCCTGCCTATGTCTGGCAGCCTCATCCAACTTCTTCCATGAGGAAGGCTCATGTCACCCCAGCTCATGTCCACAAGGGTATCTTCTCTAACTAAGTCAGTAACTGAAATCATCCACAGCTCTCCTCTAAGTGGATGAAACCCAGTTTCGAATTTCTTAGCTGTTTCCAGAGACATAGCATATTTTACTGCTGGGAGGACAGATGCCTGCTCAAGTGTCTGATGAAGACACTTAAGCTTTATTGTTATTTGACATTCATTAGGGAACCATCTTCCGTAGGCAAAACACAAGACATTTCTTTAGACAGGAGCCATAAAAGGACTAATGATGGGTCATAGGCCAGATGGTATGGAAACAAGATGAACAGAGCCCTCAGGCCACACCAGCTTGGTCTTATGCTGCCTTTGAGAACAGTGAGGGGTGTGGAGAAGAAAGAAAGACACAAAGATGAATGAATCCAGGGCACCAGCAAGGATGCGATTGTGCAAAAATGGATCCATATGTATTATGGGGTCAGCAAAAATATTACCCAATGCCTTTTCTCAACAAAGGGTCTAAAGAACTGGTTTTTTTTTTTTTTACTCAAATGATCAAATTCTCTCTGAGGGGACTAATATTTATTTGGTACCAATGATATATAAGCAAAATTTTTGGAGAGCTTTACCAAAGAACCATGGTGTTTGTTCTAGCCCCATGTGGCAGAAAGATAAGTGTCAAGGACCCATGGCTCACCGATGGTACTGAAAGAATTTGAACTCAGATCTGTTTGAGCCTCAAGTCTACAATTATTTTTTCCTGATAACTACAGAATCCTGAATCCATGCACTCATTTTACATCCAAAGAAGAAGTAGATGTGGAAAGAACATGGAAGGAAGAACCAAGAATTCATGACTATAGGCTAAGGAAATATAATTCAACCTCGCCCTCTTTGCTATAGGAACCTGAAGACCTTTTTTTCCCATTTCCTGATCTTGACATATTGAAGGAGGAGAAATGTGAACGTGAGATGGCAAAGACTGGGGGAGAAGGTTCCTTGGAGCATTGACTCAGTACCCTGGTGAGCAACTTTCACCTAAGTGAAGGCAGGAAGAAATGAGGTGAACTTGACACAGGAGTTTTAAAAATTAGACGTATGGATAGTATGGATAGAAGACTTTACGGTGAGAATCCTTCCTGATTAAATGTTGCTGCTTCCTTTAATCCTGACTCTTTGGAACACCTCTCTTGCTACCTCAAATGAGGTCATGGATTTTGCAATAGTAAGAGGAAAATACCTATTTATCAGGCTAATGTAACTCCGGGGCAATTTATCTTGAAGGCAGTGGCTTCTCTGCAAGGTATCTCTCCACACTTTCTCATGCAGAGATGTTAATATTTTTGCACTAACTCAGGTGTTTTCAAACTGTCTCTACTTAGCTTAGCTGCTGCTGCTGACTTACTTTCTTTACCCGAATTCTCTTTTGCCGGCTCCTGTCCTTTCATCCTAAGCTTGCTTGCTATCTGCCCTTGTATAAAAGAATCTCCCACATGTTGAGAATTTCATTTCAAGTGGCCGAGGCCATGCTACTTCCTTTATTGGGGAGAAGTAGAGGCAATTGTCCTCCCTGGTACCCTTTCAGAGAGAAGGCGGCTGTATTTTTGCTAAGACTCATTTAACTCCATCTGGAGGGTATGTCTTGATGAGTTTTTTTTTTCCTACTGGAGAGCTTTACCTTGATGCTGGTGAGGGTATCCTGTGTTATAGGGGTACAAACCTTGTATTATAAAATGTAGGAATCACCTGCTGCTCTCTGTCCATAAAGCCCTGCTGTCAAATTAAGAAAATAAGCAAAGCAGATGTGAGTGAACCCAAAACCTCAGCATGGTTTCGTTTTAATGCTAACTGTCCTATTTGGAGCAAGAGTAATTAGAAAATCAGCAGCAAGTTAGGGGAAAAAAATTGCTGAGCTTTATAATTACTTGGGGTAGAAAGAGAATCTGGGATCCATCCGTTTGCTGAAAGTCTCATTAAATTCTCCATTAATAAAGTCAAGTGAGCAGCCATCAGAAACAGGGAGGAAGGGGGTGGGGCAGCTGTGAAGGAATCCAGGATGGGTTCCAGTCATGGTCACCATCTCTCTGCCATTGAAAGCCCCAGGCTCATTGTATTTTCTTGGATGTGGTTAATGGTCACATCCATTTCTGCCTGGCCAGGGACAGAGAAGATTCAAGGTAAGTATTTTTATCTGTGTTTTATCCTTTCAGCCACCCCTCCCTATCCTTTTGTTCTTGATTCTGGCTCCAAAGTCCTCACTCATGCACACTACATCTTATTCTCCTCCTCCCTGGCTATGGCTGGGTTTATGTGTTTTTTTTTTTTTTTCTGGATTTGGACATCTGTATCTCTCATTGGGTCCTTGGGGACAAAATATGCCTTCTATCTATGTCCTGTTGCAGGTTGAATTGTGTTCTACTAAAAGATATGTTGAAGTCTTATCTTCAAATAGCTCAGAATGTGACTGTATTTGGAAGTGTTAAGATAATGTTAAGATTGAGATCATGTTAAGATTGGATCATACTGGATCTCATTCACTGACTTCTAACCTCCAGAGTCACGAGACAATAAGTTTTGTTGTGAGCCACTCAGTTTGTGGTAATTTGTTGCATCACTGCTAAGACAGTGATACACTCGTTTATAAAGCCCAATGGAGAGCTTGGTGTAGAAGAGCTCAGTGGTAGACTCTGTGTGGGTTGCAAAGACAAGTCAGGTAAGACTCCTGCCCTTTCAGTTTTGTGGGGAGACAGAAAATCATCATAAACACTCATCTATGGAGGGTGTGAATGTACATTATAATAGAGGGATGGACAAACAAAGTGAGGGGTATCTAGGGAGGCTTTGGGGAGAAGCTAGAATTTGAGCTGGGCTTTGAGGATAAACAGGCTTTTCCAAGGAAATGTGGACAGAAGTGTGTTAGGAAGTGGAAATAACACATGCAAATCTGTGGAGTCAGGGAACAATAGAGCATGCATGTTTGGAGAATGATATGTGAGCTGCTGTATTGGGTGAATGGGGTGAGGGTCTTGGACATGAGTTAAAGTAGGAAAAATGAATGAAGCAAGGGCAGCATGAACTTGGAGCACAATATTCATTGGCTTGTATGGTAAAGGATCTAGGGAGCCTTTAAGGACCATAAATAGCTCCAGGAATGTCTTCCCAGAGTGAAGCCCAGAGCATCCCCAGTGTGGGTCAGGGATTTTCAGGGGAAGGGGGTTGAGTTAAGGACTGTATCTGTTATTATTTCAATGTGATGTATCCCCCCAAAACTCATTCGTGAGACAATGCAAGAAGGTTCAGGGTAGAAATGATTAGGTTATGAGAGCCTTAACACAATCAGTGAATTAATCACCTGATGGGATTAACTGAGCCATAACTGAAGGCAGGTGGGGCGTGGCTGGAGGAGGCGGGCTTTGGGGTACATATTTGTATCTGGAGAGTGGAGTCTCTCTCTGCTTCTGATCATTATGTGAGCTGCTTTCCTCTGCCACACTTTTCCGCCATGATGTTCAGCCTCACCTGGAGCCCTGAGGCATGGTGCTGGCCTTCTATGGACTGAGGCTTCTGAAACCGTGAGCCCTCAAATAAACTTTTCCTCCCCTAAAATTGTTCTGGTTGGGTCATTTAGTCCCAGCAGTGAAAAAGCTGACTAAAACAGTATGTCTGCTTTCTCATCACTCGGCCCATACACACAAAGGAAGGCCATTTTTATAATGTGAAAGTCTCCTACTAGATTCTCTCCCAGGCCATAATTTCACACTGTGGTTGGTTTGGGGCAGAAATTGCAGTGTTCCACCATCTACTCTCTATCCACGTGCCATTTAGTCCTTATGGAGAAAGGCTTGGCTTTTGCCTTTCTAATGGTTCTTTCCTTCTCTTTGAGTCCTCTTCTGTATTCCTTTCTGATTGGGGAACTAAGTTGTGATCTCCACCATCTTACACCTTCTGGTTGCTTTGAAATTCTTTGTCTCTCATTGCTTTGTAGTTGCCTTGCCCAGTACAAAGCACTACTCCATTCATCCTTAGCCACAGCTTCTGTTTCCCTTCAAGGACCAGTCTTACTAAAATGCACTCATTAATTTCATTTTGAGCACCTACTATGATGGACTTAGCTATCTATGCTAAGAACGGGGCATAGAGTGGTAAATCCAGCAACTACACCAGATCACATTAGCTTACAGTCTAGTATAGGATTACACTGGATAGAAGAGTCAATTGACATTTGCAAAATTTAAAATTTTAGTAAGTGCTAGGAAGGGAAAGAGCATTCTCTCCAGAGAATGATCGGAGCCGACTTAACGCTGAATCCTTGCGGAAGGAGATGAGGAATGGAAAAGAGCCTGTCTTGAGAAGAGATGCAGGAGGGTTATTCCCCAAAGAGGGACTGAGAGCATGTGAAAAGGCCTTAAGATGGGGAAGGCTTTTTGTTAAGCTCAAGGAACTGAAAGAGGCCAGGGTGAAGAGTTATGAGAGGTAGATGGATTCAGATAATGCAAGACTTTGGGCTATGAAAAAAATTAGAAATGCATTATAACAACAATGGCAAATAATTTAAAGGTTTTACACAAGGGAGTGATGTGATTTGGTCTAACTCTAACTGAAAAGGTCGGGCGAACGTCGGAGGGAAAGACCACCAAGAGACTGTCTCATGCAACAGCAAAGGGTTTATTGGGGGTCCAGCATGCTGGGGCTCTGAGCTCACTTCAGAGGAGCAAAGAACAAAGAGCCCTGAGAACAACTTAAGCAGAGTTTATATACATTCTTTGGAGAGGGCAGGGACTTTACATACATCATAGCATCCCTTAGCAAATCATCATATACCACGGGAAAATCAAATAACAACTCTAAAACATGATTAGCACATTCACTGGCGGTAACAGGTCGGGTGAGAGTGATTGGTGAGTACTAAAAAGGGGTATGCATTCAAACTGATTGGTTTAAGCCCTAAGGTGTATACGTGCTGGACTGCACGGTGTCTGGGTTGTTAAGCAACTAGGTGGTCAGGGGAGATTTCGACACACATCTAATGGGCAGTTCCGGGAATTGTCTTAACTGCCTCAGGAATTTCAGGTTCTGAGTGCAGCTTAGAAACTTTACAAAACCTGGTCCTTTATATTTCAATTTCAATTCCTTTATCCTTTCATAACTATATGGAGAATTGCTGAATAGGGACACAGGGAAAGTCTGGAATCATCCAGGAAGTTATAACAGTAACCAGGTCAGAGGCAGGGGGGGCTGTTGGAATGGAGGTGGATTTAGTAGGTTGAGCCAACAGGACTTGTTTGTGAGTTGTTGGTGTAGAGTGCTGAAGGTGAGGAATAAACAGGAATAGACCAAGCAATAACTTAGATGGAGATTTCAAAAGAAAGATTGGGATGAGGAATGGATGTTTAGATTTCAGTTTGGGGCATGTGGATTTTGAATTTCCTGGGAGATTTCTGAGTATAAACATCAAGCATACAGCTGAATATATAAGTCTGGAAGTCTGAGGAAATATCTATTGAGTGTTGAATATGTAGGAATGGATGAGACTCCCAGTGACAAGAGATTAGGGCAAGAAAAAAGGGGGAGGAGAACCAAGATTCGAGGAACTCCAACATTTAGAGCTTGGGTGGAAGAGGAATTGGCTAAGGAGATTGAAAAACAGCAACCAGAGAGGTAGAAGATTGCCCGGGAGAAAGTCTGCTGTGGAATTATAGGGAAGAAGTGTTTTCAAGAAGAGAGTATCAAGGGTGTTCAATATTGCTAAAAAGCCAAGTGAGAGAAGCACTTCAAATGTTCATGAGGTCTAGCATTATGGTGACCTGTGTTGACTTTCACAATGGCTGTTTCTTGTGCGTCTACATCCTCATCAGACTGTTTATTGAGGACTTGCTATACACTCAACATGTGTACAAGTGTTAGTGCATTGGATTCTTGCGACAACTCTGTCATGTTGATATTGTTATGCTTCTTCTCCCAGTCGAATGAAGAGGCAGTTTCATAGAGGTTAAATGGATTTCTCTAGGTCTTATATTTCATCAAGCTTCCAAAGTATCTCTCAGCTTCCGATGCTTTGTCCTCTCCCCAAATCATGGCATGACAGGGACTAGAGAAATATCCCCATCATTTCTCCCAGTAGGAAAACCCTCCCCCAATTGGGAACATCACACACAGGCAAACATTTCATTTTCTCTAATTTGAACCTGAATTTCTCGCTGCAGCTTAGTTGACTGAGCTCTTAGATGTCCTATTTCACTGTTTTGGGTCTTGTCTGTGAGTGGTAGTCTCTCCCCTCCCAGTCCAACTGCCTCCCGCCTCCTTCATTTACTGGCTTAGACTATTCCTCATTATAGCTCATGTTTGCTTAAGATCATCCTTAAGTTCTTTTTATCTCTACTCCGAGCTCCCTAAAAAAAAAGATCTTCCTGGAACTTTGATTGGTTGTTGTTTGATGCTTTTTTTTTTCAAAGACAGTCAGACTCCTCGTTTCTAGGCTTTTCCAGCCCCCTTCAATTAGAGCTGAGGATTCATCCAGCCGTCTCATTTCCCATTTAAGGTCACTTGGTGTGTACACTTAGACTCTTAACTCAGATATCTCTTTACTCTTGGCTTATTAAGTCTACTTGCCTCAGAATTACAGCCTTAACTTTTTTTTTTTGGCAGAAAAAGGCATTTTTAATATTTTCATGGGTGAGCATATTTTGAGACTCACAATGACAAATTCTAGGCAGTCCAGGTGCAGAGGACCTTTTTTTGTGGCTATGATGTCATCTGGACCTCCTGGGGAGGGGAGATGAGGTGGGGATTCTGCTTGTGGAAAGCCTTTTTGTCTTCACTCCTTTTCTTTCTCTTATTTCCTCTCTGGTTCCTCCTCCTTTTGGGGTCTCTCTCTTTTCTGATCCCCCCCAAGGTTCAAGCACATTCCTCTAGCCCCTCCTTGTTCTCAATGACCTTTGTGTCATTCAAATAAGATAACTTAGTGAGGGTGGGTGAGCTCAGTCTTAATAGTCTGTGTCCCTGGTGGGAGAATGGGAGGAAGGGAATAACCAAATTCTGGAGAGAGGACTAATTTCTCTCCTGACATCTAAGGTAAAGTAGATGCTGCCAGTGTGAGAAGCCATTTCTTTCTGAAACCTCTCCCCGAACTTCTTGGGTCTATAAAAGAAATTCATATTCTGTACATTAACCTAAATTTGGTTATACTTCTTCCCAACTAATATCCCTTCCCTCTCTAGATTTCGTTTCAACGAATTCTGTGTTAATTTGACAAGGAAGAGTTTAGAGCCAGAATCTGCTTCTCCCTAATTCCTGGATGGAGGTGTGGCAAGTGCATAATAAAATTTCATTTTATCACACCATATAATTCAAATGAAGCTGGTGTAAACACAATGAAATCAATTCAAATAACACACTGTGGATGCCAAGCCAATGCTAGATAATGACTTAGAAAAGAAATTCAGCCCCTGTGTTCAAGACGCTCAGAATTTATTGAAAACCAAACCAAAACAAGACAAAAACAAAAACCTTTGGAGCTCCCAGCAGGATCTGTACTGAGGCTCAGAAGTGCCAGCCCATGGGTTTGGGAAACCTTCCATCAAACCTTGTTCTCTGATTTGCAAATGATCCAGAAGTAGAGAACTCTAATTTTGTCCCCAATTAAGTTTGAGACATCTGCACACATGCTTGCTTGGGCCCTAAGGGTGATCAGATATGGACAACAAACCCCCTAGCAAGGAGAATGACCAACACAGGTGCTGGGTCTAGCAACAAGGGCCTTAATCTGGAAGGGGCCAGATTTTTCAGGTATAGATGAAGTCCTATTTGAACCCGTCTTAGTTTACCCTCTGGGTGGTGATGTGGGAAGGGGAAGATGGTATAGCAAAACTGAAAGCTGCTGGACTCTCATTACAAAACCAAACCATGTTGTAAATGATGTGAACAACACATAAACTAAAAAATTTGGAGACACAAAGGTATGTTGCCAATTGGCTTAGCAACCAGTGATTTCGGCAATGTGAGTGAGCTAGAATGCTTTATCTCAGCCAAAAGGTGGAGAAGGGTGGAAATGAGACAAATGAGTGAAAAAGAAGAGGTAATTCACTGCTTGATATGAGTGATAGACACATACTGCTCCCAAAGTAACATTTGTGAGTTTCCAACTTGCATATGAAATTGATAGAACAGGGAGATAGACCACTGGAGAAGTGAAATAATGTGTATTTAAACACACATTTAACGAAAGAACATATGTATATTTGCACCTCCTAAGTTCAGCACCACAGTTGACCAATGTGAGTTCATGGAAAAAAAAGAAATTTGACATTAGAAATTTACTTTTCTACAGCATAAAAGAAAAAAAAAGAGAAATATTTGTCTACCAGCATAGAAGTATATCAGGGATATGTATGTTTAAAAATAGGCAAATGACTCCATACTTTTTGGGTTGTTTGCTTATCTATTGTGCAAAATTAAGTTAATAGGAAGAACTCCATGGGGAGGAAAGAAAAATTGGTCTTAGGGGCCAAAATAGGTTTACCTCCATCATTATATACTTGTCCCCCAAACCAGAGCTGGGGACCAAAAAGAAGTTTCACTAGTGGAAAAAATAAGAGCACAGGAAACCATGAGGCAAGGATGGGGTGTTGGAAGTGGCAGCAGTTATAGCAGAGTTGCTTTTGCCTTAGGAATCAAGGAGGTAAATCTAGTAGATGGTGGGGCAGCACACTGCAGCATGCTGGGCTAGGGCATCAACACTATAAGAAGGAGAGAATACAGAGAAGAAAATAGCGGCTTGGAATAAAGATGAGACACCTACTTCCCTTCCCACCAGGTCCTTCCAGTGATATATAGAAATGTGGAAGGGATGAATAAGATTGCTATTTGGTTAGTGGGTCCATTGATTTGGCAAACCATGGGCAACAGTATAAAAAGTGACCTAAAATAGGATCTGAAAATTGTGGGCCCATAGGGTACCCAGCTTACATAAATATGTGAGAGACAACAGTGGCATCACATCAAATAGAGTAGTTTGATAATAATAGCTTAAGACTTGAAGGATGTCCAAGCCAACTGATTTACTATTCAATGAAGAGATCATAAAATAAGTTTTAAGAGGAAGGAGAAGGCCCTGTGAGGTAGCCTAGTTTGATAAGGTTTGATGGAGAGAATGAATGATGAGGAAACTTTAGGCTTGGCAACTCTGGTTGAGAGGGTGAGAAAGGATAGTATTATAATGAAAAGGAAGGAAATTTCAAGTTTCCACACTGACCTGTAAAGAGTTTGGAAGTCATCATTTCTGTTACAGTTTAAGTCTGAGGTGTTTTCCAAAAGCTCATGGGTGAGATAGTGCAAGGGTGTTCAGAAGTAAGATGATTATGAGAGCTGTAACCTGATCAGTGCATTAATCCACTGATAGGGATTAACTCAGTGGCAACTGTAGGCAGGTATTGTGTGGATGGCGGAAATAGGTCACTGGAAGTGTGCTTTTGGGATTTATATTTTGTCTTTGATGAGTGGGGTTCTCTCTGCTTCCTGGCTCTCATGAGCTGCTTTCCTCAGCCATGCCCTTGCACCGTGATGTTCTGCCTTTCCTCAGACCCAGAGCTCTGGGGTCAGCTGACCTTGGACTAAACCTCTGAAACCATGAGACAAAATAAACTTTTTCTGCCTCCAAGTTGTTCTTGTCAGATCATTTGGTCACAGCGATGCAAAAACTGACTAAAACAACTCCCATCCATATGGGACAAGAAAAAAGGTAGATAAACTGGAAATCAACCCTTCTTTTAGAGAACTGTTTTCACAGGAAAAACTAAGTCCCAAGTTCAGAGAGACAGAGCAACTAGAAGAAAGTTAGAGACCAAAATTTACTTATGTTGGAACAATAGGCTCATAAGCAATACAAAGGGATGCCCCTAAGACAAGAGAGGAGCCAAAAAACAAGAGCCCATGTGGAATTTGAAGACCTTTTATCTATAACTAACACAAACATTAAACACAGTGCAACTCTTAGCAATATCAATACAGATCTTCACACTGAAGGCCTATTTAGTTCTTATTATGCAAGGCCTCATGTTTGACTTTCAACAAAAAAATTATAAGGGATGTCAGAAATCAAGAGAAATTAGGGTTTAATCAGACCAAGTGTTCTTCAGCACATATTCAGATATGACACAGATGTTACAAATATCAGATAGGGAATTTAAGGAAAGTGTGATTAATATGTAAAGAGCTATAATGGAAAAGTTAATAAAGTACAAAAAACAAATAGTGTAAGCAAAGAGAAGGAAACTCTAAGAAAAAATCAAAAGCAAATTCTAGAAATAAAAAATATAGTGAAAGAAATGAAGAATGACTTTGATAACTGGTGGTAAACTCAACATGAATGAGGAAAGAATTAGCAAACTTGAAAATAGATCAAAAGAAACTTCCTGAATGGAAATTCAAAGAGGAAAGTAAAAAAAAAAAAAAAAGACAAAACACAAGCAAAACTAAAATATCCAATACTATGAGACAATATCAGATTGTTAACATATGCAAAATGGGAATACCACACATAAAAAGAAATATTTGAAACAATAAGGACTGTGAACTTTCCAAAATTAATGACAGATGCCAAATCCAACCTAGGATCCAGTAAGCCCAGGAAGTATCATAGTTCAACTGAAGAAAACAAAGAGAAAATCATGAAAGAAGCAAGAGAAAAAACAAAACAAAACAAAATACTGTAAGGATTGAAATTTATAAATAGAGTTAAAAAGTATAAAAATTGCAGTGGACTTCTTGTTAGAAACTATGCAAATATTTCATTTAAAGTGTTGAAAGAAAAAGAAAAATCATATGATCATATTGGTTGATACAAAAAACCTTTGATAAAATTCAACACCCATTAATGAATAAAAGCTTTTAGAAACCCTAAAATAGAAAGGAATCTCCTCAAGTTGATAAAGAATCCCAAAATCCTGCAGTTAGCATTATTCTTTATTGGAGAAATTGTATTCTTTCCCCTAGAAATCTACCCTCACCACCCCCATTCAACACCATATTGGAAGTCTTTTCTAGTGCAATGAGACAGGAAAAGGAATACAGATTGTGAAGAAAGACATAAAAGTTTGTTTGCATATTACATTATTACTTATATTGAAAAATTTTAATAATTAGAAGAAAACCTCTAAAACTAATAAGTGATTATAGCAAAGTCACAGGATACAAGGCGAAAATTTTAAAGCCAGTTCCTTTTCTATTATATTCCCAATGAACAACTGGAATTGAAATAGAACCATTTCCATTTCTAATGTCACCCTTTTAAAAAAAGAAGAAACATAGCTGTATATACAACACAATATATACAGGATCCATATGGAAAAAATCCCTACACAACTCTGGTGAAAGAAATCAAAGATGATCCAAATAAATAGAGAGATAGTCCATGTGCTTGGTGGAAGAAAATATGGTTACGATGTCAATCAGCCCAAGTTGATTCACAGATTTAACATAATGCCAATCAATATTCAAGCAAGATATCTTTGTAGGTGTCAGGAAACTGAATCTAAAGTTTATTTGGAAAGGCAAAAGACCTAGGATAGTCAAGACAATATGGAACAAAAATGGAGACTCAAGATTACCTGATTTCAAGACTTACTAAAAAGCTGCTGCATGACAGGTATTGTAGAGGTGAATGAACAGACACAGATCAATGGGATAAAGCAGAGAGCTGGGAATCAGACACACAGAAAATAATAAGCTGACCTTTGACAAAGGAGCAAAGGCAATTTAATATAGAATGGAGACAGCTTTCAGCAAATGGTGCCTAAGCAATGAACATAGATACAGACCTTACACCTTTCACAACATTTAACTCAAAGTAGACCAGAAAACTACATGAAACTTTCAAAAGAAACTATAGGAGAAAATTTAGATGACCTTGTGCTGGGCAAGAAGTTTTTAAGTACAACATCAATAGCATAACCCATGAAAGAAAAAAAATGGTAAATTGGACTTTATTAAAATTAAAAACTTTGACTCTGCAAAAGAAACTGTTGAAAGAATGAAAAGTCAGAACACAGACTTGGAGAAAAAAACTTTAAAAAGATATATCAGATAAAGGACTTGTATCCAAATGATACAAAGAATGTTTAGAATTCAGCAACAAAAACAAGGGTAATTAAGAAATGGGCAGAAGTTCTGAACAGACATTGCACCAAAGAAGATATACAGAGGGTAAATAAACAATTGAACAACACTTAGCATTATTTTTTGGGGGGGATTATAAATTAACACAATAATGAAATATCCCTGCAAATATCTTAGAATAGTCCAAAACACTGATAACATTAAGCTTTGGAGCAATAGGAACTCCCAGTCTTTACTGGTAGGAGTGCAAAGTGGTATAACCACATTGTAAGACAACTTGTCAGTTTTGCACAAAGCTAAACAATCTTGCCTTATAGTCCAGCAACTGTACTTCCAACTTTTTACACAACTGGTTTGAAAACTTAAAATCTACACAAATCCCATGCACAAATATTCATTGTACGTATTCATTCATAATTTCCCCAAACTGGAAGCAACCAAGACAAATTTCAACAAGAGAAACAATAACAAATTATGGTACTTCCACAAAATAAAGTACCATTCAGTGATTAAGAAAAAATGACCATATCCTGGAACAACAACAAGAACAAAAATGACATTAAGAAAAACTTAAGAAAATAAAGCCTGGACTTTGGATCATAATAACATATCAATATTGCCCAGGATATCACATTACCTATAGTCACCGTTTCTCCTAAGGTTTCTGTAGACCGTGACAGCTTCTCAAACTTTCCTTGTTTTCGATGGCTTTAACACCCAAACTTGAGTCCTGGTCAAGTATTTTGTAGAATGTCCTTCAATTTAGGTTGTCTGATTTCTTTCTCATGATTAGACTGGGGTTATAGTAATATTATGGGGGGAGATCTTCATAGAGGTAAAGTGACATTCTTGCCACATTACTATAAGTAGTGGAAACCAGGGGTAGGGTATATGGGAAACTCTGCAGTATCTATGCAACTTTTCTGAAAACCCAAAACTATTATAAAACAAAGTCCACTAAAAAATCTAGGGGAAATATTATTGGGAGGTACTCAGCCTTTGAGGAGAAGCTAGACAGAGGCTGAAGCACAGGTGTGAAGTGTCTCCAAAGAGAGGCAGGGATCAGTCTGAATCCAAACCCGAAGTTCAACCTTGGAAACAAGCTGAGCGATTGTTATGGTTTGGATGTGAAGTGTCCCCCAAAAGCTCACATGTGAGGCAATGCAAGAAAGTTCAGAGAAGAAATGGTTGGGTTGGCAGACCCTTAACACAATCAGTGAATTAATCCCCTAATAGGATTAGCTGAATGGTGACTGGAGGATGTGGGCCATGGGGGCTGTGGCTTTGGGGTATATATTTGTATCTGAGTGGAGTCTCTCTACTTCCTGGTCATCCTGTGAGCTGCTTCCCTCTGCCATGCTATGGTGGAACTGGCTGTCTATGGAATGAGACCTCTGAATCCAGGAGCCCTCAAATTAACTTTTCCTCCTCTACAGTTGCTCTGGTCGGGTCTTTTAGTCACAGCAGCAAGAAAGCCATGTGTCTATTTAGTGCCAGGGTTTTTACGAACATGTTCTCACTGAAATCTCCAACAAATCCAAGATAGAATTACTCTTTCATTTATGCAGACGAGGAGTTAAGAACCAATGACATCAATGTTTGGTGCTACAGCAGATACTATGCCTGCAGTTTGAGCCCATCTCTGTCTAAATCTACTATGCTGAGTAGATAAGCTATCACCCAGGGCCCTTGATAAATGCTTTAAATGTATCAGCACATAAGATCCTTATTTTGGTTAGTACATTCTATTATTATCCAAACTTTACAGATAAGTAAGAAGGTTTACCTGGAAATTCTTCGAAGTCCCACAGACAGAAAATAGTGGTACAAAAATGCAAATTTACGTACTTCAATGCCTAAAACCCAAATTTTAAGCCTCTATCATTTTGGAATTTTACCTAAGTTAGCAGGAGGTACGAAATTGATGCTTTTGGAATTTGGATTTTTCTGCATCAACAAGGGATGAATTTGGAAGAAAGAGAAGGAATACAATGCTGAATTTTATGGGCCAGTTTGGGGCATTCTATTCTGTAGGCATTGTGTTCTTTGGACTATGTAGTTATCATCTGCTGCATATTGTTTAACACTATCTGGCAAGCTTGGTTGGGCCACCGAGCTGGGTGTTATTTAAGATGGGAAATAGGATAGCAGTGACTTCTTGGCGTCCTGCCTGATGGTGTAGTTGAAGTTCCTGATGTATCTTGGCATGACTGGTAAATTGGAGGGGCTCTTCTGCCAGATCGCTGTGTTTAATGGAGACTGACTAGCCTCCTGTGTGAACTCACCCCAATGGGAAAAGAAGCCAGGCACAGTCCATGTGTCCAGAACAAAAGCCTTGGCTGTTGGCAGAGAGTCGTCCTGTTTTCTCCTAGCCCAGTACCCATTGGACCCATCCATTCATTCAAAACCCTTTTCCTGAGACATTAGTATGTAGTAGTCACTGTGTTATGCATGGGATTTCGACAATGAATAGGACGGAGACAATGAGTGTTCATACCCTATGCACATTAGGTGGCCGAGAGTAAATTTGAAAGAGCTGTGTTCTGAGCAGTCTGGCATGCATGAGAGCACAAGCAGTTCACTTCCTCTGAAACCAGGTGTTGAGGGGAGAATGGCCATCCCATCGTTCAGGGCAGACCACATCAATACTTTGGCCCCATGTATCCTCTGGGGTATTGGTGGTACTTTCTGGTGAAGCAGGAGGGAGAGATTGTATCCTACAAAGCAGGCATCTCTGGGTCCAGAAGAGCAGAAACAGAGACCGATAGTGCCTTCTGGGTAGTAACAAGCCACAGGGTAGCAGACAGCGGATGAAAACCAAGTCCATCAGAGTGGTGATGGGAAGATATGGGGGTCTACAGTACCCTGTGGTAAAGAAGTAGGGTGAATTTTGGAGGAACAATGGAGTTAGAAGGAGAATACTTCTTTTGAGTATATTTGTGCAATTCCCTGGAAACACCTAGAGATACTAGGGAGATATTTCAAGATGGATATCTGATTTTATGCTAATATGACCTCATATACTCACAGGCTGATGACTGGGGCAATGAAATACAATAATCATAATGAGAACATCAATGACAACATTGTCTTCTACCACTACTGCCACCATCCATAATTACTATCATTGTTGAATGCTTATGAGGACTTCCACTTCAGACCAAGATGAAGTAATAGGAACCAGATTTAAGCTTCATTCTGAAAGGACCAAAACATGAACAAAATATATGAAATAATGTTTTACAGTACATGAGTGTTAAGTAAGTGAGGACAGTGATACCTTAATCAATAAATGGGCTAAGGAACTGAACAGACACTTCATAGAAGAAATACAATTGATCAATAAATATATGAAATAATGTTCAACATTTCTAGCAATTAGAGAAATGAAGATCAAAACTACTCTAAGACTTTATCTCACTCCAGTCAGAATGACAATTATCAAGAATGCAAGTGATAATAAATGTTGGTGAGGATGTGGGGAAAAGATACACTCGTATACTGCTGGTGGGACGGCAAATTGGCGCAACCATTATCGCCATCTATCTTAGCTGGTGACTAATGCTGGGTTCACAAAATCTGACTATTCCATTAACTCAAGAAAATGACAAAGAAAGCACATAACCACACAGAAATACCTTTTCAATACTCCAGAGGTGGCTCTGTGACCTTAAGTGTTCATGGAAAGAGAGAGAGCCACCAGAATTCCTTATTCTTATATAGGGAACACACAAGGAGAGTTTCCATGGAACATTCTATCCCCAAAAGGGCAAAGGGGTAGGATTACAAAGGAACAGGTGAGTCTAACTCAACCTCTGTGGGTGACACCTACACTTGGAGCTGCACCTTGGTAATGCCCAAGTTATTGTAACCTGGCACTTGTGCCAGACTGAAGGCAATAATTGGTCAGTGCCCCAAGGCATCAGGACTTGAAGATCTGCATCCAGGGCATCTCCCAACAAGCAGTATGAAAATTCCTCAGAAAACTTGGAATGGAACCACCATTTTACTCAGCTATCCACCCCTTGGTTTATACCTAAAGGACTTAAAATCAGCATATTACAGTGATTCAGCCACATCAATTTTTATAGGAGGTCAACTCACAATAGCAAAATTATAGAACCAACTTAGGTGTCCTTTAATAGATGAATGGATAAGAAAAATTGTGATATATATATATATATATATATATATATATATATATACATACACAATGGAAAAAATACACACACACAATGTAATAATTTCATTTGGAATGGAATAATGGCATTTGCCAGTAAATGGATGGAGTTGGAGAATATCATGCTAAGTGAAATAAGCCAATCCCAAAGAACCAAAGGCCGAATGTTTTCTCTGATATGAGATACTAATTCACAATAAGGTGGGGCGGCTAGGGAAGAATAGAATTACTTGGAATTAGGTGGAGGGGAGTGAAGGGAGGGGAGGGGATATGGGGTTAGGAAGGATAGTAGAATGAATCAGACATTATTGCCCTATATGCATATATGACTATGTGACCAGTGTGATTCTACATCATGTACAACCAGAAGAATGAGAAATTATACTCCATTTATGTATGATGTGTCAAAGTGCATTCTACTGTCATGTAGAACTAATTAGAATAAATAAAAATAAATAAATCAATTAAAAGGAGAAACAAACCAAGTATACCTATGAATGCCTCAGCTTATAGGCCATGATGCAGGGAAGAGAAGTCGAAAAGCCCGAGAATCTAGGGAGATCAGGACAGTTAGCATTTGCAGAACAGAACAGTAACAAGGAAAGAAATGCAGAGAGAAAGAAGTTTAGAGATCTGCAGAGGGTCCCCTTCAACTGCGTAGCTGGGTACTGATTAGATGAGCAGAAAAGAGCTACCCCAAAATGAGTGATAATGTCATCCATGCTCCCACATGGATAGGAATACATCTGTTCCTAACAGATTAGAAAATGTTGTGATGCAAGGGGCATTGTGTAAATATTTCAGAAGGACCTATTCTCAGTATTCAGATTAATTAGCACTAGAATAATTAGGCCTAATGAGCTATGGCCTCACCTAACAAATTTTTAAAGTGACAACTGAAAGGGTCAAAGAATTTCTAAGTCACTGAACTGCATCCTAAAACAAATATCAAGCATATTTACAGAAATATAAAAATATCTAGCACTCATCAAGGTAAAATGACAATGTCTGACATCCCTTAAGAAATTACCAGACACAAAACAAAGCAGGAACCTAAGAAAAATAACAAAGAGAAAAATTTATCAGGTGAAACCAATTTAGACCTAATCCATATAGTAAGACTTAAACAGCAATTATAAATGTATTTAATATGGTTAAATAGGGACACAGAAAATGTTAAAAGGTCAAAATTGATCTGAAGGTGAAACTAAAATGGGTGAGATGAAAAATGCACTGGATGGAATTAATGAAATATTGGACATCGAAAAAAAGGATCTGAAAACAATCTCACATGAGACAGAGACTTGAAATATGATATTGTTGATTGGCACTGGAACATGCAGAATCTCAAAATAATTGTGCTGAGTGAAAAAAAAATCACTCATACATATGAGTACATACTGTGTGATTCCTCTCAGATGAAATCCTGGAAGACACAAAATAACTTGGAGTAACAGGAAGAAGAACAGTAAAAATTGCCCATAAAGAAAAGGGTAGGAAAGAGCAGGAGGAAAAAATTACAAAAAGAAGAGGAAACTTGGAAGTAATGCGTGTGTTCATTATTTTTATTTTAGTGGTAGCTTTGTGGGTGCATATATATGTCAAAACTTAAACGGCATACTTTAAATACTAGAAATTTATTTATTACATGTTAATTATACCTCAGTAAGGTTGCCAACAATTTTAAAAGCATTAGAAAAAATTTTAAAGAGTATATTATCATGTATATTTTAAAGATGAGAAATCTGACATCCTAGAAAGGAACTTGACTAAGACCAAAAAGTTTGTAAAGAGGTGACCCAGGATTCTCAATTCTGTATACCTTTCAGTGGCATCAGATAGAAACCTCAGAGCTAATATTCCTGGGACACGATTCATGAAAGGATTGTATTTTTAAAAATCTCTTTGAAAAATGGTGAGCATTTGTTGATGGACCTTCTCTAATATTAATGTCATGTACTTATCACTACCTGACATATATATATTAATTTGGTTGTTAAATGTCAATCTCCCCACCCTTTCCTGGCCAATAGGAGGAATTTTATTGTCTAGACTATTTGTATTGACTTTCTCTTATACACCACCTCTGTACTTTGTTGTCTCTTGCTCTTGCTGACACTTTGGTGATCAGATATGAACAAACTTCAGTGGATTTTACAGAGATATAACCTGTCAGTGCCTTGACTCAGACTTGCATTTGGTGCTCGTTGATTCATGTTCCTGGATTTTACTATGGATGCTACTGCAAGACTCCACTCAAGCAATATATGTTACTGAGAAGCGCAGGTTCCCTTCATGAGGTAGACATTTTCTAAGGGGAGATGTGATCCAGTGGATATATTCTTCTGGTGGGTGGGTGGCCTTCACTGTACTTTCCAGGGATGACACTGAAAGATGAAGCAATCAGACTCATTTAGGTGGTAAATCGGATGCTGCTTTGTTTGCTACTCCTCTTTCCCAGCTTTCCTCCCTTTGACTCTCCTCCCTACCACCTGAAATCAAACACTCCAATTAAGTAAAGAACAGAAGCCCTTTGCATCAGGTTCTGCTTTCTGCTTTAAAAGTTGGTAGCAGGAGTGCTCCAAGGAAGCAGAGTCCTGGATGGCAGTTGGGGACCAGTTGAATGGAGATTAGAATCTCTATGCCAGTGAAAAGTGGGATAACTTCTGGGAGGCAATGACATTACAATGACTCAAACTTCCACCTATGTTTATTTGGGATGAAGTACTGGTAGAAAGTGCAGTGTTGAGCTCGCTGGTGGTTACACCTTTTCAACAGTGTGGTTGCAATAACAATTCTAGACGTTGTAGAATGGACTGGCTTTTGCAAACTTGATTAGAGCCTTATGAAATGGCCATCTCAGATCATCCAAATGATATGTTGTGAAAACCAGAAATTTCTATGGAAGCTTTTAAGGATATGTTTATCTCTGCCGCCACGGGACAGACTGTGCTGAAGGTCTGATTCGGCATCTGATGTAAGGGTATCTATCATAGCTGTGAGAGAGAATGAATATATAGCTGGACCAGTCTCCCATGCCCTAATTATGTCTTGATTAACAAGAAAATAAGAGAACCCTGTGATTTAGGGTAGGGCAATTTGATTAGATGAACAGGAGGTTCTTTCTTTTTTAAAATTAATTTTAAAATTTGTTTTAATTAGATATACATGACAATGCATTTATACACTTTGATACATCATACATAGATGGGATATAATTTCTCATTTTTCTGAGTGTACATGTTGCAGAATCACATTGGTCATGCAGTCACATATATACATACAGTAATGATGTCTGTTTCATTCTACTATCTTTCCTATCCCCACATCCCCTCCCTCCCCTCCCATCACTTCTCTCTACCTAATCTAAGTTAACACTACTCTTCTCTAGTGGCCCCCTCCACACCTTATTGTGAATTAGCACCCACCTATTAGAGAAAACATTTGGCCTTTGGTTGTTTGGGATTGGCTTATTTTGCTTAGCATGATATTCTCCAGCTCCATCCATTTACTGCCCAAATCCTGTTTCTTTTGAGCTTTCCCGAATATCAAAGGATCCCCATCCGTTTGTCAGAGGACAGCAGCCTCCTCTGCACTGGAGATTGTGCAATGACCTCACCTGGGGTAGGTGCCTCATATGTTTCTCCTTGTGGGCAACCATCAGAGTAGATTTGTCCTCATTTCTCTTCTTTCATTCAAGCCAATAACAAAGGCCAGACGTCAACATGGCCTGAATAGAGAAGCACAATCCTGCTATGGGAGAAAATAGCTTATGGTACGAAGGAAGTACAGGACCCATTTAAAATGTACCAGAGGGACTGTATCTCGTATATGCATGGATCTTATGGGTTATAATGTCTACAACCCAGTTGGGCAGTGGGATAGGTTGCTGAGAGGCCAAGAAATACAACCAGAAATGAGCAGGGAGTGACATAAGTTTTATTAGAAAATTATTATGGAGGAAGTCCAGTGGCAATGGATTGGATGATTGCTTTGCCAGGGGGTCCAGTGGCAACTGGCTACACAGGTGGACTCAGTTGTTCACAGGGCCTCACCAGAAGATAGCACTTCCTACCCTGTGTGACGCTTTGTCCAGTGGCAGCTGGCTGGATGAGCACTTCCCTCTCCATGGTGCTGTTCTGTGCCAGTGACCACAGGAAGAGGAGTTTATAAGTTAGGCTACAGAGGCAGTGACATCATCAGTTTGCTTTGCTCCTTGTATGACCAGCATCCCAAGGAGCAGCTGTCCTGGTGTGTGTGCAAGAGAACAGTTCCTGCAGATAACACCACTCTTGCCTATTTTCAGTATGTGTAAGAAAGCATCAGATTCCTTCAAGATATTATTTATCCAGACACACAGATCTGGGCCCACTCCTATTGTTCCCCAAACGTGGCTAGATTCCGAGGAATAGGAAAGGGTATTTGGGATGGGGTATGATGTTATACCGTCTTCCTTTATTTTAAAAGAATGACAAATGGGTGTTGAATCAGAAAAGAATATAAGATTAAACAGGAGATAATTTATCATTGGGGCATTTGCCATGAATTAGGATTCAACAGTTTGACAGGGAAACTTGCATTTGGTATTGGCCTAATAGTTTGCTGACGTGGCCCTTTGAAGTTTATGTGTAACAGTGGATTACAGTGCACAGTGATTTTCAAGGTGTGGTCTCAGACCAGCAGAATCATCATCACCTGAGAAAACACTAATTCTCTACTAAATCAGAAATCCTGGTGTGGACTCTGGTATGTTTTAATAAGCCCTCTGGGTGATTTGGATGCACACTAAAGTTTGAGAACCACTGGAGTATTGTAACGAGGTAGAGAAGCCAGGATTTCTTTGGCATATGATTTAGGGAAGAGCCAGGGGGCTCAGAGAGATGGGACTGTTAGAATGGATTTGTTATGCAGGACAGGAGAGCTACTTTGAGTATATTCTCTCAGAGGACCCAGAGTGCACCTTTCACCTAGGCAAAGATGAAGGTGTGGGTAAAGAGGACACTGGCATCTTTTAAGAAACTTGGTGGTGACTGTCCTCTGTAGAATGGGATCAACTGTGGGAGAGGCTACCAATGTACCTTGGCTCCCATATGTCAATGGGATGATGGGATTCTAGAATGATAGGGTCAAGTGGCACACTTAAGGTCGGAGCCAAGTGATGTTATGACTGTAATAGGCAATAAGGCTGAAGTGGCAGTTGGGGGTGAGTTGATCTACAGGGATCTGTGGAAATGATTGAAGAGATCAGGACAACTGTAAGGGTGTGTGCAGTGTAGACCTACAGTGCTGATTAGAGTGCTGGTCAGCTTGGAATGTAACAGAAAAGCTCATTGTAGCTGCCACAGTCCCTCACCCAGTTTTGACTCAGTCTCAGAGTTTGTGTTTGAATGGAAAGCCACATCTACTCAGTAAAGACTTTGTGGTAATTGCATGTGTGTATGCTAAGTATTCGACAGACTTTTCCCACAATGACCTGTGGCCATTTTCCAGGTTAATTATATACTGAGAAAAGGGAATAGCAAAATTTGAGAGCACTGTCAGCTCTGGAGTCTGAGCTGACATTAATGCGAGGGACCAATGCACCATCATGGTCTTTGACCTAGAAAAAGTTCACCCTGAGCATGCCCACATTTAGATTCCTTCTCATTGCTCAGTCCTTAATCCCAGAGACCAATGGGGGGAAAAAAAAGTGGCACACAATTTCAGCTAGCTTATTTCTTTTTTCTTTTTTTGTCTAGACAGAAGAGAGTCTAAGCTGATTATTGATTCACCTGATTTATTTTAAGTAGGTGAGACAGAGTTCTGAAATGTTAGAAATTGAAGGTTCCCTTTGACAAAATTGGACCGATCAGCACATAATTATCTCATTCTCAATATTTAACTAAGTATAACCTCTGCTGCTCTTTTTTTTCCAAATATAGGAAATTGTAATTGCCATTCTCTGTTCCTCTTTCCCTCTGGGCAGGTCCCAGGAGTTAGGGCTAGGAGAGGCTTCTAAGCAACATGCTTACTACAGACTCACAGCCCTGAGCATTAGGAAGAGGAGCATGTGGAAAACTGAGTGCCAGACCCTGGCTTCTTCTGTGTGGCAAGGAGAACTCATTGAAAGAAAGTCAAAGTAATATGGCTACATCTGTGATGGTTACCTAAACTGAACTCACCAGGACAAGCAGGAGAAGTGGCAGGTTTGTAGACTCCATTAGCTTCCAGGCATACATACGGGGTATCTATATATCTACAAAATCCAAACCTGTCCCTGATAGTATCTCCCTCTTGGTCCTGCTCAGTTTTTGTGTCATATGACATGGAGGCAATTGCTTATTGTCCCTAACCTCCTTATTATCTGCATAGTTCTTCTGCAGGCATGCCCCTAGCTGGGTTTCTTTGAGATGTGTGCAGACAGTTAGGGGCTTCAGTGGTCTAGAAAGCTCTTTCTATGGCAACTCACTCTGTTGATGTTAAATCAATATGTGCTGTTTTCTCCTGTCCTGGTACCTTTCATTCTGTGGCAGAGCCTGTATTTTGGTTTATGCCTGCTTACCACTTAGGTACTTTTAGATATAATATTTTATTTTTCCTTTTATTACTCACTGATGAAAGTATGATGAATGAAAAGTCCTATACACAGACATTGCCTCTTCCCCCAAGTTTGAATGATCATCAACTGAATTTTAAGAGACCTTCGACTTACAGATGAAAATGAGGATTTACAAGGCACACAAATGGATGGGGTAGATTCCTCCCTGTGCAGACTTCTTCGAACAGTTTTCCAGGTTAAGTGTGGCAATGCAACTATCGATTGGGGAGTCTCTTGGGTACTTGGAGAAACAAGGCAAAGAGCAGGATTCTAGCACTTAAGGTCTATAGTCTAGTTAGGGAGGAAATGAGGGATATATAAAAATAGAAAAATAATAGAATCATGGATAAGGCTCTGACAGGGGCAAATGGAGATCTCGATAAAGGCATCATTGAAGCAGTGATGCTTTGAGCAAGGTTTTGAAGGCAGATCAAGTGGGAAAGCAAATTGCTAGCAGGAAGAATGGGGGATGACAGCCACAGGAAACAACAACATGTCTGATGGAAAATACAAGTAGATGGTGCTGCGGAGTTTTCAAGTGTCTGTAGGAAGAGGGAAAGGGAATGAAGCAAGAGAGACCAGGCAGAGTCGGGCCACAGATTGTCCTGAATTCTTAGAAGCTCAGACTTGATTCTCAAGGCCAGTGGTTTTCAGAGTGTCCCTGGATCCGTGACACCAATGTCACCCGGGAGCTTATTAGAAATATACTCTCAGTTCCTGTCCCAGGAACTGGATGAGGAACTTCAGGGAAATGGCTGGAAATTTTAATTTTAACAGGCTCTCTAGGTGATTTGGATGGACACAGAGGTGAAAACTTCTGCTTCAGGGGATAAGGAGCCATAGCAAGTTCTGAGCATTGGGAAGTTTGAAAGATCTCTCTTACAGCCACATGGAAGCAGGATGAGAGGAGGCAAACCCCATAGTCGCATCACTGGGAGACTGCTCCGATGGTACAGATGAGAAATGATGAAGGTCATCAGGATGGAGATGGAGACTCTGGAGAAAAGACGAGAGGATAGAGCTGAAGCCTTTAATTGAGGCTGGCTGGCCATGGGAGGTGGGGGGTGTATCTGGGTCAGGAGCCTTTGTCGCTGTGACAGAGGCTGCAATAAAATGGCCCAGTCTGGTCGTGCCAGCTAACTGGGGGAGAGGCATTCTCCAGGGTTACCTCAGCACACAGAGATGCTCATTAGCCACTTCTTCCCTTTGACCCTAATGGTGAAGAAGAAGGGCTCCCTTTGCTCCATCAGAACCACTGATGTGGAGATGGATGTGTTCTACATACAGAAAACATCTCAAAACCAGTTTTGCAATTGAAAAGAATGTGTCAAGCGTGTGTGTGTGTGTGTGGGGGACATATATGTGTGTATGTGTGCATTCAAGGGAATGACATTTCTCCTTGATCTCCCTGGTACCCGAATTTGTATGCAACAGGAGCTGGGGTGAGGTGAGGTGATTTGCATGGCTATCAGTACTTCATTACATCTATGTTGATATTTTCTCAGTCTCTGTGTATTTAGATTCCAGCAAACAATACAGATAGAAAAGTCTGAGAACTTTTTTTTTTTCCTGATTGGGATGTTAGTTACTTCCAGACTTCAAAATCTCTTATAAGAATATTCTAATCAGCTATAAGTATAGCTCAGTGGTACAGCACTTGCCTACCATGTGAAAAGCACTGAGTTCAAAGCACAATACTGCAAAAAAGAAATGCAATTGAAAGAATGTTTTAAATTCTAGGTTATAAGCCGCTGACTGGGTCTGTTCTGCTCTACTGTCCCCGGATGAAGCAGCTAAGAGTCACGATAACAGATTGTTTTATTTCTATCAAAGGTTCTGTTGTGGGTTGATTGTATTATGGTTTATATATGGTGTCTCCCAAAAGCTCATGTGTCAGACAATGCAAGAAGGTTTGGAGGAGAGATGATTGGGAGATAGCCTTAACTTAATAAGTGAATAAATCCCTGATGAGATTAACTGAGTGGTAACTGGAATCAGGTGGGTTGTGGCTGGAGGAAGGGGTTCATTGAGGGTGTCATTATGGTGCATATATTTTGTACCTGGTGAGTGGAGTCTCTCTCTGCTTCCTGATCATCATGTGAGCTGCTTCCCACTGCCACACTCTTCCACCATGATGTTCAGCCTCACCTGGAGCCCAGAGGAATGGAGCCTATTGTCTATGGATTGAGACCTCTGAAACTGTGAATTCTCAATAAAACTTTTCCTTCTCTACAGTTGTTCTGGTAGTCCCAGCAGGGAAAAAAAAGCTGGCTAAAACAAGTTGTGTCCTCCTAAAAATACATTCAAGTTCTAGCTGTGATTGTGACCTTAGTTGGAAATAAGAGTCTTTGCAGATGTAATCAAGTTAAAATGTGCTCATACTTGATTAGGATCAACCTCAATCCCATGGATGTTGTCTTTATGAGAAGAGGGAGATTCGGACGGAGACACAGGGTGAACCTCAAGTAACCATGGAGGCGGAGTTGGAGAACAGGATCTCTAAGCTGAGGAATGCTGAGAGTTAGAACCACCCCTAAAAAAAGGCAAGGAAGGATCCTTCCTTAGGGACTTTGGAGAAAGTTCTGCTAGCACCTTGGTTTTGTGCTTCTGGCCTCCAGGACTGCAAGACAAGAAATTTATGTTGTTTAAAGGCACCAAGTTTGTAGTGATTTATTACTGAATCCCAAGAAACCAATACATGCCCTAAACCTTTAGCAGGTTTAAGATCTACAATTCCAACCCCCAGGTAGAAATGCAAGAACAACAACCACAGGCAGAGGCGATTTGAAACTTGCATGAGACAGACTTTGAAATCAGGTGAGTCAGAGAGATGGAAGCCTAGCTTCCTATGTATAAATTATGAAGAAAATGGATAATGTTCCTTTATCAGACTGCCTGAAAGTGCAATAGACTGCCTTCTAAGATGAAAAAGAAAATTCTCCATAATTTTCAGGGAAAATGAGGGCAGCCAGATAACCCTCCTGTTATGTGACAGCCTATCACCAAATGAGAGATGGAGAATAATAGGAGAGACAGTGATGATATAAAACGGGTCCCAGACATGGAGCATTGCTGGATTAACTCCAGCAAGCATTTGTGTATGTTGTCATGTCAATAAAATTACTGAAATTGAAACCTGAAATTGAACAGAGTGTGAAAGAAAGAAGATATTACTCCAGGGAACCAGGCAGTAAATATTCACATTAAGAGGGGGTGATATCATGGAAAGTTTCTGTGGCTTGTGATGCTATTGAAGTCCAAACAAAGGGGGTCTAATTTCATTGTTTCCCTCGGTGGTGGTTTTTTTTTTTTTTTTTTTTTTTTTTTTTGAGAACCGGAGCACTTGGTTGTAATGAAATTGGGCTCCTGAGAAGTGGAATCAAAGTTCAGAGATGCGTCAGTGGGTTGGAGTGCATATTCATTTGTTCACAAGCCTTGTGGGGCTGCTTTCTCTCAATTAGGAGCTGTGAGCTTTCTTTGTTCGCCAGCAGGAATCTGATGTGAAGAATAGACAATGAGTTTCCCATTCTTGGACAAGAGAAAAAGCGGAGACTGAACAATGCCTGAGGTCAGTGTGACAGCGTAGCTGGAAATCCACTTCTTGCCTCACCTCTCCTTTGTTCAACTGTGGTATGATGCCTTCTTGTCCCCTTTATGTGCACAGGGCCCACACACCATGTGCCCTCTGCCACCTCTCTTCTTCTGCCATCTTGGGCAAAGGCCAGGGTGCACCATTCCTGTGATGGGGTTTGAGAACTGCTGCAGGCCTGTCTGTTCCTCTTCTCTCATCGAGAAAGCACTTCTGCGGGCTGTTTGCATATCTGTCAGTCTGAGTGCCCAATAGGAAGTTTGAAATCCACACATCCCATGTGGAAGGTGTTGGGAATTCTGGGTCTGGTCTGTCCCCTATAAACAGCTACTGATTCAAAATCGACTGAAAGGTTTTTTTTCCCTAATACCCAAAGAATTGCCAATGTTTCCTTTTGGGATTATTCTTTACTGAAAGAATTTGCAGTCTGCTTTAAATTCTCACATTCTTATAAAAACAAGTCAAAAGGAAACAAAACATAGCATCTAATCCATCACTGGATATATCTATAAAAGGCCCAGAGTTGTCAACTGGAGAGGGAAATCTGTTTTGTCTTTTTGTGGAGATGTTATTAATATGCTGCACTCAAGATCATTGGAATGAATTTTTTACAAAGAAATCGGAGGTATTTCCTAGTATGAACCTTACTTTATAAATGGAAACTGAACCTTGGAGATGTTAAAAAAAAAAAAAAGATAGGTCAAGTTTACAGAGTTAGGATTGGGAGTCAGGTGTCTATCTCTCCCAAACCAAGTGCAAGGGCATGTTATGTCACACTGCTTCTCATGAACTGCAATTTTCAGGGAAGTGTAGGATGTCAAGGTTGGTTTGCTATCTTAGTCAGTTTGGCCTTCTCTTAACAAAATTCCCTAGACCAGGTAGCTTATAAATGATATAAATTTATTTCTAATGGTTCTGGAGGCTGGGAAGTTTAAAATCAAGTTGTTGACAGATTCAGTGTCTTATGAGGGCACCATCTTGCTGTAACCACATGGTAGGAAGGGTTTGGCAGCTCTCTGGGCCTTTTTCATCGCACCAGTCCCAATCATGAGAACTCTGCCCACTTGAACTGACCGCCTCCCAGTAGGCCCCACCTCTTAACACCATCGATTTGGGCATTAGTGTTTCACAATAAACAGGCAGAGCTTAAGATTATCTGACTGAATTCTTACAAAGCAGTAGGAGGTAGTTCCTATTATGATCCTTATTTTATAAATGGAAACTGAGCCTTAGAGATGTTTTAAAAATGGCCAAGTTTACAGAGTTAGAATTGGAAATAGAGAGAAATTGCAAGGGACGCATAGTATGGGTCTGATGGATGGAGAGGGGATAGAAAAGGCGTCAGGCCAGTTAAGCAAAGGAGAGGCAAGGCAAGAAATGGATTTTTAGCTGCATGCCACGCTGACCTCAGTCATGTTCAATCTCAGCTTTCTTTCTTGTCCAAGAATAAGAAACTCATGGCCTATTCTTGACACAGAATTTTGGAGAGACAAAAACACTCAGACATAATAATGTTCCTCAGAGCAACTCTTCAGCCAGTTAGCATCACAAAATTCCACCTCTCCAGATATTCCATACTATATTTTTGATCAGATCTAAGCATTATAAAATAAAATTGTTGTTAAGATTTGAGGTCTGCTCATGTGTAACCTCAATCCATTCATTCTAGCTCTTTCCTCTGGGACCACACAAAAGAATTTCAATGCTTTAGCAGCCTGGGTAGCCCTTTAGGACAGACTTCTCTCTGCAAATCTTCACTTTTTATTCAGTCTTTGAACAAGACCACATCCATGATGGTTTCTAGAAATATTGCTTTTCTTAGAACATGCAGTAGTTTGTTAAAATTCCTTTGTAATTATGCAGAACAGAACTTGGATACAATATTCCAGGTATGATTTGGCCAGAAAATAGCAAAGTAAGAATCTTGCATCTCTCTCTCTCTCTTTTTTTTTAAGCACCTTTGGGTCTAGAGAAGCAGCTTTGATATTGACTAAGTTTCACACAAGATTAACTTGGGTTCTGCTCTGAGTTACAATTTGTGATGACCCAGGTGTACATTTACACTATCAATGTGTAGAGCAATTTTATGAGCAGAGGCCGGGGTGAAAATACTCAGCCCTTTGTGTATTCCATTGACCAAACTTTGTAAAGACATAAATATAGTCCTTAGTTCAAATTGAACTCATTAAAATCCACCATCCCAGTTGGTTTTATAGATGTTGCTGTCTGGATACTTCTCCCCATGGCCCTGTGCCAGCGACTTCCATATAAATCTATAGATGAAACAGTCTTATTGGTTCCAATACATTGGTTAGAACAAACATTCTAATAGATGTGTTTTGGACATAGCTTGTCCAAAATAGGAGCAGGAGCTATTGAGAAGCTTAGAAACCAGTAAGATAAATGCTGTCTCCAATTCAGCATCTCCATCATCATCCAAATGGCAATTAACTCTTTCCTTTGAATCTGCAAAGCAATCTCTTTTCAGAGTAATTTTTTTCTCGTACTCTGGTAGGCCTAGATGGATAATGTCCATGTAGGTTTTTTTTTTAAGTACTTCCAGGAATCTTAGATGAGCGTACTAGTTTCTTTTTTCTTTCTTTCTTTTTTTTTTCCGCGGGGGGGTGGGGAGTAGGATATGGTCTCAGTCCATTCAAATAAAAATAAATAAGCAATAATTAAACATTAATTTACCAGCTTCTCTCTCTCTAATGATCTTGTTTAATCCTCCAACAACCCTGTAAAGTAGATAAATCGTTTTCATTTCATAGGGAAAGATGAAAAACTGAGGTTCAGAAAACTCGAATGACTCTGCCAAGGGAGGAACGAGTGTGGTCAGTCTTTGAATTCTGGTCAGCCGATTCTAGGCGAACTCCATTTCTGCTCTTCTAGATTGCTTTACTCTTCCAAAGAGTAGTCCTCTAAAGGTAGTTTGAAAAGATTTCAATCATTTTCTCCTCAGGGGCAGGCTTTCCCCAGTGGAGTGATCCTGTCATGATATCCAGGAACTAATTCCAGGATTCCTCTTCATCAAGCAGGAATAACAGAAAGTTACTCATCCTCCCACAATTGCTTTACTTAAATAAGAGACTCTTTTGGTTTGACTTTTCTCAAGTTCAATCAAATCAACGATTTTTAAAAATCTGCTTAGAAAAAGGAGGAAATAAAGTGAAACATTTCACTGAGCTATGGGAAGATATTTGTGTTTATTTGCATCAGTCAATTCATATTAATGCTTTTTTTTCTTTTTCTTTTTCTTTCTTTTCTTTTTTTTATACTGGTGATTGAACTTGTGGTGCTGTACCACTGAGCTACATCTCCAGCCTTTTAAATTTTTTTTTTAAATTTTGATACAGCGTCTTGCTAAGTTTCCCAGGCTGGCCTTGAACCTGTGATCCTCCTGCCTCAGCCTCCAGAGTTGCTAGGATTATAGGCACGAGCTACTGAGCCCAGGCATTGTTTTGAGGCAAGATCTTACCATGTTACAGAGGTAGGACTTAAACTCCTGTGGCCAAGCAATCCTCCTGCCTCAATTTTCCAAGTAGGTAGGTGGGACTACAGGTTCAGACCACTGTGCCTGGCTCTAATTCACATGAATATGAATCTTTTGGATTCAAGATTTAAAGTTGGAGGCAAAATGTGTGAAATGATAGTTATTGAGTCTGACTGTACTTCAAAGTAGCAACATTCAAAGAGTTTGTGGTGGAAGGTGTTTCAAATGCCACAGAACATGAAGAAGCTCCAATCTATGGGTTAGGATTCCCTAAGAATCAGGGTATCTTTGCCAGGGTTCTCTAGAGGAACAGAGCTGTATGGGATGGCTTACATGTTCAGAGGCTGGATAATCCCACAATGACTGGTTGCACTCAGGAGAGCTGGAGGAACCAGTAGCTCCTCAGTCCATGAAGCTGGAACCTCAGTGATGTAGCCCAATCAGAAATCAAAGGTCTGGATCTCCCTGGAGATTTGCTGGTGAAAGTCCACATTGAAAAAGTAAAGGAGCAGTAGTCCAAAGTCCCATGTTTGATGGTAGTAGCAAGAGACCCATTTTTATTCCACTTGGGCCCCAATCCTATTGGACAGTACTACCCACATTCAGGGTGAGGCTCTCCCTCAGTTCACTGTCCTACATGCCAATCATTTCTGGAAACACCCCCAAAGACATACCCAGCAGTCTATTAATTCTAGGCGTCTCATTAATCAGGTTGACAATATAGATTAATCATCACAAGGGGTTTTTAACCTTCCAGAGCCAGGCAGTGTGTAAATAAGCTGGGTGTATTTTTTTTTAAATTAAAAAAATTGTCATTAAACCCTCAAAACATAAATTTTACCATCTTAACCATTTTAAGTGCTTCGTTCATTGGTATTAAATACATTTATAATGTTGTACAACCATCACCATCATTCCTCTCTATAATTCTTTTTATCTTGTAAAACTGAAACTTTATAACAATTAAACAATAAGTTCTCATTCTTCCTTTCCCTTAGTCCCTGGCAATCACCATTCTTCTTTCTGTTTCTATGATTTTGACTACTCTAAATATTTCATATAAATGGCATCATACATTATTTGTCTTTTCATGACTGGCTTATTTCACTTAGCATAGAGTTGAGTCTCATTAGCGTTAGAGCATATTGCAGAATTTCCTTTCTTTTTAAGACTGAATGATATTCCACTATATGGTTATACCATGCTTCGCTTAGCCACTCATTTGCCAGTGGACACTTGGGCTGCTTCTCATGGTTTAGCTATTATAAATAAGCCGCTATAAAGATGGGGGTACTACAGATACATCCTCGAAATCCTTTTTTCAATTGTTTTTGGGTGTAGATGCAGAAGTAGTATTGCTAAAACGTGTGATAATTCAATTTTTAAATTTTTGAGGTGGCATATAGGTTTATAGAGAATCACGGTACACAATTTGGACAAAGGCATAAAATTTTTTTTAAACATTTGAGGAACTGAGACTCCAGGACAGATTGGTTCCTGGAGTTCTAATTAATGACCCCTAGCCATGAATGACTGTCTTTGTGAAGAAACACCCTCACTTTAACAGCTTCCTAAAATTCTCAAGTCTTGTGGCTTTTTGGGTGAGTGCTTTGGTGACAATGGTTCAGGTATTCCTCTTATGCCTGATGGAAACTCAGCAATGTCTCTTATTTACTTTCTTTAATATTTTTTTATTATGGGAAACATCTCAAACCCATAAAAAGCAAGAATAATGTTGAACCTCTAGGTATCCATCATCCTGCTCAACAGTTGTGAGCCTATAGCCCATTTTTTAAAATATACCTAAATACTGATCTTGTTCCACTTCCATTATTTCAAAGCAAATTTCAGCCATCATGTCAATTTTTCTATAAATATCTCAGTGTGTATATATATATATATCGCTAAAAGTTAGGGATTCTTTTTTTAAATAAAAAACATAACCAGAATATCATTAATGATTATAATAGTGAAATCTCCTTAATGTCATCAAATATTCAATCAGTGTTCACATTTACTTGGTTATTTCATTCTATTTTTTGCAGCTTGATTCAATCTATAAGGCCCACACACTGCAATTGTTGTTAACAATTATGGTTCAGATATGATGTGTCCCCCAACAGTTCATATGTAAGACAATGCAAGAAGGTTTAGAGGTTACATGATTAAATAACCTAATCAGTGCATTGATTGATCCCTTAATAGGGATTGTCTGGGCGATAATTGAAGGCAGGTAGGAAGTGGCTGGAGAAGATGGGTCACTGGGACATGCCTTTGGGGTTTATATTTTGTTTCTGGTGAGTGGAGCGCTCTGCTTTCTTGTTACCATGTTCTCAGTTGCTATCCTCCTTATGATGTCCTGCTGCATGTCAGATCCAGAGCAATGGAGTTGGTCATCTATGGACTGAGACCTCTGAAACTGTGAGCCTCAAATAAACTTTTCCTCCTCTATGGTGTTCATGTCAGGTCTTCTAATAACAGTGATGAAAAATCTGACTAAAACAATACCTATGATAAGTCTGCTAACCTAAAGATTCCCTTCCATCTCTTGGTCTTTGTTAGTTTCTCTTTTCTTTGTATTTAGTTTTTGAAGGAACTAGATCTGTTTTCTTAAACACTGCCTGGGTTTTGCTAATTGGATCCCATGGCGTCATTTAATGAATTCCTCTAAATTGGTAGTTAGAGCTAAGGGCTTGATTAGATTCAGATTTTATTTATTTATTTATTTTTTGAAAAGAATACTTTATTGTGGAGTTGTATATGTTCATCAGGAGAGCCATGAGGTCCAGGAGTCTCTCCTTGTGATATTAGCAACACTGATGATTTTCATCTAGATACATCAATTCATCCAGGACTTCCAAATATTGATTTTTCTAATTCCATGATTTTTAGTATTTTATGTATAAAAATATGAAGAAAAACTTCTCTCATCATTAGTTTGGTTACTCTGTAGTATAGCTCTTATCAGAGGGGAGAGATAATTGCTTGATATTTTCCCCATATTTACCAGATTTCAGAAAAATAAATTGATTTTCTAATTTTCCATCAGTCACTACTAAATTTACTTTTTTGGTTGTTGTTTCTTCAGTTTTATTTTGGATATATTTAAACACATTTGATATAGTACCACTCCATCAAAATATATCTCTGTCAATGGCCAAATTGTTCTACCTTTGGGTAATAGGAGATATTTCAATTTGGATACTGAGTTCTTTTGACAAAACCCAGTAGTCATTAATACCTCTTTGATTTTCAGTATAATCAGGTTCATCTTCTTAATCATTTCTTATCCCAGAAACTGGATGAGCCATTTCTTTCGGGAGAAATATTTAGAGACCACAGTCTGGATACTAGGGCTACTCATTACCACTGGGCTGGTCATTATTTGTAGATTTTTCAGCATGTAGGTCCTGGAAATATTTACATTTTCAAAATATAAAATTCACCATAAATTCATACTGATACTTCCAATTCAAAAAACAAGATTATGGGAGGAGATCCAAGGGAGACTGCATTCTGTGTTGCTGCGGGATCTGAGATTCAAGTAGTGGGAGTACTGTTTCTCTTCAAGTGATTAGAGGACCTCTGGCACTGCTTCTGTACAGGAATCCTGGCTACCATGCTTGAGCAGGACTCCTGGCTGCCCACCTGCACAGTAATCCCAACTGCTGTTCCCACGCAGGACACTTGTCCACTGCCACATGCAGGACCTCCGGCTGCCACTTCCATGTGGACCCCCATCTATCAATGTGGGGCTCCCCTGGTCACCTCCATCTTGGGACACTGCAACCACTACCATAGTCCCCTACACACAGTAGCCTGCACAGGGTCTGGAGATACAACACTGCACACCACAGAGCTGCATCTCTGAATATGCCACCCACTGCCACCACCCAGCCTGACTGGACCCGACACCCCATATCTTAGAGCAGCCACCTCCATCTTGGTACATCTTTGTCGCCATCTTTAGTTGGGGCAACTGTCAACTTGGGACACCAGCTGGGGCCTAGAAGCAATATCAAGGTATGGATAGTCCCCAACTCCTTCCTCTCCCCAGCAGCCGCTAACCTGGCCAGTCCTTAGCTCGAAAAACCTGGTCCCGATCTGCCCAATACAAAACAGCTCTCTGCAACATGTGCACAGACCCCAGAGCCCAGTCCACAAGACCTCTGGAGAGAAAGGATCCTGAATGGGAAGTAGAAAGGGAGGGGGTGAGTGAGATACAGTTTAAGAGACTAAATTAGAGACCAGGAATTGTGAGGTCTACAGGCAAAATAAGGAGATAAGTCCAGGAGCCCACATCACACAAGGGGCCTCAAAGGAGATACTTACACCAACCTTCCCACTCTAATAACCTTCACCTTCCTGAGGTTGGAGATATCAGCAAACAACAGATAACCCTACCTATTGGATGAGAAGGGAAGCAGAAAAGATACTGATTTCCAACAAAAACAATCCTGTGTCTTCCTTCAAGATTTTTAATTTTTTCTCTTTTCTCATTCTCTCTCTCCTCCTATCTCACATCCCCAATATTTGTGAAACCAAGTAACTTTGCATGAATTAGGCTACTGAGGACTGAGATGTCTGAATAGTATATTACAGTGTGTTGTACATTCTTTTATCTCCTATTTTTACATTTTTATTTTTCTTATTTTTTTTTGTTTTTTGTACTCTATTGTCTTCCCACTTACTTGTCTCCCCAAAATCACTTTCTCTTCTCCTGATACTAACCACCTTCTTTTAATTCCTAGTTCACGCTTCTTAAGATCTAATAACTACATATCCTCATCTACTACCCTCTAAACATCTCATCCTACACCTCACCCCTGGTTTTCTCTTTGTCCACCATCAGAAATTGTACAGTCTTTTTCAAACCTACTATTGATATTGTAGATAATAATTTAATTCACCATTTCTGTATATTGTGACAAAACCATAAATGTCTTAATAGCAGCTATTTGGTGTAAAGCTGTATATTGTTTGTATAGGGATCTGTTAATATTGTTCTCCCACTTAATGGAGAAGTATTGGAATCCTGCAGGGCCACTATCCATCTATAGGGTTAAAAACTCTAACACCTCGGATCCACAGTGCTAGAAGGGAAGGCACACAAACAACATGAAAAAACAAGGGAAGAAAGTGCCCCAAACAAACCAATAACCTACATCATTAGAATCCATGGACAGGACAATAGAAGAAATTACAGAGAAGGAGTTCAGGATATACATAATTAAAATGTTCTGTGAATTAAAAGATGATATAAGAGCGCAAATACAGGCATCAAAAGATCATTTTGATAAAGAGTTATATAAGCAAATACAGGAAACAAAAGATTACTTCAATAAGGAGATAGAGGTTCTTAAAAAAAGAACAGAAATCCTTGAAATAAAAGAAACAATATACTAAATTAAAAACTCTATAGAAAGCACCACCAACAGATTAGATCACTTGAAAGACAAAACCTCAGACAATGAAGACAAAATATATAATATTGAAAAGAATGTTGACCACACAGTGAAGATGGTAAGAAACCATGAAGAGAACATTCAAAAATTATGGGATAACATAAAAAGACCAAATTTAAGAATTATTGAGAAAAGCATAGAGTTACAAACCAAAGGAATGAACAATCTATTCAATGAAATAATTTCAGAAAGTTTTTCGAACATGAAGAATGAATTAGAAAACCAAATATAAGAGACTTACAAGACAGAAATGTACAAAATTACAACAGATTCACATAAAGGCACAGTAAAATGAAAATATCTAGCATACAGAATAAGGAGAGAATTTTAAAAGCCACAAGAGAAAGGAATCAGATTACATATGGGGGAAACCAATTAGGATAACTGCATATTTTTCAACCTAGACCTTCAAGCCAGGAGATCATGGAACAACATATATCAACCTCTGAAAGAAAATGGATACCAATCAAGATTCTTATATCCAGCAAAATTAAGCTTTAGATTTGATGACAAAATTAATACCTTCCATGATTAACAAAAGTTAAAATAATTTACAACTAGAAAGTCTGCACTACACTATCCTTGGCAAAATATTCCAGGAGGAGGAAATGAAAAACAACACTGAAAATCAGCAAAGGGAAGTATTACTTTAAAGGAAAAACCAATAAAAGGAGAAACCAAGTCAAGTTAAATATTAAAAATAAATAAAAATGACTGGGAATACAAATCATGTCTCAATAATAACCCTGAATGTTAATGGCCTAAACTTACCAATCAAAAGACACAGACTGAGAGATTGGATTAAAAAATACCCCCCACAATATTCTGCCTTCAAGAGACTCATCTCATAGGAAAAGACATCCATAGACTGAAGGTGAAACGAGAAAAAAACCATACTATTCACGTGGACTGTGGAAACAAGCAGGGGTTTCCATCATCATATCAAATAAAGTATACTTTAAACCCAAAGTTAATCCAAAGGGATAAAGGACATTTCATATTGCTTAAGGGAACCATACACCAACAAGACATAATAATTATAAATAAATGTGCCCCAAACAATGGAGCATCTATGTTCATCAAACAAACTCTTTCCAAGTTCAAGAGTCGAATAGACCACAACACAATAATTATAATTAATTTTAATACACCTCTTTCACCACTGGATAAATCTTCCAAACAAAAGCTAAGCAAAGAAACTATAGAACTCAATAATGCAATCAATAACTTAGACTCACCAGACATATATAGATATTTCATCTGTCACTGAGGGAATACACTTTCTTCTCAGCAGCACATGGATCCTTCTCTAAAATAGAACATATATTATGCCACAAAGCAACTCTTAGAAAATACAAAAATGTAGAGATACTACCCTGTATCAGATCATAATGGAATGAAATTAGAAATCAATGATAAAATAAAAAATAGAAGCTACTCCAACATCTGGAGACTAAATAATACTCTATTGAATAAACAATGGATTGCAAAAAAAAATATCAAGGAGGAGATTAAAAAATTCTTAGGGGTAAATGAGAACACTGATAGAACATATTCAAATCTCTGGGACACTATGAAGGCAGTACTAAGAGGAAAGTTCATTGCATGGAGTTCATTCCTTAAAAGAAGAAAAAGTCAACAAATAAATCACCTAACATTACATATCAAAGCTCTAGAAAAAGAAGAACACCAAAAGCAGTAGAAGGCAGTAAATAACTAAAATCAGGGCTGAAATCAATGAAATTGAAACAAAAGAAACAAGTGAAAGAATTGACAAAACAAAAAGGTGGTTCTTTGAAAAAATAAATAAAATTGATAAACCCTTAGTGTTGCTAACAAAGATAAGGAGAGATAAAACACAAATTACTAACATACATGATGAATTAGGAAATATCACAAGAGACACTACAGAAATACAGAAGATAATTGGAATTTATTTTGAAAATTTGTACTCCAATAAAATGGAAAATATCAAAGGCATTGACAAATTTCTAGAATTATGTGATTTGCCCAAACTGAATCAGGATGACTTACACAGTTAAACAGATCATTTTCAAGGGATGAAACAGAAGTCTACCAACCAAGAAAAGCCCAGGACCAGATGGATACACAGATGAGTTCTACAAGACCTTCAAAGAAGAACTAATACCAATACTCCTCAAATTATTTCATGAAATAGGAAAAGAGGGAGCACTTCCAAACTCATTCTATGAGGCCAATATCACCCTGATTCCAAAACAGAAAAGGACACATCAAAGAAAGAAAACTTCAGACCAATATCTCTAATAAACATTGATGCAAAAATTCACAATAAAATTCTGGCAAATCAAATACAAAACCATATCAAAAAAATAGTGCACCATGATCAAATGGGGTTCATCCCAGGGATGCAAGGTTGGTTCAACATACAGAAATCAATTAAAGTAATTCATCACTCAATAGACTTAATGATAAGAATCATAAGATTATCTCAATAGATTCAGAAAAAAACATTTGAACAAAATACAGAAGCCTTCATGTTCAAAACACTAAAAAAACCCCAGGGATAATAGGAACATATCTCAACATTGTAAAAGCTATCTATGCCAAGCCCCAAGTCAACATCATTCTAAATGGAGAAAAATTGAAAGCATTATCTCTAAAAACTGGAGCAAGATAGAGATGCCCTCTTTCACCACTTCTATAACATAGTTCTTGAAATTCTAGCCAGAGCAATTAGACAGACAAAAGAAATTAAAAGGATATGGATAGGAAAAGAAGAACTCAAACTATCACTATTTGCCCAAATCATGATTCTATAACTACAGAACCCAAAAATTCCACCAGAAAACTTCTGGAACTAATAAATGAATTCAGTAAAGTAGTAGGATATAAAATCAACCCACAAATCAAAAGCATTTCTGTATATTAGTGACAAATCCTCTGAAACAGAAATGAGAAAAACTACACTATTTATAGTAGCCTCAAAAAAAAAAACTTGGGGATCAGATTAATGAAAGAGGTGAAAGACCTCTACAACAAAAACTACAGAATGCTAAAGAAAGAAATAAAAGAAGACCTTAGAAATGGAAGGATCTGCCTTGTTCTTGGATAGGCAGAATTAAATTTCAAAATGACCATATTACTAAAAGCATTATGCAGATTTAATGTAATACCAATCAAAATCCAAATGACATTCCTCATGAAAATAGTAAAAGCAGTCATGAAATTCATCTGAAAAAATAAGAGACTCAGAATAGCTAAAGCAATCCTTAGCAAGAAGAGTGAAGCAGGTGGCATCACAATACCAGACCTTAGAGCAATAGCAACAAAAACAGCATGGTATTGGCACCAAAAAAGACTAGTAGACCAATGGTATAGGATAGAGTACACAGAGACTAACCCACATAATTTCAGTTATCTTATATTAGACAAAGTGAACAAAAACATATATTGAAGAAAAGATAGCCTCTTTAGCAAATGTTGCTGGGAAAACTGGAAATCTATATGCAGCAAAATGAAATTAATCCCCTCTCACCATGCACAAAACTCAACTCAAAGTGGATCAAGGACCTAGGAATTAAACCAGAGATTCCTGCACCTAACAGAAGAAAAAGTAGGCTCAAATCTTCATCATATTGAATTAGGCCCCAACTTCCTTAATAAAACTCCTATAGAATTAAAATCAAGAATCAATAAATGGGGTGAATTCAAACTAAAAAGCTTCTTCCCAGCAAAAGAAACAATCAGTGAGGTGAATAGAGAACCTACAGGATAGGAGAAAATTTTTACCACACGCACATCAGATAGAGCATTAATCTCTAGGATATATAAAAAACTCAAAAATCTTAACACCAAGAAAACAAATGACCCAATCAATAAATGGGCCAAGGACCTGAACAGACACTTCTTAGAAGATGATATACAATCAATCAACAAATATATGAAAAAATGTTCAACATCTCTAGTAAATAAATGCACATCAACACTATCCTAAGATTTTATCTCACTCCAGTCAGAATGCCAGCTATTATGAATACAAACAACAATAAGTGTTGGCAAAGATGTGGGGAAAAATGTACATTCATACATTCCTGGTGGGACTGCAAATTGGTGCAACCAATCTGGAAAGCAGTATGGAGATTCCTTGGAAAACTGGGAATGGAACCACCATTTGACCCATCTATCCCACTCCTTGATTTGTACCCAAAGGACTTAAAAGCAGCAGACTACAGGGACACAGCCACATCAATGTTTATAGCAGCACAATTTACAATGGCTAAATTGTTGAACCAAACTAGATGCCTTTCAGTAGATGAATGGATAAGAAAATGTGGTATATATACACAATGGAATATTACTCAGCATTAAATGAGAATAAAATCATGGCATTTGCAGGTAAATGGATGGAGTTGGAGAATATTATGCTAAGTGAAGTAAGCCAATTCCCCAAAACCAAGTACCAAATGTTTTCTCTGATATATGGGTTCTAATCCTTATTGAAAGCAGGGGGAAGGAATGGAGGAACTTTAGATAGGACAAAGGGGAGGGAGAGGAAGGGAGGGAACACGGGGGTAGGAAAGATGGTGGAATGAGATTGACATCATTACCCTAAGTACATTTATGAAGACACAAATGGTGTGACTCTACTTTGTGTACAACCAGAGACATGAAAAACTATGCTCTGTATGTATACTACGAATTGAAATGCATTCTGCTGTCATGTATAAAAAATTAGAATAAATAAAAAAATTTTAAAAACAAAAGCAAGTTTATATGATTTCTATTTAACCTTCATGGTCTTATACCTTTTCTCATATTAAAAATCCAAGTTCTAAAAAATGTCAACATAAACATTATTTTATCCTTCAACACACACAAAACAGTCTCAGAATAGCAAAATCAACAATGTAAAACAACCATATGATAATTGGATACAGACTGTTTAGAATATTTTTGCAGTTCTTTTGACTTTAGGCTTTATCCTGCTTAGGATGTGAAGTTGACTGATGTATTTTAAAATATCCTGAAATAGTTTCTCAGAGTGGTTATGCCACCAAATTAGGTTTGTTGGCTTTGCCATGCTTTAGATTTTTAGATAAGTCTCTTTTGAAATTAATTCTTTTTTAAAATCTAATTTTTGTTTATAGAAATGTCTTTGTCAATTTGGATTGATGTCACAAAGTCCTAGAGGCTGGGTGGCTTAGAAACAGCAGCAACTATTCCTCATGGTTCCAGGGTTTGGAAGTTAAAGACCACAATGTCAGCTCGTTTGGGTCTGGTGAGGAGAGACCCTCTTCTAGGTTGCAAAGCTGTCTTCTCATTGTATTCTCACATAGTGGAAAAGCAGGGGAGTTCTCTGGGTTCTCTTCTATGGTCGTTCATTCCATTCATCGAGGCTTTACCCTCATGATCTAGCTGCCTCCCCAAAGCCCCACTTCCTAATACTCTTACATACAGGTATAGGATCTCAACAAGCAAATTTTAGGAAGACACAAATGTTTGTCCCATAGAAACTAGTATCTCATATTCACATGAAAGTTGATTTTCATATTAAATTTTCCTGTTTAGCTTTCAATATAACTTTTGCTTTGGCTTTTCTGAATTCTGGATGCCTGCTCTGTCTTGCCTACTTTGACCACCATTAATTTTCCATGCATCTTTGTTTCCAGCTGAAGACCTCCCTAATTCCTTAAATCTACCTCAGGTTAGCAGTAACACACTTTATGTGCACCAGAAACTCCTGCTTTAAGGTAATGGGTAGGATTTATAGGCAATCACTTAAAACTGAGTATCAGGCATTATATTCTAAAATTAGCCACAGTCCCCAATAGGTTCTGGCCTGTCACCTGTCTTTCTTCCTCCTGAGCCTTCTGTTCTATTTTCTGGCTCCCAAGGTAGAAACCGAAACCTCCCAGTTACTCATTTTTTTTTTTCACAAGAAGAAATAGCTTTATTGGGACTGGCATCTGTAGAAATAAAGTAGTACTTAATATATCAGAACAAGTTAAGTTGAGGAATGCAGATAAGGTGTTTGATATGCAGATACCATTATTAGAAAAATGGACTCCTTTTCCCAGCCGACTCTTCAGCAGGTACAGGAAATGCAAGTCTCTCCTGGGAAAATTGTTTTCCCATCCCTGAGACCTTCTACTGTTACTATTTTAAAACAATGGAAGAGTGTTTCATGGAACAGTGTTCTTCATTCCAGCCATTCATTATGGCAAATAAAAAAAAATCACATTATATTAATCTTAAATTTATCCTTCACATTTAGCTCAAAGGGTAGGGAAAAAAAATAGCCCTCTAATTGGTTCAGGAAGGGGGATGTTTTGCTGGCTCGGGTGCCTTGGTCTCTGTGAGTTTTCTCTGTCTTCATCTTCATTTTCTCTTTCAGTCCTGCCTTGGATTCCAGGTGACTCAGGGATTCACAGAGGGTTTGTCTGTGAGGAGTGTGGTGGGTGTAGCCAGTGTCCAGGGTAGAGGATTTGTAGCTGAGATATTCTGGTTGCAGCCAAGAACAAGGTGGACCCTGAGAGAAAACAAGGCTTCGATGAGGACTCCTAATGAGTTTGTGTAGCAGGGGGAACAAAAATGTCAGAATTGTAGCCTTTCAAGGAGGCAGAGTGGGAGGTATTTGGAGGCCTCCTGAAAGCCTGTCTCCAGCTCCCTTGCCCGGGATGGTAGTGGCTCGGTACGCCTTGCTAAGTTGATGTCTGCACTTGATTCGCCATTACCTTCCTGTCACCTTCTTAAACAGGGCAGTTTGTCTCTCTTCAACCCAAACTAAAGCTCTGGGCCCAGTTTTCATATTCAAAACCCATTGAAGTGTCCTATAAACAGAAGGCCATCTATTCAGGGTTTTTATACTTTCACAGTTCAGAACACTGAATTTAGAAATCACATAGTTCTTGGTTACCAAATCATAGTGCAGTCTGTCCCTTTTCTATCTTCCATAGCCAGACCTCAGGGCTTGTGGGATTGTTTTCCCCCTTCTTTCTTTGTTTTCTCAAGTTATACACACGTTGGAAAAAGTAGACAATAATGTAAAGTCCACAAAGTGTGACAATATCACTGAGGACAAAAATTGGACTCAATGAATTTTTTTTGGCTCCTTCAGTTCTTATTCTAAAACGATAAGCTCTGTCTTTACCTGAAATAGTGTGACACGTTAGAGCTGTCTCAGTTCTGCTAGAGAGTTTTCTTCCATCCTCAATGTCTTGCAAACCCGAAAGAACAATGGGATCTCAGATATCTTAAAGACTGAGTTAATCTTAGTTGGGTACCACAAGGACTGTGCCACCACCCCAAAACTCCCATAACTAAATGCAATGAAAACAAAAAGTGCAAATATAGTGAATAAGCTATGTTCTAAGTAGACAACTGATAAACAAATTGTGTTTGCTTTCCTCTATGCAAAGTGCCAGCCCAATGGGAGGAAAGCCTCCTCTCATCCAAGGGTGTTGGGTGGCAGAGGCCCCAGCCTGGACCCACGCTGTCTAGCCCTTGCAGAATATTGCTATTCTTTGCACCATCCCTCAGTAGCTTGCAGTCCTAAGCCAACAGACACTCAGCCACACTTTGGAGCTCTTGCTCTCTGGGGGACAAATGGACCACAAGTCAGATCCAGAAACATGAGCCAGTGAACCCTATATGGCCCTTGTCTCCTGAACTCTATGGGCAGAGTTCCTGCCAAGTGCATCCTGAGTCTACTTTGATGGAATCATTGCCTGCCTGCCCGCCTGCCTTGTGGAGTTATTTTGCTCTTTGCCACCCAACTCAATAGAGAACAGAGATATTTTGAGGTCAATTTCCCCATCACATTAACAGGCTTTCTCCCCTACCCACTCCCCTCACTCCAGAAGGGTAACTTAGCTCTCACAGGGCAGAGGTGGCATGGTTGTGGGTGAGAAGGTGAGCACATGGAGAAGCCCTCACTTGAAGTCCATTTCTGTAGAGATCTCACTATCTGACCAGTGAGACTCCAATCCCCATGTCACATTGGCTTTCCACATTTCTTTTTGTTTCTCCATCATAATCTCCATAACCATCATATTGTCTTACTATTTTGAAAATAACAAGAAATGTCCCTTACAGGGACTGTGCTCAGGAAGTGATTGTGACCTAACCCTGGTTTATCCTCTCACCGAACTGCCCAAAACATCAGTTTCTGTGGCCTCTAGATGGATAATTATGGAAACCAAATTCATCTTGAGTCTTTTGGTGCCCTTTCCTTTCTCTGCTAGAGGATCCTGATGTCCAGAGCATCTCCTGTCTCTACTCTAAATTTGAATCCTGCTCAGAATCTGGCTCTAGATTCCTGGGTCTCCCTGCAGGGTCTAATTTGTGTTTTTAACTTTTATAGGTTTTATTTAATTCTAGTGACTGTATTTGGGAACCCCAAGCCAGAGTAAATATCTGACATATTTTAATATACCCATAGGACCTATAGAATGAAGTGCTTCTCAGGAGCACTGACCAGGTATCTCTGTGGTGTATGGATTGTCCTGCTGAGATGCCGGCACCTGAATTATAAGGGCATACTCAGAAACAGGATTCTTTGCCACTGTGGTTGTCCCCTCACGTTGCTGAGAAACTCCTGCAGGTTGCCATTTCTGGACTTCATGCGATTACAGCAGGCCAGATGTCCCCATCTGTGACCATGGTTCCTACTTGTAAAACAAAGGCATTTGAGTAGAAAGCTCTCAATGTCTTTTCCAACTTGAACAACCATGTGGTGTTATGATATCTACTTTTGATTTCTCTTTCTGCCCTCCCAAGACCCTATCTGACCACTGCAACTGAACAGAATATAAAAAGTATCCTTCTAAGCCAAATGCAGGAGAAGTTTGGCAGGACCCCTACTGGGGCAAACTGTGTCCCTCAATTGCTCCCTTTGCTTATTATCTGCATTAAAAATCAGAATGCATTTATGGAAGCAGTGTTTGAAGGATTAGCATGGATGCTAGCTGTTAGTGGAAAAGTAAATTAAAACCCCTACATCCTCAACCTAAAGAATCATGGCACACTTATGTATAAGAATACTGTTACTAAAGGAGGTTTGAGAGGAGATAGAGGAGACTGTGTCCTTGTCCTTGGTATATAACAGAGCTCTGTGTAGTTTATCATGAAATTCCCAGGGAATTGATTTGCAGATGAAAGCCCAGAAACACAAAACAGTGGACAGTGGGACTGTCTGCTGAGCAAATTTTGGGGATGAGAGGACCAGGGATGAAAGTCTCTACTGGACATTAGTTACCCAGGAGTTTCTGAAGGGCATCTCTTCCGATGGAGTGTTCTTGCACAATTTCACTTGGTGGCATATCCAAAGCAGCCAATGCTTCTTGCCATTCTAGCAGACTTTTTGCTCTGTGAATAGATGGTTTTGAGGGTGGAGGAAGTAGGGAGTGAAGACCACATTCCTGGTCAGTAGAAAAAAACTCTCAAGATTTGGCCTTGATTGAATGCAGTGCTTGGCATAAATTCCAGGCTGTTCCTGTTAACAAAGATAACAAGTAGGGTCCCTATTCTTTCTTTCAACCCACATTTATGGAGTACTTACTCAGTACTGGCTCTGCTCATGTTGATGTCACTACCTAGCGGGACCCAGGTACATGGGTGTATGGGGGAGGTTCATTGTGACACCATATGCAAGGCTGAGCAAGTTCAACACAGGATGCTGTGGGGACACAGAACGGGGACCTTGTCCTTGCCTGGTCAGTAGGGGAAACCTGGGCAGCCGGCATCTGTTGGGGCAAACACCAGCTCAGTCTCTAAAGAGCTTGTCTGCTTTAGAGACAGCGAGAGGAAGTGAGCAAGAGTGGTCATTTACAATTCTGTCATTCATAAATTTGTCTGAACCTTTTTTGGAAGGCATTTATATTTCCTGCCAGCACCACCTCTTGGGGGTGATGAATTCCAATAAGTTCCAATCCGTTTATTACTCATTGTGAGAAAAATTGCTTCCTTTTATGTCTGGAACTAAACCTGGATCACATTTCACAGGATATCCCCTAGCCACAGAGTCTTGGAATTTGGGAGGACTGTGCCTCGTGGATCCTCAGGGCTCTTGGTTTTGTGTCTCTGGATCCCTTCTCCTCTTGGCCTAAAGAAGATGCTCCCTTAAGCCTCTCTGATGACACAGTTTATCTGTTTCTTCTCAGTATCTTCACTCTTTGTACCTTTCTGGGTTGCAATGGCTAGAACATTCTCAACCTTCCTGTTTCACAGAAAAGCAAAAAAAAAAAAAAAAGAGGCTGTTTTATATAAGAAAAGGAAGTATTTTTACTTTCTGCTTCAGATCATGCACCTTGAGAACACAGGACAATGGAGAAATCCTCTGGGGCAGGGCCCTGCACCCGAAGCATCTTTCCATCCCAGGGCCTTGCCCAGAGACTGCTAGAAGATTGGCAGCCCAGGTGAAGCCCTGAGAAGGGACTGAGTGGATGGATATCCTGAGTACTCTCAGGTGCCTGCCTTTGGTCATGGCTGAGAACCCAGATCCCAGAGCTTTTAGACTATGCTTAGTGTTCTGATATTTTATTTAAAATTTTTATTTCTAACCTTCTTAATCTCTCAACAGATTTGTGTTTCCTCAGTAGCATTGCTCTTTACAGTGGATGAAGTTATTTGCAATGCTTCCTTTACAAAACGATTGTGTTTTTATAATTAAGCAATGGAAAATGTTCATTCATTTGGAGAATATAGAAAGGATAAAGTAAAAATGTAAACTCACCGTAGCTCATTACATTCCTTCCCAGATTTTGCTAGGATACATTACTGATTTTTCTTTTTTAATACTTTTAATCAAATTGGAATCTTCCTGAATATTACACATTGACTCTTTGTCATGTACTATCACATCATGAATATTGTTACATGTTGGGAAATATTCTTTGAAAACATCATTTTCAATAATTTCTGAATAGTCTGTCAAATGGGTATAAATTTGACCAGTTATTCTCCTCTGGACACACCAACAGTTTCCAATATTTGGCTGTCACAGATATTTCTATTTTTCTTAAAAATTTTGACAACCTACTGGTCTGCATCTAATTGTTCAGTGCTGACTAGTTAGGACATAAAATACCTTATTTAACTTGGTGGTCTTCAAAATGGGGTGTGGTCACCCCATATGCAAGGTGACCTCAAGTGTAGAAACAAATTAAAACTCGGATTCTTATTTTCTTTTGGTCTTACACTTTTATAATTTCTACTTTTTAATGCAAATTAAAAAATCGACTTAATATACCAGCAGAACAGAATATGCATGTAATCTATTAGTAATGTCCCCATGCAGAAGGCACAACACTGGTTCTTTTATTAATGATGGGGGATTACAATCAAAATCATTTGGAGACCACTGATCTAAGAAATTTGTAAAATTTTGCTTCTCTTAGAATTCTCCTGAAGACCTGGAATTTTAGGGAAAGCTGGATACTATCAAACACCTAATAGCTTTCAGCTTACTTCTGTCAACAATTGGGTCTCTTCTTCAGCTGTGAGAAGCGATGACAGGGACGTGGCTGTTCTCTCCTTCCTTGAACTGCTATCAGATATTACTCACTCTCTGTGACTTCCTTATGCCATCTCTTCCCTCCAGATAAAAGGGCAGAAGTTATATTTTCCTGCATGGAGCCTGCCTATGTGAATTTCCTCAGTTCCTGAATCCTTCTTATGTAGTTTTGAGGAACTTTCTTTTTTTTCCCCACTTGGAGAACTTCCATAATTCTTTCATCATTTAAAATAATATCCTTTTAAAAGCTCCCTGCTCCACTAACATAAGAAAATAAAAACAAAAGTACACTATTTTTTTTTCAAAAATTTCAGGTCCTTTGTACTTTTATAACCTTTTGTTTTTAATAGTTTTTTGGGGTATCATTTTAATGCACATGAAATTACACATTTTTAACATGAACTGTTTGGTAAGTTTTGATACATGGGTACTCCAGAGAAACCATCAGCGCAAGAAAGTGAACATAATTGTCAACTCTGAAAGTTTCCCCCAAAGGATGAGAGTCTATTCCCATGGTCCACAAGTGACCACTGATGTACTTTATGTCAAAATAGAGAATAATTTACATTTTCTCAAATTTATATAAGTAGAACCAATCATGCAGCATGTATTCTTTTGTGATTGGCTTCTTTAACTTAGCATAATTACTTTGAAATTAAACATTACTAGTTCATTCCTGAATATTGTTGAACAATATCATATGACTCTATTGTAACTTGTTGATTTGTTTTCCTGTTAATAAACATTTGGGGCTTTTACAAATAAAGTAACCATGGACATTTGTTTATAAGTGTTTGTATGGACATGTACTCTCATTTCTCTTGGGTTAATAGAAGAATGGTTAGATCATATAATAAGAGTCTTTTTAGCTTATGAAATTCTAAGCCATTTTCCAAAGTTGTTGTACAACCTCGCCTCCCACCTATAGAATTCCACTGGCTTCATATCCTTGGGAGTACCCAGTGTTTCTAACTTTAACCCTTCTAATAGGTATGTAGAAATATATGTTGAGCACATCTAATGTAAAAATCCAAAATCTGAAACTTTAGAGCACATATATGACACCACATGTGGAAAATTCCACATCTGACCTCATGTGATTGGACTTAGTCAAAAATATCGTTTAAAATCACCTTCAAGCTACGTGTAGAAGGTGTATAGGAAACAAATGCATTTCATGTTTATACTTGGGTCCCTTCCCTAAAGTTATATACATATATATTCCAAAATCCAAAAAGATATGAAATCTGAAATAACTCATATCTGCAGCCTTTTGGATCAAGGATACTCAATCTGTATCTTGTTGTGTTTTGGAAAAATGCATTTCTCTAAGACAAATAATGTTGAACATCTTCACAGGAGCTTGCTTGCTGCCTGGGTAACTTGTTTGTTGATCTCTAGTCTTTTGCCCATGTGAAATACTAAGTTGTTTTCTCTTACTGAGTTTCCAGAGTTCTTTTTATACAGACAATCCTTGTCTTAGGATGGTGTGACTTAAATGTTTTTGACTTCATGATAGTGTAAAAGCAATGTGCAGTCATTAGAAACTATCCTTTGAATGTTGGATTTTGATCTTTTCTTGTATCAGCAATACTGGGCAGCAGGAGTGAGGACCCTCCATCCTGGTGCTGGGGAGCAGCACGGAGCGGTGGCTCCCGGGCCACAGAATTGTCTGGATGGCCGACATTCTGCAATGAACTGTGTGGCTAAGCTGTGTCATTTGGTAGTGTATTAAATGCATCCTCATCTTAACAACATTTTCTATTCATGATGAGCTTCTTGGGATGTTAACCCCATTACAAGATGAGGAGCATTTGTATTCTGAATACAAATCCTTTATCAAATATATGCTTTGCAAATATTTTCTACCAGTCTGTACCTTGTCTTTGGATTCTTTTAACAGTATCCTTTGAAGAACAGAGTTTCAATTTTGATGAAATATAATTTACTGTTTATTTTTCCTTTGTTTGGATTGGGCTTTTGGTGTCATCACTAAGAAATCATTGCCTAATCCAAGGTGACAAAGATCTTCTCCTATGATTTTTTTTTCCTAGAAGTCTTATAGTTTTAGGCTTTCAATTTAGGTCTGTGATCCATTTTGAATTCCTTTTTGTATTGTATTTTTTGGGGTTCTTTTCTTATCTTTACTTATCCTAAAACCATTTTGGAAGATGGTTCTTTCCAATGAAGGGCTCTTCTACTTTTGCAGATGGTTGGTTGTTTATACATGTTTGAGTCTATTTTTGGATTCTCTATTGTGTTCTTCTGATGTCTTTTTTTTTTTTTTTTTTTGGTACCAGGGATTGAACTCAGGGGCACTTGACTACAGAGCCACATACCCAGCCCTTTTTTTTTTTTTTTTGTATTTTATTTAGAGACAGGGTCTCACTGAGTTACTTAGTGCCTTGCTTTTGCTGAGGCTGGCTTTGAACTCTTGATCCTCCTGCCTCAGCCTCCTGAGCTGCTGGGATTACAAGCATGCACCACTGCCCTTGGCCTGATGCTATCTTGAGGCCCATACCACACTGAAGCTTTATAATAATTTTTGAAATTGGGTAGGTTTAGTTCTTGAAGACTTTTTTGACTATTATTGGTTCTTTGCATTCCATATGAATCTTTTTATTTCCAGTTTGTTAATTTCTCCAGAAATCCTGTTGGAATTTTGTTGGGAATACATTGAATCTATAGATCAATTTGGGAGACTTAACATCCAAACAATATATCATTCTCTGTTTTTAGCTCCTCTTCAATTTCTCTCTTTCACTGGTATAGACAGACCTGTAACGTTTCTGTAAGATTTGTCCCTAAATAGTGACTATTTTTGACGCTAATCCATGTGGTTTTGTCTTTCTAATTTCAATTTGTGATTGTTGCTAGAAAATAGAAGATTAATTTTTATACATTGATTTTATATCCCAAAATGTTCTTAACTCACTCATTAGTTCTAATATCTTTTTTGGGGTAGAATCCATTGAATTTTCTGTGTAAATGATCATGTTATCTGTAAATAAATACAGTTTTAGTTCTTTTCTCATCTGAATGTCTTTATTTCTTCCTACCTTATAGAACTGGATAGAATCTTTTGGAAAACATTGAAAATGTAGTGAGGCTGGATATCTTTGTCTTATTGTCAATTTTAACTAAAACATTCAGTACTTCATAATTATGTTATTAGCTGTAGATTTTCATATCTGTCCCTTATCAAATTAAGGACGTTCCTTTCTAGTCATAGTTTGCTGAGAGGTTTTATCAGGAATGGTGGTTTAGTTTTGTCAAATGCTTTTTCTGCATTAACTGAAATGATCAGATAGTTTTACTTTTTGACTTGTTAATATGGTGATTTATATTGATTTTTTAAAATGTTAAACCAGCCAAGTCTTTCTGGGACAGACAATGCTTAGTCAGGATGTATTATCCTTTCTGAATATTTTTGGATTTGATTTGTAAAAATTTTGTTGAAATCATTTGCATCTGTATTCATGAGATCTGTTAGCCTCAAGTTTTTTTTTTTTTTTATAATATCTTCGTCTTTAGTATTAGGTTGATGCAGACTTCATGGAAGTTTTTAGATGTTATTTTATTCCTAATTATTTTTTTTCCTTGAATGTATTTGGTACAATTCACCAGCTGTATATCCTTGGAATTTTCTTTGAAGTGTTTTAAACTATAATTATTTTTTTAAACTATAATTATTTAGTACAGATGGAACTATTCAGGCTATTTCTTCATGAGTAAGCTTTGATAGTTTTTATCTTACAAGAATTTTGTCTATTTTGCCCAAGTAGTCAAATATATTAGCAAGAGAATATTCATACTGTACCTTTTAATCCTTTTAATATCTGTAGAATTTGTAGTGATTTTACCTCCTTCATTACTGTTATTGATAGTTTGGTTTTTTCTTTCTCTTTTACTGATTAGTCTGGCTAAAAGTTTATCAGTCTGCTCAAGAACTAGCTTTTAACTCCATTGTTTTTATTTTTTCAGTGTTGTATTTACTTTCTTTTTTTAAGAGAGAGAGAGATAGATAATTTTTTAATATTTATTTTTCAGTTTTCGGGGGATACAACATCTTTATTTTATGTGGTGCTGAGGATCGAACCCAGTGCTCCGTGCATGCTTGGTGAGCGCGCTATCTCTTGAGCCACATCCCTAGCCCCTGTATTTACTTTCTTTTCCATTGATATTTACTTTTACAATTATTGTTTCCTTTCTCCAGTTTATATTTGGTGTAATTTCTTTTCCTTGTCCAGCTTGTTAGGGTAGATGCCCAGGTCACTGAATGAAGATTTGTCCTTCTAACATAGTCATTTATTGCTATAATTTTTCTACCAAGTACAGTCTTCACATCTAAACAATATATAGCAGTGTCTCATAGATTTTTATATATTGTGTTTTTCATTTAATCTCACCTTAAAATAATTTTAATTACATTTTTAAATTTTCTCTTTGATTCATGGATTATTTAGAAGTATAAGTTTTCAAACATTTGTTGATTTTTTTATTGCATTCATTTAAATTCCCTGAGGCTTGTTTAATGCTACAGAATATAGTTTATCTTGGTAAATGTTTCATTTACACTTGGAAAAGAATTGTTTTCTGTAGTGGCTGGGTGGGGATTAGTCTACAAATACCAGTTAGGTCAAGTTGGTTGATACTGTTGAAGTTCCATATTCCTGAATGATTTTCTGTCTCTTTTCTCAATCAAATGTTGACAGAGGAGTATTGAGATCGCCAACAATAAATTGTGACTTGTCCATTTTTCCTTGAAATTCGATTACTTTTTGCTTCATGCTTTTTAAAGTTCTGTTTGAAGTTTAAGGGAAAAAAAGGCTCTTTAATACATGCTAATGACCTCTTGATCCTTTCTTGATCCTTTGTTGGGTGCTGAATATTGGGTATTCCTACAAATACCCTGAGTCTTTGTGATGGGATGCATTTAAGTTACTTGGAAGCCATTTGATTGTTTAAGTTCTTGCTCTTCATATTTGTTGGGTGAGACCAGAGCTGTGTTTAGTCTAGGGGCAATTATGCGCCACTACTGAGGCAAGCCCTTTCGAGGACTCTGCCTCATATGCTGGGGATCACAATGTTTTCCAGGCTTGTTGGTGGGGAAGGTGCTACTTCTGGCTTCATGTGAACACCAGACACTGTTCCCTTCAGTCCTGTCTGGCAGTTCATTTTCTAGACTTGGGTAGTTTCTTCACATGCTTGTGCTGACCAGTGTTCCTTTGAATAAGTGAGGGGAATTCTTGCAGATCCTTGGGGTTCTCTCTCTTCTGTCTTATGAACTCCAGCAGTCTGGTTTCCCCAGGCTTTCAGTTCTGTATCCTACGCTCAGGAAGTCCTCTGGACTCTGCTAGTATCCCCTTTCTTACTCCCTGCTCTGGAAACATCCTCAAGGCAGTGAGCTGCAGCAATTGCAAAGGCCCCTCCCCTTATTTGTTCCCTGACTCAGGGATCACTGTCCATGTATCCATTGTCTTGTTTGATAGCCAAAGTCTTGAAAACTTTCCTTTCATGCATTTTTTTTTTAAGTTTTACCCAGTTTTTGATTGTTTGTTTTGGACTAGAAGGGGGAAAAAAAAATCCAGTCCCTTTTATTTCATCTCAGCCAGATGTGGAAAAACCATAAGTAGTTTTTTGATTCAACTTAAGTTTGTCAGCCTGCTTCTAGATCAATTCAGTTTTGCAGAATTTAAATTTTACAGTTCAAGTAAGATAATTATCCACTAAGTTTTATTTTTCTAAATCGGGTTTATTGAGGACTAAGCTACATACAATAAAAGCCCATCCTTTAATTGATCATTTTAATGAGTTTTGAGAGAATTGCTCATCTGCTTAACCCCATTCAAGATACAGAACATTTCTTTCAACCCCTCAAATTCCTTCCCATGAAGTTTTAATGTGCAATTGTGAGATGTCAGTTGAACTCTATGCATTGACCTTTGAGGTAGGGAAGGGAGATGCCCAATTGGGCTGCCTCTGCTTCTTGGTTTGGCTCTGGAAACCATTCTATGCTGTTTGCTCCTTCACCAAGGTAGCCACATCCATGTGTAATGCTTGCAGATGTCCCTCTAGGCTCTCCTTATATTAGGTCCAAATGAATCGCTGAACCTTAGGAATAGGGTGATTTTCATAAGCAGGTAAGGCTCAACAGAATAAGGTATGGTTTTGAGAACTCATTTGTCCTCCCTTGACAGTCAGACCATACCTCAGACTACAATACAGCTTCTACCTTGGGTCTCTGGGGACCTTTACTTATGAGCCTCTTGAGGTTATTTGTTACACAGCATTATTGCCACAATAACTAGCTGATACATGGTGTTTGTTAAAAGGACCCCATTTTGCTTTCAAAAAATGTTGTGCTGATGTTTATGCTGCACAAAACTTGCCAAACTGAGTATCATCTTTATTTTTAACGTTTGAAAGTAGGCTAAGCCATACTTTCATTATTGTTTTGTTTCTCAAAACCCTCCCTGAACTTCCCAGGCACCTGTGAGCCATGCTGGTGCGAAGCATTAACTAGTCTCATTTCCCTTCTAGTGGGGTGCACCAGAGGGAACCCTATGCAGCAGCTGCATGTGGAAGAAGCCAAAGTCTGAAGTTGACAGCAAATCATAAAGTCCCTGGGGTTGAGCACGATTTAAATAGATTAACTTGTTTCTAAACATTCATGTGTTTCTTTTTTGACTCCTTCTCCTACATTGGCAATCTCATCTTTGCAGTTCCACAATTTTTCTAGTGTTTCTCATGTGCCAGGCACTGTGCCAGCCACATCAGATTCTGCATCATCCAACAAGCATGTGTGGCTTTGTGTCCCTGCATTCTTCTTGCTATTGTCCAGCTTCGATCCTCACCCGGGTCACTATGTTGCTTTCTGCATCTCTCCTAGCCTATTAGGGACCTGGAGGCTCCTAGGCAAACAGTCCCTCACCTGGTGCATTGAAATACAGCAGCAATAGCAGTCCTGCTGTGAGGAGCCAGATGGAGGGAGGAGGACACTATGCCTCACCATTGTTTTAATTGGAAGGTTGGATATTTTTCCATATTATTATTTGCTAGGTAATTGAATTTATATGAATTTTTCAGCTCATGTCCTTTGCCTACTTATCTTTTGAGGTCTCTATGTAAAAGAAATCAATTTATATGAATTCTTTATGTAACAGAGATATTAAACCATTTCTGCATTGTTTGCTGCAAAATTCTTCCTCTGTCTGATATTTGCTTGTTACCTTGGCTTTTGCTATACGTATAATAAGATGTTTCCTGAGTGTAAGGTTTACACCCGTAAATAAGAAGGGCTGTATTTAAATGTATGTACCTTTGTCTTATCTTTACATAGCCCATAATATGTTTTCTCAGACAGTGTAAGCCTCACTCTGGAATGCTCAGATTAGCGGCCAAGGATGTATCAGGGGGAGGGAGAAATTGGATCCTTCTGTGACACGAATTGCTAATGACATTTTCTCCCTGATAAAGACTCCAGGTCCACTCTTCATTTATGAATTCTAAAATATTTATTGAGCATCTACTCCATGCCAGGCACCACAGTCTGGGACATTCTGGGCCCTTGTTTAATGATCACTGTGATGTAATTGAAGTTTGATGAGATGGATGAACTATATCAGCAAAGTTGAGTATTACTTTAACCACATTCTTTGAGTTATTCACTTCAGGGTCTATGGAGCCGGTCTTGTATGAGCAAGACAGATATTGTCCCTGCCCTCCAGGGTTTCACAGAAGATTGGAGAAAGCAGACAAGTGAAAAACAATTACATTGAAGTGCTTAAGAACTGTGATAGAGGCCAGGGGGTGGGGGTCTTGCAAATATAGAGCAGGGTACCTAGCCAGACTTTAGGGACAAGGAAAATCTTCCTGGAGGAAGTGACATCTGGACTTGGGGAATGACTAAGAATGGTTAAGAGAAGAGGGTCAGAGGCCAGAGCGTTCTTGTGAGGGCAACAGCTCATTAAAGTCCTGGGGGTGAGAGAAAAATGCGTGTTTTTGAGAATCTAAGGTGCTGAAAAGTGTATGCTAGAGATAATGTCTGAGAAATGACCAGATATTACCTATATTAGTCCTTGGATTATCTGGATCCTCTTTCTTTTTATTCCCTTATCCTTTGTCAAATATGACACCATTATCCTTTGCTGATGAAAAGGGGTAGGCTTGCAAATCAAGACAGTTCTTGTTCCCTGTTCTGCTATGAAGCAGCATCATGGCTTTGGTGAGATGGTCCTGCTCTGGGCTTCCGTTTCCTGTTCTGTGAAAACAGGGAACCAGGAAGACTCATGTCCTGATTGATATGACTTACTGCAGCTGCATTTACTGACTTTGAGTCACAGTTGTCCAGTGGCACTGGGACCTGTTTCCTTTCCATTCATCCTGAATGTGTCTAATGTGCCAGGGAGACACTTAAATCCGAGACCACTCACAAATAGCCAGAGTCCCAAAAAAGTTTTTTTTTTTCTCAAGCCCAGTGAACCAAATCGCCCCCCAGCTAGAATCTGAGCAGTACTTACCCCCCAGCTCTACCCTGTGGGCTATCGATTTCCAGACAGGAAGTCAAGCTAATGAGTCAGAGCTCCTGGAGGGCACACAGGAACTGTTTGGGGGATTTTCCAGGCAGTGCCTAGTACATTATGGGCCCTCAGTTAATATTCATTGAAGTTTCATTGAGGTTTGATGAGATGGATGAACCATACAATATGTCAATAAAGTTAAGTATTACCCTAACCACATTCTTAAAGTTATTAAAAATGTCAAGAGCAAGGTGATTTATTTCCTCATTCTATGGAAATATTGCAAAGACAGTATGTATAAAAAACGTGCAGGGCTTAAATGATAATGATTTATCTTTCTGGCTCCATTTTAGAGTTTAGCATCAGTGATGTTTGGTGCCATTGTACCTTTAAGATCTTTGGCCTTTTGACACCATTTTTGTTCCTAAGAGCAAGGGAGATGGCAGTCTAGGCTGGAGGCTCAGAAGCTGATGCAAATTCATTCCCCAGCTGCCTCTTGTCTGTGGATGATCCCCCGGCAGCTGCCTAAGTGTGACCTTTTACATTTGACATCATTGCCCTTGAGTAATAGGCACTTTAGCAGGGGGATGATAAAGCTCTGGCCCTGATCTAAGACCTGAAAAATGTGCTTCCCTCTCTGACATGTGCATCTCCCGGGAGAGTTATAAGCAACAACAATAACGGGAGCTCAGGAAGGAGCGGGAATTAGAATTATTTGCCTGGGAATTTGTGTTCACATTGAAATCAGTTGCGGCAGGGCCTGCTGTGGAGTGGGGGCTTTGAGATTCTCCATCATGGGACCTAGCCACAGCTTCTCTAAGGACATGGGAGGAAATATCCAGGCTCAGTTTATGTCCCTAAGATGCCCATTCCGTGGGGGCCGGGTCTGCACCCACAGAACTGCACAGCTACAGTCCTGACATGTGCTTGGGGAAAAAAAATGATTTTGATGCTGTATAATAACTACGTGATTAAAAACCACGTGAAAAAAATGACAACAGTTAAAACAAAAACTAGCCTTGCCAGCTCCTGTGCAGCTTCAGCAAGGCCTCCTCCCTCCGGGCCCCTCCCCAGCTGCTCTCGGGCGCCCCCTCTTTCACGAGGTCCTCTGCACGCCTGCAGCAGCCCGAGGCTTTGTGTGCGCAGCGCTCCCGCCTCCTGCCTTCCCTAGGACCAGAGCAGCGCTCCATACCGCTCTTGGCCTCTGGGGGGCACCAGAGCTCGCACAGAACAAGCTGGAGCTTTCTTGAGACAAAAGAGGAGGATTTTGGCTGCCAATTTGTCTTAACATTGTGTAAGGTCTGTCTCAGGCAGAGGAGGCCATACACGGACCCGAATCAGGGTGTGCATTGTTCTCCGGGCTGTTTTGCTACTGGCTGGGGTGGGGATTGATGCTGGTCCACGCCCCGGTGATGCGGAGCCTGCTTCTGGTGTCTTCTGCATCTGACAAGTCCACCCTTGTCCGGGTGAGTGGCTAAGGGAAGAGGTCCCTGGAGGATGACCTAATAAGATAGGTGGCTTCCCTTCACCCTGCCCCACGCTGCTGCGAGGGAGCTGCCCTCATCCCGGAAACAAAAGGTGCCCTAGAAGCGGGTGGCAAGTGAAGGTGACAGAAAAAAAAAAAAAAAAAAAACGGAACAGGAAGACAGAAAGAAAAAGAAAGAATCCGAGCTAGGGGCAAAGTCAAGAATGAGCCAGAGAACAGCTAATGTATGGAGATTGTTCTCACCAGTGTTATGGGTTTTGGAGCAAAACAATTTGTAGGAAGCAAACTTCCCCAAATGTGAGTACTTAATAAAGAAGAAAACAGAAGGATTGATAATGGAAATTAGGCTAATGAAAAAACAAGCTGCTTAAAAAATGGGCTCCTCTCGCAGTCCGTTATTTTTAACTTAGTGGCAATTTGCATACTAGTTAATTTGCATATATTAAATACTGCTCCCCTTCTCCTTCCCACCTCCTCCACTTCAGAATAACATTTCATTACGGTGCTGCTGGGCCCGAGGACTCGGAGGCTCTGGAGAGTTTATTAATTTATCCAACACATGCTGTGTACATTTTTATCACTTGCCGCACAGTGGACCCGGTATCTTTGAAGTCATTAACAAGACGAGGGGTGTTCTGCTCGAGGTATTCAAAAGACAGCCGAGAAAAAGCAAGCCTGCAAAAAATGTACGAGAAAAAAAAACAAAAACAGGAAAAGATCGTGTTTGGTTTATGTTCTTTCTAGGAAGACAAAACTGAGCAGTGGATGATTCTCTCATTTGCAACAGAGCCTACGTGTTGTTTATTTATTTTAATTTCAAAAAAGAAATGCAGTTGATTCCCCGTGGGACTCAGATGCTTAGAAAGAACTGGCCACAGAGTGGTACTCCTCCTGCTCCTGCCCACGCTGAAAGGCAGGAAAGAGAGGAGAGAGAGAGAGAGAGAGAGGCTTCTTTGGGGAGCCTCCAGCCACTACTGGTGAGATTAAGGAGCCAGGGGGCGAGGGCCATGGCACCCTCTCTTCTGTGTTCCCCTGGGGCCAACTGGCCCATCCCTGGACTGTTCCTCCTCCTCCTCATGCCCTCTCTCAGGTGGCCCTCTCACCATTCTCCCTTACAGCTTCTGCCATGATGGAAATTTCTACCTTGAGCTCTCAGTTGCTTAGTTAAATACTCTGTAGTGGATCACACCACCTCCCATGTGAATAGAGGGACAGCCACATGCCAATAAGCAGGCTTTAAAGAGTGACCAGTCCCTGGCTCACCTGCAGGAATCCTGTGTCATTTTCCAACTCCATCCTACCCATTTGGCTATTAGCTCCTTTTTTACTTCCCAGATGATTCGGGTTGTAAAGAAGCCTGTGCATTTGCCTAAAGCGTATAGAGTTTTCTCTAGATGCCAATGCAAATTAAAATCAAGCTAATCACTTTATTCAACCATTTATCAAATATTTATTGAATACCTACTCTGTGCCGGACATTCCAAGCACTGAGGACATGGAGACTGACATAGAAACCCATAAATGATAAATAAGTGATACTGTTCTAGAGTCAAAATGGCTAAGCAGAGTGGGGAAGACCGGGTAGTGTCACTGACCCGAGGAAGCAAGCACTACTTTAGTGGAGGCCATCAGGGACAACCTCTTTGAGGACCTGACCTTTGAGCTATAAAAAAGGAGAACCCAAGAAAGGCAGAATTTATTCAGAGTCTGGTGGCCAGATCTGTGCTTGCCTTAGTCCTAGCTGAGCTTCGGTTTTCCTGATTTTCACTGGGCTGGAAGAATCTGCCAATCCCAATGTGTTTGTTGACATTTGGTTCCCAAGTGTGAACTGTCCTGATGAAGAGCAGCAGTTCTTACACCATTAAGACAATCTCTTAGGCAGAATTAGCAAGGTCCAGACTGTCTCCAGACACATACTCCTTTGGGGGAGGCAGTGATGGGCAGTGGTTATCGTATCAGACACCTTGGATTTAAATCTGGCTAGATTTATGGCCTTGTGTAAATTACATCAGGCCCTTTAGTTTTCCAAACTGTAAAGTGTGCGAAATAAATGTAGAAGACTACATTATGTTAAAAATAATCTCAATACCTCAAGATAAGGAGAATGGGATGCGGGTTGGGAGGCTGGAGAATTCTTGTGTGTGGTTCTAAATAGAAAAGAATCCTAAAGCAGTCTAAGCCCCTATGGCTTAATCAGGCAGCCTTGGATTTAAATCTTGTTCCCCCTGCTTATCAACATTACTCTTCTTGAATAAGTTATTTAATCTGGTTATGACTCAGTTGGCTGATTTGTAATATGGGGCTGGGGATAATAATCACGTCTACCTTATTCGCCATTGATCAGGAGGAATGAGCCAATATCTGTAAAACACTGGACACATAAATGTTAGCTGCTCTATTTAGTATTATTTCACTGACCCGGCCTGGGGCAATAAGTAGTTTGATACCCTTGATTAGTAAGAGATGGTTACATTCTTCAAAAAAAAGTCATTTTTTTTCCCCCAAATTATTCCCAAACTGGCTGCTATGGTGTCATTTCAGTGTAATTCTCTCCGTTACCAATGTCTTTACTCTGGTCTAACTCAATGTCTTCCCTCTCCAGGGAAGCTGCAATGGCTCTCACTTGTCTCTCCACACCAACTGCTGCCCTCCTCCTAGCCCCTTGTCACACAGCAGACAGGCCATCTCTGTGGAACATCTATCAGCCATTCAATGGGGTCTGTTCACCCCTATGATAAAATTCAAACTCCTCACCATGGCCTCTAAAACTTTAGTTGCCCTGGGCCTTGCTATGTCTCCAACCCTAACCCCCTTGCCTGCCTACCTTTGGGTCTGCAGGCTTTAATACTTCTCATGCTTTAAATATCCTTCCCTCTGTACTTTGCCAGGCTGATATATCAGTGAGGGATTTCATTTGACTATGAATAACAGAAAATTCTGGCAATTGTGACTTTCATACGTGCAGATTTATGTTTTTGTCATCCAACTAGAAATCTGTAAAAATTGGTATTATTTATTGGCTCAAAACCAACAGGGAGAAACTCCCTGAGATTCTCTGTCTTAGCTGGACCTTTATGGTTGCAAGATGGCTGCCAATGGCCCAGCCATCGTACCTGTATTTTACTCATGAAGAAGGTGCTGACAGGCAGTAAGAAAGAGAAGTCCTTATATTAGGGAAGCAACACTTTTTTCTAAATCACACTTTACATCTCACTGGCCAGAACATTTTCACAGTAACTATCCTTTGCTCTCAAGAAAGTTGGGGTATATGTGTTTTAGCTAAATCCATTGCACTGTGACCACAAAGAAAATTGTGGCTGTAGATTTATCTGGGTAAGCCATTGCTCTCAACAAAATAAGAGAGTGGGAAGATATTATGTTGGCAACCAGTGGTGTCTTTCATATCTGGCTCCTAGGTTTTTAGGTTTCATGTTACCCATTTTCTCCTGTGAACATCTTGTCTAAGTAGAAACTGCCTCCCATGTTATTCTCTGTCACAAGACTGTTCTTCCCTCTGTTTTCTAATGTAATCATTTAATTCTTCATTTATTTGTCATATATCTTACTATGGGCACCATCAGAATGACAGGGGTCACGTCTGCTTGGTTTGACATCAAACCCCTAGAACTCAGCTCAGAGAAGAGTGTGCAGGGGTTTCACAAGAAACTATTCATTGACTGAATGAGTGAGTCAGTTAATGAATGAATATAGGATACCTCTTGGACTTTGAGAAAATTCTCCCCAATCAAGGGGAAATCCCCCAAAATAGAATTACTAAATAGAACTGAACATAATAAACTAATGTTAATAGTGACTTTGCCAAATTAACAAATGACTAAACATGTCCAGAAAATGAATCATGGCATTCTTATTCTTACATATTACCATGAGTGCTTAGTCCTGGTCAGTTGATAAATTTTAGCTGGTTAAGTTGGGCAGTGGGACCAATAGTAGAGATGTTCAGAATGATGTAGGAGATGTGGGGTCATTTGAGTCACATTATTGCCAACATTTGAGTTGGGAGCATGCTGCATGATAATTGTTTTCTCTTATCCTTAAAAAATCAAAACAAGGCCACTGTGTATCATTTCTTCTACATTACATGTGTCAAATAACTATATCCTCAAAAACAATACAAAGAAGGACACTGAATCATGGCATTCCTATTCTTACATATTCTTATTCTTACATTCTTATTCTTACTGAGGTCCAGGGAAGCTATTGGTTAAAGAGTGGTGATGGAGCCTGAGCTCAAGCTGGAGAGCCTGTACTCTGGCCTATATTATGTTGTGTGCTCACTATTTTAATTGAGTGCAGGATTATTTAGGGTAAATTGATTAGAGCAAATGGAAGCCCATATTGTATTACACCTTCGTCTTTTATGAATGTCAGCTTCTAGGCAGAAGGGCACAAATTGCCTCTGGTGAACTTGTGCAAAGACAAGGGCTTCAGGAAGTGGGGGTGCTTCTTGGGAAGCCTGGACCAGCTGATGGCCGTGCTTTTCCAGCCTTTTGATCTGTGGTTCTGGAGTTATCACCCTGACTTTAATTTCAAGGTCAGTTCCCTGCACTGTTGTAATCTGTCTTCTCTAAAGGCATATTCATATTGCTAATCGAAGCCCTATGGAGTGACATTTCCTTCCCTGAGAGTTGCTGCAAAGTAGACTGAATGAAATTCTGCAACTAATTGAAGAATGGTGTGGGATGAAAGCCTGGTGGATTCAGACTACTCGAGTTGGAAAAGGCTCCAGCGGGGAAGGAATGGGCCGGAGAGTGGTATAGACCTGAATTCTAATCCTGGTTCTGCCATTTGTCAGTCTTGTGACCTTGAGCAGGTTCCCTCAACCCTCTGTTACCTCGGTTACTTCCTATTTAAAAAGGATGAATCCATCTCACAGGGAAGAATTGTGAGGATTTCATGTGATGATATGTGTCCAAAGCCCCAGTGCAGTGACAGTCACAGAGTCAGGGTTCAACCTCTGCTAATTCCTTTCCCCTCCCGGAGGCCGTCTGGTTCACTTAGACACAACTCTTATAAATCTTTACAAAGAAGACTCTTGTTTCTGCCCAGCATCAGGGAGGAGAGGCTGATCCCTCCTGGCTGTCCATCTTAATTTCTCATCTTCCATAAAATGCACCATGTTCCGTGGGGCACCTCACAGTTCAATGGACATGCAGGGCTGAGTCCTGAGGACATGAGGAGAGTCCATGAGAAGGTCACCGAGAAGCCCAAAAGTTTGACTAAGAAGACCCTTGAGAAAAACTAGATACTGAAGTCACCTTAGGTGAATCCTCAGGCCTGGTGGGAAGCATTTAAGAAGAGCACAATGTCCATGGGTAGGCCTTCATCTGGGGTTGGAAGGCCTGAGAATGTATGGATCCACCATAAAGAGATCTCGAGGCAGCAGAACAACGCTGCTCAACCCCACAGCCATCCCCTGAGCACCTGCCCAGCAGTGCCCAAGCTGTAGGTCCTGGCTTGGATCACTCCTGTTTCATAAGCCAGGCCTGAGCCTTCTTTTTGTGGCCCGTTCCACACTTGACTCTGTGATTCTTCTTGTTCTGGAATCTTATCTGGAAAACTGCAATCTTAGGATTCCTCATCTAAGGTTGAACAAAAGTTGGCTTCCTTTTTTTAGTTTATACCTACTGGCTCTAGCCCTGTCTCTAGGATTCACAGGATAAGAATATTTCTTCTTTCTGTGACAGTTTTTCAGATATTTAAAGACAGAGATCATCAAGCATCTCCAGTGTCTTCATTTATAATTTAATTAACACAATTCCCAGCTCTCTTTCCATTTTCTTCCCCTGCCTGTGGTAGTCAAGGACCCTTTAAAATGACAGATCTGACAACCAGCAGGTGAAGCAGACAGGAACTAGTTACCGCCAGAAAGTGGTGACTTTTCTAGATTCTTCTGCATTCTTTGACTAATGTTCTACAGAGTGAAACCAAGCCAGCACCTAAACTCAGTCCCAAGCCTTCCCCTCCCAAGTTGCTATCAAAGCATGTCACTGTGACCTCGATTTGTGCACTGGTACTTTGAATAAGATGGCACAATTTTTGAAACACCTGTTGAAGTAACATCTGGTTGGGTTTGAGCCCATGTACCTGCCTGTCAACACAGCTTCTGACCTGTGGCTTCTGCCATCCCACTCCTTAGCTTCTCCCCCAGCCTCAAGCCATTTGGATGGGATAGACAGGCTCCAGGGGACAAAATGTAATAACACTTGGTCAACATTTTGGACTGGGTAAAACAGAGGTCCACATTTAGGACTATATCATCTATTAATCATATTCCAAATTTATTCAACCAGCTACATATCTACTGAATGATACTATCACGAGGCCTCACATCTCTGTAATTGATTCACAACGATATTACAGGAAACTCCACCAAAGACATTGCTAAAATTGGTAGGCAGCCTACTCTCCTGCATCTCCTGAATTCTCCATTGTGGTCCTCTCACCGATCAGCTTGGCTAATGTAGCTTCTTCTTAGTGAGTCTAAGTTGGCCCTGGGGAAAGTGTTTCTCTGTAGGGGTCACACTCCCTCTATGACACAGTTTGTCCCAATTTTCTTGGGAACACTGCACTTTTTGAAAATCAGAACCAGCCTTCTTTCCAAAAGATATTAAATAGACAAGGATGGGGCAAAGGAGACCAAGATTAAACTTGATAGGAATGACTTAGAATAATTCTCTGAGCAGACATTGTGCTAAGAATTCTAAAAATGACATGATGTCACTTGCAAAATTATTAATCATTTGTTATATATATTTGATAATTTTTCTTTGTTGACCTGGAGGCAGAGGTATGGATGAGGATGCAGAATAGCAACGGGATTGCTGTCGAGAAGGAACCAAAGCCTGGGTTTTATCGGTGGCCCTACTGCTGCACACCAGTTTGATTGGCATGTTATTCTGTGATAGTCTTTTTCTCTCTGAGGCTTCAAAGGCGGGTGGGAAAACATTCCAACCCCATCTGATGGAGTCATTGTGAGGACTGGGGTGAATGTAGCATTGCAAGAGTAAGAGGCGATTACTAGGACTTCTGGAAGAGGTCAGGTATCCTAATGGAATCCATGGCTGTCAGGCCCGTGACTGCAGCTGCAAGTGCTGTGAGATGTTGGAAGCACAAGCTATTTGGGGTTGATCATATTCTCTAATTGGGTGTCACCTTTCATGAGCCAAGCAGCTGCCAAAACTGATTGCCTCTGATTTAATTTCTTGGAACTGATCAGCGTATTGTTTTGTTAACAACTATCTGCGGTTCAAGAAGTCTTCCAAGTGGTACACTTGAAGTATAACAGCTGGCTAGGGGGCTGTCTTGTGGTAGCTCAAATGGGACTTATGCGTTATTCCTTTGTTGTGCACAAATGTGGTAACAAGCTTGGAAAGGGGGTTTGGTGATCCCCCACTGTCTCCCATGCTCAGCAATTTTAGCATTTCAATTAGGAAAATACAACCTTGGTTCTTTTTACACCATTCTGCCTCTTGTTCATAAATTAATTAGGAGACACAGAGCCAAGGAAGAGAGTGAATCCATAATGGAAAGAGGGATCTGTCTGAAATATATAGATCCACTATATCCATGATATATCTATACATGATAGAAACTGAACACATGACAGAACATCACCTGCATAGGAGAAATCTATTCAGTGGCATCCATATTTCTGTCCATCCATCCATTCACCCATCCATCCATCAATCCATCTATCCATCCATCCATTAATTCATCTACCCATCCATATAACTATCCATCCAGCCATTCAACTATATTCATTCATCTATCCACCCATCCATCTATCCAATTATCTATCCATCCAACTATCCATCTCTCCATCCATCCATCTATTCATCCATCCATCTATCCATCCAACTATCCATCCACCCACCCATCCATCTGTCCATCCAGATAACAAATATTTAAGATGTGCAAGACACTTAATAAAACCTAAGTTTTGCTTAGGATTTCATATATATATATACCATGGATTAGTATATGAGATAACTCATATATATTTTATGGTAAAAAATATTTTGCAAGATTAGAAAAGTTTGCTTCCAGTTCAATGGAACTAGGGAGACATTTGAACTGAATGAAGAAAGTTGGATAAGATTTAAAGGCATGAAGATGGGGGATTAGGTCTTTCTGTTAGAGGGAATAACCAACAGGAAAGGAATGGACGTGAACTGTGGGAACTGCTTGGGAACAACTCTGTTGAGGTTTGGGGGAGAAAAATAAGAGAGAAGCTGGAAAAGCAGCCTAGGACAGATGGTGAAGGGTCTAGAATTTTAGGATATGGATTTTTATACTTCATTCAGGAAGAAGTGGGAATCATTGAGGATTTTGAAGTATTGTAGTAATGTAAATAGAACCGTGCTTCAGAAAGAGCAGCCCTTTTTACCAGAGTAAAAAGTTGAAAGCAATATGTCAGGGCCTTGCCCCTAAATTCTTCCTTCTGGCTTCCACACAACAGTTGTCACTGTCAATGGCAGAGGAGGTGAATCCATTTAACCTTAAAGAAGGAAGGTGGATGTAGTGAATCTGTGGGTTCCAGCCAGATCCATCTTTCAGGACTATGGCAATCATCTGCTCATGCCTGGAGTGTTGCTGCAGATGGCCACCATCACATCCTTTCCTCTCTGGGCATTGCTTTCAGCCAGTGAGATTGCCTCCCCCAAGACTCTCTCCTTCAGTGACTAATTGATGGAGGGGGAACAAGGTCCAGCCTTCTTGCTTCAATTTGGGGGCAACTTTGAAGGTCTCTCTAACTCCCAACCTCCCTGCAGCATCATCTGAGCCTTCTGCGTTCCCTGGTGTGTACTCCCAACAAACTTCTGGCACAACTGCTTCATCTCAGAGTCTATTTCCAGGATCCTGAGCACAAGCAATGTATCCCTCTGCAATTGCCCTGTAGGGTGGAGGATTGTATCCTCTCTCTAAGTAGAGAGACAAGGGGGTAGTGTTGCTCTACACCTAAGAGAATCCTTTCACGAGCACATGGTTTTCTCCTGGGTTTTGAGAGTCTCTGAGCCTTTCTAGGCTCTGTCTCCAAAATGTCTTTCATGGGGTATTCATGGAAGTATGGGGTATTCATTGGGGTATTTATTGAAAAAAATCATGGTTAAACAAGTACTCAGTATCTCGGAGGTTATAACTATTTGTGCCCAGATGGATTTGATAACAGGATCTTTTTCTCAAAAAATAAGTCAAGGATTAAGGAACTGTTGCTCTGGGCCTTTGAGGAGTTGTTTGGGACTGACACATTCATTAGTGAAGGGCAAGGCCAACGTTCACTTGGGATACTGGTTTTAAAGCTGGGGTTGAAAACTCTTGTAGCTTAGAGCTCACTCAGTAAACAATGAGGCGAGCAAGTGGGGACCTCGAGGGTCTGGAAATAAGGTACAAGTCTGCCCAAAGGGGACTGCTTCTCCGCAGCTCCAGGTAGACTGCTGCTGCCCAGGGAGCACTGACCCTGTGGACACAGCTGAGATTTTTGCAAGATCTCTGTGTTTTTTAAATTTAAATCTCTTGAGTTTTAATTCAATTTTTAGAAAATACCATGCCCATGAAGCACAAGATATCTGTGAGCTGGATGTGGCCTGTGGGCTGTGGTTGTCGGTCTCTGTTTTAAACCACTGTACTTGGTGGAGAGAGTGCCTGAGGCCAGAAACATGGAGGACATTTGTGTGTTCATCTCTAGAGGGGATTTTGCTGGATAATGGGCCACCAGGAGGCAGGGTGGGCTGGGGTGATGGGGAACGTCACTGAGCCTCTGCCTATGTGGTCTGAAGAGCAGACAGACGGGAAACATGTTTCTAAATGTGTATTGGCCACTTGCCTTGGTGAGGACTGGGGAAATGTGCTGGTTTTTTTTTTTAAATCTTATTTGCAAATTTACTTATTCCTTAAATTCCTTCTTAAAACATGACTTTATGTTATTTAATCTTTATGAAATCCTTCAAGGATTCCCAACTGTACACAAGATAGCAGTTGGCAGTTAAATCCCTCCATATTAAGACTGCACTTTCAATTCATTCATTCATTCAGGTGTGAATTCTTTTATTTGACACATCTACAAATAATTAAGCAGATAATTATTGAATGTGGTTTTATACAGGTGCTGCCAGGGGCACAAAAAATGAGTAAGATACTATCTTTGCCTTCCAGGCACTCGGGTGTCAAAAGGGTAAGATGGGATGATCTCACATTTATGGATCACCTTCTAAGCACCTGATACTATTCATAGTAGATTTTTTTAGACTTTATTTTATAATGTCCCTATTAGCCTACCTAAGGAGCAGCTATTATTTCTGACCTCAGTTGAGGGAAAGTGTGGAGGCACATGTTGCTTTGGTACTTTGCCCAAGATCAGAGCGTTACAGGCACTGGAGCTGGACAGCAGCCTGGTGTACACCTTCCTGACAGTCACTCCGCCTGGCCACCTGTACCCTGTAGGGGAACGCTGGGTGCCTCTGAGCTCTGGTGGAGAGCAGGGCAGAGGCAGCAGATGCTGGACAATGAGGAGACACCTGGGTATGACAGGTGGAGAGAGGTACTTGTTATGAAAGAGTCTCAGGCAAAGGCTGTGAGCAAAAGCTTCATGGTGTAGAGGTTGGAGTGGAGCAAAGGGAGGCCATGCTGGGCAGCTGGACAGTGCCGGGGACAGCGGAGACAGCTTCCATCAGAGACGGTCAGGGCAGAGGACAATTTGACCTCCTCAGATTCTGCAGAGGAAGAAACAGAAGGATGCAAAAAGTTCTACTCTCCTTGGAGATGTGACAGTGTTCATCCTCTTTAGAGAGGAAGCAAACACAAATCACAATGAAATGCCACTTTCCCACATCAGATTAACAAAGATCAAAAGCTTAATACTACTTAGTGTTGGCCAGGGCTCTCCTATGGTACAATATTGATGAAGAGAGTCAATTGGGAAAGCCATTCTGAGTGCAGGTTGGTAGTATGTATGTATTCACATTTCAAACACATGTGCCTTTTGAAAAATCCCCTTAGGATACAGGCATACATTTGGCACCAAGTGTGCACGTGTGCGTGCACGCGCGAGGGCACACACACACACACACACACACACACACACACACACACGAAAGTGTGAGGCACTTTTAGAAACAGGAAATTAGAAGTGCTCTTCACCAGTAGACAGGTAAACAAATAGGGAATAAGCAGGGAATGCTGTACATTGTCACCCTTAAAACCCAAGTACTGCCCTTGGCCTCCAAGGCCCCTCTTCTGCCTCATTCCCAAACACCCCTCCTCCTGTCCCTGCTCCAGCCCAGGGGCTCTGGCAGCTCTTCACCCAGACCAGGGCAGCTCAGCCCTCAGGCCCTTTGCTCTTGCTGTCTCTCCCTCTTGGAAGATTCTTTCCTCGGATATTAGCATAACTCACTCTTCCCTTCTTGATGTCTCCGTTCAAATACCAGCCTATGGCAGGCAGTTTCTAAAATAGCCCTCCATGATCCACCACTCTGGTGTTTCCAGTAGTGTGGTTGGGTCTGGTGACTTGTTACAATGAACAGATTATAAGAAAACTGAGGGATGTCACTTCATTGTTGAGAGCCACAGCCATAGGGGGCCCCCAGCAAACTTCCAGCTGATTGGCTCACCATGGCCCTAGCAAACTTCCAGCTGCCAGCTGATTGGCTCCTCTGTAGTGATGCTCATTGGGCTGTTTCCCTGCCCTTTCAGACCACGGAGCTGCTCATTGGGGGACTCTTTTGGCTCCGCCCGTGTGGCCCAGCCAATCAGCCTCAAGAGCTGGAGGAGTGGGGGTTGAGAGGCTCACCGGAAGCCTGTGATGGCAGTTGGGCTCTGAGGGAATTCCTGAAGAGCTAGCATGATGTGTGTTCCAAAAATAAATATAAACCCCTTTCCCCTAATTTCTTTCTGTGACTAATGAAGCCAGCTGCCATGTTGTGGGTGCCCCACTGAGGGGCCAAAGAGGTGGGGAACTGAGGGTTGCATCTAGGCAGGTGTCAATGAGGAAGCCTGTGGGAAACCAATTCTTTTTTTGGGGGGCTGGGGAATGAATTTAGGGCACTCAACCACTGAGCCACATTCGCAGCAGTATCTTGTATTTTATTTAGAGACAGGGTCTCACTGAGTTTCTTAGTGCCTTGTTTTTGCTGAGGCTGGCTTTGAGCTTGCGATCCTCCTGCCTCAGCCTCCCGAGCTGCTGGGATTACAGATGTGTGCCAACACGTCAGGCTACCAATCCTTGACAACAACCACCTGAGCTCAGAAGCAAGTGACCCCCACCCTAGGCCAGCCTTCAGATAGACCTGGCTGAGTACTTGGCTGTAGCCTGTGAATGACCTTGACTTAGAAGGGGCAGCTAAACCACTCCCAGATCTCACTCCTACAGCAACTCTGAGATAACAAATATCCTTGTTTTTAGACTTTTAAGTCTGGGGAAGTCTGTTACTCAGCAGTGATCACTGACACAGAACCCTTGGGAGAACCTTCCATGACTACTTAACCTGAAACAGGATTCCTCATTGCACAATGTCCCTTAACCTGCTCTTCTTCTTTCACAGCATCTCTTGGATACCATTCAGTACGTTTATCTGTTTGTATATTTTTTGTAGATTTCTTTCTCTCAAATAAAATGTGAAGTGTCACAAGTAAAAAATCTTTGTGTTATTTATCATTGTGTTCCCTGGTGCCCAGAACAGTGTCTGACATGGTGTTTAACAAATATTCGTGAATGAAAGAATAACCCAAACTTTAAAGGAATGAGGCAACCATGGAAATCAAAGCATAGAAAAGGCTTCTGAGGTGTAACGTTATGGGGGGGGTGCGGTTTACAAGGCAATCCATTTATAGCGTGATTCCCCCCTTTCAATATCTAAAAGTTTGGATAGGAATCGGAAAACATTGAAAAGGATACGTATGGAAGTGTGAAGAGTGGTGTTTCTAAAAGACGAGATTGTGGGGCTACACTTTCATCTTAAACATTTCTATAATTTTTAAATGTTTTATAACAATCACTCTAGAATCATAAAAACTCAATGAAGACATCTTGGAGAATGTGTAAGGTCAAGTAGACACGCTTTGGTCTTCTTGTGTCTCGTGCACAGGGTTCTGCCTCTGCCGCTGTCCTGGATCCAGCATCCTTGGGGGTGTCTCCTGACGGTGGCCAGAAGCAATCTCCCTGCACCTCTCCCAGCCAGACTTGGGTCTCCAACAGGCACACGGAAGAGCTTGTCTCTCCCACATGACAGACTGTCAGAAACCTAGCATGTTTTCTGTGAACATTTCTTGGCAATAATTACAGAATAGGAAATAGGGGGTTGAAAAGAAGTAAAAAGATAGTACAGCCAAAATAACTGCTTTTGCTGTTCAGCCTGAGGGGAGCAAGTCCACTGAGGAGCTGACAGATGGAGCCCAGGGCCCTCCTCTCTGCTTTGAGGGGGTGAAGTGGGGTGGGTGAAGTTCTCATGGGAACCCAAGGGCTGGGATGTGGGGAAGACTCTGCTGAGCCCCTGGGCATATATATAGAAGTTTTCTTGTCTAGGCTGGGAGTCAGGGTAGAGAGGTCCCCAGGGCTATGGACCTAAAGCTTTAGGGTTTCTAGAAAGAGAAGGAGAGGCAGCCTTGTTTCTTCTCCCAGACAACTTGACTTGGGAAGCTTTTCATTCTCCCACCAGGATATCAGCGCTGTGCTCTCTGACATGATATCCCACATGCTCTTAAGGTTGTGTGCATTGGCCTGAATGGAAGGTAAGTGAGGAACCGGAGATAGGTGAGTGAGAAATGCAAGACAGACCAGGCAGAGAGACACAGGAGAGTTTATTTGTCAGAGCTGACAAATAAAGGCACATCTCTCCATAGATGGAGAGAGGTAAAACAGGCTTGGGGTTCGGGACTTTTATGGGGGATTAGAGCTGGGTGAGTCCTAATGCAGTGGTTAAGTGTTGGTTTGAGGGAGTGGTGATACGCCCTTGGACAGGAAAGAATGTAGGTGGTGAAGGGTTGGGTTGGTAGGAGGGAGTGGTGAGCCTTTCTCCGAAATGCCCTTGGACAGGAAAGAGAAATTTTTCTTAAAATGGCAGCTGTCGCTTAAGATGGCTGTCCAGATACTAAGCAAGGACCTTACAGCATGGACCCATGTTTTCCCATCCCGTGGTAGCCTCAGGGCCAGGTAGGTGCTCAGGCAGTGCGACTGACAGAATGAGTGGCCACCTTCACATTCATGTTTGTCGTTTTCACAGTATGCTCAGGTTGGGTGTGGTGGCACATTCCTATAACCTCAGTGACTAGGGATCCTGAAGCAGGAGGATCACAAATTTGAGGCCAATCTCAGCAGTTAGCGAGGCCCTAAGCAACTCAGTGACACCCTGTCTCAAATAAAAATTTAAAAGACCCGAGGAAAGTGGCTCAGTGTTGGGTCACCCCTGGGTTCAATCCCCATATAAACAAATAAACATAAAATAAAGTGTGCTTAGTCATGGGCTGATGGCTACAGAGTGATGTAGGATTGTAGCCCTGTTCTATCTACAGTCTATATGGCCCATGAATGTGATTTCTCATTCTTTCAATTTTCTTTCCATAATTTAAAGGAGATCTTAGGCATTATTTCTGCTATGATTTGAATGTGTCCCCTGAAGTTTATGTGTTGGAAACTTAATCCCTGATACAACAGCATCGTATTGGACGTCTGAGAGGTGATTGTCTCGAGGGCTGTAATTCACAAGTGGATACATACTACCATGGAGGAGCAGGTGTGTTGTGTTGAAGGACTTTATATAAAAGTGTGTTTGGCCCTCTGTCACCCTATCACCTCTGCTATGGGATGCTGCAACAAGATGGCCCTTACCAGATATCAGCACCTTGGTAATGGACTTCTCAGCCTCCCGAACTACAAGGAATATATTTCTGAATTATAAGAAAAATACCCAGCTTGTGGTATCCTGTGATAGCAGCACAGAATAGACTGAAACACACACAATGTTTCAATAAACACACACACACACAAATGATTCTGAACCTACCCCTTGAATTTCATGAATATTCTATTTTGTCATAGTCACTTCATTTTTTTTGAGAAATAAATTTAGAGAGAAAATCAAAGGGTCCTTTATTTTTCATTTCTCTTCATTCCTTCATTCTGAGAGATAAATATTATTCTGAAGTTGGTGTGTATCCTTCCTGTCCATGTTTCATGATTTTTATGTATGTGCATATATACATAAAAATAAAATATCACATATAGTAGAGTATATATCACATCATATATTTGATACTAACATCATATTGTTTGATATTCTATAACTCAGAGTTGTGTTTTCCAAATTGATTCGTGGAAACTTAACTATATTTTATTGACTTCTATGAGGATGTCATAATTTGTCCATTTCTTCCCAGCTGTGCATGAGATTTCCCATTTCTCCATTTTCATTTTATCCTTTAGTTTATTATTATTATTATTATTATTATTATCATTAATGGATTTTTAAAAAAAATGACAGCAGAATGCATTACAATTCAATTCTTATTACACATATACAGCACAACTTTTCATATCTCTGGTTGTATATAAAGTATGTTGACACCAATTTGTGTCTTCATACATGTATTTTGGATAATGAGTTTTTATCAGACTTTCAAATTATCAATATGATATGAAATGATATCTCATTTTAATTTGCGTTTTCTTCATTACTAATGAGGTTGGACATCTTTCCAGGCATTTTTATTTTCAATTTAGATTTTTTTTTTTTTTACCAATTACTTGTTCTTACACTGTGGTAAATTGTTTGCTAAAAGGGCCATAGTAATAAATTTTCTTCCCTGAATCCAGACCCTGGGGTATTTCCCATTATACTGGGCTTAGACATGTGACTTGCTTTGGTGAATGAAAGAAGACAATGTGTGATTGAAAACAATTCATGAAACTTGAAAAGTTTCTGTGTGTATTGCTGTGTACTATTTCTTGTTACTCTGCCACCAGTATCAGGTGAGCCAGCCAGTTGGATGATGGGACCTCACATGGCCTAGTGGTCTCCATCAGTTCTGTCAAAAGCCAGTTGTCAAACATAGGAGTGAGCTATTGATGGGTTGAGGGAAAACAGGGAAGTGAGTCCAGCTCTCCCCCAACCCACAAAGAAGAGAGCTCTTCTGTCTGAATCCATCCCAGATTGCCAAGTGGATATCTGTCTCTAGGTTCTTAAGCGTTGGGTGGTTTGTTGTGCAGATGTAGCTCATTCCCCCTTTTTGTTTCTGTGCTTTTCTTATTATTAGCTCTTCTTTAATATGACATTTCTCACATAACTCTGTGAGCACATTTAGGAGGCGGACGTTATCATTACACTGCCATCTTGGAACTGAAGAAACTAGGAAGAAAGAGGTTTGGTGACTTATTAAAGAGCATACAACTAGGAAGCTGGAAGTTCATAACTGACATGAAAGCCCAGGATCTTAGGCCACTTCACTTCCCTGCTACTCTCACATGTTGAATTCAGTTTCTGAGTCCATGGGAAACCTTCAGGGCCAGGCATGATGCACATCTCCTCCCACACTTTTTACAATTTGAACCTCTAGTTCAGGACTTTCTATTTTCTGTTGTGTACTGAAACCATAACACACCAGTCATGAGAGACAGCATTAGCAAATCTGGATGATGGCTCTCACATGGTAACTTGCCATTGGCTGTGACAGCAATCTTTAAATAATAAAAAATTAGCACATGTTACAAATTGGTACTTCTTTCTTTCCTCAGAGAGATGGTTTACCAGCATGGTAGATACTGGGCTGTGTTTATTCTTATTGCTTGTGTCTTGTTAGATTACCCCTTTTAACCATTTTGCTTGTTACCATAGTATTGGAACATGATTTTGTCATCCAGCATATTTGCAATCCACAAATAAAAAATAAAGCATATAAAGACATGGCCCATGAACTGTGCATTAAAGGCTGGCAGTAGACACTTTTTTTGTTCAGGTTCACTAGCTCCACTAATTAACATTTTTATTACTCTACTAATACCCAGTATTCTTTGAGTTTTTACTGTGTGCCAAAGAGCATATTAAGTCCTTTATATGTATTAAAATGTTATAATCTCTTCAACAATATTTGAGGTATGAAGTTCAGGCACAAGGAAGTTGAATTATGTTCTTTAGGGTTCTACAGAGTGAGCTAATGGCTGGACTGGGATTCAAACCCAGTTTGCTATCCTCTCTTTATCCAATTACACTATCCAACTCTAGAATCTCTAGCTGACCTGCAAAGGTACTATAGGAGATTCAGCAGGCAGTGGGGAGCCATGGAAAATTTTTGAATGGAAGAAGGGATATTTTTCACATAGAACTTGAAATGTTCTGTTTAGACTAGAGTATGACAGATTGGCCCACGTAGGAGAAAGGCCAGGGGCAGTAAAAACACTTGTGGCATTATAATTATCATTTTGTCTATGGAAATAAAACTACTCCTCTACATGGGGCTTTACTCCAACTGAGTCAGTGCCTCACTGACTTGGTCAAGTTGCCAAAGCTCTGTTCATGTCACTTCCCTGGTCCAGGGTACAATCTCCTATCTGCTTTATTTGTAATGAAATATTTAAAAAATATCCACAGGTATACTACTATTATGTAGCTGTCCCACAACATAATTCCCCTAAATACTCCTCACCTGGTTTATATATTTTTTGATTTAATCATTTCCTACATGTTTATTAGTTCTCCACAGTGAATCTCTCAAGGACAGGGGCAGCGTCTTATTCTTTGGCATGTTCTGCAGTGCCGAGATCATCAGAGTTATTCCATAAATGCTTGTGAAATACAAGAATACATAAATAACTCTCTTTTTTCCCCTCTATCAGGAAAGCTCATTGACAGTAGGGTCTGGAGTAATTTAATTAGGAAGCTCCAAAATAAATTTGTGTTAAGAAACTACTTAAATGCTGTAAAGGAAAGTAGGGAAGACAGCCAATTAGTATCTACGAGCACCCATGATTTCTACATAATAGAAGGAGTCATTTATTGGATTTAGTTGACTTAGTTAGGTTCCTGGTGGTAGCCTGTCCCCTGAGTCCTTAATTGCTTCATCCAAAAAGAAGGAACAGAGAAGCCACGTTCACAGCCAAGTTATAAAGTGCCCAGGCTGAGAAATCCCAACTCCCCTGGTAGATTTGGGAATGTGGCTAAAGAATCAAGAAGCCAGAATGATGTCAGGAATGAACAACTGCTGAGCATCTAGTGTGCACAGCCTCTGTGCTAAACACGTTTTATTTTAATCTTCATCACAAACTTGCTATGTGTGTTTTGCTATCTCCTTTGAAAGAAGAGAAAACTGAAAGGGTATATAATTCATCCAATATTACATAGATACTAAGAAATGGGGTGGAGATCCAAATCCACCTCTATATCAATCTAAAAACAGTGTTTTATTGTTTGCATCTGGGGCCCGGCAGGTAAGGCAAATATATGAATTGGGCTGGGTATAAGAGAATTATGAGAAGTTTGCAAGTCCAGAATCAAACTTAAAACTGCTGGGGGGAAAAAGCTCTTGTAGACTAAGCTTTCACTATTTGATCATTCTTTGCAGCTCTTATTTTAATAAGGCTCTGTACCTAGTCAGGGGTAAAAGCAATGGATCCTTCTGGCATTTTCTATAATGGGCTGCTACTAGCTAGCAAGCCCAGCCTGGAAGTCCAACTAACCCTTGAGGGTGAAAAGCACACCAGGCAGAAGTTCTGAGGGCCAAGAGTTCATCCAGGAACCCAGTTTAGGTGCCAGTTTCTAAAGATGACTGTCATCTACCAGACATTGGCAAAAAAATGGAGTGCAGTGACAGAGAGGCTTGTGTGGTGTGGCAAGAGATCTGAAGGCCATGGCAAATGGAGTATCAAGAGAGTCTGGCAAGCTGGGTGCAGTGGGGCATGCAGTGGGGCATAATCTCAGCTCATCAGGAGGCTGAGGCAGGAGGATTGCAATTCAGGGCAAGTCAGCGAAACTGTGTGCCTTAAAAAATAAAAAGGGCTAGGGATGTACACAGTGGTAAAGTACACCTGGATTCAATCTCCAGTCCCAAAGGGGAGAAAAACAACACGCAGTTTCCAGAAGAAGATAAATATGGCCTCAAAGAGGACAGGCCAGTGTCAGAGAAAGTAGGTGGTCAGCAGCAAAATGGTCAATGGTGGGGATCCGGACACTAGTACCAAGTCCTAGTAGTCATACCTGGATCTGTCACTCTGGGAGGTCAGAGGCCTAGATGGCAGGCTCCACCCTGGGGTTTAGTCTCAGCAGAAAGACATGAACAGAGATCTGGGAGTTGTGGTCCAGAACTTGCCCAAAGGGAAGAGAGGGTCCTGTGCTAGTGCATGCAATTTAGAGGGCTGTGAGCAACACACACACACACACACACACACACACACACACACATACACACACACACGTTTATATAAGAACACATGGTGGCCTCTGTCATTTGAGATCCATCTGTTTCATCTGGCATTTGCTGTCATGCCTACAACCATTTAGGCCCCAGGAAAATGCTTCCCCGTGTATCTATCATGCTCTGTGCCCTTGAAACACAGTCAACTCATTCAGGTATGTGAGTATATTATTGTTGCCATTAGAAAAAAGACAAGGGAAATTCAAGCAGAGAAAGCACTTACCTATGAGAAAAGACGAATAAGCACATCAAATCCTTCATCTCAGGTAGCATGAAAGCAGTAGGTAGTGTCACAATAAAATATAATTATTTTGTAGTGTGACACGTCTTTTTTTTTTTTTTCTTTTCTCATCATTCCAACTTGTGGTTTGGAGGTACACAAAAGCCATTCATGGTGGATGAGGAATATTTGGTAATGTTAAAAACTTTACTCTCATATGTGGAGGTCTAGATGTAACAAGAGTGGAATGTAACACTGATTCTTGACATGGCCATCTATCTGGGCACTGAATGCTCAACTCGCAAATAGTCTTATTTTTATAAAAGATTTATTAAGCTTTAATTAAATTTTCAGTTAAATTAAAAATGAAGGTAATCTATGTAATTATTTAAACATGTGATGTTAATTGCAGCATACATTTTACCTTTTAAACTTAATAGGTAACTTTGAATATTTTGGAAGAAAAGTAGATTTATAATTCCTTGAGAAATAAATTTAATTTTATGAATTTTTGTGCTCATTTACATGTTAAATGACTTTTCATTTCAATTTTGCATACTTTGAATACAATTTACATTTTATTTTTTTTGCAGACTGAGCTCATTTCATCCTTATTGGCAACCTTGTGAGGTGAACATCATTATTATCCTTGTTTGTATCAATCAAATATAAATTACAGGAGGCTGTTGATTATAGGAATATACTTAGTGATTTCACTTAATTGAAGGCAAGAAAAATAAATTTTATGGAATACATATGTAACAACTTATGAATTAGGTATGCATTTATTACTTATCCATTATCACAGTATCAATAGGCCACCTACACGGAAGCAATAATGATTAAATTCAGTTAATCTTGATATATATAATTTTGAGTCATATGAAACCGTCACTCTGCTCATATTTTTAAACCTTGTCATCATGATGGTATAAGGTATATTCGCCAGTTTGTTAGCTTAATTTACAACTTTTAAATATTTAGACATATGGCACGTGGGCTTAGTAGGTTGAATTTTTGTTTCCAGAATGATAAGTCCCAATTCCTGGTACCTGGAATGTGATTTTATTTGGAAAACCCATCTTTGCAAATGTAACTTAGTGTAGCATCACAAGATCGGATCATTCTGTGTTCACTGTGGGTTGGAGGTCCAATGACAAATGTCCTCATAAGAAGAGGGAAGACACAGAGGAGAGACCCCACAAAGCAGGAAACATCCCCCAACCAAGGAATGCCTGGAGCCACCAAAAGCTGAGAGAAGTGAGGAAGGATTCTCCTCTAAGCCCTTGGAAGGAGTGTTGCTAATGCCTTGGTTTTAGATTTCTAGCCTTCAAACTGAAAGAATAAATTATTTTTGTTTTAAGCCACAGACGTCATGGTAATATGTAATAACAGCACTGGGAAAGCAATGGGAAGGCCTCCATCAGCGCCCTCTCCTGGACCTTCAGTGTTAGAAATGGCCCTGGCTTCTGAGTAGACTTTCTTGAGCAACAGTATAAGACATAAGTATTAAAACCTGCTCACTTTCCCAGGCTCCTTGGAGATGGGCACCTGTCTTTGTCTTCTTTATAATCCCAGCTCCTCATCAGGTGCTCATTATGACCTAATGAAGCTATGAATAAGTGAATGATTGAGTGATGCTCATTTAGAGCACAAGTCCCAGAGCCAGGCTTGCTTGGATTAAAATTCAATTACTGGAAGTGTTTCTTATGCACATTGAAGTGTGGAAAGCCTTGCTTTACACTAATGTTGGAGAGAAAGGACTGCGGGACATAATGAGGATAATGAGGCCTTAGTCCTAGTAATCAACCTGCCATTTACTGCCTTGGCCTGGCAAATGTTTAACAACTCACTCTCTTAAAAAAAAAAAAAAAAGAAAAGAAAACCACAAAAACGACAAAACAAAATTCCTCCTTTAAAAATTTTCCAACTTGTATATTTGAATATATCCAACATAGCTTATTTCAAAGCACAAACAAGGAGATACATACATATATATATATATATATATATATATATATATATATATATCCTAAAATACACACACACACACACACACCTTTGAGATATCTCAAAGGTGTGTGTGTGTGTGCGCGCGTGTGCATGTGCATGTGTATTTTAGGCACAATGAAGAAAATAAGGTGAAGGTGAACCATTTTACTTTATTCATGTCCCCACTCCCCAAGGTGCAATAGCTCCATGACAGAAGACTCCTTTGGCTTATGATTCCTCCCGTGGAGAAAAGTGCGAGTGTAGCAAGTGAGCAATGGGCTTCCACAGCTGCGTGCCACAGATACTTAAGAGGTCCACCTCTTTCTCATCCCACCCAGAATACTAAGGGAGTCACCATGGCTGAAGTTCAACAAAGATTCAAGCATCTCACTAATTTCTTTTCAGGCTCCTTCAGGAAGTTCAACTGTGGGACACTTGGGAGGCTTTACCCCTGAAACCCGCAACTGGCTCATGCTGCAGCAAAATAACTGGGGGGTGACGAACAACTTGAGTAGATTGATACAGCAGGAGTAGGAGCCGTTTATTGTAGGACCGGAGGGGTATATATGCATTCCACACAGCTTATCTTAATTAACATAAACTAGATACAGCAGTCAACCAATAAGGAATCTCCACACTTAATGGCTTGCAGGCGTTACTTCACAAACCACTCCCTCTGGCAAAATTCCAGGCGCCATCTTGACTTGTTTACAGACTCTAACAACTTTCTATGTTCCATATGTCTCCTCAACCCAACCCCCCTGGTTGGTTCCCAGTTGCATGCTTCTCAGACACTAATTGAGAGCCTTTTCATATGTCTTGTCAACACATGCTTAATTCTGTGGGTTTGGGAGAAGGCATAAAATCTTGACCACTTAGGGTAGGCCACCTTGTGAGGGCAACATCACAAAAATCTTGAGCCTAGGGAAAACAAATGGGAGGATCTCAGCAAACTGCTTAGCTTTTCAGGACAGTTAAAAAGCATACAATTTAAGAATTCTTCAAGAAGGAACAAGAGGATGGAGCTGACCCATCCACAGAAAAATTCTGTCACAAGCTCAGAATTCCTAGCCCTGGCGACTGGTGAAGATATTTCTCTCCTGAAGCCAGTCAATAAGGAAAGGAGAAGGTGACAACTTCTACAAATGGGAAGATAGCAATGCAAGACTTCAAAGCTCACAGAAACACAAGGAAATAGGACACTGAAGAAACATGCTAATTTCCCAGCAATGGACCCCAAAGAGATGAAGATCTATGATTTACCTTACAAAGAATTCAAAATATATTTTTAGCACACTCACAGAAATAAAAAAAATATCATAAGAGACTACAATGAACAATCATACAGCATCAAATTTGATAACTTAGAAGAAATACATCCCCAGAAACATATAATAACAAGACTGAGTCATTAAGAAATGGAAACTCTGAACACATCAAAGAGCAAAGAGATTGAATGAATTATAAAAAAAAAAAACCTTCCAGCAAAGAAAAGACTGGGATCAATGGCTTCTCTGATGATTCTGTCAAACATTTAAAGAAAAACTAATACCAAATAAAATTTAAAGAGGAGGGAATACATCTAAACTGATTTTTTTAAGGTCAGTATTACCTTAATAACAAAGCCAAACAATAACACTAAGAGGAAAGAAGACTATAGGTCAATATCCCTCATGAACAACAATAATCCTCAATGAAATCCATGCAAATTGAATTCAATAGGACATGAAAAGGATCATTTACTATGATCAAGTTGGGATTTATCCCCGGAATACAAAGGTGATTCAACACACACAAATCAATACATGTGATCAAACATTAACAGAATGAAGGACAAAAATTATGTAATCATTGCAAGAGATACTAAAAAGGGCATTTGGAAAAATTCATCATTCTTTCTGGTGAATTTTTCTAGAGCACTAGAAAAATTATCAAAAAATGAAAGGAATATAACTCAACAAAATAAAAACCATGTATGATAAGCATATAGCTAACATCTTACTGAATAATGAGAAGCTGAAAGCACTTTCTCTATGATTGGGAAAAATAAGAGGATGCCCAATATTTCCACTTCTATTCAACATAGTTCTAGACACACCATTGGCCCGAATAACTAGGCAGTAAAAAAGATATAGAAGGCATCCAAATAAAAAAAGAAAAAGTAAAATTATCTGTTTGCAGATGACATGATAGTATATATAAAAGCTCCAAAGGTTCCACCAAAAAAGTGTTAGAACTAATGAAAAATTTGGTAAAGTTTCAGGATACAAAATCAATATGCCAAAATTAGTAGCATTATTATACTGTAACCATGAGCTATCTGAAAAAGAAACTAAGACAACAATTCCACTTATAATAAAATAAAAAATAATAAAAGAATTGAGAATTCATGTAATCAACAAGGTAAAATATCTGTAAACTGAAGGCTACAAAACATTGATGAAAGATATTGAGGGAGATAAATAAATGAAGAGATATACTATTTTCATGGACTGGAAGAAATATTATTGTTCAATATCCACATTACTTGAAGTGATCTATAGATTTAATATAATCCCTTTCAAAACCCTTAAGCCATTTTTCACAGCAATAGAAAAAAAACCAATCCTATGATTTGATGGAACAACAAAAGACCTTGAATCACTAAAATATGAGAAATTAAAAATCCAAAGGTATCACATTCCTGACTTAGAGGGATACATGCATACCAATATTTATAGTGGTGCAATTCACAATAGCCAAGTTATGGAACCAGCCTAGGTGTCCCTCAATAGACAAATGGAAGAAACACACACACACACACACACACACACACACACACACACAATGGAATTTTATTCAGCCATAAAGAAGAGTGAATATGTCATTTGCTGGCAAATGGGTGGAACTAGAGAACATCATGCTAAGTGACATAAGCCAGACTCACAGAGTCCAGGGTTGAATGCTTTCTCTCACATGTGGAAGCTAGAGAGAAATAAGAAAAACATTTTAAAAAGTGTATCATGAAAATGGCAGAACAGTGGAATAAAGGAAGGATATCAAAGGAAAGGGAGGAGGAATGGGAAAGGGGAGGAGCTGTGGAATAAAACTGACCAAATTATGCTCTGTGAATGTATGCATATATTTCCAAGGAACTCCACTTTTATGTATAACTATAATGCACCAGAGGAACGGGATCAGGGAGAGGCAGGAGGGGAGGGAAAGAGAAACTATTGGGGACTGAAGTGGAGCAAATTATATGCATTTATAAATATGTCAAAATAAACCCCAGGGTTAGGCACAACTACATTGCATTAATAAAAACATTAAAATTTATATTACAAAGCTATACAGAATAATCAAAAGAGTGTATTAATGGCATAAAAACAGATATAGAAACCAAAGATGCAGAATAGAGAGCTCAGAATAAGCCCATACATGTCCAGTCAGCTTATTTTTGACAAAAGCTCCCCGAATACACATTGGGGAGAGGTTAGTTTCTTCAAAAAATGGTGCTGGGAAAACTGAATACCCAGGTGCAAAGCAAAGGAATCGGACCCTTATCTTTACATCACGCACAAAAATCAACCCCAAATGGATTAAAGACCTCAGTGTAATATCCCAAACTATGAAACTCCTAGAAGAATACATAAAGGGAAAATCCCCTTGAGATTGGTCTTTTTAAAATATGACACCAAAAGGCAACAAGAGCAAAAACAAAACAAGTTAGACTCTATCCAATTAAAGTGTCAGTACAGCAAAGTGAACAACCAAAGGCAACCTAAAAAATGAGAGAAAATATTTGTAGACCCTTTATGTCATGAGGAACTAGTATCCAAAATATATTAGGTCCTCATACAACTCAACAGAAAAAGAACACAAATAACTTGATTTTGAAATGACAGAAGGCCTTGAATAGACACTTTTCCAAAGAAGACATAAAGATGCCCAACACATAAGAGAAGGAGCCTGACATCACTAACCATCAGAGAATTACAAACTCTGATGAGCTATCACCTCACGCCTATTCAAATGGCTAACATTAAAAAGATGAGCATTAACAAGAGCTGGCTGACAAAGGTTCAGATAACAGGGAAACCTTGCACACTGTTGGTGGGAATGTAAATAGGTATAGCCATTATGGAAAACAGCAATATGGAGGTTCCTCAAAAAACTGAATTAAAACTACTACATGATCCAGCAATCAGACTTCTGGGTACACACTCCAAGGAAATGAAATCACTATGTCAAAGAGAGAGCTGCATCCTCATTTTCATTTGTAGCATTATTCACCATAGCCAAGATAGGAAAACAATTTAAGTACTCATGAATGGATGAATAGGAAGGAAATTATGGTGTGTGTGCATGTGTGTGTGTGTGTGTGTGTGTGTGTGTGTGTGTGTGTGTGTGTGTGTGTGTGTGTGTCACACTGTGAAAGTGCAAAGTGAAATGAACTAAGCCAGGTTAAAAAGAAGACAACTACTGCCAGATCTCTCTTAAATTTGAAATCTAAAAGTCAAACTCATTAAAACCGAGAGTATAATGGTGTTTACAGGAGTGGAGGGTGGCAATCGAAGATTGGGGGCCAGGGAAATGGGGAGATGTTGATCAGAAGGTATAAACAGAAAGTTTTAAGATGAATTCGTTCTTGAAGTGTAATGCATGGCATAATGACTATCATTAATAATGTATTGTGTACTTGAAATTTGCTAAGAGAGTAGATCTTCAATGTTCTGCCACAAAACTTGGTAATTATGTGATGCAATGGATATGTTAATTGGCTTGATTGTTGTAATCATTTCACAATGTATACCTAAGTTAAGTCACCACATCCTACACTTAATTATAAATGATTTTTGTCAATCATGCCTGAATGAGAGCTGGAAACTAAATTTAGCTGCTGGTCACGGAACAGAGGGAGAGTTATATAACTTCACTCAACTCTAAAGTTTTCATTCATTCTTTGCAAAGGAGCATAATAGGATCTAATTAGCTCATATAAGGTAACCAGAGTGTAATAAGCACTGAATATATAGTGGCCACTACCACCATCCTCCTCCTCATTAATCCTATTTTCTAATGCCCACCTCAGAGACTTCATTCATGTTGTTCCCTTTGTTTGGGATACACACCACCCAGCCTAATTCTAATTGAGATCTGGTATTAGCTTGAGTCTCATTTCTTCAAAGGTGTTTGATCCCTGCGTTTTGATCAGTCCATACTCCAGAGCTTCTGCTATATTCCCTGCAAGTCTGTGAGCTTGAGAAAGAGACTGTGTTTCCTGAGCACGGATCGGATACTTTGCCAAGCAAAGGACCCAGTATACAGTAAACAAAGATAGAAAGTGAATGGTTCAATCCTGTTCCAGATCTGATAGAAAAGAAAATCTGAAAGTAGGAGGGGCTCTATATGGCAAGTAGATTCATTTGACTTACAGGCTTTTGGATCTTCAACTGTATCTGATTGGAAAGCTGTCAAAGCTGCTTTCAAAGTTGCATGGTAACATGATTTTGGTTTGGGGGAATGTGTAAGAAATGGTATCCAAAATGGTCAGGCTGCAATGTTCTCTATCAGATAGGAAGGGTCTGACCTTGGTCATGGTTTCTGCCTGGCTCCCAGAGGGCATCTGTATCAGTCCTGGCTGAGTCTCTGCTGGAGAGCTGGTCCCCCATCTGGAGTGGAATTAATAACCCCTGTATTTGACTGGCAGGGTAGCTCAAACCCTGCCAGAAGCCAAAACAAATGAAAGACATCATCAAGAATTGGCTGTGGTCCTGGATCTGAGTTGGGCCACTTAGGGCCTTGCCAAGGGACTGGGATGGGGGTGAGCATGATATGATTATAATTAGATGATTGGATGGTGTTTGTGAGACACAAGATAGAGCCACCATCCACAGAGCTCTGTACTGTTACATAATGGGAATTGGTGCCAGGGACATGGGCTCTCTCCCTTCCTACCTAATCAGTAATTATGATATGCCCTGCCTTCTCTGAGGGGCCTTGGACATCAGCCACCTGCTGCAGGACACCACTTCAGAGCTGGGCTGGGAGCCACTGGTCTTCTTGTCACCAATCTTACACTGGCAAAGGCAAGCTGCAGTGTGTACATCATTAGGCAATCTTAAGGGACTGGGACAGGTTTAAGAATTCAAGCTGAAATGGAACCTATAACTCCACAGCTTGAAACAATAATCTTTTAGATGCCTGATTATTTTAGCCATTCTACAACCATCTTGGAAGAGCACTGAAACTTTGTGACCAATATAGAATCTGGGACCTGAGTCTGATTCCAATCTTGTTATATATCCTGTGACATTGGGCATGTTTCTCTCTCCCCTTGATCTCACATTTCCTAGGGGGATAGACGAGATATTCTTAAATATCTCATTTTAATATTATAATATTTTACTCACCCCTGTGGCCCAGAATCTAGCAGACTACCCTGGCACATAGAAGGTCCTTAATCCATTTGTTAAGTACTTTTGGCATATCAGATGCTGTGCTAATCACTTTACCAACATTAACATCTCAGTGAGCCTCATAGATAATTGGGAAAAGTGGGTGCATAAGAGATAAATAACACGATCAAGTCCACCTAGATAGTGTGGGATACAATAGAAACTAAAAATGAGTACTTTCTGGCTTCCAAGTTCAACTTTTCCACCATTACACTGTGCTGTGTTTCAATAAGTAACTTGAATGAATACATGAGTGCTATTCATTAGGCCAGTTGAGATTTTTGGTGAGCTAACAGATTTAGGTAGAAAATTGCCTGGATTGATTTCTTTGGACTGCTGATGAACAGGTCAACACAAGCATCACTGAGAAGCACGAAGCCTGCAGTAGGAATCTAGCGTATTACAAAGTGAAAACCTAATTAAAATTTCCAACCCTAATAGTTACTGAAAATTTCCTTCTTGGACCTTTTGGGAAAATAATACCTTTAGGGCACCTTTTTTTTTTTGTGATTCCGGAAATTGACAGTGACTTGTTCTCTAAATTTGAGAGCTTGGTTCATAAAAAGAAGAAGGAGAAGGAGAAGGAGAAGGAGAAGGAGAAGGAGAAGGAGAAGGAGAAGGAGAAGGAGAAGGAGAAGGAGAAGAGATGATTTTTCAGAAACAGGACTACATCTAGGCTGAAGGACAGAATGCTGTCTTTTCAGTGCCTTTTATCCCGAGCCTGGCATGAATCACCTCATAAGTGATGGTGAGAGGATAAGCAAAGAAATGAGCTCAGCTGCAAATGTTCAGTGAAGCAGGAGGCAGGACTCACCGTCAGCCCAGGCCTCTACAAAGGGGATGGGGAAAGAAGGTGGGCCCAGCGACCAAACACAAGGTAAAACAGGTTCCCAGAAGCTGGTGTGAGCCCCTGAGTAGCAGAGCAGGGAACAGCCACCAATGTTGTGATGGAGACAGAAGTGACTTGTGGAAGAGTCTGCTGTCACCCAGGTGTCACAGGGAATCTAGATGTCATGTGTGGGACCCAAGTGTGGGCACAGACCCGAATGTGGTGGACATCTGTTGCATTTTCCCTCCTGTGCCAATGGGACTTGATTTGATTGAAGGCAACTCATTTTTTCCTTCACTTTTAGCTCAAGGGCTTCTGAAAAAGAAGGCTTCAGGCCAAACCAATCAGGCAGAGACATTTTGTCCTCTACTCGCCTTCTGTAGTTGAAGAACAAACACTCAACCTGAGCTGGGCTATATGGGATCAGTGACCCTGCAGCCCAGGACTTTGGTTTGCCCTCTCAGGGAGGTAGGTTTTTCTAGATAGCCTCATTGGGTTATATGGTCATCCTCCCTGATGTGTGGTTTCAGGTCTCATAGCTTCAGTTACCCATGGTCAATTGTGGTCAGAAGATAGTAGGCGGAAAATTCCAGAAATAAACAATTCATCGGTTTTAAATAACTTTTCTTACAATACATTGTTATAATCATTCTATTTTATTATCAGTTTTGTTGTTAGTCGACTGGGCCTAATCGATAAATGCAACTTTATCGTCAGTATGTATGCTCAGGGAAAAACATAGCATGTATAAGGAATTTGGTAGAATCTGCAGTTCCAGGCATCCACTCAATACACCCTCCACAGATAAGGAGGTCCACTGTACCAAGACTGAAACCTCTGGGGAACCCCATGGAAAGTCTGAACTTGGAGCCAACCCAGAGACAGCAGAGCTGTGAAATGAACTCAGGGGACATCATTTAAATCCTGAATTGTGCTACATCCAGGGATGTTTCAGCAATGGGAGTGAATCTGTTCTCTTTTGCCTAAGCCAAGGAAGATGAAGTTTTATGTTACCTTCAGTGCAAGGAGCTGAATGATTCTCTGACCTTTAGTTGCTATTCTGTATCCTTTTCCCAAGCATCAAATTCCTCTAACTTGTGAGTTGGGACAGCATAAAAAAGTGAGCTACGGGGAATGTGTTTGGGGGTGAACTGTGACAGGCACTCATTTTTAAGGGAAAGTTCTGGCTCACTGGCTTTGCCCAGATTACTCTCACTTTTGTAATATCTCTTATAAAGACAAACACTTCCTTTGGACACCCTGCATCTCTGTGTCTATGTTAGATGATATTTAGTGATAGCCTTTATGGGATTTTATATTAAGGTGTTTAATAGTTTTGCTTTTCTATTGGGTATGGATAGATAGTTAGGATTGGGATCAGTCACCTTCCCGACATTTGTGTTTTAGGCTATATGTATGCAGCCTGGTGCCCTCTGTACTCTGGTGGGAGGAGGGCTAAGCACTGGGAGCCATGTGCTACTCTGAACAATGTCTCTGTTGTGGGTGTCCTGAATCTGATGCTTATTTTCAAACTCATACACTTGGAACCCCTGAGATCACTGGATGAGGACACCTGTCTCTAATATTAAAAGCTTGCCCTTCCTATTATCCATGGTGAGATGTGAGTCTTTATATTAGTGAAGGAGATGTTGGTGGTGGTGTTGACCTTGGATGGAATTGTGAAAAATGCCGAAATGTGTGAAGCGTTTGGAACTCAAGGCTTTGCATGAATATTTGCCCATTGATGCTGGGTTTGGGTTGGTGGCTTACATGGCCCCACTATGAAGATGTATATCATGAGGTCATAAAAGCCTACGGTTCCACAGTCATCCCGATCTCTAGTCTACCCAGAAGCCAAGGTGGGTATGACTGCAGGTGGGTGGGAGGGGTCATTGACATCTTTGCTACTCAAAGTAAGGTTTGAAGACCTCAAGCACCAGCATCATCTGAGAGCAGATTAGAAATGCAACCCTCAGGTCCCACACCAGATCAACTATGTCATAATCCCCAGGTGATTTATATGCACAATAAAGTTGAGAAGTGCTGGTCTATACCTACGGACTCCAGTACTTCCTTCAATTCAACATTTAATGAGCACCCAGTGTGTTCTAGCATTGTGCTGAGCATCACAGATAGAAAGATGAATAATGCATAGTCTTTTCTAAAGGGCTGCTCGCAGCTTATTTATTTCTTATTACTCTCTCCAGTCTCTCCCCAGTCCTCTGCATTCTGGCTTTTGCCCTGTCGCTTCACTGAAATGCTTCCTTTGAAGACCACTAATGACCTGCTCGTTGTCAAATTCAATTTTCTCCTTTCTGTAACATTTAATGCTTCTGATCAACACCTACCACTTAAATGCTGTCCTCTCCTGGTTTTGCTGACACTGTGCCATCTGTATTCTTCCTTTCCCTCCCTCCTCCCATCCCCCATCTCCTTTTCTGGGCTCTCTCCCATCTCAATCCTTACCTTCTCCCCAGGTTATCTCATCCAGGTCCATGACATGAATTGCTTTTATTATAAAGTCCTTGGCCTTTTAGGACCCCCACAACTGCTGATATTAAAAGGGGACCATGGGCCTCTCTTTCCTACAGACTATTTTTTTTTTAAACCTGTCTATTTGCTTTGGTAGGGAATTTAATTTGGACCATGTCTCTGAAATGAGAGGAGGAGGCTTTCCTGATTATTGCTAGTGTAAATAACTTATCTTTCGCAGCCGTGACATTCTTACAAGCTTGGTGACTTAAAACTTTTAAAAAATTATTATCTTACAGTTCTGTAGGCGAGAGATCTGATGGATATCATTGGGCTACATTCAATGCATCTAGAAGGCTGTGTTCCTTTCTGGAAGCTCTAGGAGAAAATCTGTTCCATGGGCTTCTCCAGCTTCTAGAGACTGCCCATACCCTTGGGGTCCTGGCCCCTTCCTCCATCTCCAAACCAAAGAAGGGAAGCTAAGTCCTTCGCCTACTGCCATGGTTCTAGCTATCTGCAGGGTAAAAAGTTTCTCTGCTTTTAAGGACTCGGGTGATTGGACTGTTCTCACCTGGCTAATCCAGGATACCATCCCAACTCAGGGTTCTTAACTTTAATCACATTGTAAAGTTCCTCTTCTTACATACCTTAACATATTCACAGGTGCTAGGGATTAGGATGTGGACATCTTTTGGAATCTGTTGTCTTGCCACCACAGTACAATTGAGTAGAGGTTAGAGGAAGGGGATTGGGAGAGGAAGGGGACTGGGAGAGTGGCACATTCCCTGTGTGCCTAGGGTGAATCCAAGGTCAAATGCATTACAAGATACCTCAGTGCCTAAACTGGACACATGGGATGGAAGAGAGAGGAAGGGGTGGAATGGGATGCGGTGGGGAATGCTGGGGTGTGGGGGAGAACTTAGGCCATTGTGGCTAAATGGCTCCCAAATCTACTCCAGTCAAATGGCAGAAGTGCACCTCACAGTCATGAAGTTCAAAGCTAAACTCATCGTTTACCTCATGTCATTCATTTACTTGTTTTCCCTGTCTCTGTGAATGAGACCACTATTTCACTTGTTATTCAAGGTCAAAACTTCCCTCACCCTCACACCACAGGTCATCACCTGATTCTCAAATACATTCTACTGTTCTTGGACCCTGTGGCAGGTCCCTACCTCTCACCCCAGTGGAACTTAAGCCTTGACTGGCCTCCAACCTCTGTGATTATCTGACATCAACCCACTTTCCATTCTCATATTCGATGGCCTTCCTAAGGCAACTTTGAAGCTTACATGCCTCAAAGATGGCCCACCTCCTCAGGATCAAGTTCATGCTTGACATGGTTTTCAAAGCAATCTAGCTACAATTTCCATAGCTTGGCTTAGCTCTGCCAAAGTTCACCCTAAACTCGCTACTCCCACCTCACCAACTCCTTGCTTTACTTCAGCCATGCCCTCTCACTCTTTCCTATTTTAGCAATGTTTCTCTCTTCTCCAAATCCTCCGGATACAATAGGACTCAGCTCAGCTTCCACTTCCCTTCTCCCCTTCCAGCATTTATAGCATCTAGAACATTGCTTTGCCCCTGAGTGTGCCTCTCCCTCTAGACTCACTGGGAGAATGGTTCTTTGTCACTGTGGAATTGCACTCGTGTATTTTATTGCTATTGAATGCTTATTGGGGCACATGATGTTGTCTATTTCGTATAAGGCCACATCATTCTTCTGAGTCATGGCCCCTCTATTCACCATGTCGTGCTGTTGCTTTGCACAGTGCCTAGTGTATTGTGGTGCTCATGCCGAACTGGCAAATGTTACCTCTATCCAAGTCTGAGAGCTGAGGAATGAAGCTGCCACCCACCAACCAGAGGAGAAAGAGACCTGCTCCACACTCCTTACCCTGAATGTCTATCTTCTTTGGTCATGGATCCCTCCTCTGACTATGCCAAGGAGGTTAGTCTTAGAGGAGGCCAGATGGTTAATCTAGAGGCGACGATCTCTGGGGTCCCCTTATAAGTTGGAGATTCTGCAGTTATGCTTCCAGGAAAAGCTGATATTGGTTTTGGGTACCATTTCTCAGAGACAAAGGGATATGCATTCACAGTGCCCCCCATGGTTTTCTATTTGGATGCATTTAATTTTTATTGCCTTTTGTTCACTTAGTTGATCAATATTGTGCCAAGCCGCATGGAAAGCCAAGGGAGAAGAAAGGGGATGGGGAGAAGATTCTGTCCTCACGGAGGAGTCAAAGCTATGAGGATGAAGCTGTGCACAGACAGTAGCTATGATGAAAGGTTGTCAAGGTTAGCGCCGGGAAAAAGAGCAAGCAGCTCTATGGGTGTTCACAGGAGCTTGGGTTGTGTTCTGAAGACAACCAGTCACTGAAATGGTGAGCTAACTAGGTCGGGTGAAGATCAAGGGAAGCTTTGGAATGAAGTGGCATTTCTCTTTGGTCTAGAAAGTGGGTGGACAGGGTTTGATAACTGGTGAAGGAAAGGGAAGAAATAATGGAGGGAAAGACCTAGATATGGGAAATAAAGGGAGTGAGTATTAAGCTAAGCACTAATTTATAAGATTTGGTGAAACCCCTTCACATCTATCATGGAAGCTATCTAGAAGTCGTGTCTATAGAGAAACAGCACAGGTTTTTCAGGTTGCATGGTCTGAACCTTGAAGGAGTCTTCTCAGGTTATTCTACTGAAGGAGACCCTTACCCAGAGACATGAGAATTTATGGTCCTATGGCTTTTGCTGGGTCTGCTGCTTGGTCACCATGGCAACAGTTGCTCTTGCTGCTCTGGGTCTGTCTTCCCTGGAGGGAGCCCCATAATGATAATGTATCATTCTCATGCTACAAAGAGAAAACCCTGCCGAAGTTCCAGCCTCTTCCCAGCTCCATCTTTAGGAGTTGGCAACTTGCAGAGACTCCTTGGTGAAGTCAGTCTCAGGAGAAGGAAAATTTCTCATGCAGATTCTGTTTAGTGGGTTTTCTGGTTCTGACTTCCCTGGTGATGGTAACGCTCATTCTTGCCCTGCATCTTCTCTTTAAAAGTCAGGTAATGTCTTCATTATTCACAGATATGATGCCATTCTTTGCTCTGCTTTGGAAGTGTGGTGTACGATTAGGATGCATAGCCCAGACAGGACTCAGACCTGTCAGTTATCTCACTGGCAAAGCAAGATGATGAGCTTTTTTGGAGATGTTAACCAAGGGCTCGGCTGGTGAAGAAACTGTGACCACTGAACAAGGAGAAGGCAGCAGGGAACCAAACTTTTTTTTAGCACAATGGGCTGGGCACTTTCCAGAGTCTATTATGGTCCTTTCTCTTGCTCATTCCTATTATTTGCTCACCTAGAGGATCACAGATTGAGATTTGAGAGACTCTAGCCTCTGGAAGTTAGACAAGTCCTCAGAAAAGCTCTAGCCCTAAATTTCATTCTTTTCTTGAGCCCCCACCTTGCAATTTGAATCAAAAAGACTATGATTTCTCTAAAAGAAAACTCAGTCACACCTCTGTCATAAATCAAATGACTCAATGTGAATGGGTCTATTTTTAGGCTCTCTGTTTTGTGCCATCTCAGTAGCTTATAGCCTTTTAAATTTCACTAGCTAGTAATTTTTTGGTTTAGTTTTGTTGTCTTTAGTGATTATAAGGCTTACAGTGCTAGTTCTTTTACATAAAATTTAGTTTTGACGTATAACCTTCAAAAGTATAATGGGGAAAGCTTAAGAATATAGTTGATCATCTTTTTACAAAGTGAAAACACTCTTATCTACCACTTTGATAAAGATATATACTACCAGTGCTCTAAAAGCTTCTCTTGTGCCCTCTTCCAGTCATTTATTGAAGGTATGTCATACTGACAATATATTTGAATATACCTTCAGTATATATTTCTGTTACATTTGGAGAAGCAGAACTGGTGGGTTATAGGGCATGCATATATTCAGCTGTAGTGAATATTCGCAAGCATTTTTGTCAATTGATGTAACAAATATCATGTGCAACTGTAGTTTGTGAGAGTCACAGTTGCTCCACATCCTTGCTAACACTTGATATTGCTAGTTCTTAACCTTTTAGCCATTCTGGGTATGTAATAGTATTTCATGATTTTAATTTGCATTTTCCTATCCACTATTAAGGTGGATCAAATTTTCATCTGTTTTGTGGCCATTTGGATACTGGTCCATCCTGTTTGATTTTATTGTTTATATTTTCCTGGATTGCAAAACCTTTCTTTTTTAAAAAAAATTATTTACATAAAAATTTACTTAAATAGGTATATATGTATAAATAAATTTACTTAAATTTATAATACATTATATATATATTTATACACATATGTGTGTATATATGTGTGTGTACATGTATATACCTATATGTGTGTGTGTGTGTGTGTGTGTGTGTGTGTGTGTGTGTGTGTGTAATGTTTAGCCTGTTTGGACTTTGTAGAGATTCTTAGGTTTGTAGATTAGTGTATTTTATTTGTCTTGGTAATTTTCTCTTCAATTATCACTTCACCTCCTTTCTCTTCTTTTTCTTTTAGGATCTTAATTACATATATGTGAGTCCTTTTCAACTTGGTCCATATCATCTCACTTGCTGTTTTCTGCATTCACCATTTCTTTTCCTCCATGTTCCAGTTTGTATATTTGTGTTGAGCTTCTCTTTTCAGTCCATTAACCTTTTTTTTTCCTGCTATATCTAATGTATCATTGAAGCCAAATGTTTAATTCTTAGGCTCAGTTATTATATTTATCAGTTGTAGTATTTCCATTTGATTCATTTCTTTGTAGATTCTGATAGGATTCTTCATTTTATATCTGTTTTCTTGAGCATATTAACACCAATCATTTTAAAATCCGAATCTAATAGCTTAAAGTGTTCATCTGCAGGTTTGTTTCTATTTTTTCCTCCTGGATTTTGATCATTTCATCCTGACCCTTGACATGCTTGGTTATATTTTACAGCATGCTGGACAAAGTATATGAGAAATCATAGAGGTTCTATTCGATGTTATCTTCCTCCACAGAGAATGGAATTTTCTTCTGGCCAGTAGTTAATGGACGATCATCCTTAATAATGGATGAAAATATTTTGAGGTTTGGTTTTATGTTTTGGAGGGCTCATCTATTCTTGATTGTCTTTCAACCTAAAGGCAGAACATTTAATAAAAATATGCATCCCTTGTCAGAGCTTCTTCTCTTGGGTGGGCCCTCATAAACTAGCATCAATGCATAAAATAAAATTTGATCATCTTCTCTGAGCTTCACACTGAGTCCTCTGAGGATGGTTAGCCAATCCTCATCTGTAGGAAACAGCTGCTAGTGAACCTGCCCCCGACAGAGATTAAACCTCACTTTTATTACCATACAGTCCAACTCCACCCACCTCAGTGAACCCATTCCCTATCCCCCACCAGGTACAGGACACTTATTCTAGCCCATCCCCATGCTATGCCCATCCCTGTCCAAAACTCTACATACACACAGCTGAGGAATCCCATTTAATTTACTCTCTCCCTGTGAGCATTATTAGCTTCAAGGAATCACACAGAGTTCTGCCTCCCAGAGATGTAGTGATTCAGGCCAGCCCTTGGGGACCTGCTATCCTATGACTGAGAGATGCATTTAGATCACAGCAATAAATATTGTTATCCTCCAGGATCAGTCTCATAATCTTTGCCATTCTACACATCCCTGCCTATAGCAGTCCCTGGCAAGATCAAATCTTCCCTGGGCATTCAGGATCTCTTATGCTTTCAACCCTGAACTGTTTCGTGCATCTCTTAATCAGATTCCACATCTCTGCCTCAGCCCTATGCCTTTGGGAACCTTCTCTGTGCAATTATACTCTCTTATAACTTCAACGATTATCATAGATTCATTGTATTTAGGGAATCAGGAGGTCCACTTGGACATTGTGGAGCACAGGTAAGCATCCCTACTTGTGCCCTGACTGAATTCCTCCTCCACAGAACTTGTGAGAATATGTGATCATAATAAAGTAGTTTTTGCTTTATACTAATCATTTGTGGGTGGTTTGTTATTCTGCAATAGGAAAACAAAACCCATGCAGTCCCTGGAATGATGAACAGTTTTATGCTAAGGACTCGCATATTTATACATTAAGCCCAAACTTCTCTCCTGGGCCCCAGACTCAAATATTCATGTGCCTTCTTGACTTCCATATCCATTGTCTGTCAGGCACCACGTGCTCATGTTGAATACTCTTAAATTTCTGGTTCCTTAAGCTGCTCCTATCCCAGTCCCAGTCTTCTATCATGATAAAATACCCGCTTTGGATTTCCCACAGTCACTTCCTGATCCAGGCAAGCCTCACCTTGCACCTGTATTTCTACAAGAATCTCACGGGTCACCATGCCACAGATCTCAACCATTCCCATCTCCCCTCCTGGATGCTCACTGAGTGATTATTCTAAGATGTAACTCAGTTAGGCTCACTGCCCAGTTCAACACACTTTGGTGGGTCCTCAGTTCTTTTCTTTTTTTTTTTTAAGTTGTCAATGGATCTTTATTTTATTTATTTATATGTGGTGCTGAGAATTGAACCCCAGTGCCTCAAGCATGCTAGGGAAGTGCTCTACCACTGAGCCACCACCCCAGCTCTGGTCCTCAGTCCTTAACAGGATAAGACTCAAAATCCTTTTGGTCACGTAGAGAGAACTTCACAACCTCAACCCTTTGTGTGCTGACCCTAGCCTCCCTCTCTCCATCTTGCATTGCTCTAGCTATACAGAATTGCTGGGTTCTCTGAACACACTGCCCTCTCTCAGACCTCTGCAGCTTTGGTCATGCTGGCCACGTGGGCTGGCATTTCCTTCTCCCATTCCTCGTTATACACGTGCTCAGGAGAGACCTTTTTGGTCATGCAGCTTCTAACCTCTACCAACTCAGATATCTGGAAGCTACTCACTTATTTCCATGTGAGTTATATGGTCATGTCTTGATACATTAAGGAAGCAGAGAGGGAAAATAAACAAGCTGTAGTACTTCCTGCCCAATGCATTATTTTCAATTTGCTTTGCTTCCTTCAGTTTTCCCCCATGCCTGTTTAATGTACTCAGGTGTGAGTATACACACACATCTGTAATTTTAACCCACATGAAGTTTTGTAGTCTGCTTCTTTCACTTAACATGGTGCAGCAGGCCATTATTAAGAGTAAAAACCTGAAAACGATAAGAAGGCCCAACAATAGGGAATGATTAAGTAGGTCATGTACCATCTCTATTATGAAGCTGCTAAAATGATGATAATAATTATATTCATGGACCAGAGGAAACAATATTGCTATGTTGTTAATTATCTTCAAATTAACCTATAGATTCAAGAAAATCTTTATCAAAATGCCTGCAGACTATTGCTGAAATCACAAGCTGCTTCTAAAATTTAAGTAGGAAGGCTAAGAGCCTAGATAACCAAAACATTTTGAAATAGGACATAACCAGAAGATTTTACATGATTTCAAAACGTGCTATGAAGTCTCTAATAATCAAGGAGATATGGCATTGAGATGAGGATAAATACTCATCTAACAGATGAGTCAAGAGTTGAACTCACCACACATATAATCGATTAGTTTTAAACTAATGGAAAAGTGGTAGTACAGGAGACTGAACCCAGGTCCTCATGCATGGTAGGCAAATTCTCTACCTTTGGGCAACATTCCCAGCCATTCTCATTCCATTTTGAAACAGGGCCTTGTTAAGTTGCTTAGGATGGTCTTGAATTTGCAATCTTCCTGCCTCAGTCCCTCATGTGGTTGGATTACAGGTGTGCACCACTGAGGCTGGCAAGAAAATTTACTATTTAATAAAAAAAAATCTGGGGACAGCTGGATATTCATATTCAAGAAATAAATCCTGACCTTCACCTCATACGATATATAAACATTAATTCAAGATGCACCGGAGACCTAAATGTAAGAGAGAAGGAAACAAGAGAAAATATCTGTAACCTGGGGTTACATTGTCGAACAAAAAACCCATGAATCATAAAGTTAAATTGGACTTCATTCACATTAAAAAAACTTTCTTTTCCTCTTAAACATGGTTTTAAAAATAAGTAGGCAAGCCACAGACTGGTAGAAAATAATATGAAACTGGTCTTTGATGGTAGATAAAGTGCTCATACTCAGAATATATAGAGCACTCCACCATTCAATAAGAAGAAAACAACATGATTTAAATATGGGCAAAATATTTAAACAGATTTCACTCAAGAAGTGAAATTAAAAGCATGCTGGACATCATTAGTCACTACAAATTAAATCTTCAATGAGACCTACCCACCTTATAATGTCAAAAATGAGAAAGACTGACCCTATTGAGTACTGGTGATGGTATAAACAACTAGAACTCTCACTCACTGATGCTGAGGTTGCAAAATAGTGTAGCTACTTTGGGAAATAGTTTGGCAGTTTTTTATAAAACTAACCAAACCCTGACATAAAGACCAGTAATTCCAAGACTTTGATGTGGATGTTTATAATAGCTTTCTTCACAACAGTTCCCAACTGGAAACTACCTACATGTCAATCACCTGGTGAGTGAACAAATAAAACTTGGTGCATCGGTCCAGAGGAATTCTACTCAGTAGTAAAAAGGAAAAAAACTACCAATATACAAAATGGCATAGATGAACTTCACAAGCATTATGCAGAATGAAAGAAACAAGATAAAAAGTACATAATGTGACTCAACTTACATAAAACTGTAGAAGAAACAAAGCTATGGAGACAGAAAGCAGATCAGACATTGCTAGGGGGTGGGGGCTGGAGGTGATGACTGTGAAGATGTATAAGGGATGTTTTGGGGTGATAGAAATGCTCTGCATTGAATAGAAGTGGTGATAGGGGGCATCCCTGTCTTGTTCCAGATTTTAGAGGGAATGCCTTCAATTTTTCTCCATTCAGAATGATGCTAGCCTGAGGCTTAGCATAGATAGCTTTTACAATGTCAAGGTAAGTTCCTGTTATCCCTAGTTTTTCTAGTGTTTTGAACATAAAGGGATGCTGTACTTTGTCGAATGCTTTTTCTGCGTCTATCGAGATGATCATATGGTTCTTGTCTTTAAGTCTATTGATGTGGTGAATAACATTTATTGATTTTCGTATATTGAACCATCCTTGCATCCCAGGGATGAATCCCACTTGATCATGGTGCACAATTTTTTTGATGTGCCTTTGTATCTGATTCGCCAGAATTTTATTGAGGATTTTTGCATCTAGGTTCATCAGAGATATTGGTCTGTAGCTTTCTTTCTTTGAGGTGTCCTTGTCTGTTTTCGGAATCAGGGTGATGTTGGCCTCATAGAATGAATTTGGCAGAGCTCCCTGTTTTTCTATTTCCTGAAATAACTTGAAAAGTATTGGTATTAATTTTTCTTTAAAGGTTTTGTAAAACTCCGCTGTGTACCCATCCGGTCCTGGGCTTTTCTTGGTTGGTAGTCTTTTGATTGCTTCTTCTATTTCATCCATTGATATTGGTCTGTTTAAATTGTGTGTATCCTCCTGACTCAGTCTGGGCAAATCATAATGGATGGCACTAGAGCAGATTATGCTTAGTGAAGCTAGCCAATCCCTAAAAAACAAATACCAAATGTCTTCTTTCATATAATGAGAGCAACTAAGAACAGAGCAGGGAGGAAGAGCAGGAAGAAAAGATTAACATTAAACAGAGATATGAGGTGGGAGGGAAAGGGAGAAAAAAGGGAAATTGCATGGAAATGGAGGGAGACCCTCATTGTTACACAAAATTACATATAAGAGGTTGTGAGGGGAATGGGATAATAAACAAGGAGGGAAATGAATTACAGTAGATGGGGTAGAGAGAAAAGATGGGAGGGGAGGGGAGGGGAGATAGTAGAGGATAGGAAAGGTAGCAGAATACAACAGTCACTAATATGGCAGTATGTAAAAATGTGGATGTGTAACCGATGCGATTCTGCAATATGTATTTGGGATAAAAATGGGAGTTCATAACCCACTTGATTCTAATGTATGAAATATGATATGTCAAGAGCTTTGTAATGTTGTGAACAACCAATAAAAAAAAATAAATGCTCTGCATTGTGAATGTGATAGCGCTTATATGACATAAATTTGTTAAAATTGCTATTGAGCACTTAAAATGGGTGAATATTGAGATCATAAAGCATACCTTAATAAAGCTGAAAAAAACTTCTAGGTGCACTAGTGTCTATTGTTACAAATGTAAACTAGTAACATGGAAATTGTTGTAGATTTTTGGCTAGCCCTGTTTCCTCTTTTAAAATTTGTCTGAGCACGTTAGTTTTGCCTTCTCTCTTATGTACAGCTGTGGGTTTGCATGCCCATTTTTTCTGGACAGTGAGATTTTGTTTATTCATCCTTGTGTTCCCCAAGGACCTAGCCAGGGCCTAACATAGAGTATATGTTCTGTAAACATCCCATCCATTCAATCAAAAACTATTTATTGAGACAAATGTTTAATGATCACTGGCTCAATAAACACTACAAAATCTGACATGTATTGCGGCTTACTTCTTTGAATCTTATGGGAGACTATTCTTTGCAGATTCTGTCCCTGTCTTGGTGGGAATCTGTACGAATGAGATTTTTTTTTTCTTTTTCAGGGCTGGGGATGAAACCCAGGTCCTCACACATGCTAGGGAAGCATTCTACCACAGAGCTACACATCCAGCCTAATAATAAGACAGGTTATTTTATAAAAACTTACATAATGTCTGCTCTAAAGACTTTATAAATATTAATTTAATCCTCATGACCCTAGAGGATACGTAATATTATCATCATTCCCATTTCACAGAAGAGGTAACTGAGGCTAGGCACAGTGATGCATACCTGTAATCCCAGCTGCTCAGGAGGCTGAGGCAGGAGGATCACGAGTTTAAAGCCAGCCTCAGAAAAAAGCAAGGCAATAAACAACTCAGTGAGACCCTGTCTCTAAATAAAATACAAAATAGCACTGGGGATCTGGCTCAGTGGTTGCGTGCCCCTGAGTTCAATCCCTGGTACCAAAAAAAAAAAAAAAAAAAAAAAAAAGAAGAAGAGGAGGAGGAGGAGGAGGCAACCAAGATGTGAAAAACTTGTATTTGGACATGAGGTGAGCCTGTGTCAGTCCTAGAGGAGATTGCAGGAGATTGTCTGGGGTGTCCTAGAGGGAACTGTCTGCAGACACACAGCTATGCCTCTTCCTAGAGGTGTCTGCTATGGACATTCCCATATCTTACTCCTTTCTGCTTTACGGTATTGTTAGCCCTTGTCCTCTTCTTCTTGCTCTCTGATTTATGGTTCTCCATTCTGTGGTCCAGTTCTCCAAGAGCTTATCTCTTCCACGTGGGGGATTGGGTGTGAGGCTTGACCTCATAACCCAATCAGTGGACCTACCTCAATAGGGGCCTTCATTGGTAGAGCCAGTATTCCATAGATTGTTCATCTCCCTGGGTCTATTTCAAGAATTTGGGGTCAGACAGTTATTGCCTTCTGCTGAAAATCTGAGGCCCCATGACCTACTGCTTTGGAAGAGGGTAACATCACAGTCTCCAGACTGGATGGATGCTGGGATTGTCTGCATAGTGACCAGAGGAGCATCTCTTCCTCCTCGACACCCTGACCCCAGGAGAATGCAAACCACAAAGATTGCAGACCCCTGACCAGGGAGAGGGTGGTGGCGAATGAGATGGCCGGGTTTGTGAACTTCAGCATTTTGTGGATTTGGGGAGATGTTTCAGAGCATGCTAGGGAGGTTCTGAGGAAGGATGATACAGTGTTCATGTTCTCCTCTTAGACAAATCTTTCACATGCATTAAAAATTAAACCCAACCTTCTTTCTCTCATTGCAAGCATTTTCCTCCTCCCCTTACCCAGATCAGAGTGTTTGTGCGTTGCAGAGTGAGTGGGTGTTGGTAGGAGGCTGGCGGTGTGGGTTTGACAATCTCTAGGTTAACAATGCAGCAGGCAGATTCAATGACGCCCAATTCAAATTAGTTACCAGTAAAAGCATGATCATCGGCCTGCCAGCACTAGGGAATTCCTCCTGTTTAGTGAAGTAAAGTGTCACAAACAACAGCTAAGAGAGGATTGTGTTTCAATTTGTGGGAGTGCTAATTTAAAAAAAAAAATTTTTTTCCTAGGAAAGGATTATAGAAACATACAACAAAAATATTTCGACTTGAAAAATACTTCGTAATTATATGTGATAAAATAATTAGGTCATGGCAAATTAGCACAAATGTTTACAGCAAAATTGCCATGTAAAACATTATCGGTAATATTATGCTAATTGCTTCAGAAGCAAAAGCTGATTATGTTTCGGCAGGATTCAAATTTGCCACGTTTGCATTTCTATCCAGCATCACCAGTTTTCCAGGAGGCTACGAAGCCTGTTATTACTGTAGAAGCTGCACTGCCCATCTTTGAGGCACGAAACCTGAAAGAGGATCCTTCTGAAGACCTTGCTAAGGGGATAGCATCAGTGTAAGGAAGAATTCCCAAAGGCATTCTCACACTCCAGAGGAAACTCACTAATGATCTCCTTTGGGGATACAGCAGGTCGGGGGTGGGGAGGCGCATGATGTGTGCTGAGAAGCAGCCAGAACACAGGATCAAGCTGGACAGGATCTCAGAGGGGATCCCCTGGACTTGTGCATCCTCCAACTTCAATGTGCGCATGGATTCTGTTAAAATGCAACTTCCGTTTCAACACATCTAGAGTAATGCCAGGGATTCTGCATTTCTAACAAGCTCCCAGGGGATGGTCGTGCTTCTGGTCCATGCACCACATTTGGATCAGGGAGGTCTTAGAGAAAATCTTGTCCAGGGTTGCAAATTCCAATGTATTCACAGACAGGTAGGCAATGAAGAGTCAATGAGGGAGAAAGGAGTGAGATAGTCAGAAATGGTAGAAGCTGTGATGAGCTGGAGGGCAAGGGGTCCCTTTAAGGTATCCACGGGCAATGGAAGGAAGGGAGAGGGAAGGGAGGAAAGAGCAAGGTACCTCCCTTGTACCTATGAGATGAGCAAACTTGAACCAGGAGAGAGCAGAGTGACTTGTCTCAGGCCCACATCTGACTAGTGAGCAGCCAGGACCCAACTTCTCCTGCTTCCCTACAGCCAGTCACGGGACCGGAAAACAGAACCAGCATTACTAAGGAGCACACACCTGTCCTTGGCTATTTTTTTCCCCTCCCAGAGGGCCAGACCTTTCTGTGCCTCCATCTTTCCCTCTCCATTGCCTACCTGTCTCTGAACTCATTTGAATTTGCCATCCTGGGCAAGATTTCCTCTAAGAGCTCACTGCTCCAAATGTGGCCCATGAGCCAAAAGCAAGATCCCTCCTGATCCTTGTGCAGCAGCACCCTGAGGATTATCCAGGAAGGTCCCGATGCATCCTATGGCAACAGGTATGTTCACATCCATCCAGACACAGGGCGGAAGTCTTCCTTATCTTGCTGCCTTGGGCCATCACTTTTCTTCTGAGCCTCTATTTTATTCACCTGTGAAGCGGAATAACATTAAACACCAGGGCTGGCAAGACTGAGGAGAAGTGCCTTTCTGACCTTGGAGGTGCTGCACCTGGTCACGGCCCCTGAGCATCAGAGGAGTCCCTACCATTCTGTCTGGAAGGGGCTCACCGAGGCTCACTTGCAGGGTTGCCAATGCCACAGAGAAGCTGTAGAGCTGCCCGGGACAGGACCTGGGCTGGGCTGCATGTTGGGTTTCCATGATCTTACTCTAGCCCCAGCCTCTAGGATTCTATGTATTGTCCTGTATCCTTTCACTTTCACTTGGCCCAAGGTCTCTGCCCAGGATACAAAGGGCATTATTTTTTTGAAGCTTGTGAGGCCTGTTAATACTTATAGACATTACCATTTAATGGGTGCCTCCCCTGTTTGTTGAACTGGACTCATGTATTCATGGGGATGATCTCATTTCATCCTTACAACAATAGGAGATTCTCTTCTTATTCCTATTTTTACAGATAAGGCCTGCAGAGGTTAAGCAACTCATTTGAAGTTTCCTAGGCAGAGCCAGGACTGTAATCCAATGTTTCTAACTCTAGGTCATATCTGGGCCATATTAAAGTCTGGTGTTCCTTAGTCTTCACCCTGCAGATCTGAAAGTGCCATCCTGCTCTGTATCTGTCCTCCCAGTGTGTGATGCATGTCTGGTACCTTTGCTGAGAGTGCGTGAATCTTCTATTATGTCAGTCTCATCCCTTCTAGAATGTCTCCTGACATCTTGCAAAGGGGAGGTCTTTGTGAGAAAAGATGTTTATGTTCCCCAGATCTGTCCCCTCAACATATGCTGCTGCGTGGCACTTCCAGAAGGGCCCAAGACTTGGGGAGCCAGGCTCCTGCCCACCACCTCCACTTCTTTTTTGCATTTTGAGCACAAGATCCACAAAATACAGTCCGACTGCTTCACATTACTTTCTTCTGCTCAGAATCATAACCCTCTCGATTATGTTATTCTTTTTTTATTATTTATTATGTGCCCTGGGGAATTTTCATTTTAACCAAGACACTGGTTCAATTGCAAAATGGCAAAGAATGATTTGTAAGGAGATCAGTGTTGGGAGCTTATTAAAACATGTATTTAGGGGATGGTTTGGAATAGCAAAGGCAAATCTCTCAAGAGAGGACATATTTTCTGGAGTTGAGGGGAAATCATGGAATCTGAGGGAGGGAAAGGAATGGAAGGGAAGACACACAGGGGAAGAATATTTAAGAGACAAAATTGATAGCCAAATAGGATATACGTGGAGGAAATAAATGTGCAGAGGCTGTGGGTAAGAAAAACAAACAAAACTCCTCAGAAATGAAATATGATAAATTTAACTTATTTGAAACCAAATGAAAGTTGTCCCTCCTCCTTCCTGCAAGCTCCCAAATGGGTTTGCATCCTCAGCTGGGTTTTCAGATGCTTTCTCTGCAGAACTATTGATATCCATGCAGTCCTGGGCGGGGTCTTCATCCTTGCTATAGAAGTGCAGGGGACGATCAAGTATTGCGGACACTCAAAGAACCTGTGACCGCCCCCCCCCCAGAGTGAGTGGTCTGGGGACCCTGCCTGTTCTGCGGCCTGGCTGAATAGCTCTGGGAGAAGAGACCACACCTGTTATTCCTCCAGAGACTCCTCAGTGTCAGAAATGTTCCTTGGAACTATGCCACATGGTGGCCCTGTCCTCCTTCCTAGGGACCCTGTTGAGCTGACAGAGCAACCCCTTTCTCTCTGGGGGGCTCCCTGACCTCCTCCTGCCTGCTGGGCATCCATTCCTGCATCCATTCCTGCACGTGGCTCCCCAGGTCTCTAATGGCCTCTATAGAGCATCTTTATTGTGCTGGCATGATTTATGGGGGCCAGACACAGCCAGACCTAGGGCACCTCTGCAGGGACGTCCCCTCCACCCCCGAGTGTGCTTGAGAGAAGGCATTGAGGAGAGATACTTCTGCACAGGGAACAGGCGAGTTTATTTCAAAGGCTTCGAGTGATTTGGGTCTCATGAGTAAATCCATATTCAGAGGCTCCCCGTCAGGCTGCTGGGGACTGGCTGCCGAGTGCTGCCCAGCCTCCCGGATGCAGTTAAACAGCAGTCAAGCCCTAGAGGACACAAGGTGATCTGTTTTCCTCAGACCTCTATTTCTGAAATGAGGAAGGCAGAATTCCTGAATCCTTGGGCTTTCAGGGAGAAATGAATTTGACAATGCAGAGTCTCGGGAATCCGAAAGGCATGTTTTTAGTGTGTCATTTTAAGAGACAACACCACCAAGCACTATCTGCTAGTTTTGTTTGGAGGTTGATGTTTTCAGCAATGCCTTCAGAGCCTCAGAGAAATACTTTTCCAACACATGGACACATATGTGCGCAGGCAAACATACACACACACACACACACACACACACACACACATGACTCTCAACACACCTAGGTGTCCTATAGTTGTCTCCCTTCCTTCCATTCAGTCCAGAGCAGCTGGAGCTCCATTTGTGGACAAAGTGGCCTTCCCTCCACCTTCCAAGTGGGCAGGGGGTTCCTGGTCCTCAAAGACAGTGCTATTACTTCCAGCCCAGGGCAGAAGCCCACGTGCCCATTGTTAACCTTGAGGTAGCAACATAATGGTTCCCCAAAGATGTCCACATCTTCCTATCCACAATCTATCTGCATGTGTCATCACGCATAGTGACAGTGACTTTGCAGATGTGAATCAAAGATTCTGAGAAGGGGACTACTCTGAATTACCTGGGTGGGTCTAATATAATCACAAAGGTCATCACAAGCAGGAGGAAGGAGGCGGGAAGGTCATTGTTAGAGCAGGTGTGGACACAGGAGCGAAGGTGAGTGTTAGAGCAGGTGTGGACACAGGAGCGAAGGTCAGAACGCAGCATACAGCAGAAACAGCCTAGACCAGTGAGCTGGGGACTGGTGAGAAGAAGGAAATCCTCCAGATCTTTGATCCTCTACCTCTGTGGCTCCTAGGCTTAGCTGGTGACTAGCATCACTTAGAGACCTTGAAAAAAGCACATGTTTGAGGTCCTGTCCTGGGGTACTGGTGGAGCTCTGTGCTAGGTACTGTCTCCAGGAACTTCTGTTGCACTAGGTATGAAATCTTGTGTCCTTAGTCTTAGGCGTGGGGACAGGTCTTTATGGCAAGTCTTCTTCAGATGTCCGTTCTTCTTGACTGTCATCCACTCCCCCATCCCAGCCCAGAGCAGCCCACTGGGTGGTGTTTGACTGGTCCAGGTATTGGTCAGCTGATCACTGCCCTCAGGGTGGGCACTCAGCCCATTCAGTTTTCCCATCCCATGCCTGCCCAGCCTCAGCTTTGCTCTTTGTCAGGGGGGCTGCTCTGGTGGATCACCACGCAGTGTCCAGTGAGCCCAGACGCTCTGACAGCTCCTGCGTCTGACACATGTATCACAAAACCTGGGACCTTCAGCCCTTCTGATTCTTTCTATTCCTTTCTGCCCATTCAAAGTGGATCCTAAACGTGGGGTAGTTGAGCTCTTTACCAATAGACAGGGACTACTGGAATTCTTTCACCGTTGTTGACTTTTAATGTATTGGAAGGGACTCTTGATTTTACTGCAATTTTAAAAAGATTATCAATCCATCTATTTGTCTGTCATCTATCTATCTATCCTCTTTCTACCCATTTATTTTAAGTCTTCTCCTTTGAGCCCTGAGAAAATGGCATAAAAGTTAAGAGGGTCGACCTGGTTGAAAACCTGCTTTAATGGTTCTTAACTTTCAACCTTGAAAAAGTTTCTTAGCATCCCTGTATCTCATTTCCCCCATCTATGGAACAGGGATAACAATAGTACCTAGCACACAGTGTTCATGCCAAGATAAAATGAGCTCAATTATGTAAAATTCTTAGAACAGCACCTGGCATGTTTTAAGTGCTTGATAAACACTGGGTGTTGTTATTATTATTGGGGCCAGTTTTTAAGGAATATTTACATTTTAAAAATCACCCCAAGTTGGATCAACCAAGTTGTATTCTAAATTTTCCCTTCTTGCCATCTTGACTCTTATCCGACCTTCAAACAGGAAGTGAAAGAGTGAGTTAAATTTTCGCTCACCCTTCTAGCTTTACATCCTTTTTCTAGCTGAGCAAACAAGTTGGGAAATCTCCCAAGGCAGACAGCAGCAGGTGTGTGAGGACCCAGTTGCTGAGCAGCAGAGGGTAGCCCCTGTGAACATAATCCCTACGCCATGTGTTTGCTGATTTTCCTCCCTGTCCCGTCTTTCAGGAGCAAGATGTTCTGAGCAGGCAGAATAGAGGGCCCTGCAGACAGGTGGCCCTGGCCCCTTCATGCCAGAGTTTTCAATTATGATGCCAGTCAACGGGAGAGAGTGGAGGGTGAAAATGAAAATGGAATATTTGGTTAGCGCTCTGACAAGCCATGAATCAAAACCAAGTGAAATTGCTCTGGGGTCTCCCGGCCTGTCAACCTCCACCATCCATTCTGTTTGCCCCTCGGCTGTGTAATTCTTGCACAGCCAACGCTGTTTATGGGGAAAGCAGGCCCTGCGCATGCGTGACAGGACCCTTCTGCTGCCTGCCATGGCAGGTGCACCCCTCAGGCCTCCAGGGACAGTCTACTTCTAGGGTTGGGGCAGAAGAGGTGGGGAGAGCAGGAGGAGGAGCCATTGATGGACTCAACACTAATGTATTTGGGGTGTTTCCCCCTCGCTCCAGGCTCCCCAAGGGTGTTCAGATTTTCCCAGCCCAGTGGCCGTTTGTTCTTCTTTGAGGAGGCCTAGCAGAGGTTCTGCATTGCTTATGCCTGCAGGGGTCAAGGTCAAAGGTGCCCCTGTGAGAGAAAGGGCAAAGCTGCAGAGATCACCTTCTCCAGCAGGAAGAAGGGGACTGTCTTCTGCCTCCCTCCTTCCCTAGTGGCCCTGACCGATTTAATCAGATCAGAAGCAGAGAACACTGGACAGGGAGCCCATAAATAATGAGTTTTGGTTGAACACATGAGTGAAGGAGTACCAAGCTTCGCCCATTCACGGTTCTGGCATCCAGGGAGGGCAGAGTCGGCTTCTTCTGTTTCACGTCTTGTCGCTCAACTTTCCATTAGCAAGCGTTTGCTGAGCACAGGAAGGATGATGACATGACTCAGCTGCGAGGACCCTAATGGTCTGGATAGCTAAACAGCCAATTGGACTAAAGAGGGTAGTGGGGATGTCAACCTTGGGTTCTAAGGTCCTATGGAGGAAACATGAATCACGTGGGTCCCTGGGTGGTGAAGGAAATGCAGGTTCAGGATTTTGCTTATATTGAAAGGTTGTTCATGACCAAGAGCAAAGGTTCCTGCTCCCTGTCCACTCACTAACCCACACGTCCTGGTGTGGCTGTATCATTTCTGCCAGACTATAGGGTGAAGCCAAAGTCTAGCACAGGCTCTGCAAGCTGGATCAGCAAATGATACTGCTCAACAATCCCCATGAAATACGAAGCATCTGCTGTTCCATATTTTCTGTGCAATGCTGAATTCCTATCTCATGGGAGGTTGAATGGGAGGTTGCATTTCACAGAAGCCCTCAATGGGCCAGAGGCAGCCCTGTAATTAGACGGCAGTGGAGTCAGATGGTCAGCACTGGAGCTCTGGAGAAGAGAAAGGTCAAAGGATATCAGGGGCTCCTACAGCTGCAGAACAAGGCAGACTGGGTCCAGTGATGTCAGGACAGAGTCAGCAGCAGCTGACATTGAGTTGGAGAGTTGGAGAAGGATTGATCAGATTCTAAAGAGCCAGTCATGAGCAGAGAACAGAAGGTGGGGAAAAGACAAAAAAGTCAAGATCCAAATCATGAGCAGGGAACAGAAGGTGAGGAAAAGACAAAAGTCTGTTTCAGGTCCTGGTCTGTGATCAGTCTTTCAGGAAGGTGATAAAGCCTGCTGCCATTCACAAGTGCCTGCTGCGCTGCTCCTATTTCTGCCCCAGTGACACCTTCATTAGACTGGAGGTGGGAAATTCTAGTGTCAAACTAGGATCAGGTCAGGCTGGTGGTGCATGGTGGGGTGTGTGTGTGTGTGTGGTGCAGAACTAGTATCAGTAGATGAAAGTCTCAGGGAGGTAGACTTGTTCAAGACAGGCGAACTGGAAATGAAGGTGTTGCTTTGTGTGGTGGTAAGACCCCTGCATCTCTGAAAATACTCAAGCGCTCTTCCTAGAGCCTTCAGAAGGGACTTCTTGTGCAAAGTGGAAGGTTGGACTGAGGACTATAAGTTCCCCTTCCAGTCCCGCATCATCCTCTGAGTCTGCAAGACATCAGCCTGCTGGATTTCCTTCTTGTCAAAGAGGATTGATTGGAGAGGAAGTTGAAATTAATGACTAGAACAGGTTTTGGGGCTTTAGTTGTATTTACTTTTCTCCCTCCTCCTGGTCCCCTCTGATGTCCCCAATGCCAAATCCATTCCAGGGATACTTGAGTAAATTGCTCAGTCAGGGGCTGGAGGGAACCATGTGGCTATTATGCAGATGGCAGCTGTCCATCTCCACCTCGGCCACTTTTCCAGAGCAGCAGGACAGATGACCATCTGGCACTGAGGGACATGAGACATAACTGGCTGGCCACATTGGACATGACAGGAGAGGGGAAGAGTCCCATTAGAGGGCTTCTGAGGCCATTTCTGCCAGACTATAAAGTGAAACCAAACTCTAGCACAGGCCCTGCAAGCTGGGTCAGCAAATGATACTGCTCAACAATCCCCATGAAATACGAAGCTTCTGCTGTTCCATATTTTCTGTGCAGTGCTGAATTCCTATCTCATTGGCTTGGCTGGTGTCACATATTTAACACTGAACCAATTGCTGTGGTTATGGAGAGAGAGTAGAAGTACTGTCTAGACCTCAGACACATGTGCGAAAGAGGAAGGGGATCACTCTCTCCAAAGCACATGGCCTACCAGTGGGGAAGCAGCAAAGGGTTTTATAGTAAAGAATATTCTGTTTTCTGTGTGTACAGCATCTTTTTCCCTCTGGAAGCCATTCCTTGTATTTCCTTTGAGAAACCACCATTTCCTCTCCACTATCCAGGGAGGAGGGGTGAATACATCAACTTGTGCCACAACCCAGAGACTATTCTTAGGACAGTATTACAGTGTCATCTTTGAGGAAACTTCTAGGGGGCACCATGTGCCTCCAATTCAGGGACCTCTCAGTACTGTCCTTCCCTAGGAAGTTGTTATAAAATCCTTCAAGTGCCCTTTCTAGGGGGCAGGAACATGGACAATGTAGCTTCTCAAGTTTCTTTCCATCTCAGGATGTGGATGCTCATGGATGCATTTTTAAGTTTGGGGCATTGGGATATTTTTTGCTTTGCTGCTTTCAAACAGTCCACAGATAAGCAGTGAGAAATGATGATGGCAATTGAGTGCACACCAATGATAATGGTTAGCACAATTGGGCCCTTCTTCACCACTTGGAACACTGAGGCTGGATAGCCCTCTTCTGGAACAATGTGCTAATCAAACATGAAATGACACATCTTGGCAAAACTGCCATCCATTATATAATCCTTTATAGATATATATATATTTTTAGCTACCATTTGTTATTATTTTCCTGGATATTTCTGAGCACATTTATCTAACAGACATAGACCAAAGTACTTTAGGCTTTAGGAATATGGATTGAACTTAAGAGCTGAAATATAATGATAATAAAAAAGAATCACTGTAATAGTATCCCTGCAGTTCTGTTCTAAATGTTTTGCCTGGATTGTCTGCTTAATTCTCACAATTACTCTAAGAAGTGGTTAGAAAGATTATTTTGCCAGATGAAGGTACTGATAATTGAGAAGTTAAGGGGCTTGCCCACACCTGGTTAAGCGCCAGGTGAGGTGAGATGGAGAGCTGGAGTAAAGCCCAGGTCCTCTGAGTTTCAAGATGGTGTTCTTGCCCTGATCTGACACCACAGGTTATTGCCCACATCAAAGGACTGAAAACAGGTCTTATCAATGAAGCTGAACTTGAGTGAGTTGGCCCTTGGTGTTTTCGGCAGAAAGGGATCTCCCCTAAACATTGCTGAGGAATCTCTAAAGCAGGCAGTGGCTATAGTTCAAGAAAACAGAGATAGTCTGGTATAGAGCCACTGTTTACAAATATTCTTTTTGTTGTTGTTGTTGTTGCAGTGGAAGTCTATATTTCCCTCAAATGATAAAAGGACATTGACTTATAAAACAGATAAAGCTTTTTTTATTGGAATAAATTGACTTTAAAGTTCAAATATATGATATTTACTCATGTAAGCCAGATTGTAAGAAAAACAGGGCTGTTTAGAATAGAGCCTTTGAAATTAGTTTTTTGGATAATATTTGCAGATCAGACTCAATGTTCTCTTTATGTCTGAATTTTGTTTGGTTGCATAATCCAGGTTCACATAGCCAAATCATTGTACATATTAATTCTGGAAAGCATGCTTTGGGATCTCACTATACTCTCAACATTTTAAACTGATCCAGAGGTTTGAAAGAGAAATGGCGAGATACTTTTGTTCCAAAGTTGAATTTCTCTAGGTGTCTAAGAATGGCCTGTGTTCCTTAATTAGTAAATGATAAATGGGTTCTTCAACTAGTTTAATATCACAACTTTACAGTAAAAAACACTTTTCGAATTTATGTTGTAATATTACGAGATGTTCAGCAGTACCATCCAAACCTCTCATCTATCCTAGTTGCTGTCTCTGTCTTATAGTAACACAAAGTTTCAAAGCAGTCAAATGAATTTTATTTATACATCCATTTATTTATTTTCATCAAACAAATTCAAAAAGATTAAAAAATTTTTTTGTGAAGTACCTACTAAATGCTAAGCACTCATCATGGTGCTTTGGATGTAGGGACTGAGAAGTCCTTGCCCTTTTAGAGCCTGTGTGGGGCGGGGGAGGGCAGGGAGATTTAATGTGGGAACAGACAATGGGCCCATTTGTCGGGTGATGATATGTGATTTTAATAAAAGGGCAGCATTGTCTAGGCTAGGATGAAAAATGTTAGAGGAAGCAGAGCCTAGAGTGTAATCGAAATGCAAGTGGTGGGAACACAGAACTCAGAGAAGGTAAAGGAAATGTGTCCATTTCCCTCCACCCACAAGTGGAGTAGATGATCCAACTTGTCTGATTGGTTAAATAAATACATGCAGGTTTTTAAAATCCTTGGTCCTTGCCATATGATTTGCTTGGGGTAGGGATGGATTTTAGGACAGGGTCTTGGTCACACAGAGCAAACCAGACACAGTAAACAGAAAAGGGCACACTGTGGTCACTGGCACTGAGCAATGAGTTAGAAGTGGTTCCAGGTATGAGGTGAAAGGGACTTTAGGAATCTCAGCAGGGTCATGCATGGGAAAGTAGAAAGCTATCCTTTGGACTTCAATGACCAGTTTCTTCTAAAAATCTCAGGGAGAACCCCATCTCCAGCTGATCTTGGCTGCTTGGACTTGGGAGTAGGATATGGTTACCATAGATGCTGGAGGTGGTGGCGTGACCCTGTCCCTACTGGCTCATGAGAGCTGATGGTGCACATCACTTCTCAACTCCACATTCAATGGTGGCATTTTAATATCTTAAACTCAGTCATGGTGGGAGCATTTACACCATGGAAATTGGCAAAGGCTACCCACCAGAGCTTTTTTTTTTTTTTCCTCCAGGGAGAAGGTTGATAAACATTGAATGGTTTAGCTCTACTCTCTGTAGGTTTTACCTTTTGGATAAAGATCTCATGTGAAGTTTTCAATTTACAAACTACTCAATTGTAGATGAGTGTACCCTTAGACTTTGCCTTCACTCCATAAGTGACTCCCTTGCTAATGTCACCTCCATGGAGCTACACATGATTCACAGGCTCAGAAGGGGAAGGGGAAAGGCACCTGAAAAGCCAGAAGACACTCAAGGGCCTGTTGCTCTGTCTGTTGGCTTGTCCCTGTGATTATTTTCCATTTCACCTGGTCACTTGAAATCACAGTCATGTAAATAAAGGCAGAAGGAGGCAATCAACCACCTTTATAAGTGAAAATTCGTTCCCTGGGGGAGTGAGGAAGAAATTGGTTAAATAATTTTGGAGCATGCAGCTTGGGGATCAGAGGCACTGGATGATTCCCAGTTTAGGAGTGTCCTCAGGATTCCAGGAACAAGGAGAAGGGATTCAGAAGTACCAGATGGCCAAAGACAAAGTCATGCATTCTTAAACTTCTTCTAAGCCTGGCCCTGATCCCAGAAAAGAGAGAAATTTTTCTTTATCCTCCTTCTTCCTTAGCTAATGGACCTGACCTATGTGTCCGATAGATTAGACGAGAATTATCGAAAGTGAATTTTAGAAAGTTTTAGGAGGAGAATATATTGTAGTTATAAATTGTCATTCAGAGAGTTAACAACTGTCTTTAGCTGTCTTTATTTAACCAGTCAGGATATACCTGACGTTTCAGGTAGAACAAGATGAGTTTACTCAACAACTCACATGACAATTTCAGAAATGTCATCTTTTGATTTCTGATTCCTCTGCTGTGGCTAGAAGCTTTTTATCTGTTGGTATCCTCTGCCCTCTGAGCACCTCTGTCAAATGGTTAATGATGTTAAAACAAGTACCTAAATGCACTAGGGTCATTTGGCAGTTAAATAAACACTTTGGTAGAGAATGAATCATCTCCACATGGCCAGAGCCTGGATCATGTAGTTTCTCAAAGAAATGTTGTGGGAGAGAATGTGGACAGGTCTTTAGAGGATTCCTATTGCTGCTGGTAATCTGCTTTGTGGGAAAGAAAAAAAAAGACTAAAAAAAATTTAGCAGTTTAAAGTATTGACCATTTTAATTTCATCTCATTGGGAGGGGCTGCTATGTGGGCAGGGCTTGCTGGGTTATTAGGAATAGGTGACTCTAGTTCTCAGCTGCTGGAGACCTGAGAACTTATTCAGGAAGGTCCAAGACCAGGGATGCCTTGGTAGGATGGTGAAGGCTGGGCTCAGATGGGACCAGTTTAAAAGAGCAGGTCCCTGTGGCCTCTTCTCCGTGGTGGTCTCAGAAATACTGGGCTTCTTACCTGGTAGATGGCTTCTCTTATAGTGAATGTCACATAAGAACTTGGTAGAAGCTTCCTGGCCTTTTCTGACTGTTTCAAAACTCAGGCAGCATCCCTTCCAATTCATTTAATTTGTAAAAGGTGAATCATCAGGACAGGGCAATTAGATCCCATTTCTTGGTGGGGCTGTGGCTAAATCGCACTGCCAAAGAACACAAGTGGAATGGGATATACCGTTGTGGCCATTCTTTGGGAAAAACAATCTGCTACATTGTGCATTCCCAAACTGGGCATCTTTGCCATTCATCTGCCTTATTATGCCCAGAGTAGCCAAAAGTTTTGATTGACAGCATTTTCTGTGGAATTAACTACATGAGACTGAGCTTTTAGTTCTGGGTCTGGATTCATTTCAACCTGCTCTTCCTTCTCACCAGTACTCTAAATTGTGAAATCCAAATCCTGATTTTGCAGTACCCCCAGCATGTCACTCATCTTGAGAGTTGTCATAAACATCCTAAAATATTAACATTAATTAAGTGATAAATATTTACCATTTATGCCTTTGAGGATTTCAACATTGTTACAGCTGCAATCAGACAAGCTATGACAGGGTATCAGTCTCAACTCTTAATGAAAAAAAAATTGAGAATCACAGATGTGTACTCTAAATACCATGAATGGATAGAATTCAATGGAATGAGTTTTTTCAAGGGTCGGGGTGAGCATGCAGACAAGTTTCTCCAAATGCAACCAGTTACATCTCTTCAATTGAATTTTGTCTCCAAGAATTGATGTTTTTTTTCCCCCATTTTGCCAAATGACTTCTGTGCAGACTTTTGCTATTCTATTGTTTCTCTCCCACAAGCAGAGATGAGGCTGTTCACGTGTGTTGATGAGCAGGAAGGCTGCGTTCGCTGGTTAACATTGCTCTGCTGCATGCCCCGCTCCTGGGGGCGGTTAATAAATCGCATTTGATGATTTGATGACATAACCTTTAGATCCGAAATTGCAGTTGTACTGGACTGTCAGGAAAAGCTCCTTTTGTAATACATTGCCTGAGTTTATCAGAAAACATATATTACTTTGCGTTTTTTTTTTTTTAAGTCTTTCTGGTGTATTTAAATAATTCCTTGAACAAACATTTTAGTAATCAATTGAATTGTTTCTATTATCTTAACTAAGCTTTTTGCTTTCAAAATTGATATGAAGTCGTTGGATATCTCAAAAGGAATAGATTGAACATTTAAATATCTGGTATATTGAGAAGATCATTTATCTTTTTTGTTGTTGTTCGGTAAATATAAATCCTTTATAAATCTTCTTCAAAAGTCTGCCGAACATGGTACTTATCCAAAAATATTTGCAGATTTTTATCATTAAATGAATGTGCAGCCCAAAAGCATGAATTTGATAGCACTGTGACATTTCTTTGTTCTTACTTCCCTCTTGTCAACCCACCTTTTGCAAATGCCACTTGTTCAGAGCTGGGTGGGTTTATATAAGAACCACCCCTAGGATGGTCCTGGGATGTCAGTTTCCTGATTTGTTCCGTGGGATGGGGAAGACAGGATAATGGGACATTTTTCAGGCCAGAACAGCTGTGAAACATTAGCAGTTCTCCACCAAGAACAAGCAGAACTGAGAGCCCTGAGGAGATAGGCCATTCAGGTCAAAAAGGAAGGGACAGAGCATCCTCATACTCAAGGAAATGTGGTGTGTCTTAAATGACCCTGAACCCAGGGCATCCAAGGGAAACCTCTCTCAGCTTTCCTGTCACTTAAGACTATGATTCTCTTACATTCCAACAGCAACACACTAGGGTGAAGTTTGTTTTACTTTTTAAAATTTGTTATTTTTAGTTACACATAACAGTAGAGTGTATTTTGACATATCATATGCACAGGGAATGTAACGTCCCATTTTTGTGGTTGTGTATGATGTGGAGTTTCACTGGTCATGTATTTATAATGAATATAGGAAAGTTATAACTAATTCATTCTACTGTCTTTCCTATTCCTGTCCCCCTTCCCTTCCCTTCATCCCCCTTTGTCTAATCCAGTGGTGACATTTGTTTTCTAACTAACTCATGGATCCTGTTAATCTTGAGTGTTTCTTCATTTCTGATGGGTAGAAGGTGTTGGAAAGCTCAGATCATAATTTTTAGCTAATTTGTGTACAGGACTTGTGTGTGTTCAACATGATAACCACAACCTATATTGTAATCAATTTTTTCCTTTGCTCTGATTTAATCATTCACTTATTCCTGCTGGAGTGTGTGTGTGTGTGTTTAAGCAACATCAGAAACGCTTTGGTATCAGGCCAGTTATTAAGAAAGAACTCTCAAGACTTTATACATGCTTATGACTTTAAAAAATACTTTTAGTTGTAGATGGACACAATGCCTTTATTTTATTTATTTTTATGTGGTTCATACGTGTGAGGCAAGCACTCTACCACTGAGCTACTGTTTATGGCTTTAATGCTGTTAAGTAGGGGTAGGGGAAATGTAAGGGGTAGATTAGGAGGTAAGTGGGGTGAACTCTGAGACAGGAGTTAATTCCTGGGGAAGATACAAAGTGATGGAGGTCCAGAGCCTGGAAGCCATGGTCAGTGTGGTGGGCAGCTGGGGCAAAGTTTACTCGAGTTTCATTAGGAAACTTGGTGCAAATAAGGATGCTCTTCTCACTTTCCTTTATTTCTTTTTCTTTTCAGTTTTAAATAAGAAATCAATGAGAACTACATAAATAATAGAAAACACAGGAAAAAAAGGAAAGAAACATATATTACAATCCTACCATCTATCAGTACACTTTGGATGAAATTCTTTCTACTCTTTTTTGTTCCACCAGTTATTTTGTCCTTGAATTCTATATTATTTTCTGCTTTTGTTTTGCTTACATTTTTTCCCCAGAATGTTTGTCCATCCCTTTGCTTAATATTTTTTTCACTTTTTAATGATCACTGCAACACATGCCCCAGAAATAGAAATCTAAACAATAGAGAAGTTATTGAAAATGAAAGGAAACGTGCTTTCTTTCCCACTTCCAATCCTAGTAGCATATTTCAAAGAAAAGTACTTTCAACTTTATTTTATTATTATTATTTCTATTTTTTTATTGGTTCGAGGGATTGAACCCAGGGGTACCATTGAGTCACACCCCCAACCCTTTTTATATTGAGACAATGTCTCACTAAGTTGTTCGGGCCCCACTAAGTTGTTGGGGTTGGCATTGAACTTGTAAGCCTTCTGCCTCAGCCTCCCAAGCCACAGGGATTTTGGTATGCACCCAACACACCAGGCTTGACTTTGTTATTTTTAGCTCTCATTCCATACTTAAAAAATAACATATTTTTGACTCTATTTCTTGATGCGTCTGTGTTGAGTGTTTGATCAACTTTAATATTTGTTGATTTTCCATTTTGAAGAATAATCAACTTCACTCACTTTCTACCCCCTTATTTCTAATTTTGGAATTTGCCCTATGTTGAGCTCTTCTAGCTAAACTTCAAAAACTCTAAAGAATAATGTATCTTTGTCTTTATTGATTCATCTACTTAGTATCTTGATTTTTTTCCCTTTTGAGTACCTCATGCTTGACTTTTGAGTATACAATGATGAAACTAATACCCTTTCTTTCTCTCCATTCTCAACTTCTCTTGTATGCACCATTATTTTTTACATTCTTAAGATTTCTAATGTGGAGAAAATTAAGCCTTCCACATTTTGTTTAGATTGATTCCAAAATTCAAATATCTGGAAATGTTACTTATCTCATGCACTGCGTACTTTATTTCCTTAGGAGTCATTTGGTGGGATTGTATCCACAGAGGAAAAGAACTGTGTTCAAATCTGTGCCTGTCAAGGGAAAAAACCACAAATGCCAACATCAAAGCTATGCCATATTCGATTTTCTTTATATTGAACTTAATCCTTTCATATACATTCATTTTTAATTCTGGAATTTCAAATTGCCATTTTCTTTTCTTACTGCTAGAAATATTTGCCTTTAAAACAAAAAGAAAAGCAAAACTCTAAAGTATCCAGCACCCTGTGTGGGAGTGGGGGTGGGGGTGGGGGTGGGTGAATTTGCAACAGGTGCTTTCCAAGACTCTTGCATGCTGACCATTCCATTTTTTTTCATTGTACTCTAGGTTTTTTTTTTTAATTTCTTCATTTTTTTTTAATTTTGAAATTAACCTACAGTAAAGTGACTCCCCCTTCTGTTCTTCTCTTCTCTTTCTGGTGTTTTAACGTGTATAGATTCAGTTCTATGGGTTTTAACATGTGTATAGATTCATATAATTTTTCCCACAATCAGGGCATGAAACAGTTCCACCACCCTAAAACCTTCTGATACTGATCCTGTGCAGCACACATCACCCCAGTCCTGACAACAACCACTACTGTTGACAGAGCTTGTTTGGTACCATCCCTCAATCTTAGGCCACCACTAACCTACTTTGTATCTTTATAGAATTGCCCCTCTGGAATTTTAAGATGCATGAAATTATACAATATGTGCTCTTCCCATCTAATGTCCTCAGCATAGTATTTCCAAGTTTCCTCTGTATTGAAACACTTGTTCTTTTTATTGCTGAATAATATTCCACTGTGTGGCTACATCACATACTATTTTATATGTTTATTAGTTGATAGGCATGTGGACTGTCCAACCTTATGATTATCATGAATACTCACCTTTGTGTGGGTGTATGTTTTCATCTCTTTTGAGCAAATGCCTTGAAGTGAAATTGCTGGGTCTTAGGCTAAATCTATGTTTAACAATTTGTGAAGCCATGAAACTGTTTTCCAAAGTCCTGCACCATTTTGCATTTTGATCAGGAGTGCCTAAAGATTTTGATTTATCCTCCTCCTCCACAGCATGTTGTTACCTGACTTTTTGATTCTATCACACTGTTGTTTTTGGTTTGCACTTCCCTGGCTAGTAAAAACATCAACCATCTTTTCCATGTGCTTACTGCTGATGTGTTTTCTCTTTCTTCTATTATTATGATATTTCACATTAATTAATTAGGTTGAATCAACTTTGCCTTTCTAGGATAATTGCCACTTGTTCATGGTGTGTAATCCTTTGTATATATTACTGGATTCAGTTTGCTCACCTGTTGTTGATAGATTTAAATTTTTATTTATAAGAGATATCAGTCTTTAGTTTTTTTCTGGTATGATTTCTTTGCCTTGTTTTATTATAAGGTCATATTAGCCTCATAAAGTGAGTTGAGAATGTACACCCTGTTCTTATTTATTAATTTATTTTGAAGAGTTGTCAATGGATTGGTGCTAATTGTCCTTCAAATATTTGGTTAAATTCATCATTAAATCCATCTGGGACTGAGCTTTGTGGCTAGTTGTCAAAAGACTAAGTCAGTAACTTTATTTGGCATATGTCTGTTCAGATTATCGATTTCTTCATTTAGTCACTTTGTATGTCTTTCTAGGAGTTTGACCAGTTCCTCTCATCTATCTAATTTGTTGGCATAGTTTTTCACAGAATTCTCTTATCATCTTTCATGTTTCCTTCCAGTTACTAGTCATTTCCCCTCATTCAGTCTTGATTTTAGTTATTGAGCTTTCTCTTTGTTTTCTGGGTTGGACTAGCTATTGGTTTGTCAATATGGTTGATTGTCTTCAAAAGCCAACTTTAAAGTTTCATTTATTTTCTTTATCCTTTACTGTTGTCTATTTCATTATTTTCTCCTCTAATCTTATTTTCTTCCTTATGTTTGCTTTGTGTTTTTATAACTCCTTTCTCTTTTTCTAATTTATTATGGTGGACTGTTAGGATATTGATTTCATACCCTCCCTTTTTTTTCTTCTACAAACAATTTACACTTATAAGTTAGTTTAATATAAGCGCTTATTGTTATAAATTTCCCTCTGCACATGGCTTTAGGAGCATCCCCTGAGCTTTAGTGGGCTGTATCCTTGCTTTCATTCATCCCAAGATATTTTCTACTTTACTTTGCAATTTCTTCTTTCATTCATTGGTTATTTAGGAGTGTGTTCTTTAATTTCCACATGTGAATTTAAAACAAATTTGCTTTTGTAATTACTATTTAATTTAATTAGGGTCAGAGAATATACTTTGTATGATCCTGGTACTTTTAAATTGATTGAAGCTTGTTTTATGGACAAAGTATGTTCTCCCCTGTAGAGTCTTCCATGCATGCTTGAGAAGAAATTCTATTCTGCTGTGATTGGGTGGAGTGTTCTATTGATGTCTGTCAGATGGAGTTGATTTATAGTATTTCTCAAGTCTTCTATCTCCTTGTGCATCTTCTGTCTTTTTGTTCAATCTATTACTGGAACTTTGTCACTGAAGTCTCTATCATTTCTTGCCTTGTCTATTTGTCTCTTCAACTCTATTTTTGCTTCTTGCATTTGTTAACTTTGTTGCTAGCTGGTGCTTTGTCATTTTAGTTGGTGTTTTATTTTTTCTGCCTATTTTTTGTAATTTTTAGGTTTGAATCACACACAGCCTTCCATTTCTATCTTATAATTTCATTATGTAATGTGCTTGACTATCTAATCCTATTGTTGATTGCATTTGCTGGTCTCATGAAGTTGAATCATTATTTTCATGTTTTAATAACTTTTATTGCAAGCTCATCTTTAAGGGATTTTATCTGTAGGAAACTTTTGCAGCTTGAATTAAAGTTAGATTGCTACAAATCGATTTTTCTTTTGCATCTGTCATATGATCCAAGTCTGTCACCAGGTTGGGACCATTTTTAATGTATGTTTGTGATGTGGGGAGGTCCTGCAGAAAGCTTAAATTTGATCCAAAAAAAAGTCATATAAGAATAGGGCTACAAGACACTTTTTTTTCCCCACTGAGAGGTCAGACCAGGACAAGCAAATTTCTTTTTGTTTTCTTTATCTTTTGTCTTGGATATTTTACTGAACGTGAACCTTTCAGGAACATAGCTTTTATGTGGACACCTCGGTTCTATTTTTCATTGTAAGCAGGATCAAGACTTCATTTCATATTCCTGTGAGGTCATTGAAAACGATATCCCTTAGTTACCAAGACCAAAAGGTACCCCGAGGTCTGCTATGGGATCAGCAGACCTGGGGATACTTTTTGGTTTTCTCTTTTAGTTTTAGTTTTTCTTTGTTTTTGACATCTGGGAATTTCCTTTCTTGGGACCATGGCTATGCATGTATCAGGATGCATATAAATATTGTAGCCAGCATCTGTGAAAGGTTTTCAGGTTATCCAGTTCAGACCATTTTCAGAAATACAAATCAAGTCCCTTTCTGTTTTGGAAAATAAGATTGCTTTAATAAAAGAAATGTAATTTAGAATAAGAGAACTAGAAAATCACTTAAACGCTATAGTAGTAATTGCTGCAGGCAACATCCACTGATGAATTTCTACTAAGAGACATCTATCTATAGTCAGAGGGGCACACCAAAATGTTCTTTGCTAATGAGGAATAGTCTGCCTTCTGTTCATTCATTCCACTCTCTGAAGGGCCCTCTCTGCACAACTCAGGACTCCTGTGAGCTGGCCCAGACCTTGTAGAGTAAATGCAGTATTGATTCTATCACCAGGAAGACATTGAGTCCGGTCATGGACAAAGCTTTTTCCATATTTCTATTAGGGCAATATTCATGTTGGTGGGCATGGAGGAGAAGCTTGTGTTCCAAGTAGTCCAGGTCCCCTGGAATATAGTCAGAGCTGAATACGGCTACTGCTGACAGACACAAATATGTCTGAAGAGACACTGAGAAGCAGTCTCTGGTGACCCTTGGCTGCAGAGAGCTCCAGATGTAACACGTAATGCTTCTTCCTAAGGATACAACCATTGTGGACAAGAGCACCAAACACAGATGCTGACCCTACTGTTGATATTCCAAAATGCCATTAGGATCTGGTAACAGCCATAGGTTCCTAGGTAGCAGGTGAGAAAAAAGCTCAGTGGAAGGCCTTGTCCCAGAGTGTGCCTCATGATTGACAAAGCTTTCTCAGTGAGATCCATGGGTGCTATGTTTCCTTTGGAGAGGCAAGTCTGATGTTAATGATAATACTCGAAAATGCCTTTTCCAGGTTAAATTTGATCCTTCTACTCATTTTTTCTAATAATTCATTTATTTATTTAGTCAGTGGAGTTTGTTGTATTTTATCAAATGCTTTCTCTTTGTACTGAGATGACCACACATCCTTCCTCTCCTTTATTTTCTTACCCAAACTGCATCCCTGTAATTCAACTTGGTCATAATGCAATTATCCTTTCTTTGCATTTCTATAATATCATAATGCAATTATCCTTTCTTTACATTTCTATAATAGTATTATTAATATTTTGTTCAGATTTGCTTTTGCATTTAAGTTCTGAGTGATATCAACTCCAAATTTTCTTTCTCAGACTGCCCCTTGCCTGGATATGATGTTGAGCTTACACTAACTTCATGAGTCGTAAAAACTTTTTCTATGAAGAACTTCTACACTGAAAAAAGAAAAAGAAAATCCTTCCAGAAATTTGTCTTTTTTTTATTAGTCTTTTCAAATCAACAGTTCTTGAGATCATTAAAATAATCGATTACTTTTTTCTATTTTATTAATTTCAGATCACATATTTTCATTTCTTCCCTAAGGTTTTTATGATTATCCTGGGATTCTTGTTCTCATCTCTTAAATTGGGTTCTTAATTCTCATTTTCAATTTTCCGTATGTGGATATAGAGTTTTTCCAGCACCATTTGTCGAAGAGGCTGCCTTTCTCCAACATAAACTTTTGTCCAGAATCAGTTGGCTATAGAAGTGAGGGTGGATTTCTGGGTCTTCTATTCTATTCTATTGGTCTATGTGCCTGTTTTTATGCATATGCCATGCTGTTTTTTTTTTTACTATGGCTCTGCAGTATATTTTGAAATTAGGTATTATGATGCCTCCAGCCTTGCTCCTTTCCCTAAAGCTTTCTTGGTTATTTGGAACCTTTTGTGCTTCGGAACCAAGAACGAGAACTAGAAAAAGAATTCCAAACAACTTTTGTAATTCTTTTTCTAGTTCTGTAAAAAAAATATGTCATTGATATTTGGATGGGGATTGCATTGAATCTGTAGATTGCTTTGGGTAATATGGCAATTTTAACAATATTAATTATGTCTATGCATGAACATGGAAGATCTTTCCATCTTCTGGTATCTTTGATTTCTTTGTTCAATGTTTTAAAATTTTTACTGTAGAGGTTCTTCATTCATCTCCTTAGCTCTATTGCTAGTATTTTCCTTCAAGGCTCTAGTGAATGGGATTGCTTTCCATATTTCTTTCTCAGCAAGTTCATTTTGAATTTAGAGAAAAGCTACAGGTTTTGGATGCTGATTTTGTATCCTGCTCATTGAATGAATTTGTTAATCAGTTTTAAGAGATTTTGTGGACTCTATAGGACCTTCTAAGTATAGGGTCATATCATCTTCAAACTGGGATAATTTGACTCCTTCCATTCCTATTTGTATCCCTTTTATTCCTTTTTCTTGCCTTATTTCTCTGGCTAAAATTTCAAGTCCTACATTGAATAGGAGTGGTGAGAATGGACACTCTTGTTTCATTTCTTATTTTAGAGAAAATATTTCCCCAGTTAGTATGATGCTAACTATGAGTTTATCATATATAGTCTTTATGTTGAGGTACAATCACTTCTATCCCAAAGTTCTCCAAGACTCTTACCTTGATGGGATGCTGAAGTTTATCAAAGGCTTCTGCATCTGTTGAGATGATCACATGATTTTTATCCTTGATTTCATTTATATGCTATATTGATTAATTAATTAATTTATATTTACCATTCCTAGTATCCCTGGAATGAAATCAACTGGATTGTGATATGTGATTTTTTAAATGTGTTCTTGACTTCAATTTACAAGTTTTATTGAGAATTTATGTGTCTATATTTGTTAAGGTATTGCTATATAGTTTTTTTTTTAATAGTGTCCTTGTCAGGTTTTGGAAGCAGGGAAATACTGGCTTTGTAGAATGAGTTTGGAAGGTCTCCTTCTCTTTCTATTTTATGGAATAGTTTGAGGAGCACTAGCCTTAGTTCTTCTTTAAAAGTCTGCTAAAACTCAGAAGTGAGTTTTACTTTGTTGGGGAACTTTTTATTACTGCCTCCAAAAGAATTATTTTTTAATATTCCAAAGTTTTAGTGTTTTTATTAACTTATCCTATTACTCAATGCTTTTTGTTTTGTATATTTTTAGACTCCATTTTTGTGGGCTTAAACAGTTTCATCTCCCTTATGAAATAAAACTTCTGTCCATATGTAATAACCACCCAGATGGCTTCACCAATGAATTGCACCAAACATTAAAAGATTACTGTCATGCAGGCCACGGTGGTGCATGCATGTAATCCTAGTGACTCAGGAGGCAGAAGTAGGAGGATCACAAGTTCATAGCCAGCCTCAGCAACATAATGAGGCCCTAAGCAACTTAGTGAAACTCTGCTTCAAAGTAAAATTATTTAATAATAATAATTATCATTATTATTATCATTATTATTATAATTATAATAAAATGTCTGGGATGTGGCTCAGTGGTTAAGTGACTCTGGGTTCAATTACTGGTACAAAAAAAGATTAAAATTTAAAAGATTGCTACCAATTTTTTAAAAAATATTTTTTTAGTTGTCAATGTATTTGTTTGTTTGTTTGTTTATATGTGGTGCTGAGGATCTAACCCAGGGCCTCACACATGCCAAGCAAGGGCTCTACCACTGAGCCAGAACTCCACCCAGATTACTATAAATTTTTCATAAAATCATCTAAAAAAGCAGAGGAAAAAGGAATATTTCACAAATATCCTATATTCTATGGTATTATGATTCCCAAACCAAACAAAAACACCACAAAGAAACTATAGAGCAATATCGCTAATGAGTATTGATGTGAAAATTCTCAACAACAAAATCTTAACAAACTGAATTCAGCAATATATAATAAGAAGTATGCACTATGACAAAGCAGCCCTTATCCCAGGAAAGCAAAGCTGGTTCAACTTATGAAAACTCTGAATGTGTGTGTCTTTTCAATATAATAAAAAATACAAGTCACATTGTCATCTCATCAGATTCATAAAAAGCATTTGACAAGTTCTAAAAGCCTTTTATGATAAAAAAAAATAAAAGCACTCAATAAACTAGAAAGGAACTTCCTTTTCCTAATAAAGGGGATACACAGAAAACTCACAACTAATACCATGTTGAATAATGAAAGACTGAATGATTTCTCCCTGAGACCAGAAATAAGATAAAGATACCCAGTCTCAGCATGGGTATCCTTACCCAGTCAGCTTTCATTGCTGTGACCAAAATAGCTGACAAGAACAACTTAGAGGAGGTAAAATTTATTTTGGGCTCACCGTTTGAGAGGTTCAGTCCACAGTCAAATCAATTCCATTGGTCTGGATGGGAGGTGAGGCAGAACATCTGGTGGAAGGGTGTGGCAGAGGAAAGCCTTTAAGCTTCCAGTAGCCAGGAAGGAGAGGAGAGGAAATGGTAAGGGAGAGGAGGGGAGGAGAGGAGAAAGGGACCTACTTCCACCAGCCATACCTCACCTGCCTACAGTTACCATCCAATAATGCATTTAATTATTAATCTATCAAATGGATTAATCCAACGATTAGGTTACAGCTATCATAATTGAATCATTTAATCTCTAAACTTTCCTACATTAACACATGAGTTTTTTTTGGTGACACCTTATATCCAAACCATAACATACTACTTCTATTCAGTTTTGTATAGGATATTCTAGCCATAGCAAGTAGACACGAGAAAGAAATAAAAGGGATCCATGCCAGAAAAGAAATAGTAAAACTTTATCCATTTACAGCAATAGAAAAACTTAAGAAATCCATTATAAAAATATTAGAACTTATAAGTAATTCCACCATTCCACCATCCTTGCTAACCCCCTGCCCCCAGCCTTCCCCTCCCAATCCTCCGCCCTATCTAGAGTTTGTCTATTCTTCCCATGCTCCCTCTCCCTACCCGACTATGAATCAGCCTCCTTATATCAGGGAAAACATTCAGCATTTGTTATCCAAAGTACATATATGAAGACACGAATTAGTGTGGACATTCTTTATATACAACCAGAGATATAAAAAAAATTGTGCTGTATATGTGTAATAAGAGTTGTAATGCATTGCGCTGTCATTTATTTTAAAAAATATATTTAAAAACTTTTTAAAAAGAACTTATAAGTAAGTTCTTTCTTCCAAAAGCATATCTTTCATTTCAGTGAGCATCTGTTAGTAGTGAACTACTTTCATTAGTGTTTGTCTCGAATGTCTTAATTTCACTTGTGTACTTGGAAGATAATTCAATTGCGTGTAACAATCTGCAGTTGGCACTTATTTCCTCCCAGAACTTTGAAAATATTGAGTTTTTCGACTTTCCTTTTTTCCTTCATGAAATCAATAGTCATTGTATTGCAAAAAATATAAATATTCTGACTAGCTGCTTTTATCATCTTCTCTTTCTCTTTGTTTTGAAGTTATAATGCATCTTCCCAGTTTTCTGTTAGTTCTTCCTGTTAGGAGTGGTTGGACTTGCTAAATCTGAGGATCGGTGTCTTTCATCAGTTTGGGGAAGTCTTAGCCATTAATTATGTGAATAATGCCTTTCCTTTATTACCTTTAATGTCTTTCAAGAGCTACACTTAGATGTTTGTTGGAACTTTTTACTTATGACCCCTTGTTGTTTAACTTTTTATGTTTATCTTTTTACGATATTTTGGGAAATTATTTCTCGGTTTTGCCTAGTTCACATTTCTCTCTTTAATTATGCCTGATTTTCAACTTATCCTCTATGGGGTTTTAATTTCATTTTGTATTTCTAGAACTCTTATTTGGTATTATTTCAAACAAACATTCTCAATAGTTTTTTTGTTCCTCATTACTTTTCATGTTTTCTTAAACACAGATAGTAAAAAATGTATATTTTATTCTATCTTTGATCATGCTAATATTTGTACATATTATTTTGTAGGTTTTATTTTTTGCTTATGGAAACATTCTTCCTCTCATGCTTAGTGTATTTATTTTGATTACAAATATACAAATATTATTCAGCCATGCATTTGTATTTTTTTAAATAGAGGATTCTGTGATTCATATATTTGGTACAGGAACATTTCTCTAGTTATTTGATCTTAAATAGACTAGAAATAGAAGTCTAATACTCTCTTTATTTTAAATGTCTTCTGTCATTTTATTTCAGGTGTATCTTTTGTTAAGCAGCAATCATTTACATTTTCCACTTATCTTTGAGATGTCTTAATTTAATGCGTTTAGAATTATAGGTGATCAATTCAGTTATATGTCTAATATTTTACATGTATGTTTTAGACTCTCTTACTTTTTTTTTCTAACTTTTTCAAAATTGCTCCAGCCTTTCTTGGTATTGTTGGATGTTGGATGTTAATATGCATGTTTCTCTAAATATATTTATTCTCTTCTTGTATAAGACAAGAGATGTAGTTATCTGTATTGTTTCTGCAGTCACCACCATGCCTTACATCCTCAGATAATCATCTGGTCTTTTAGATTAAGTGCCTTTATTTTTTACTTATTTTATTTATTTTCAGTTTGAAGAATTATCTTTAAATTTGCAACAAGTTTTATAATCACACTATTTTTTGTCTTTATTCACATTATTTTTATTTAGACATACTTTTTAAGTTTTGCTAGATTATCTACTCACCAACATTAATATTTTCTATAGTGTGTGCTATGGCCCATTCCCCAGATTTTCTCCTTCAGATCTGAGGCCCCCTCTCCTTCTGGATGATTGCTACTGACAACTCACAGCTGAGTTCCCCCCAAGGCATTGCCCATGTCTAAGTTTGCTCCCTCTTTCCAGAAGTATATAGGGCCACAGAGTGCTGGTCCCTGACCATGATTGGCCATCTCTGAAGTTTGTCCTGGCTTCGTTTCCCCGTGGGATGGACTAGGCCCTCTGTTGCAGCCGTACCTCATTCAGCTTTTCCCTCTACCTATTTCTGATTCCCTGACTATCTTACCAGCCTTGTTTTCAAGAGCCTTTTCCCAAAGCCACCTTCATGCAAACCTCCACCTTGGCTATCCCCATGATGTGCAGGATCCTGAGAAAATACTGTCTTTATAACAATTTGATTAAAATTCATATCACAAAATTCTTGGGCCCTCTGAGGTCTACAGATTTATTAATGTAACTTAGACTCCCAGGTAAAGAAGAGGTACTTATGTCTTTGCTTTCGAATCAGTGCATGGGAAGACTCTGTAGTGTCTAAGCATTCTTTGTTCCTGTTCAGTTTCTGGAATCCTCTCTTCCTGTTCTTTATTAGTGTTCTGTCTATTGCCAAATGCACAGAGACTGACTAATTTCAGGTGTCTCACTAGGGAGAAAAAGTTGTGATTTTGTTATTATACACCATGTCTCTCCTCAACCTGATTGAATTGAAGCAATGTAGATCTTCTTGACTCTGGAGTTGCCTAATGCCTTTGTTCCATTGTTACTCCCAGGCTGCCTCTAAATGCTGGTTTCTATGAACTCTCAAATGCTCTTACTGTTCTTTATTTTCATTGTCCACAAATGAAAGTCTTCCTCAGAGTGTGAAGAAAATGGTGACTGATCATTCTTTTCCTGCTTATGTTGTTTATGCCCAGAATGTTAACAGCATGAATGTGGAATGACATATTTTCCAGATCTGTCTTCTCCTCAATTCAGGTTGTAATCATGACATTCCTTGCTAGTAATCTCTTTCAGTGTTGACAGCAGCCCTGCGGCCAGCACAGGGAACAGTAGAAAGGTCTATGGGCAGAATAAGAATAATTCCCCAGTGAATGTCTGTCCTGCATCCTGCATAGTTTAAGATACATACAGAGCACATCATCACCACGTCTGTTGGAGGCAGGAGAAGACCTTGGAAAGGCCTTTTGGCATTGGAGAACAATGATCTCAAAAGTCCTTTGATGAACTCAGCCTGACCCCTAGAGGACCCCATGAGATGTGGTGCAGAACCTGCAAAGGGGGTGGAACCCCTGATCTCCCCACCCCTGGCAGTGAGTGTACAAAGTACAGGAGCAATTCTCCCCAACTCCCACTGCTTCCTGAAAGCTGCCGTAGATGGGAGGCAGCATACAGGTAGACATGGATAGGTGAGCACCAATCCACACTCATCCACTTACATCCAAGCCCAAGGAGCAGTGTTTAGTCCAGAGACCTAAATCTTGTGTGTCCAATGTGAGTGAGAGTCACCAGAAGTCAGCGCGTCAGCACTGTTCAGATGGTTCCGTTTTATGCCACCCCATGAAAGAAACACCACATAGGCCAGCGTGGGTGACCTGTCACGAGGCATCTTTCTGGAACCAGGGCCTGACCCCAGAGTCCCAGGACAACTCCACAGGGCACTGGCGCCAAGGGGTCTTTGCATCTACTTGTTTCCAAGAAGATGTTCCCGGGGAAGCTCTGGGGCTGCCCTCAAGTGATTCCCTGGAGGAGTTGAGTTTCCTTCACTGACTGCTCCGTGGCTCATTCTCAGTTCTGCCCTCCGTTCCCAGGAGTGCGGAGGAAATTCTGCTAGAGAGACTCTTACCTGCCTTCACTTTCCAGGGAGCTCTCCCTTCATTTGTGTTGGAACAGAAACTGGCAGTCTGTTCTTCCATTTCGTCTTGACTGTGATTAAAACTATAAAGTTTCCTCACAGATCTTCCCTATTTTCTTTCGAGGATTTTTTTCCCCCTCCTTATTATTTTCCTTTTCCTTGAACATTCCAATAGGATCTTGGAGAAAAAGGAGCTAAATTAATGGGTTTTTAGTGGCAACCGATTACCGTTCTTATTTTCTTGAAGAACCCATTTTATTCACATCAGCTCCCACATTTGAGTTCTGTGGGCTTTACCACTTTGTACTAGGCACAAGGCTGATCTTTAAACCTCTGCAGAAAATCTGCAGAGAAGCTCACTTATTGTTTTTTTCTTTTTTTCACCCAAATGTGGGAGTCTTCTTATAGTGGGGATCCCCAGCCTGACAGTTGGTCTATGGATCTCAGAGCTTGGGGGAACATCACTATGCTAATCACCAATGGACCCCTCTGTTCACTCAGAACTCTGCTGTTGATCTGGATTCTCACTCCTGAATTGCCTAGAGTCTCACTTTGAATGTACTTCCTCTGAATGCTTTTCCTTTTCTTAGACAAATTCAGTGACATCTTTGGCAATCCTCCTTTCCCTGACACTTTCAGAGCTCAGACAAGGGGTCAAATGACTCATCAAGTGGGAAGTATCCTGCTATAGCAAATATGCTTGAACCCAGGCCTCTGACCACAGGAGAGCCCCGTGTAATTCTATTCCAGGCCTCCTTCTGCCCCAGAGGGATGGGTCTTTTCTGGGGAAGGGTCTGTCTGTGCTTTCTGGATCTTTCCAGGACTCAGAGACAGCCCAGTCCTATTTCTTTCCACCTCCTGCAGAGCATCACAGCAGATGGCCCAATTATACCTTTGAGCCATTGTCACGGCCCTGGCACATGGCTGCACCTGATTCTTACTTACTGACATCCTTTCTGCATATTCTTTCAAGTTCTCTGACATTTAAAAAATTGCCTTCTGAGCTTCTTATCATTAGTATGCTATATTAACATCTTGGTTAAAAATTGAATGGAACCTGCATGGGTTTGTTGACTGGGCCTACCACTGGGACTACGCAGGATAAAAGGATTATTGAAGGCTTTCCTGGCTTGGAAGCAAGGGTAATCAGCCAGAGATGCAGGCAGGCATGATGTCACAGTCAACCAGAAATCCACTACCCCCCCCCCCCGCCCCCGTGGCTCAGGTCACATGATTGGGACTATGCAGCTCTGCGAGGGATGTCCTTCTTTAAAGTGCATGCATTGGCCCCAGATTCAAGATTGTCCCCTTGGTGGGACAATCTCTGCTGTTGGGGTTAATTTGTATCTATTTTATTTGTAGGGTGGAATCACTGTATAACCACACACCACCGGGTTTATCTTCACAACTCTTCACCTGGGGATAGCACGTTCACAGGTTGAAGTCATCCATGGTGAGGATATTTACACCCTGGAAATCTGAAAACTGTAGAATCCAGGGCTTCTTTTATTGTTTTGTTGATTTCTGGACTTAAAGTGATGTTAATAATGTAGACTAAATTAAAAGTATGTCATGTCTGTAGCAGTTATATTGTGAATAGCACAAGAAGATGAGGACATAATTTTCTTTAAAGATTATTTTATGAAGCAGAGTAACCTTGTTTGCATCACTGATGAACAAGGTTCCAGCATATGTTTTTCATTTTTTTCAACTTTCTTCTTATTCATTAATATAAAGTTATATTTCAGCCAGCATTCATTTTGGAACTATACTGTCTCATCAATTGTAGCCATAGGTTTGCTAAGATTACAAGTTTGGCAACACGCAATGAAAGTGTTTTTGAGAATTAATTGGCTATATGGAATTTACAACAGAGAATGCTGTATAGCTATTGCTGTTTGCAAGTTGTGTGCTATGTCTCTTATATGGGTAAGATTTATAGTAAACTTACATATGTGTATATGAGCACGCTTTATTTATTTATTTATTTATTTATTTATTTATTTTTAGTTTTCAGCGGACACAACATCTTTGTTTTTATGTGGTGCTGAGGATCAAACCTGGGCCGCACACATGCCAGGCGAGCGCGCTACCGCTTGAGCCACATCCCCAGCCCCATACTTTATTTTTGAACAGCTGTTGAACAGTGGCCAACATAGCACTGGACCAAGGGCCAGAACATATGGGGTCTTTGTGGACCAAGGTAAGGATTTTGGATATTTATTCCAAGTGAGATTAGAAGCTATTGGTGGGTTCTGACCAGAGGAAGGATGTGGCCAGTTATCAGGTTTATAAGCATCATTTTGGCTGCCATACAGAAAGTTGACTGAAGGAGCTCCTAGGGGAAGCACCAGACCTAGCAGAGGATCTTAAAGTGGCCTCATCTGGAACAACAGAGATCTGTTAGGGTCAGGAGAGTAGGTGGTGAGAAATGGCTGTTTTTGAGATAGAGTTTGAATATGTTGTCTACAGGCTTTGCTAATAGATTAGGCATGGGGTTGGGAGGAACAGAAGGATCAAAGATGTCTCTGTAGGGTAATTTTAAATGTAAAATTAATTTTTATCTTTTTGGTTCTGGGGACTGAACCCAGAGGCACTTAACCACAGAGTCACATCCTTGGTCCTTTTTATTTATTTATTTGGTTTTTAAATTTTGAGACAGGATCTCACTAATTTGCTTAGTCTCCCTAAGTTGCTAAGGCTGGTCTTGAACTTGCAATTCTCCTGCTTCAGCCTCCTGAGTTGCTGGGATTATAGGCATGTGCCACCTTGTCCAGCCTAAAATTAATTTTTAAATAAAAGCATAAAATTATACACATTTATGGGGTACCAGGTGATGTTTTGATACATATATACACTGTGCCATGTTTAAATCAGGCTAAACATATCTGTCTACTCAAATATTTATTATTTCTTTTTCTTTTCTTTCTTTTTTATTGGGGGGGTATGAGTAATTGAACTCAGGGGTACTTAACCACTGAGCCACATCCCCTGTGCTTTTTTATATTTTATTTTAAGATAGGGTCTCACTGAGTTGCTTATTAGCCCTACTATATTGCTGAGGCTGGCTTTGAACTTGCAATCCTCCTGCCTCAGCCTCCCAAATGCTGGGATTACATTTGTGCCCAGCACATTTATCATTTGTTCATGGTAAAAATATTCAAAATCTTTTCTTCTAGCTCTTTAAAACATATAACATCCTGTCAATATCCATGGTCACCCTTCTGTAGTAGCCCTCCAGAACTTATTCCTCCTAACTGTAACTCAGTACCAGTTGGTCAACCCCTCTGCATCCTTCCTTTCCTCCGCCTCTTCCCAGCCTTTCACAACCCATTCTCTTCTTCATGAGCTCCTTTTTAGATTCCACATATGAGTGTGACCATATGGTACTCTCTTTCTGTGCCTGACTTTCCTCACATAACATAATGATCTCCAGTTCCATCCATGTTTGACAGGACTTCATCATTTGCAATGGCTGAATAGTATTCCACCGTATAGACATACCACATTTTCTTTACCCATTCTTTCACTCCCATGCTATTTCAGCACTATTCACAACAGCTGGGAAATGGAAACAACCTACGTGTCCAACCCCAATGTGTGCCATCTGATGGGCTTTTATGAGAACAAGTGGAAGACTGGAAAGCTAGGGGAGGAGCAGCGAGGGTGGGGACATTGAATTTGGCTGTGGACGTGGGACATTTTTGATATGTGGAGTCATTCAGTGGAGAGCTCAAGCAGGTGAATAGGGTGTGATAAACTGGAATTCCAGGAGAAGTTGGTGCCAGAAATAAATGAACATGGGGTGTTCAAAAATGAAGAGAAGGTGTTTAAAGCCATGGAAAAAAGAATTATCAAGGAATGAGAGTAACAAGGGAGAAGCAGGTGTCAAGGTGGAGCCCTGGGGCACCCCAATTCCTAGATACTGTAGGTGTGAAGGGGACATGGAGAAGACCCAAGGATGCACTGTGGTCCTCCTTCTCTTGGGTAATTGTCTTTGGTGTCTGCCTTTTCTAATTCTTCCTGTACCAGTGATAAATCATTTTAACTCCTATAGCTTTATGATAGATTTTAATATCAGGTAGAATAAGCCTCTGTCATTAGTTTTCATAATTTTCTTATCTAGACTCCTATGTCTGTTTTTTCTAGATATACTTTTAGACAGCGGTGTTTGCATTAAAACAATTTGATGGCTAAATTTTAAATCATTCATGATTTAATTGATACCTTTGTGATATTAAGTCTCACTTTCTAAGAAAATGTTATTTCTCTCCATTTATTCAAATATATTTTTATGCGCCCTTGTAAACTTTTAAGGTCTTTTTTATAAAGCCACTAAATAATTTTTGATAAGTTTATTCCTATACATCTGGTTTTTTTCTATTGTAAATTGAATACTTCCTTTGTTTTTCTAGCCAGTTATTGCTGCCATATAAGAAAGTTATTCATTTTTGTATACCCAATTTTTATCCAGCCAACTTACTGAGTGTTCTTATTCATTATGAAGAATCTTTAATTCATTGAAGCTTACCAGAATGGTAATCATGATAATCACTCAAATAATAATAATGCAAGAACTTATTTCCAAATATTTATATCTTTTCTTTTCAGAGCTGAGGTGACTAACTGGGCTGAAAGCAAATACCCCTATATCTTCCTTAAATTTAATGAGGAAAGCCACTCTTATTTCAGTGTTAACTATGCTATTAGCTAGTGTAATTGAGATTAGTGGTTCTCAGACTTTGGTGTTCATAGGAATTGGTTATATTTTTGTTTAAAATACAGAATATGAGGATTCATTTGCAGAATCTAGAGACCTTGGATGTGGCTAAAGATTTTACATTTCTGGCAAGCAAACTTAACCCATTCTGCCTAAGGGATGCACTCAGTATGTTAAAATAACATTCTTCTATGTTCAATTAAATTTTATATTACCCTTCATCAAATGTGAGTTTTATCCTTCAGTGAAATAATATGATTGATTCTAATCTTGAAATAAGTTCAATTAGATAATTAAAATCGTTCTTTTAACTGTATTTAAAATACTTCTTGCATTTGTATTCAAAAGAAAGTTTGGTTTATGATTTGTTTCAGATGTTACTTTTGTTAGGATTTTTTTCAAAAGCAGCTTGCTTCTTAAAATGCGTCAGAAATATCTTTATATATACATCTATGATTTCATGTATACTATATATGACTTATGTAAATATATCTGTGCACAATGATAATACACATCTATGTATGTGTACACACATATATAATTTTGTGTGACATGGAAGTTTTCTAACTCTTCAAGGTTGAAATTGCTTGGCCTTTAAAATCTCTGGGCCTGATGCTATTATTGAAGGTATCTATTATGATTTGGGTGTGAGGAGTCCCCAAAAGCTCATGTGTAAGACAATGCAAGAAGGTTCAGAGGAGAAATGATTGGGTTGTAAGAATCTTCACCCAATCAGTGAATTAATCCCCTGATAGGGATTAACTGAGTGGGAACTGAAGGGGTAGGGTGTGGCTAGGAGAGGTGGGAATTGGGGCGTGGCTTTGGGTATATATTTGTATCTGGCAAGTGGACTGTCTTTTTACTGCCTGATCACTGGTGTGAACTGCTTCCCTCTGCCACACTCTTCCACCATGATGTCCTGCCTCACCTCAAGCCCTGAGGAATGGAGCCTGTTTGTCTATGGATTGAGACCTCTGAAACCATCACCTTCTAATAAACCTTTCCTTCCCTATTACTGTGCAGGTTGGGTCCTTTAGCAGCAAAAAAAGCTGACTAAAATAGTATCCATTCAGCTTTCCTGTGTTTTCAAGTTATTTATCTACTTAGGTTTTTCTCAACCTCGAGTCAGTTTTGATGATATATATTTTCTTCTAGGAAATCATGGTTTTATTCCAGCTTTTTGGAAAACTTGAGAATGGACCTTTTCATGGTGTGTGTGTGTGTGTGTGTGTGTGTGTGTGTGTGTGTATGCGTGTGCTACTGGGGATTTAATTGACGGCTGCTTTACCACTGAGCTACACCACCATCCCTTTTTTATTTTAATTTAAGACAGGGTCTTGCTAAATTGCTGAAGTTGTCCTTGAACTTGCAATCCTCCTGCCTCGGCCTCCCAAATTGCTGGGATTATGGGCATGCACCACTGCACTAGCTTTCACAAAATTAAAAAAAAAATCTACTCTATTTGGTTATGCATCTTTCTCATGTTTAATTTTATGTATTTTATTATTAACTTTTATTTACTTGGTGTATAATTAATTGGCTTTTAGGCTTATTTTTAAATCATTTCTACAGATTTTGTTTCATTATTTCTTTTTAACTTTTGTAGTTATTTTTCTTCATATACTTATTAAGAATGTCTCTTTTAAATTCTCTAGATAAAAGGTGGGATTCAGTTGTTTGCATTCATTTGTGTTTAATGTGCAAAGCATTTGAGATTCATTAGATTTTCTCTGAGATTAGTTTTAGACTTATCCAATATGTATTAACCCGGAGTGTTAATATTATCATAGTTTTCTAGTCATATGCAAATGAAATTTTAATTTCTTTTTTGATCTAAGAATTATCTAGGAGAGTGGATTTTAAAATTGTTGATGGTGCTTGGGACGTTTCAATATAAAGCGTGGAGTTAAATTTTAGTGTATATACTATGACACATAGAATTTTTATTCAGTTCTTTTTTGCATACTTAATATGATCAGAATTTTTTAAATGTGGTGTGACCCATAGCAAACAATTGTGCACTCATTGCTCTTGGAGTAGATGTCAAACTAGATGGAGATGTAAGCGTATATATAAGTGCACATGCATAAATAATGTGCAATTAATATTCCCTCCTAATAAATTAGTCCCATCACTAATATCTTTTCCTTGCTGCTTATTTGATGTCTAGTGTCTACAAAAGTATGTTCAAATTTCCCACCACCCTCAAGTTTTTGTGAATTTATTATTCTACAAATAATATGCTATAATAGTTTTTTTTCAATATTTGGATGCTATATTTTTCAGTCCACAAAAGGTCATGATTACTACCTTTCACTGTAAATGATCAGTTTCTCAATATTAAATTCTTATCTTTCCATCAAAGTATTATCGTTGTTAAATTCATCCATGGTTTTTGGGGGCCTTGATTTCTACCTTTTCAACTGTTAATATTATAGTACATATTTAAGATTTACGTTTGCTTACATATTTTGCCCATTTTTCTGCTTTTTGACTTTTTTCATCTTTTGTTTCAGAGGTGACATTCAAAAATACAACTTAAGGTTTACTATATTAACAATCCTAATGTTTTGTGTCATTATAGGGAATTTGATCTGTTTACAATTGCAACGAATACACTTATTTCTGTCGTCCTTTTGGATGCTGTGGTTAGCTATGTTTCTCAGGTCTGTTTGTGCTTTTTTCCCAACTTTTACTTACAGATGAGGATGTCGTCCCTTTTATCTTGTCCTGAGGTTGGGCCGGGATTTATTCAGTTCTTCATTTTGTAGTTACTCTTATGTTTTTCAACAATTCTTCAATCTATTTGGGGGGATTAAATGTTATCTTTTGAATTTTTATGTTAAAATTGATGAACTTTTCCTACTTCTTCTTCTTCCACTTCCCTTGATTGAACACACTTGATCTATACTATATATAATCTGAGATTTTAAAATAATCAAATTTAATTATTATTTGATATGTTAGAAGTGTTTTTTTCAATGATGATTGACATTGTTATTGAGTTTTGTATATGTTCACAAGAACTCTTTAGACCTTTTTCTATTGTAACTCATTTTAGGCTTTTTTGGGCTTTTCTGTCCACTGGTACACTCATATCTGGACTTTTTAAATTTTGAACTCTTAATTTGCTTTCTTCCCTTTATTGTTAAAGTAACACTTCCAATAAGACTTTCAGGATGGGTACTCACAGAGCTAAAATATCTTTTATATTTTACACATGAAAGACAAATTAACCATGTATAGCAATATTGAATTAGAAACTTGTATCAAAATTCAAGATATTAATGATTACTTTTTTTCATTTCCATGTTTTCAATTCATATTAATTTTAAAGGGAATATGTGTGACCAGGATGGTTTTCTTCTTTTACAGGTGTTTTTTTATGTTGTGATTTTTGTCTCTGGAGGTGATTTTCCATGGATGTTAGACACACAGAGCACTTTACTTCTTTTTTTAAAAATTTTTTTTATTTAATATCTTTTTTATTTTTTAAATTTTTTTATTTTTTATTGGTTGTTCAAAACATTACAGAGCTCTTGACATATCATATTTCATACATTAGAATCAAGTTGGTTATGAACTCCCAATTTTACCCCAAATACAGATTGCAGAATCACATTGATTACACATCCACATTTTTACATAATGCCCTATTAGTAACTGTTGTATTCTGCTACGTTTCCTATCCTCGACTATCCCCCCTCCCCTCCCCTCCCATCTTCTCTCTCTACCCCACCTACTGTAATTCATTTCTCTCCTTGTTTATTTTCCCCCGTTCCCCACACAACCTCTTATATCTCTTTTCAGTTGCAAAGTGAGGATAATGAGAGTATTTTCTTTAGCAGATTGATGTATGGTATGGGTTTGCCCACGTGTATGCATGTGTGAATTGCATCATACATATAGATCTGTGTATATGTGTGTACTTATATATTCACATGTGCCACATGTGGGGATGTACACATCTGTGTCAGTTTATGTGTGCACGTATGTGCGCATGTATGTGTATTATGTTGCTCAGGTATTGCCCATAGGAAACCACTTGAGAGCATACCAGAGGGGCTTAATAACTAACTCACTCACTGGCAGCCAGTCTGACATGAGAACATTCATTTCTATTGAAGTGAGGGGAAAATATAACCGATGACCTCAGGGTAAAACCAGGATATTGAGAAGTCTATTTAGATCAAGCCACAAAGACACCTGCTGACAGGCTTCTAAAGGGACCAACTTTTTGATACCCAAAGGCCTCTTTGGACTGTTTGGCTGATACTTCCTCTCCCTCATTGGTTTTCTTTCTTTAATGGTTCTATTTCTGCTGCCTACTTTTATTTTACTAAGATAAAAGAAGGTTAGCTCCAACATCTCTACTTCCTCTTCCCTCCTTATCTCATAAAAGAGGTTGTGAGGGGAATTGGAAGAAAAATAAGGAGAGAAATGAATTACAGTAGATGGGATAGAAAGAAAAGATGGGGGGGAGGGGGATAGTAGAGGATAGGAAAGGTAGCAGAATACATCAGTCACTAGTATGGCATTATGTAAAAATGTGAATGTGTAACCTATGTGATTCTGCAATCTGTATTTGGGGTAAAAATGGGAGTTCATAACTCACTTGAAACTATTGTTCGAAGTATGATATGTCAAGAGCTTTGTAATGTTGTGAACAACCAATAAAAAAAAAAAAAAAAGATCCTATGACCACTTTGAGTAAATGCACCTCAACAAAACTTTACTCCCAGATATTGTGTAAGTGTGCATTCACCGAGGATACTTATCCAGACCAGGAAAAAGTAAACAATCAATGGCACCATTTCATCTTGAATATAAGACTCCACTCAATTCAGTCCACACTGTCTTCTTTGTATTGTGTTCATATTGTTAATATGTTGATGATTTTCAAGGACATTCAGAATTTCTGATTTTGAGTCCCAATTTCAGATTCTTTGTTCTGCCATCTTAATACTTTGAACTGATATGTGTGTCTCACAGTTGCTTCTTATGTCCTTTGTCTTATTTGACGTTGAAATGATTGATAGAAACTATGCTGTAAGCATTTCATTGTAAAAGGAACAGTAATCTTTAAACAATAAATGATTCAATTTATTCATGAACTTAAAAAAAAAAAAAAACAAATCCGGTCTCTAGGTGTGCAGCTAGCTCCCCCTTGAGCCTGGGGAGCACAGAGGTGTCCCCAGGGAATCTCTCCAGGGGATTCTCTTTACCTGCACACAGCTGCTCAGCCCCTCAGCAGTCTGCACACACCTGTTAGGCCTTCACGCAGGTTCTCTTGGTGCCCACCCGCACTCCAGGGACACGATTGTGCTCCTCTCCCAAATTCCAGTTTTTCTTTTCAATCCTTAATCTGGCATCATCCTCACAGAATCCTTTCCAATTCCCACTTTCCATCTGGACTAGGTCGATGTCCACACAGGTTCTAGTCTATCTCTATCTCCATACTGACCACATTGTAATTCTCCATTCTCATTTGTCTCTGCTCTATACTGTGAGCTTCCAAGGGACCAAAGAGTGTTTTATTCCACTTCACCTTCCTTTCATCTCACACAACACTGGCCACGTGGTCAGCATATAGTAAATGTTTGTGGAGTGACTTAAGAAGGGGGTTCTGTGCAGGAGAATAACCCTGGATTGGCTCCACTCCTTATTCTTCCTCAATTTTTCTCCCTCCATGCCTGCTATTTGGCTTTTCTGCTGTGTATTAACCAGACCAGGTGAAGAAAGCAGAAATCCAACTAGATATGCTAAATTTCACAGAACTAGTAAGTGGGAAAAAAAAGGGGATGTAACTCTGCACTTTTCCCCTGGAGTCCAGGGATGGTTCATTCAAAGCTTGCCAGTCCCCCTCCCCCAGGTCCGGTTGGTAGTAAGGCTGGGCTTGAGGTCCCCTGCTCAGGGCAGAGCACATCCCCTGCCTGCTTCCTGCTCCCCCATCCAGTAAAAGCTCTGCCAGGTTCTGGCGGGTAGGAAGACTCCTGCACCCTCCTAAGCTGAAGTGGGTAGGGGTGACGGGGTCTCCATTGTAATGAGCAGTGGGCTGGGCTGGGGGCTGCAGAGGGTTAAAGGTTATTTCCCAGATGGTTCCACGGAAAATTCCAATTCATCCACTTAATTCAGGTAGCTTGACAGGCCAGTCAGACTAGAGCAATTACAGCCCCTGGTGTCCCTTAGGAGACCTTTAACAATGCAACTCAGAGAAGATTACTCCAGGAGTTCTTTATTATGCCACCTCTGGGCCGTGGGGAGGGATGGACTTTGTGGCCTGGGCTCAGGAAATAGTTCAGTCCTTCTATCTCTGAGCTAGAAAAAAATTTTGGCTCTCGTTTGATAATAACAATAATGACAATCATAACAATAAAGAATAAGAAACAAATTAACTTTTCCAGAAACTATAATTGGCTTCAGTCCCATGTCGAATTCTGAATTCTATTTAACAGCTACGTTTAAGCTGTTGAAGATGTTCAAATTATTAGCTTTTGGGGGGATTGAAGGAGGGATGGTAAATTAACGACTTACCAGGTAATAAGAACCCACATTTGAGTAGCACTTTGCTGTGATACAGATTAACTTGTTTTCATACTCAGAACGCTCCCTAAAGTGGACTGGAAGCTGTTGCTAGAGTCAGATTAGAACATTGTGGCCACAGGATATAGTAGCAATAGATTCCGGATATTAGTTTGAGTTTGAATGGCAGCTGCGCCCTAGGTGATAGGGGCATGTCAGTCAACTCTGTAAGGTCACTCTTACTTCCTCCATAAATTGGGGATGATAGCAGAATGATGATCAAGATTGGCTGAGGCACTGCCTAACTTGTGACAAGCAATCAATGAATGATATCTCAAGATTAAGCATTCCTAACACAAACATCTGAAATTCAACAGTGCTCCAAAATTCCAAATTTTTATTTCAGATTTTGAAACAGTTTGGATTTTGAATTTTCTCATCAGAGACTTTCGACTGGTAAAGTCTATGCAAATATTCCCAAACCTGAAAAATTCAAAAATCTGATAAACTCCTGATCCCAAGCATTTTGGATAAGGGATATTCAGCTAGGATCATTATGGGTGATTTGTCCCCAGTCATATAATAGTATATGATGGAAATGGGGTTTGAACCTGTGTTTCTTAATTCGAAGATGTTTAGAGTCTTTAATATATTCTTTAACACAAGCTTTTTGTCGTCATTGCTTATTTTTCTAAATTTTCATTCCTTTGTTGAATATTTATTGATGACTTTCACACTGTTCTCAGAAATGTTGACATCTAGTGAGAGACAGAGAGGGAGACACTAAAATGTGTTATAATCTCATAGGATCTGTGATTGAGGCCTGTCTGGGGTATGGTGGGTACACTGTACTGAGATTGAGTCAAGTGAATTTTAACTCCTGATCTAGGTACAGATATTGGAGCCAGAAACTGGGTTTGAGGGCTGAGTAGGTGTGTGTGTGTGTGTGTGTGTGTGTGTGTGTGTGTGTGTGTGTGTGTTTCAGAAAGAAGGTATATAGGGTCAGGAAGATAGATGGAGCTGGGAGAGGGTACCCTGGCAGCAGTGGTGATGTGATATGTTTGGGAGCACAGAGAGGGAGGGGCATGGAAAATGTAAGGCCACAGGAACAGGTGGGGACCAGATTGTGATGGGTCTTCTATGTCCTTGCTGTTTGGTTTGCATTTTCTTCCATAGGGAATGAAAAAACATCAAATGGATTTTAATAGAGCAGTGCTATCATCGAATTAATATTTTAGCAGATCTTAAAATGGAGCAATGTGAAAGATGAATTATAGGGTCTGTAGATCAGGCTAAGTAAAAGAGCAAGGGGCCAGATTACAACAGGATACGCTGGATCTCAGAACGGGGGCTGTCCAGCCTCTACTCTGGGGTGCATCCTCCGAACCAGGGGAAAGCAGCCGAGGGGCAGGAAACTGTGGATCCAGGGCTGAGTTTAAGAGAGAATAAGTGAGAGAGTTCTCGGTGAGCATACAATCCAAGATGGAGCCATCGAATGCCCTGAAGGAGTAGAGTGGGGGTGAATGCTGTCATCAGGGAGAAAAGGTGGACTTTGAGGCCAAGGGTTTCATGGACAGGGACATTGAAATCCTCAGGGTGATGGACCTTGAAGTGAAAATTCAAAATGGAAGTCAAATACCAATATTTTAATGACTATCGGGTCAGTAGACAGCACAAAGAGAGATAAGAAGACCATCTCTGGATCCAGGGAAGGTTGGGATGTGGAGAAAGTGACCCCTCCCTTTAAGGAAACTTCCAGGGAGCTGTATTCTAGCATGAAGCTGGAAATGAAGGCAGAGATCCTGACTGCAGTTGAAGGAGAAAGTGGACAGGGTGACTATGAAGAGGTTAAGGCTATGGGGAAAATGTATGATAACTTTGGGGTTCTGGAGAATCCCTCAAAAGGCTAACGGGAAGCCAGTAGTTACAGCACAAAAAAAAAAAATTTACTTTTTTTTTTAGAGAGAGAGAGAGAGAGAGAGAGAGAGAGAGAGAGATCCCTTTATTTGTTTATTTATTTATTTGTGTGGTGCTGAGAATCGAACCCGGGTCCCGCCTGTGCTAAGTGAGCGCTCTACCGCTGAGCCACAATCTCAGCCCATAGAGCACAGAAAGTTTACTTTTTACCAAGGGCCCTTACCCACCTTTATGCTGTTGCATTTGACAACCTCCCCCTCCTTTGTGAAACTCTTTCCTATTGTCTTCCTGGTGCTACTCTCTTCTGGTTTATTGTCTGTCTGTCTGTCAGGCTGAGTCTCACTTATTTTCATTCACTAGATTATTTATTGAAATGCTACTTTGTGCTTCCTGGCCCCTTCTCTACTCCTCTCTTTAAAAATGAGAGCTTTTCAACTCTTTGCACATATTCTCCACTGACTCTCTTGGATATTGTAAAGGCTACCGTGGATTCAATTCCCACCTAGATATGTGAATTCTGCACCCACCCAGATCTCTCACTAAGCTCCAGATTGCATTTCACACTTTCTCATCCACATCTCCACCCCGGGTGACACACTCTGGGATGCTAGGGTCCCCCACACTGCCCATCAGGTCTGCTTCTCCTAAGGTGTTCTCTCTCTTCATGCATAGCCTCTCACCTGTCACCCTTGAGAACAAGAAAGATCCTAGAACAATAAGACCAGGCACATAACAGGTGCTCAGTAAACAATTATTGAGTGAATGAGTGAACAAATCCTTGCTGCCCCCTCCCCATCACCTTTCACATCCAATCAGACACAGGTTCTCTCTGTTCTGTCCGGAAATCCATGCCCCCTTCTTGAGCCTTCTGTTCTTTCATAATTCAGACTGCAGCATCCACCATCTGGGAAACCCTGCAAGGCAGCTCTGCTGCAGTCTGTACTCACACAGGGGATTTTAAAAAATAACAATTGGTTCTGAAAACCTCTGAGATGGCAGTGCACCTGGAAATAAGTACTTTTGTCTGTGCCAAGCACCATGAAATATTGTTTTTCTTAATAGTGTTGTACAACTTCGGATCCCTTTTGTTGGACTTCATTAGCATTTCCCACAGATGATTCTGCAAAATCGAAAACTCCTGAAAGTGTGTTCAGGAAAAGATCAGATGAGGCTAGAAAGATGAAACACAGTATCCATCGCTTGAGGCATCGTACCGTACATGCTAGTATGAAAGGAGCCAACCATTCCTAAAATAAAATTTGAAAAGCTCAGCTTTGTTTAATTTAGCATTTTGCCCCAATTTTTTAAAAACAGAAATTCTTTTTCTAGGTAATGGCAATGAACAGCCAACAGAATTAACATTCTGTGAAAAATTATTTAGGAAATTGAGAACTTCACTGTTTTAAAGTGGGTCCTTGCATTTATCCCAAATAAAGAAGACAGTTTTAGAAATCACATTTTGGCAGAATAAAAGGAATAAACATAAACCCAGTTATCCAGCATGATGTGAGATGAGGTTGGCAGGCTGCACAAAGCTGTCGATGCTGGATGGCAGCTACACACCTTATCCTCTGCTAGTGATGAGTGATGAGAGGAGCAGCAAGCCCCAAAGTTTAAGAAAATATGGTGGGAATAGAATTTAAAGTTCTTTTTAATATTGCACCCATTAACTTTATCTTTTGGGAAAGAAAAAACAACACATCATTATTTGATGTCAATGGCAGACTTCTTGATCCAGCATAAAAAACCCCCACAAATCATCAGGTGCTTACTGAGAGAGCAAGTACCCCAAAATGCAGACCGATGAGCCAAACACACACACCATCACTCTGCCATGTGGTTGTTCTCTATTTCCAGAGAACTGAGACATGCTAAAGTCTGTGACCATGAATCAATGACTGGTCCCTCATGGCCCCTGATTGATAGTTTTTCTGTCTCAGCTTGTCTTAGCTCTCCATTCCCAGAACGCTGATGGATCCAGTGCTGAAAGTCACAGCGGCAAATGGAACTCTCCTCTTAGGTGCTAATAGGTGGATCGTTTCAGGGTCTTGAGTGAGATCTTAACACATTTCACGAAGTCAGCAGTCCAACTGTGTGTTCAATTCATGACAAAGTTTGGTGCATTTTTTCCAGGCTGTGAAGAAGAGATTTTGGGAAGGACCATTCTGAATTTCTCAGATTGCATAACTTATGCCATAACTTATTCTAAACCTGGTAGCTCCGTATCCTTGCATCCAAATGACATAAAGTTAAGAATCTAGTAATTATTTCCAAGTTTCAGAAGGTCAAATGTGAATACCATACAACAGTGGGGTTAAAAATCTACATCTGCATCTTCCATCAAGACTTACTTCACATTTCAACTAAGTTTATATTTTTGATTTGATATTCCCAAACCTGAAAATGAATAGCAATAATTAACTAAAAAGGGGGGGAAATAATACTAATGGCTTCAAGCACAAGATGCCCCAATTGGGGTTCTCTGTGAACCTTGTATGAGATAGTCAGTGACATGAGTGAAACTGAGGGATTGTGACTGCATGTCTCTATGTCTGTCAGGAGGTATAGAGAGAACTCCGATATAGAAGCTAAAGACATTGGTCTTATAGGATTAGAGAGCAGCATACCATCACCAGAGGCTAGGAGGGGGAGGGGCTGAGAGAGGAGAGAGAGAGTTTGATAATGGGCAGCAAAAGCAGTTAGAAAGGAGGAACAAGTTCACATTTTCTATACCACAATGAGGTGACTACAAGGATTTGGTATGTATTTCAAAATAGTTACAAGGGAGAATTTTGAATGTTTCCAGAACAAAGAAATGATAAATGCTGGAGGTGATGGATGGTTTGATCATTACACATTGTGTAATGTATTGAAATATTGCATTATATCCTATAAAAATGTAGAATAATTATGTGTCAATAAAAAAAAGGAAAGAAAATGCAGAGAGTAAATATAACCAGAAGTAAGTAACCTAATCAGTGATGGGTTAAAGGGTCCCATGAAAGATGGGAGCTCAGCAAAAGACTAATTCCTTGATGCTAAGTCCTGGGGAAGGACCTCCCAGCTCATGAAAAATCCTGAAGAAAAAACTGCCAGGGATCTGCTGTCTGGAGTGTGAGCCTGAGAGGTGAGGGTTCAAATGCAGACGAAGTCTCATGGCCAGAAGTGATGGAGGGGTCCCTATCACTATGATGGCTGGATCTTTTCTATATCAGACATTATTCTGGGACTCTGAGCTGCCAATATTAGACCTGTGCTTCTGGATACCACCTACCCCTCCCCATGAAGGCAGTTATAAACCTGCTATACCTGTGAGTGAGTATAAAGAAAAGAGAAACAAAATAAATATAACAACTCAAGTCTGCATTCTTAAAGTAGGCCTAGAATTCAGAATTCTGAGCCTCTTAAAGAAATCTAAAGCCAAGAAAAGTCGAACTGCCAATAATATCTATCAGAATAAAAATTCACTCAAGGTGGAATGCATTTAAGAATCAAAAAAAAAGACTTGAAAAGTAGATCTAAAATCTGAGATATTAGATAATTTCTATTAAAAATTATAAATTATGGAACAAAGCAAAATGAAACAAGAACAGATGCATACAATAAAAAACAAGTATAAATACTAGAAATAAAAACTATAGTCACTGAAATAAAATCCCCATGGATGAGATCAATTCTAAAATGGATATATTTGAGGATAAATAATGTGAACAGAGGAATGTATCCAGCCTCCAGAACAGGGGAAAAGGAAAAGTTAAAAACAAAAACAAAAAAACATGGCAGATTGTTTAAGATTTTCCAATGAACCACTTTCAGAAATTTAAAATAAACATAAAAGACAAATAGTTGCCAAAAATTGCCAAGATTTCTTCAGAATCAAAGAAAGATGTCTTAAGAGTTAAATCATCTTTGGAGTATTAAAAAATAATTAAATTGAATCCATATCTGAGAGACATCACATGAAATTGTAGATCATTGAAAAACAGCCTTAGAGTCACAAGAGAGAGAGAGCAGAGCTAGAAATAAACAGCCTGACACAGATTTGTCCTCAGCAACAGTAGACTGTAGAGTATGATAATGGAATGCATTTGAAGTGTTCAGTACCAAACTCTTACTGCATATCTAGGCAAACTTTCATTCCAGAGTAGAACACAATACAAGAAGACACAAAACAAGAAGAAAGACAGTCCACCAAATGCGATGCTCTACAAATAAAAACAAAACCAAAAACAAACAAACAACAACAACAAAATAGCAAATTTGCAAACAAAAATTTATCAGAGACTCTTCAAAGGGAAGAAAAGTGAGCCAAGAAGGAAGATAAAGGATAGGAGAAACAAGGGAACAAGAGATGATAAGCCAGGTAGTGGGAAAATAGAACCAATTAATTACAGGAAATAGTATAGAGAAATTGAAGTCAACTCTACACAACTTTCCTGAAAGGTGCTTAGCTAGTAATATTGGATAAGTTTGATTATAATAATTAATAATAAATTATAAATGCTAAGTAATTTTATGATTCCATTGTATCTTAATTGACTTAATAGCTTTCTCTTTTTTGATTATTTTTAATTGGTTCTCCTTAGTTGTACCTGACAGTAGAACCCATTTTGATAAAATTGCATAACCACAAAATATGTCTTATTCTAATTAGGGTCCCATTCTTGTGGGTGGACACTATGGTGGGATTTGCTTAGGTATTTTCATATGTGTACATAGGAAAATTATGTTCGATTTATTCTACTGTCTTTCCTATTCCTATCCTTCCTCCTTTCCTTTTGTTCTCCTTTGTCCAATCCACTGCATTTTTCTTCTTCCCTTCCCACCTTTACTGTGGTTTATTTATTTTTTTTAAAGAGAGAGTGAGAGAGAGAGAGAATTTTTTTTAATATTTATTTTTTAGTTTTCAGCCGGCACAACATCTTTGTTTGTATGTGGTGCTAAGGATCGAACCTGGGCCGCACGCATGCCAGGCGAGCGCGCTACCGCTTGAGCCACATCCCCAGCCCCTTTACTGTGGTTTAGTTCCCACAAATCAGTGAAAACATTCACCCTTTGGTTTTGGGGGATTGGCTTATTTCACTTAGCAGGATAGTCTCCAGATCCATTCATTCATATATCCAAAAGATTTAAAATCAGCATACTACAGTGACACAGCCACATCATTGCTTATAGCAGCACAATTCACAATAGCAAAGCTCTGGACCAAACCTAGATGCCCATCAACAGAAAAAAAATGTATGAAAAAATTGTGTTATATATACACAATGGAATCTTACTCAGCCATAAGGAATAGCTTTCTCTTTAATATTTCTTACAGTGCAAGTCTGCTGGTGAAGAATTCTTTCAGCTTTGTATGTCTGAAAAAGTCTTTATTTTGCCTTTGTTTTTGGAAGATACATTCTCCAGGTATGTAATTCTAAATTGGTAGATTTTTACCTTTTAGACATTTAGGATATTGCTCTACCATCTCCTGGCTTATATTGTTTCAAACTAGAAATCTGTGGTTATTCTTAAGACTTTTTCTCTATGCACACTGTCTTTTTTTTTCTGTTTTTAAAATAGTTCTTTTTATCACTGGTTTTAATCAGCCTGATTACAATTTAACTTGGTGTTGTTTTCTTCGTTTCTTGTGCTTAGGCGTCATTGAACATTTTAGACTGTAAATCAGAACAATTTTGCAAAGCAAGAAGGTGGACAGGTGTCAGAGTTTACAGATAACAGTGTGGTTTTAGTTTGGGTAAAGACAAATTAACCAATAGAAGAGAATGTTGATTAATTTTTATAAAGGTTCCACATACTCTATAGAAGGTATATTCTCTTTTTCTTTTAATTAAGTAATTTATTTTATAGTAGGATGCATTTTGACATGTAATATAACTTCTCATTCCTTAGGCTGTACGTGGTTCAGAGTCACTCCACTAGTGTAATCATACGTGGATATAAGGTAATAATGTCTGTGTCTTTCTACTGTCCTTCCCATCCCCACAACCCCACCCCTCCCTTCTCTCCCCTCTAAACAGAAGGTGTATTTCTATTATCAGGATGTTTTTGATAACACACACGCATGTATATACATATATCTACATATAAACACATACATTATGTAATTCCATTGCTTCTGTATATTTGGCAAGTATCTGTCCATTTTTTTTTTATTATTTAGACTTTTTGTGGTTTAGTTGTATATCTTTTACAGAGTTTGATTTTACTTGATGGGCCAATTTTTAAAAAAATCTTTTTTCTTTTATGTATGTATGTGTGTGTGTGTGTGTGTGTGTGTGTGTATATATATATATATCCAAAAGAGCTATTGCCTTGATTAGATTGCTTAGGTAGTTTATATTCTCTCTACCTTCTGTCCCCTTGATCTACCTTATACAGGAAGAGTGGTGCATTAAAGTCTCCTTTGAATAGTGTGTTTCTATCTGTTTTCCTGCAATCTCTTGTTTGTGGTTTACAAAGGTAATGGCTGTTTTATTTCATGAAGATATATTTGTAACTGTTACCCCTTCCTTGTGGAATGTGTCTTTGACTTTGTCAAGTGCTCCTTTTCTTGAAAAAAACATTTTGCTTTGCATCTGCTTTTTGGATTGAATTCTACTTAACTGGTACCACAGTCACGATTCCTATTTTCTCATTGTTTCTGTGTTTGATTAGAATTTGTCTATCCCTTTATTATTTAGTCTTCTTGAATCACTGTGCTGTGTTTCTTTTATAGAGTTTGATTTTGCTTGATGAGCCAATTCAAAAAAAATCTTTTTCTTTTAATAGGTAAGTTAAACCCACTCACATCTATTGATATAACTATTATCTTTGGTCTCTATGCAGTCATATTATTTTGTATTAGAATTACTATGTATGTCATATTTATATTACATTCATTATTTCACTTGCTGATTTGCCAAATTCTTTTTATCTTTTTAAATTTCTTTTGGCATCTAGGAAGGTTTGTATTTTTATTCTAGTAGTTGCCTTTTATTATTACTTTGTATGGTGCCCTTAATCTCTCCTTTTAAATGGAATTTTTATTAACTGGTATATGTGTTACAAACTGTATTTTCAAATTCCCAGGGCCTACTTTTTCTTCAATTAGATGCAGGGTCTCTGGTTTAATTAACTCTACAAAAATTAATAAATAAAAACATCTAGCCCCTGAGGCTGTGGCTCAGTGGTACTGTGTTTGCCTAGCATGTGCGAGGCCTTGGTTTTCATCCTCAGCATCACATAAAAATAAATAAAATAGGACTAGGGCTGTAGCTCAGTGGTAGAGCACTTGCCTCGAATGTATGAGACACTGGGTTCTATTCTCAGCACCACATAAAAATAAATAAATAAAGATATTGTGTCTATCTACAATTTAAAAATAAATAGAATAAAGATATTGTGTCTAGTTACAACTAAAAAAATAAATTAAAAAAGAAATTTATTAAAAAAATCTAGCTCCTAATTAAACTTATTCAAAAAATAGTATAATTTTCTAGCCATTAAAAATTAGATTTATTCCTTACTTCATGCCCTAAATATGAAAAGCAAAATCCTGCTACTGTTTAGAATGAAGTATGTAGAACAATGTTATGACCTTGAATAAAGATTATTTTGAACCAGTCCTAGAATGTGCAAGCCAATAAGTGTGTAATATTATCATAATAAAATTAAAATTAAAATTAAAAGCATGTTAATAAATACACATAAAAACAGATATATATATTTTTTTTTTAAAGTCAGGAGACTGAATCCAAGGAGCCAGGCCATTTCTGCAAAGTACAGTGAAAATTCAAGTTATGGACTGGAAGAGGATAAAAGCAACAACTATACCTGAGGAAGAATCCATATTAGATTTGTAAGGGTAATAACAATAAAGCAATCGAAATTAGAAAATTTAGTGAATTTTAGTGAATCTTTGATTAGGCATAACTATTCAAATAGTTAATAAACAAAGGATACCCAACCTTACTAAATATCAGGAACATTAAAATTAAAGCCCTAAAAAATTTTCTCCCAAGATGTAGGCTCTCTATTCACCTCATAGATTGTTTCTTTTGCTGAGAAGAAACTTTTTAATTTGAATCTATTCCCATTTATTGATTCTTGGTTTTAATTGTTATACTATAGGAGAGACTTATTAAGGAAATTTGGGCCTAATCCCACATGATGAAGACTAGGGCCTACTTTTTCTTCAATTAGATGCAGAGTCTCTGGTTTAATTCCTGGGTCCTTGATCCACTTTGAGTTGAGTTTTGTGCATGGTGAGAGATAGGGTTTTAATTTCATTTTTTTTTTTTGCATATGGATTTCCAACTCACACATTGGATAGAGCACTAATCTCCAGGGTATATAAAGAACTCAAAAATCTAAGCACCAAAAAAACAAATAACTCATTTAATAAATGGGCCAAGGACCTGAACAGACACTTCTCAGAAGAGGATATTCAATCAATCAACAAATATATGAAAAAATGTTCATCATCTCTAGCAATTAGAGAAATGCAAATCAAAACTACTCTTAAGATATCATCTCACTCCAGTCAGAATGGCAGCTATTATGAAGACAAACAATAAGTGTTGGTGAGGATGTGGGGGAAAAGGCACACTCATACTTTGCTGGTGGGACTGCAAATTGGTACAACCAATATGGAAAGAAGTATAGAGATTCTTGGAAAACTGGGAATGGAACCACCATTTGACCCAGCTATTCCTCTCCGCAGTCTATATTCAAAGGACTTAAAAACAGCATATTACAAGACACAGCCACATCATTTATAGCAGCACAATTCACAATAGCTAAACTGTGGAACCAACCTAGATGCCCTTCAGTAGATGAATGGATAAAAACAATGTGGCATATAAACACAATGGAATATCACTAGGCAAGAAAAGAGAATAAAATCATGGCATTTGCAGGTAAATGGATGGTGTTGGAGAAGATAATGCTAAGTGAAGTTAGCCAATCCCAAAAACCCAAATGCCAAATGTTTTCTCTGATATAAGGAGGCTGATTCATAGTGGGGTAGGGAGGGGGAGCATGGGAGGAACAGACAAACTCTAGATAGCACAGAGGGGTGGGAGGGGAAGGAAGTGGGTAGGGGTTAGCAAGCATGGTGGAATGTGATGGACATCATTATCCAAAGTATATGTATGAAGACATGAATTGGAGTGAACATACTTTATATATAACCAGAGATTTGAAAAATTGTGCTGTATATGTGTGATAAGAATTGTAATGCATTCCGCTGTCATTTATTTTTTAAAAATCATTTTAAAAAGATTAAAACTCTAATGCTATATCACCTACATTTTATTATTATTATTATTATTAATTACTTTGGTACTGGGGATTGAACCCAGGGGCACTTTATACTGAGCCACATCCCCAGCCAGAGTTAGGGTTAAATTGCTTAGGTCATCATTAAATTGCTGACGCTGGCCTCAAAGTTGTGATCCTACTGCCTCACTCTCCTGAATTTCTGGGATTATAGTTGTGTACTACCATGCCCAGCACCATGCACATTTTTTAGATTGATAATCTTAAATTTGACAACACCAATATAAAGATTGAAAGAAATGATATCCATCAAAAGTTGTTAGTGAAAACAATTTGGCAACAGCTACTAATATGCATATCTGGAAATCCCATTTTTGTACCCAAAAACATAAAAATAGAAAAATTTTTCTAGCATCATTTTTGTAATAGAGAAAAATGGAAATATTCTTAAGTTAACCAACAGGAAAATGGAGAAATAATTTGTGAGGTTATTGTATAATGGGGAATTCTATAATAGTTGAATGATATAAATCTATATGTACACACATGAATAAATTTCAAAACTATAATTTTGAGTGACAATAGCAAGTGGCAATATAATATATGCTGTCATCCATATGTGTATGTATGTATACATATATACACACATGTATGTATATATATACACATATATATGTGTGTAAAAAATGCAAAAACTATTAGCTTGTTTATAAAATACAAATATATAGTATTGAGACACAGAGCAAGTGATAAGCCTTAAGTTTATGCTCATTATTATCTCTGCAAAGATGAAAAAGGAATAGAATTGTGGTGAAGTCCATTTTGACTTTAAGCTGCTTAATTCCATTAAAATGTGATCTGAAGCAAATACTTCAAAATACTGAGATTTGATCAAGTTGACTGGCGGGTGGGTACATTGATGTTTATCATATTATTATCTATGCTTTTCTTTATGTGTAAAATATTTTATGATATAAACAAAGGCATCTCAGGGTCCTCTCTGTGACAGATCATCTGGTCCTAAAACCAAGGAATGAGCAGGAAGAGAAGGCTTCCCAGCCAAAGGCTCCCATTTCTCGTCCTTAGATAGGAATGATATCAACCCAAGGGATAATTCTTGGGAGAAACCAGGCAGCTTTGAACCTAGGTAGCCTGGGCTTGTATCTGGTTTCCAAGAAGCCCACTGCTTCTTCTGGTGGCTTCCACCGTGGGGTTTCTTGGGATGATTAAATAAATAAGTTAAATGCTCTCAAGTACTTAAGTGCAGAGCCTCAGCAATGTAAGTTCTTCCTGGTTACTAGCTGACACCAAATTATGGTTTCTTGTAGGAAAAACAATGAAAGCAACCAGTCTAGAACACCAAAGTTGGTAATGCTGCTCTTTCTCTTAGTAGACCTGGCCTCAGCTTGATCCTGGGCTCCAAGGGTCAGCACAGAAGTCCTTTCTTTGGCCTCTTTCATGTAAGAATTGCATGACTGGGCTTCCATGGCCTCTCGGGTTTGACTCACGGGGACCCTGGCAGGACAATCAGTGGGACAAAGGAACACATTTCCCCTCCCTGTGAGATTCCTTGGGCTGGTTGCTCCTCTTAAGGTGACTTGTCCTATGTGATCCTCTGTCTCATTCGCTTGGTTGACTTTTTTCTCCCTTTGACTTACAGGATGGGAGCAACTCTGCTGATGGCAGCTGCAGGTGGTGTGCTGTTCCATTCCCAGCACATTACAACTGGTCCTTGCAACAACTCCTCTGCTTGTGCATGGACTCCTGCAGGCACCACAACCACACGGGCTGGTGTGTGTCCATCTTATTCCTGGCACCATAGGGCCTCAGCATTGGTAGAATGGCAGAGAAGAAGTTCTCCAACTCCCAAGGGAGAAACTTCACCTTGGGGATTATGAAACAACTTGGCAGTGTTATATGCATCTGTCTAGTAAATATGCATCTGTCTGTCTGTCTTTCTATCTGTATCTGGGAATTCCCCTCTTGCATCATAAAATAAACATATTAAAGACAGATGTTTTCCAAAATCGGGAGACAGAATCTAAGTAACAGTTCAGACCCTTTCTCCAACCCTCTTCCTGATGACTGACCATCTGGGGACCCCTGGAAAGTTTTGCCCTGGTGTTGCTGTCTCTCCCCCACTGTGGTTCTTCTCTCTTCAGGGCCAACTATGTTTCCACTTTCACTGACTTTAAAAAGAAGTGCCCCTTGATATTTTGGCACTTCTATTTTTCTAATCTTTTCCTCTTTTAGCACCTAGTGTTCTAGGAATGCCTTTGGGGCCTGAGGGTGTACAGGGATCCCTGGGCCCAGTCTTAAGAAAATCAAATAGTCTGCTTTCCTCTAGCTACTTTGTTCAAGGGGATGTCTGTAAATACAACCCTTTTTCCTTAGAGCAGAGTCTACTCAGCAGTTATTATCCAGCACAGAGGCATCAAATGTATTGCATTATTGTTTGGGAAGAGCACTGACCCGGATGAGTGGGATGGGTGTGACTGGGTCCTACTCCAGCCTTGAATCCACAGCAGGTCAGGGAGGCCTTTCATCCTCCTGCCTCCTGCCTCCCCACCCTCGCTTGCTCAGGAGGCACCAGCAGATCTGCCAAGGGAGCTCAGCCCAGAGAAGAGAGCTCACAGAGGAGAGATCTGAGGCTCTTTAAAGATCCGGCATCTAAGGAAGGAGGATTTCCTCTAACAGGCAGGAAGACACAGGCACGGCAGGCACGGAGAGAGACATCAGAGAAGGGGGCTCTCCCCTGTGACGAAGGCATTTGGAGGAGGATTGAGCCGGAAGCAGGCCTGGGAGCACTGTGGCTGGCTGTGTGTCACCCAGACTCAGGCTGGGAGCCTGATGAGTGAGCCTGGTCGACACTTTGTTCCAAGGAAAAGGGTAGACACAGATCACATAGTAGGTCAAACTGGCCAGGGGCTCTTTTCATAAAGACATATGCTGAATTTCTGTGTAGGACATTTCTGTCTTGTTCCTAGTCTCCAGTTGCACACCCTGCACCTCTGATACCCCCAAGTATGGGACAGAGACATGATGTCCTCCCTCCCATTGGGAAAACCCCTGCTCTTCTCCTTCTCCTTGTTTCAAAGTTTCTCACTCCAGATTCATTTTGGTCAGAGCCTTGCTGTGACCACTGGATGTTACGGTTTAGATAAGAGGTATCCCCCAAAATCTCATTGTAAGACTATGCAAAGGAGGCCAAGAGATGAAATGATTGGGTTCTGAGAGCCTTAACCTAATCACAGTACATTAATCCACTGATGGGGACTAACGGGGTGGTAACTGGAGGCTGGTAGGGGATCAGGAGTCCTGAGGAGGTGGGTCATTGGGTGGTCCATATTTTGTCCGTGGTGATGGGAGTCTCTCTCTGCTTCCTGGTGGCCATGTCCTGAGCTGCTTTCCCCTACCCCACTCTTCCGCCACGATGTCCTGCCCACCTTGAAACCAGAGTCATAGAGTTGGTTGTCTATGGACTGAGACCTCTGAAACCAGGAATTCCAAATAAACTTTTCCTCCCCCTAAATTTGTTCTTGTCAGGTCTTCTGGTCACAGTGACCAAACAGCTGTCTAAAACACTAAGTCCTATCACTTTAGCTGCTTGGGGTCCCTTATGCCTCTGTATGATACAGCCCATGATATAGAGGGTGGCAGCTCTGGACAATTCCTGGAGATTGGAGAAAAGCACCTGAATAAAGACTCTTCAAACCCAGCTCTGTGCCATGAGGCTCCTCCTGACCATTGCTCCTAAATCATCTACCTTCTCCGACAGCCACTACTTCCATCAGTCTCTGGAGAGGTCCTAAGCTCTAGGCCTGCCCATCAGTAATCCTCAGACCTATTGTGACCATGCATATCTGGCTGTGCCATGGCTGCTTCTCACACAACAAACAGTACACTATCCACACCTGCTGTGACTTCTGTTTGCACTGAGAACAAAGCCCACACTCTCCAACAAGGTCTTCAAGTCACCTCTTCTGCAGCAGCCCTCATACTGAGACCTCAATGTGTTGGACCCCAAATAAACCTGGTTATGGGAATGCAAAAGCTGTGTAACCTGTGCCCATGCTGTTCCCTGTGCCTGGTTCTTTTCCTTGCACCTCCCGCTTCTCCTCTGGCCTCTACTCCTTGTTCTGAGCTCAGCTACAACAGAACTGAGAGCACATCTTGCTCAAAACTCTCACCTTAAAGATGAGAAAAGGAAGCCACAAGTCCCAGGTGGGTTCTTGGACCTCGTAACCAGACTTCAGTCTGTGACACCCAGATGCTGCACCTCATCTGCAAGAAAACTCTTGTCCCTTGTTCCATCTTCTCTCTTGCCTGCAGGAGAGGCTGCAAGGCCATCTGAGCTTGCCCTGACTGGGATTTCTTGCTGCCCAGGGCACTTGGTGGGAAAGGTCATTTACGCATGTCAGGATTTTTTATTTCTTTTCAAAAAACTTTTCTTCTATCAATATTTGATGAGGGTAATTTCAAAGACTTGTTTAGTATGATCTGCACATAAGGAGTCCTTCTGAGTATTTATCACGCTCGGGGTATAATTACATTCAAATCCTGAGACACTGTTGCTAGGTTACTGTTGCTCCAGGTTGCTCTGACTTCCATGCTTGAGGTGCCCCGCCTCCCCCTTGTGACATTAGGGGCAGGGGACCAGCAGGTTGGGGCTTATGATTCCCCTTAATAAAAGCAATACTCCAGAGTCTCTCCTGTTGGAGAGTGTGAGAGAGCGAGCAAGGGGGCATTTTGCACACCTCCCCAGGTGGGGCTGGAGCTGTGAATCACACCATGTGATTCCTGCCAGCGAGATTAAGGAGGTGGGGAGGGGATCAAAAGAGGGCAGTTGCAGCCGCCTTGAGAGACTCCCAGGGAGGAATCATCTCTGAGCCTTCCCTTCCGCTGCAGCTGCCTGCATCCTCCCTGAGAATGGAGCACACATCCTGCATCCTCCATGGACCCAGGAGGAGTTCCGTGCCTTCTGCAGGGGGCTGCCCTTGTTCAAGGACATGGACAGGCTGCATCTGAGGGGAAAGCATCTGCCTTCCAAGCTGACAGCTCTGGGCCCCTAATCCAAGGGGGGAAAAAAATCAGGATAAAGACCAGAAGGCCAGCCCCTCTCCTCATGAGACTTCCCCACAGGAAAGCTGTTTCTCTTAGTGGGAGTGTCTGAGGCTTTCAGGTAGATCCCTTCCACACATTGAACTTGAACTGGAGATGGCTGCAGTCTTGAACCTGAGCTGTTTGTCCCAAGATCTCTGGGATGTAAAAGCAGGAACAGGTGACTCTTTATTCAGGCCTCCTATTCCCCAAAGTTCTCAAATGTTGACTTTTGATATTACTTCCAAACGAGGCTAAATTTCCAATCATTACTTTTCTCTTTCTTTCCCCAGCATTACACAAATCAACTTGTTAAATGCACACCTTACAAATATACCACATATTCATTGCTCTGTTTTGGCATCCATTTTTTTTTCTCTCTCTCTCTCTTTTTCTTCTTTTTCAATCAACTAGGACCTTTAAGCATAGGAAATGGCCTGCGCCCCTGTCTACCTCTAAAAGCTTCATTTAATTTCTCCCTGCAGGAGCCTGGCACCTTGCAGGAGATTGCTAGTCCACGGATGCTGCCTTTGTGGCTGCACATTGATTAATGGCTGGTCAGGGCTGAACCCACACATTTGTGTTTAATGCACTACTGAGTCAGCACCACTGGCCTTGGGGAAGAAAAAAAGGAAATAAAAACCCAGGCAGATGGAGTTTAGCATTAGATTTGCATTTCCTGACTCTGCTGTCCAATCTATTTCCCATTGGCCTTTAGAAATGTGCTAGATTGAATTGTGTTTCCTATTGCAAATTTTAAATAAGGTGGATGATACAGTAGGCATTACTCTCCACAATCCCCTGAGTATAGCTTTCAAACCTCAGAGCAATTTCCCTAGTCATCACAGAGCAATAATTGCTATTAAAAAGAATATATGCCCGTGCACACACACACACACAATGTTTGTAGCTCATCAGTGGGGAATATCGATTGTTGTCAATTTTTAATGCAAAAAATAATTAAAGACTTAGCATCTGTTCAAAATATTTACTAACAGCTTTACTATTAGTGTTTATCTTCAAAACCACAAGCGAGATCTGGAGATAATTCTTTTGAGACATCAGCTGGGTAAAACACATTTTGTTTCAACATTAAAAGTTTGTAAGCTTTCATATCAGGAGACAGTATGGAGGGCAGATTTTCCCAGTCATTAATAACGTTAGCTGAGCGGGTGAAGGCTGGCTGTATACAAAATGGCCAAGCACTCCTGGATTCTTTTAAATGACACTGGAGAGTGAGGAGGTGAGGCGACCTTCATCATGGGAATCTTTGTTGAAAATTACCAGGGGGGAGTCAGGATCACATCTGATTTTTTTTTTTTTTTTTTGCAAATGCTTGTGTTTGCCCACTACTTGTTACCAACAAGGAGAAGAGCCACTTTTGGTTTTGCTGGCTGCAGGCCTCGACTCAGTTTTTGCTCAGGAAATCTTCCACATCATGTGAGAGAGGCTAAGACAAATACAGAAACAACCATCTGTACCAGTCAGGAAAACAGAAACCCAGACCAGAGAGTTTAATTGATGGAATTTGCTACAGGAGAATAGTGGTAGAAAAGTTTGGAAGAACTGGACACAGGACCTAGAGATGAATCAGAGAAGTCTGGCTCAGGCAAAGGGAGAAGACAGAGTGAGTGGAGCCCCCGGGGCTGGGGCTGTCTGGTGGGAGCTAACCCCAAAGTGGGCACAGCCATTGCCAGGGTATCCCTGCCTTGAAGCAGAGAGAGGGGGAAGGGATTCCTCTAATACTCGTTGCTCCCGGCTTTAGGGCTCTCACCCATGCCAGGAGGCAGTGGGCCAGTGTCCCTGGGAAATGTAGCTAGACTTCCGAACTACAGAGCAGAGGAGTACAAAGCAAAGATTGGATCTGCTGCTAACTGGCCAATAACTGGTACACCAATTCAGAAGGCTGCACACAGCTCTAGATCAGGAGAGCGTGACAAAATAATGAGAGACCCAGAGGAAGGAGTGGATACTTTCCCTGGGGGAAGTCCAGGAAGACTTCCTGGAAGAAGCACTAGTAAGATGATTTTGAAAGATAGAGATCCCATAACACAGCTGTGGGTGGGAGAAAGACATTGTTAAAACTCACTTGCCATTGAAGGTGTAGTCCAATATGGCAGGAAAGACTGTTTTGAGGTGATTGGATATAGAACCTGGTCCCATGAGGTCTGGAGTTAAGACCCACCTGAATTCAAGGCAGGGAGAGGGGCTGTCATGGGCTAGGTTGCTCAAGAAGCAGATTCTTACCCATTGACTGCTTGCAAAAGAGTCATCGCCCTCAGAACAGTCAAACTCAGGACACCAGGGAGTCCATCTGCACCAGGTGCTGCAAGACCCTTTACATATTGCTTTACTTCCAGAGAGCACTCTGTCAGGTCCGTGTCACCAGCCTCCTTTTACAAGGGAGAGAGCTTCAGGGAAGTCAGTATCTTGCTTGATGTCCCCAATCAATAAGTGATGAAATCAGGATTTGGACCCACATCAGTCTCACTGTCTGCTCACAGGAGCAGTTTGAATTCTCCCAGAGAGTGGTACCAGGCTCTGTAAAGAAGGAAGTGAGGACAGGCCCCAGGACAAGGGGTCAGTGGTGAGATAGACACTGGTGTGTACAAACCTGAAAAAGGTGTCAGAAATAACAACTGAGCTGAATGTGATGGGAGAAGAATCAACACATCGCTAAGCAACCGAAAGGGCCCAGGTGAGGTTAGATTACACAAATATTTTCTGGCACAGGCTGGACAATTTTATTATTTGGGGACACTTGGTAAACTGAATTCTCTCATTTATATTGAAGACTTCCCCATCCTAGGACCTCAGGTGAGAGAAGCGGAAGAGGCAGATGTTCACTTTTCCAGCTTCTGTGCAGCCTAGTGGCCTGTTACAAAGTTTCCCACTCCCACCACCACCCCATGCCACAGGTGCTAGGGAAGTTCACACTGTGAGAAAGCTGTGCTGGCAGCGGCAGGGGTGTGGCAGGTCGTCCAGCTGGGGAGGAGACGGATGTGGCAGCATCTGGTGTTTGGGGATGGTAGCAGGTCTGCAGCGGTCTGTTCTGCAGAGCGATTTTGAGCACATTTTGAACATTGCTCTTAGCTAGCCAGTCCTAAATGTGCTTCTTTAACCCTTCTGCCAATTCTGTGAGCTACCTAATATGTTTTTTTTTTTTTAAAAAAAAACAAACATCTTGAAACCATCTCACACTTGGCAGAGACTGCAAAAATACTGTGAAGAATTTCCATAAACCCTTTACTCAGATTCCCCAAATGTAAACACACTTGCTTTGTAATTCCCTCTCTATTTACTCATCTTTCCTACCATGGGAGCATTGTTTCAGATAAGATTTATCAATGGGTGCCAAATTAGTGGCTGAAAGAATGCTGAAAAATAAAATATCCACAGAGCCTCAAAATATATCCCTCAATTGTACAGAGAAAAGAGGACCTTTAATTGTATAGAAGAAAGAGAAAGAGACCTGGTGGACACTACCTTACCCAGTGATCACACTTTAACATCCTGAACAATGGGAGAAATCAATACCAGGTGCCCCTCGATAGGATGTACTGAGCCAGACACACCGTCACTCCTTGGCATTCCTGCAAAGACACAGCCAGAATTTACTCATAAGGGAACTTCAGAGGAAAAAAACAAAAAAACAAAACTAAACAACAACAACAAAGAAAAAAAACCAAGCTGAGCTTCATTTCCTGTCTTCCCTAATATATTTTAATCTATTCAAGTGTTTTGTAACCTATGGAATACCAAACCAATTGAGAGATTCCTGAAGTCTGGGGTGAGATAAATCCCTGAGCAGGTCATTACTCCAGGGACTGAACTTTCATATATTCAGAGATGCCCCCCCCCAAAAAAAAACTACTAGGAGCAGCAGGTGGCCTGAGATGGGGTGGAGGCAGGTGGGGAACACTGGGGACAAGAGCAATGAATATATCAGACTGCAAATGATGCCTTTGGGTCTCAGTTTTCCATTTTCACTTGTATGGTGGGCCTACAAAATCATGGGATGTTTTTTCTTTCCTCTTGTGAAGCAGTGGTAGTGAGGGATAGTACAGACATAGACAGAGAGCTAGCAGTTTCTGTGTGTCCAGCACTGAGCATTCTCCCTATTACGAACCAGTATATTGCAGTGGTTAAGTGCTCAGCTCTGGAATCAGTTTCTTTGTCTGCAAATTGGGGATAATAATGGTGCATTTCTTGGGCTAATGTGAGGATTAAATGATATGCCAAATATGAAGTAGTCACAACGTGCCTGGCCCACCACGAGTACTGAATAAATGTTGGCCGTAGATGTGGCTTAGAAGGGCTTTGGGTTTGGTGGTATTCTTGAGGCCACCCTGGCCATGAGAAATGAAACAAGGGTCAAGACTGTGCTTGCACTTTGTTTACCCACATTCTTCTCCAATGTGGCATTCCATCTTTCCATTGCTGTGGCCAAACGACCTCACAAGAACAACTGAGAGGAGGAAAAGTTTATTTTGGAATCATGGTTTAAGAGACCCTGTCCATGGTCAGCCGACTCTGTTGCTCTGGGCTTGAGGTGATGCAGAACATCATAGTAGAAACATCTGCTTAGCTCATGGCAACCGGGAAGCAGAGGTGAGGGGAGAGACAGACAGGGGATAGGGACAAGATATAATCCTCAAGGCCATGCCCTAGAAACCTACCCTCTCTGCCTATTTACCACCAGTAAGTAGTCCATTCAATTATCAATCCATTAAGTGGGTTGATCCATTAATGAAGACACAGCTCTCATAACTGAATTATTTCACCTCTGAACATTCCTGCATTGTCTGACACCTGAGCCTTTCTGAAGACACCTCATAACTAAACCATAACATCTGGCATAAAACACAGAGAAGTGAGGATACAGAGGGAGATTGGACTAGAAAACCAATGCCCATTTCACAGACAATGAAGCTGAGAGCTAGGGGAGAACTTTGGTGTCCCCCAGGTCAGTGCTGTGTGCTGCTCCTCCTCTTTGCCGGGCTCCTCTGTCACCTCCACTTGAGCTAACCTTGGTGCCTGGGGAGGTGAGAAAGGAGCTCATAACGAGATAATTGCCTTGTGGATTTTATGGGGCCATATAACGGTGTGCTGTGCAAACTTTTATGAGTATTTATTTTACAATGTCTACTGGAACCATTAACACTTTCATTAGCCAAATTCAAGGGCTGTGAGAAGCTTGGGTTCCCTACTAAGATCGATTTTGTCTGTAGATTTTAAATAAAAGTTTATGAAAACATTCCATGTTCATCCCAAAGGCAAGGAAGTGTTCTCAGTGTCTCCCAGACCCAGATGGAATCGGGAAACCACAATCAACTATTTATCCTTTTCAATTCTGTGCAGGCTGGGAGGAAAGAAGTGGGGATTACTGCACCATTCGTCCACAATATTTATTCTCCTTGAAAACCTGTCTTCCCCCAATACAGCTGATCTCCAAGTGACCTCATGAATTCAGAGATTGCACTTTCATTTTAAATTCCACAACTTCTGGAGGGTGGCATCTTAGGCATAGTGTATCAGAAAAGATAACAATATAATTTTTAATTCCTTTGAAAAATGTGGCTGTACAGTATAGGTGACCATATCTCATAAAACTAGGATACTGTCTTTAATGTACTTCAGATCTATGGCAAAGGCTTGGAGTTGTCCATCAGATTTTTTTTTTAAAACAGGGCTGTGAGCTCAAATTTTTAAGAGATTTATTATGCTTGAGTGATGAGTCACAACAAGGGGTCTGGTAGAGAAGCCAGGACCTGGGAGTTTGTATCTGGTTGGGTAAGATGAGGACATGAATGGTTTATTTTCTCAGTGCTAAGGCATGTCATGGAGTTTGTCTGGTTCAAAAACAAAATGTATTTCTGCACATCTATTGATGTCTCAGCGTTGTGCAAGGATGCGTCCTAAGCACTGTGAAAAGAGATGCAAAAATGAATTCAATTTTGCTTGTCTGAGATACAAAGTGTTTTATTGTTTCTTAGCTCTTTGAGGCTCTTGTTGTGGTAGATGGAATCTGTCCTCCTCCTCAATCTGTGTCCCAGTTTATCATCATTGGGGCATGCCAAGCCATTCTCTCTTCCTTCATTTATTTATTTCTCTTTTATTCCTCTACCACTTTCCTATTCCCTTCTCCCCATAGGCAATTGCATTACTGCTGTCGATGTCTATCTTTTTGCTTGTCTATGTTTCTACAAAATGTTTACTGTTTGGCTGAATGTATTTTAATGTATGTAAATGGTATTGTGTTATATAATCTCATTCTATTTCTCACCCTTCTCACTAAACAATATGTTGTTAAGACTCACTCATGTTGCTATGTTTAAATCGAATCTGTTGCTTCTAATTGCTGCCTAATGTTTCATTCAGGTTTCATTTGTGTGAAAGGGGAGGCCATTTAGAAAAAGACGTCGATCTGAACTTTAGCAAAACAGTTCTGCTGGTTCTAGGGAGGATGGATTGGAGGGACACAGGGAGGCAGGTAGCTAGGAAGCAATTTTAATTAACCCAAGGAAAGGTAACCTGGGTCTGGGAGTGGAAAAGAGGGGATGTGCGTTAGAACTATTTAGAGAGGTAGATGACATATTTTGACTACATATTGGATAGGAGAAGTGAGAGAGAGCCAAAGGTAATATCAAAGGAGTTAAAGGTAATAATCAGAACTTTAAAACTTGATGGATGGGGTGTTTTTGAGTACCCATAATGGGGAGAGGAAGCACAAGGGAAGTTGTAGGTCAGAAGAGAGAATAAAGGCAAGAAGGTGGCAGCAAACCTGGACATTTGTCATTTGCTCATCCAACCAACATTCATTGAGTACTTGTTGTACGTCCAACATTGAACTAATCTGCTAGGAGATTAGGTCAGGGTGGGGTATATGGAGAGCTCTACCTTCTTTCAGTGGAGAAGTCTCACATTGACAAATGATCATGAAAATAAAAACATCACCGCAAGTTGTCATGAGGGCCCTGGGAAGATGGAAGGCTCTAGATGTCAGGAGAGTGTTCTCTGCAGTCTCCATTTCAGCACCCCCACCCCTCCCATGAGTTGCAGATGGCTGGTGAGGGTGAGGGGAAGGTGTTCCACACTTGGATTAAGGAACAGCCCTGAGCCAAGGCCTTAGAGTGGAAAAGAGCCCTGCTCAGTGGAGGTGCTGAGGCCTGCGTGGGCCGGATCCTGCAGGATCTTGTGGGCTCTGCTCAGCCTTTGGAACCTCATCCTGAAAGGAATGGGAAGTATTAAGGAGTGTTAATCATGAGGCTGCCATGCTTGGCTGAGCAGTTTGGAACATTGCTGGGTGAATAAGGGATTTTAGACAGGCAGCGTGGGAGGGGTGAAGAGCTTTCTTTATTGGAGGATGATATTTAGGCAGAGGGGTGGTCCTGGCAGTGGGAAATGCTTTGCCATGTTGGAGGAGCTAAGCCAGTGTGGCTGTGGTGTGGGCCGTGGGGGAGGGTCAAACAGCATTGGTGCCATGTTGGGGGGTTGGTAGACTGGGTGCTGTTTCCTGCTTTAGGAAGGGAGTGACCCCATCTGATATGAGGGGTTAAAAATCTCCTTTGGGCTGCTGTGTGGAGCATGGATTGTAGGATGATGTGCAGGGAAATATTCTCCAAGAGCTGTCGTTGTCCAGATGAGGGGTGGGGTGCTTGGATTAGGGGGTGGAAGAAGGGATGGGGTGAAGGAGATTGATTTGAGAAGTTTTGGGGGTTGAGTTGACTGGGCTTGATGATGGATTAGAGAGGGAGCAGTAGGGTGCTCTGTGTCAGGGGTGGTGGGCTGAGCTGGAGCTGCCTGTCAGATATGCAAATGAGAGATCCTGGATGGCTTTTGGCGATGACATTCCCGACATGACATGAAGGAAATGGTTTGGAGGCAGCGAGATGGATTTCGGAATCACCTGTGCTATGGGAAAAGGGAAGGCTCTGAGAACAGGTGAATCATCAAGGAAGATCGTGTGGGGACATAAATTGGAAAATGCCTATTTGGAAGATAAATTTTTATTGGCGATTTAAAATTTTGTTATTCATTTTGAGACTTTAAAATGCAGTAGCAAGCAAAGAAAATAGAGCATAATCTCATATTCCCATCATCATGAATATATTGGTCATGTCTGTTATCTTGAAAAAAGAGATAAAAAAAAATATTACAATGCTCCCCCTCCCCCAACTGCCTGCAAACCATCTCAGGAGTTCAGGGTGAAAGGGTGCTTTTTTTTGAGATACTAATTCCTTGTTTTTCTCCATGTTTTCTTTCCCTGATCCAGGCAGGGCACAGACTCAATGCTTCTGTGCCTCAGGAGATGAGGCTGTGGATGTTTATGAGGTCCAGGCTGCCTGAAGAAAATGGGGATATCAAAGATAAGGAGGATTTCCTAGTGATTGAAGAGGGAGCTTCCCTGGGAAAGGTCCGTGGTCCAGAGGTGGAACAGAGGCTGCTCCTCTGTGCCCCTGGCAGTACTTGAGGATTGGCAGGACCTCAGAGTAGGCAGCCCAAAGCTTCCCCTTTAGAAACTCGAGGAAGAAGTAACAGAGCCACACGAGGCCAGAGAGTCTGAGGCAGTGGGATCTCAGTGGTGATCCAGACTAGACCAATGCAACTTTTATCAGAAGGGCAACCCCCTCACCCTGGCTTTGTGTCCTGCCTCAGGACCATGGCATTCTTCCTCATGGGGAAAGGGGAAGAGACATCCCTGAGAATGACTGGGGTTAACTATCTTACCAACCCAGTAGGATAGGAGCTCAGAATTGAGATCAAGTTGACTAAGAGGAAAGAGAGAAGTGAAATATTTCTTGAACAGTTGGTTCTAGGGACAGACATTCAGACCCAATGTAGCTCTATTTAATAAGAGGAGATTATGAGGGAGACTGGGTTGCAGGGGTTAAACATGGAGGTCAAGAACCATAGCCTCTTTAAAAGAAGAGGTCATCTGTGTGAAGATGGGAGGGTGATTGACCTGTGGGGACAAGAGACCTTTGAAAGGACCAGAGGCTTATGGCAAGGGGCTGAGAATAAGAAAAATGAAATGAAGAATTGACAGAGGGAGGTGTTTGAGCTATGACAGACAGAATTCGCTGAAGAAAAGGGACTGGCCCCGAGAGGAAATAGGTAATTTCCCTGGTTCTGTGAGGATGGAGGGCTCATGGCTACTTACAGAGGAACACCGGAAGCACTCGGGAGGGTGCCAGGGAAGCATGCAATGGATGACCTTGATTTTATTAGCCAAGAACGTACGGAAGTCAAGGTCTGACCACGAGGGACTTGGGTATAATAGAAATAATAGGATATTTTAGGATCGATACAGAGAAGAATGCAGTCAGGAATCATCTAGATTGAATCAAAGCACAATGATAATGAATATCCCATTATGATTGCATCCTAAATGGCAGGCACTGCCTTATGCCTACAACTTAATAATTTATGTAATTAATGTAATTGTTAGACATTATCTCCACTTTATTTACGAGGAACTTTAGACTTTGAGAAATCAAATAACATAACCTCGTTAAATAAAAAAGCCTTTTATGGTCAGACGATGGGAAAATGACAGAGCCAGAGTTTTAACCACAGTCCACTGGACTCTGGGAAAGTCCATCGATAGTCCCTACCCTCTGCCATCCTGCATAGACAGCAGTGTGTGCTCTGAGGCTGGAGTGGATGGGCTGTTGCAGCTGGGAATCAGGATTGCTGGGTGCTGGGTGCTGGGTGAACTGGTTTTGGAAGACAAAAGCCAGTTGGAGTTTGGAGTCATCCAGTTGACTCTGATTGTAAGACAATTGGATGAGACAACACGATGGAGCCTCTGACCAGGTTTTTCAGGAAGGTACCTGATAGCCTGGCTGAATAAAGACTGTGAAGGGGTGAAAGAACTGGAGGCCAATGCTAAAGATGGATGTCACCGTTCCTTTGTCTAGAAGCAGAATCTGGACCCCTGACAAGAGGCTGATAAGCTATTTCAGGGAGAAAGTTTAGAGTGTAGGACCACTGGGACTGAATCTGGAGAAATCCAATATTGACTAGTCAATAAAAAAAGAAGAACTTGCCAAGGATAGAAAGAGAGCTTGTTGAGAAATCCAGGAGTGGGACAGTGTCGTGTCACCAAGAACAAAGGGAAGAGAGTGAGTTTCACGAAGGTCTGTCCCAAAGTGCCTGGGAACCTGCAGCGGCAGTGAGTGAGGGCTGAAACGTGTGCACCAGACTCTCTGGAGATGCAAGTAAGAGCTGGTTCAGCAGAGCAATGGGTCTAGAGCAGCCACATGAGAAGAGAGAGAAATTGTAGGTAGGCAGTATGAAGCAACTTTTCTAGGAAGTTTGATTTAAAGGGCTATTCAAGGTTAAGAAGGGGCAATACTGAAGTGGAAAAGACTTATGGATATTTGAATCTCATTGGGAGAAATCCAACTTGAGAAGGAACTGGAGGAAAAAAAAATAACTGGATAATGTATGCTTCCCAAGAAAGCAGGAGAAGTTGGATCTGAAGCCATGGGGGGAGAAACCAGCCTTCATTGGTGGGAGGGAGAAAAGGCCAGGGAACAGGAGGGAGGTGGGTGGGCTGGTGTGCTGGATGGTAGGAGGGCAAGAGAGTTCTGTGTAATGGACTCAGTGTTCCCTGTGAAGTAGGAGGCAGGCTGGTGAGCCAAGACTGAGGAAAGAGCTGGGAGAGTCAGAGGTTTGAAGAAGGCAGATTAGAACCAAAGTGTGCTGCAGACATCAAGAGGGGAAGGTGGCAGGTTTGCTAGGCGGTGCTGAAAGTCCACCTGAGAATCAGCATCAGGAAGACATAGTGAACTCAAGTGTCCGGTGTGGCTCATTCTCAATAAAACTCAGCAGCCCGGGTCTACCTTAGAGCAAGAGGACAGCTGGGTCTGTTCAGAGTTGCTTCCCAGAGCCCCCTCCCCACAAGATGTATGTGACAAAAGCAGAATGACAGGAGTGTAGGGTTCTGAAAAATAGTGGAATGATGGACCATGCTATCTAAGTTTGATAAGGAAGAGAATGAAGAAAGGAACTCGCTGTGATGGATTGGCAGAGAAAATTGGGCTGGTCCACTGGAAATACCAGTGAGGTCTGGTAGCCAACTGGACAGAAGTTGACCAGGCTGACTGGAGAGGGTGTGGGATCTATTCGAAAAAACAAGTCATGACAGCAAGACTTCAGTGGGTTTGAGAGGAAGTGACCAATGAAGAAGAGAAAAGAAGGTGACCGGGACCCAGGGACCAGAGTGTTGGATGGTCACCCATGTGGACCCTGGAGTCATGTGATTTAGAGGCTCATGCTGTGAATGAAGATGATGAATGAGGATGGTAAAGATGGCAGCACTGATCAGGAGAAGAGGGCAGAGTGGCCAGGAGCCAGGTCCAGGGCTGTGCATCTAGCTGCAAAGAATCCAGGTTGTACTTTTCCTGAAATGCCACCACTTGAGATGCATTTTTTGACTTAAGATGGTGTTCCCTTTAGTTGCAAAGGTTCTGAGGAGGAGTAATACACTAAGCCCTGTGATTCATTTAACTTCTTGATATAAATGAGTTTCTCAGTCTTTACAGAGAATACTTTTTGGCCAGGACAACTAAAAAGGCATATGGAGTGAGAGGAGATGGCTAAGCCTAGAAAATGTCATCACAGTCGATTCTAGGAACTAAGACAGGGCCATGGCTCTGTGAACCAGGAAAGCTGTGATCAGGCAGGTGGGGGCCGCTGGCTCATAATGGCTCATGGGAGCACCATGGAACTGGGTTCAAGGATTCCCAATTCCTTTACTGGACCAGAGTGAAAGAGATCTGGTCATAGATTAGGATCCTCGACAACACAAAAGGACCATGGTCCGTCCCAATAAAAACCATTTCTAGGCAGCTGGCTGCTAATCCCAGCTGTAGACACTCTAATTGGGAGGGTGATATGGCTTGGATCTGGAATGTCTCAAAACTCATGTATTAACAGTGAAGCAGTATTCAGAGGTGAAATGATTGGATCTTGAGGATCCTGACCCCAAATGGATTAATCCACTTGATGGATTAATCCATTTGAATGGATTACTAGGAGGTGGTAAAAACTATCTGTAGGTGGGTCATGGTTGGAGGAAGTAGGTCACTGAGGTCATGCTTTGGGGGATTATATCTGATTCGGTCCCCACCCCCCTCTCCTTCTCTCTCTCTGTTTACTTTCTGACTGCTGTTGAGTTGAAAAGCTTTCATCCCCACCACACTCTTCTTTCATGGTGTTTCTACCTCAGAACTGCTTAACCATGGACTGAGACCTCTGAAACCTCAAGCAAAAATAAGTTGTTCTTGTCAGGTATTTTAATCCCAGTGGTCAAAAGCTGACTTCACTGTGGACAGGGTATACAGTCTTGGTTATAACAGGGACTTTCTCCTTATAGGAAGCAGATCATGTTATAGTTACATCCACTCACCTATCCATACAGAACCAAATATTTATCGGTCAAGTTCTATATGCAGATCTTTTTGAAAAGTATACAAGGTGATTGTGACCTGACCCCATTCTTCAAAGAGATCATCATCTTGGAGGGGGGGGAGTGAGGGAAGAGGAGAGGAGAGAGGAGAGAGGAAAGAGAGGAGAGGGGAGAGATAAGTTAGATATTAATTAAAATGTTCATTGAGATTCCAAAATAGGAGTTTGTACAAAAAAGTTGCAGAATATGAAACTAATGAATGTCATGCACAATTTTTGTTCTGATTTAGACTATGGGCAAACTAAAAATTAGTGACAAATAGCCTGATGTAGTTAGTGGCTGTTGAATGGGGAATAAGGTGTGGTGTGCTTTCTCATAACTACTAAAAATATATAAATTTTCAAAAGTCCTTGCTATCTTTAGGGAATGGTGACACGTGCCTGTAATCACAGCAACTTGGGAGGTTGAGGCAGGAGGTTGAGGCAGGAGGATCGTAAGTTCAAGGACAGTCTCACTAACTTGATGAGAACATGTCTCAAAATAAAATTTGAAAAGGGACTGTATATTCAGCTTTGAATTGGAGCACTTTCCTAGCATGTGCAAAACCCTGAGTTTAATCCGTAATACTGCAAAAAAAAAAAAAAAAGAAAGCAAATAAGTAAGTAAATAAATAAAAATTGCTGGACAATTGTCCTGATGGTCTGATGGTGGTATGAAGAGCACAGGTTTTGCTGTTTTTTTTTTTTAACTCTCAGAAAAAGGGAGAACAAGTTTTATTTCTCATGGTAGATCTGATATTAGATTTTGTCTAAACTACATTTTTACTTTTTAAGGAATAATTGTGGAAATAAATATCTAATCCCATTACATTCTTTTTTTAAATTTTTAAAGTTTGTTTTAATTAGTTATACATGACAGTAGAATGCATTTATGCACTTTGTTATATCATTCATAGTGGGGATATATAATTTCTCATTTTTCTGAGTGTTCATGTTGCAGAATTATGTGGGTCATGCAATCACATATATACATACAGTAATGATGTCTGTTTCATTCTACTATCTTCCCTCCCCCATCACTTTTCTCTACCTAATCTAAGGTAACACTATTCTTCCCTAGTGCCCCCACCCTGAGCCTTATTGTGAATTAGCATCTGCATATTAAATATTTGGCCTTTTATTTTGTGGGATTGGCTTATTTCACTTAGCATGATATTCTCCAACTCTAATTATTTACTGACAAATGCCATACCTTCTCTCTTCTTTAAAGCTGAATAGTTATTCCATTGAGTATATATACCACATTTTCTTTATCCATTCAACTATCAAGGGACACCTAGGTTGGTTCCATGGTCTAGCTATTGTGAATTGAGCTGCTATAAACATTGATGTGGCTGCATCAGCATAGTATGCTGATTTTAAGTCCTTTGGGTATAAACCAAGGAGTGGGATAGCTGGGTCAAATGGTGGTTCCATCCCCCATTTTCTGAGGAATTTCCATACTGCTTTCCACAGTGGTTGCACCAATTTGCAGTCCCACCAGCATTGTATGGGTGTACCTTTTCCACCACATCATCCTTGCAGTGGTTTTGAAATGAAGAATAATCTAAATGAGCAGTGGAAGTATTTTGTGAGTTAGAGAACCTACCATAATGAATAGGGTCCAAGCAAAATAACAGAACTCAGATTTCCCTTCTGCTGAGAGCTTGTCATAGTGTCCCTGAGACTAATTGGAAAGGGATCCAATCTCAACAGGGCTTGGAATTCTGGAAGCTTCCTTACTGACCCCATTTTACACCATTCATATTTCTTTTTCCTTTCTTTTTTTCTAACATGGCTTTTATACTTTAAAAAAGCATAAATTTTTATAGGTTTATAATAGTTATATGTAACATTAGGATTCATTTTGGCTAATTATAAATGCATGAGATCTAGTTTGTTCCAATTGGATCCCCAGTAATTACCCTTGCCCTCCCACTCTCCCTTCCCTGTTCTCTACCCTCTGTTTTACTGGTTTTTCTATTTATTGATATTTTAAAAAATTATGTCGTGTGGATATACATAATGATGAGATTCACTGTTGTATATTCATATATGTACTTAGGAAAGTTAGGTCAGATGCATTCCATCTTTTTTTTCCCTTATCCCATCCACCCTCCCTCCACCTCCATCCCTTTCATCTACTTCTCTGATCTTTCATTTATTTTCACGGAACCCCCACCCCCACAATTTCTTTTCTCTCTCTTCTCCCCTGATTTCAGAATGGCTTCCACATGTCAGAGAAGACATTCAATCCTTGACTTTCTCAGTCTGACTTATTTCACTTAGCATTATAGTCTCCAGTTCCATTCACTTAGCAGCAAATGACATAATTTCATTCTTTTTCATGCCTGAGTAAGACTCCATTATGTACATAGACCACATTTTCTTTATCCATCCATCTGTTGAGGGGCTCTTGGGTTGGTTCCATAGTCTCTCTATTGTGAATTATGCTGCTGTAAACATCGATATGGCTGCATCCCTGTAGTACGCTGATTTTAGATCTTTGGGATATATACCAAGGAGTGGAAGAGCTGCGCCATAGGATGGTTCCACTCCTAGTTTTCTGAGGAATCTCCTTGCAGCCTTCCACAGTGGCTGCACTAATTTGCAGTTCCACCCACAATGTAGGAGTGTACCTTTTCCCCACATCTTCACCAACATTGATTATTCTTTGTATTCTTGATAATCGCCATTCTGACCAGGGTGTGATGAAATCTCAATGTAGTTTTGATTTGCATTTTTCTAATTGCTAGGAATATATGTTCGTTGGCCATTTGTATTTATTCTATTGAGAAGTATCTGTTTAGTTCTTTTGGCCATTTATTGATTGGGTTATTTGGGGGGTTTTTTGGTGTTAAATTTTTTGAGTTCTTTATATATTCTGGATATTAATTCCCTGAAGAGAAGGTGGCAATGACATTCCCCCATTCTGTAGATTCTCTCTTGACACTCTTGTTTCCTTTGCTGTGCAGAAGTTTTTCAGTTTGATGGCATCCCCCCTATTGGTTTTTAGTTTTATTTCTTGCACTTTAATGGTCATGTTAAAGAAGCTGTTTCCTATGCTGGCGTGATGAAGTATTGGGACTACATTTTTCTCCTAGTAGTTGCATAGTTTCTGGCCTAATTCCTGGGTCTTTAATCCACTTTGAGTTGATTTTTGTGCAGGGTGAGAGATAGAGGTCCAGCTTTGTTCTACATATGGATTTCCAGGTTTTTTTTTTTTTCCCAGCACCATTTGTTTAAAAGACTATCCTTTCTCCAAAGTATTTTTGGCACCTTTGTCTTGTATCAGGTAATTGTACTTGGGTGGGTTTGTCCCTGTGTTTTCTATTCTGTTCCATTCATCTTCATGCCTGTTTTGGTATCAGTACCGTACCATTTTTGTTACTATAGCTCTGCAGTCTAATTTCAGTTCTGGTATGGAGATACCTCCTGTTTCACTTTTCTCACTAAGAATTACTTTTTCTCTCTGGGCCTCTTATTTTTCCATATGAAACTTCTGAGATTGTCGTTTTCAGCTGGGTATCAAAACGCAAGGGTGTGGGATCTACACCTGTAATTATACTGAAGTAATTCATGTACTTCCCCCCAAAAATAGTTTTCAAATTATTTCTATGATAATAGGACTGACCTATTCATATTTAAAATATTTTTGTTTTTGTTTTTACCAGTGGCAGAGAATGGGATGCATTTTCACTTTGGAAGGAAATTCTATGTGGCCTGCCACTTAAGCCACTGAGTTGAGCTGCTAACTGCCTAGGATTACACGGGAAGGCTGAGCTGGGATCACCTGGGGACTCTGGCGCCTCCTCTCCAGGTGTAAATAGCTGATATCGCTGATAGCACTCATGATCCAGTCAGTCAGGATTCTTCTATAAAAAGAAAGCTTTTTAAAAAAAGAAATAATGATATGCATTAATTAACTTCACCCCATAGGAGGTGAACAAGTTTAAGGTTTCAACGGGGGCCTAGAAGGAAATAGAATGTCAAGGCAGGGGGGTTGGTGTCTTTGAACAGGAGCTGTCATTAATTGCTGCTTGACCCAAGGTTTTTCCTCTTATCTTCCAAGAATCCTTTTAACACTCTCTCCCACTCCTGCCTGTCCAGGTTCTTCTGGCTCAGCCTTTGCTTGGGATCTCTGCTTCTTTGTCTCTTTCCAAGTCCCTTGAAGAGACAATTGACTTTTTGTTTCCTTTCTTTTTGTGGTCAGAGCACAAAGAAAGCAAAAAGCCCCCGTGGCTCACAGTCTGGTTCCCTTCCAATCAGGTTGTGGTTACCTGAGGACTGAGTCACTGACACAGGAAGTTTCAGCTCTCTGAGCCCTGCCTGGCTCCCACCACTCCTCTGCCCCTTCTTTTCTGATGAATAGACCCCGAGACACACTGAAGAGGTGGGTTCAGAGCCTGCAGTGTGCAGAATTGCACAGCCTTCTTCTCCCAACCCTTTTCTTAAAGAAGCCAAACTCTTTTGGCCTTTCCAAAAAATTTAAAATACAGCTTAAATATGCCAGAGCATGTGTTAAGCAGAGCTACATAGTAGTTTTCCTATATCCAAGTTACTAATTTTCTGGGACCTGCCAACATTTCCATTTTAGGCTTGTAAGATTAGAAAGAATAATTTGAAAATATGTCACAATTTTTACATTTTCTACATGAGCGAGGATTGTCGAGGAGCAAACTTTGTGGCTCCTGGGATATTGGTCTCTTCTTCCCTTTGTCCATGTCACCTTTGTTCATCCACTCAAGGGCAAGGAACGGACAGGACAAACTCACAGTAGTCTGCAGCATTTTAATAAAGCACTAAGGTTGGAGAGAATGGGAGATAGAGGAGTCTGCAACTATGAAGGGGAATGAGGAGCTCCTTCGGCACCATGAAAGAAGCTTTGATGGTGGATGAGGATACTGAGAAAGAAGAGGCAGGTAGTGACTCTTCAGTGCTCTCCATGGAGGAAAATATAGCCCCTCTGCCAAAGGTGTATGTCCCTGAGACCCTCATTCATCAGCACTATCCTATGACACACACACAATCACACTTCTGCATACACCTGGACTATAAGGGCAGTGGACCATATGATGCTTACACACTCACCCCCTCACCTCTACTTACACGCACAGATACATGTGCACACTTATACCCTCTCACCTCTACTTACACCCATTCACAACCACACACACACACACACACACACACACACACACACTGTTTTGGTTTGGGTGTGAGATGTCCCCCAAAAGCTCACGTGTTGAGAAGGTACAAGAAAGTTCAGAGGAGAAATGATGGAGCATGAGAATCTTAACCTAATCAGTGAAATAATCCCCTGATAGGGATTAACTGAGTGGTAACTGAAGGCAGGTAGGGTGTGGCTAGAGGAGGTGAACATCAGACGTACGTGGGGTTTCTCTCTGCTTTCTGATCATCATGTGAGCTGCTTCCCTCCGCCACATTCTTCCGCCATGTTGTTCTGCCTCACCTCAAGCTCCAAGGAATGGAGCTGACTGTCTATGGAACAAGACCTCTGAAACTGTGAGCCCTCAAATACACTTTTCCTCCTCTACAATTGTTCTGGCCAAATCTTTTAGTCTCAGCAGAAAAAAAACTAAGACACACACACACACACACACACACGTGTGTGTGTGTGTGTGTGTAAATACCACCTTCTAAAAAGTGTGATTAAAAGGTAGGTAATTGGCTGAATGGAAATGGTAAGACCATTGAACTAGGAATGAGATTTGGTTAGCTGGATGTGGATGACCTTGGATAAATCCTTCATCTCACAGAGGACTCAGTTTCCCCATGTGGACTATAAGGGCAGTGGACCATATGATGCTTACATTGCTCTCAGTCACAAAGGAGCAGGAAGAGAACCTCTTCCTCAAGATGCCCTCATTCTACTCCTGCACAGAGGGCTCCTTGAACCCCCAAAGAGGATGCTGAAATGGTTAACAATGGAACTGTGAGATAAATCTCTTTCAGCCTTCCAGGATAATGATTTTGTAACCTGCAGGGCTGGTCTGGCACCTTCAGACTATTATTCAGGATGGCTTTTTGTGGGTCTTTTCAGCCTACTTTCAATCCCTGGGTGGCTGGGAGCTGTACTAGGGGCCAGCTCACATTTAGCACTATTAGGAAATGGTGGTGGGGCAGCTTCTCAGGCTGCAACACCCACAAAATGAATCACTGTGGGGTACTGACCTTGAAGGGAGAGTCTTAGTGATTGTTTCTCAGCCTTCTAAAGACCTAAGATGCACACAGTTGCTCCCCTTTTTATGGTACTTTGCCACAGGCAATGCACGTTCACACCTATTAATTACTTCATTTAGTTCTTACAAGAGCTCTGAAAGAAGAGAGTTCAAATATTCTTATTGCAATTTTTGATAAAAGGTTAAGTGACTTGCCTTACGGTCACAGCTAATGAGGAGCAGAGGTAAGGCAGACATGGGTGTTTTTGATTGACAGACCAGAGTCTTTCCTGGAGCTTTTCATCATCTCTTAAGACTATGGTTGCCAGGGACTCATCTCCAGTAGTGAAGGGGCTCAGGTCTCAAGGTGGGGGATGGGAATCTAGCTTGTTATCTGGATTCCCAGGGGATTGCATGTCAACCAGAGGATGAGACAGGCTTGGTGTGACAAGGAAGCTGTGAGGAACAAGACGAACTTTGGGTTCAGAATGCTCAGGGCTGGCTTGGAATTCTATGTAACACTAAACCCACCACCTAATACCCCCAATCCCAGCCTTGGCATTTGATCATGAGAAAAACGAAGCCTACCTGAGATAGCCCTTCTTCTCTCTTTCTTCCTCTACAATACACACACACACACACACACACACACACACACACACACACACACACACAGGCTTTATCTCAGGAAGGTTTCATTTGGAAAAACTCTCATTACTCACAGGAGGGATTTAATTTGTATTAGTTAGCTTTTCTTGTCAAAACAAATAGCCCTAATGGCTTATATCCATCAACCACTATTTCTTACTTGCATTACAGGTTAGGGCTGCAGGTTATTGAAAGTTTGCTGGGCTGGGCTAAACTGGACCCTTTGTCCAAACTGAGGGGAACATTTGTCCAAACTCTGGGGCATGCTGTCTCATTGTGGAGGGTTGGAACAAAAATGTCAGAGCCAAATCCCACAATATATTTTAAAACTTCTGTCTAGATATGATTTATATCACATCCACACTCGGATTTCTTCCAACAGCATCTCTGGGTTACACCTAAAATCAGAGGGGTGGGGAAGTGTAGACTTCCTGTTTCCCAATAGGGAGTGGACAGTTGTCACCACACAGTAGTTTACCAGAAGAGTGTTGTCATCCTCAGACAGTTACAGACCTCATGAGCTTCAACTCTAAAAATTGAATCAAACTCCGTTGTTGGGACCGATGCTTGTTTGTCTTTAGTCTTGACTTTGTTCCTACCCTGGCACTTTCATAGCAGCTCTCTGTGTCTCTTGTCCTCTCCTCTGTCTTCTGCCCAGCAATGTATGTGTCTCGGAGGAAAGGGTCTCTCCTTCAGGAACCATGCAATATAAATGCAAACAAGGAGAGGTAACCATAAATCTCAGCACCTTGCGGAGTGCTTGGCATGCCTATCACTCAGCTTGGCATGGGCAGACACACTCACGCTTCTCTTCAGCAAGAAGGACACCTGCAAGGTGAGTGACCACACAGAGAAGGAAAGGGACCACTTGTAAAGACTCCCATGGAGGAACTGACCATAATTCAGGGAAGCCAGAAACTTGCAAGGATTCAATGAGAGGAAGAATATCATCAGAATGAGTTCTCCTGCCCACTGTTTCAGGGATGTGGCTCTTCAGAAAGGGGACAGGAGGACTCATGCCTGGGACACACAGCACCTGTGGTTACTGAAGGAGCTCAGAGCAGGCTACATTCAGGGCATGGTAAGAGATCAAGGGTCAGGGCTTCCACCAGCAGTGGGCATGTTGTCACTGAACAAACTTTGATCCCATATCTAGTATACTATTTCATGAGCACAGGTTGAATGGGACTCATGGAACTGCACTCAGGCTGCCTGGGCTGCACCTTTGTCTGTGGATATGGAGACAAATACGCTCCAGACCCTGACACGAGAGGTTCAAATTCTGCAGGGCAAAGTAGATACATGTTCCACATCCAAATCCCAACAGAGGCCCAATCTGAAATGTTTGTGTGCATCCTCCAGAGGTCATATATACATGAAGTTCCCTTTTACAATTTCCTGGTTTCCTTTTCCATAATTATAATAACAGCTGGCATATCTGGAGCCCTTTAACCTCTGCATTTAGTTTTCTTCTTCTAAGTAAAACTTACTCTGACATAACAGGCAGCGGAACAGCATGAGAGATAAACAGGACTGAAATTTGAATCCTGGCTTTACCACTTATTAGCTGGGTGACCTTGGTTGGATAAGTTATGGAATTTCTCTGAGTCTCATTTTATCAACTGTAAAATTAGGATAACACTGCCTTATTTTCAGGGGTCTTGTGAAGATTAGAGCCAAAATATACCATTGCCTAGTGCAGTCTCTGGCACAGTCTTTGGATGGTACCTACTTCAAAGCATATTCTAAATTTGATCACTTGTCCCCAACCCCTGTGTAGCATCTTTTTTCTGGTTAGGTGAATGAACAAACAAATAAATAAACCTGCAACAAACAAACCTCTTGATTTCAGTGGCTTAACACAATAACCACTCATTTCCCTTCATATTATAATCTAACACAAGTGCTTGACATTGACAAGAATCTTGCCTCTGTGGGGGCCTCCTGGACTCAAGCCATTCCAATCCCTTCATTTTTCAATGTCCACTGCTTACAGCAGATGGCCAAAGAGAAGAAAGAGAGGACTGGCTGCTTCCAGATCACCTTGGCCACAGAGTGAAACATCATTCTCCATAGATTCCATTGGCAAACAAACAAACAAACAAAATCAAAACAAAAGTCAATGGTCACCCCTGATGGTGAAGAAGATTGGGAAACTAGTCTCACTGGCAGTCAGGGAAGAAGATCCAGGCAGTCTCTGCCATCCACCATTTTTCTCTCAGACCCTGTACCTACATTCACTCCAGTATAGGCATTTCCACACAAGCAGCCCGAGGGATCGTTTGAAAGTCTAATTATGCTATTGTCTTTGAAGAATCTTCCAGAATCTTTCAACTCTTCCTACAGACTTAGGATGAAATCTTGACCTCACGGTGTGGCCACCAAGGACTTGCAGGATCTGGCCCTTGCCTACTGCTTTGATCCCTTCTCCTCTTACTCTGCCTTTCAATCACTCCACACGGCTCCCACAGACCTTCTTTCTATTTCTACAACACACTGGCTCATTAATAACATGAAGCCTTTGCACTTGCTATCCCCTGGGCCTGTGGCAAACTTCCTCCCTCTCTTTCTTTTAGTTCTTTGCCAAAGTATGGACTCCCTGGAGAGCCCTTGTTTGATCTCATAACCACCTCTCGTCTTGTTAATGGGCATATTGAAAACAAAAAAAAAAATTATAGAAAGTAATCAAGTGGACATCTAAACTATCATCCAGTCCTATCAAACTCTTAATGTAAGAGTTTATTAAAACGAAAGCCATTTTAATTCAGTTTTGACGATAACTCCAAACCAATAGGGTGAATACCAAGTAGCTCCATATTCCAAAGAGTGGATCGCAGGCCTCCAGCTTACAGAAGAGGTGAGGATGAGAGATCTGAAGGGAGAATTTTTGTGGAGAGAATGGCTGGAGCAGGGTGGCATGTTCCTTCCCCTGTCTAGGGCAGAAAAAAAAAAGTGTCTCCATCTTCTCTTAACCTAAGAGAGGAAATGTCTTAGGGAGGGAACCCAAATCTAAACACAATATTCACTTATGTTTCATATACACCTTCTATGCACAGTTCGAAGACAATTGTGTATGATATTTTTAATGCACTTGCATTGTGATTGCAACCTGTCTCGTGGACTCGGGAGTGGAAATTTCCAATTGGGATGTCATGTCAACACTCAAAAAGTTTCATATTTTGTAGAATTTTGGAGTTTGGGATTAGAGAGTTACAACCCATAGTTTAAGAATAGGCAAAACTTATCTTTGGTACTAGAAGATGAACAGGGGTTGCTGCTGGCTTGGGGAATTGACTAGAAATGGGCATGAAGGAACTTTCTGGAGTCCTGGAAATTCCACCTATTTTGTTATGGGAGTTGGCCACTATTATGGTTTGCACATGAGGTGTACCCCAAAAGCTCACAGGTGAAAAACACAAGAAGGTTTAGAGGTGAAATGATGGTGCACAGAAAGTCCTAATCCAATCAGTGAATTGATCCCCTGACAGGATTAACTGAGTGATGGCTGGAGGCAGGTGGGGTGTGGCTGGAGGAGGTGGGTCATAAGGGGTGTGTCTTTGGGGTATATATTTTGTACCTGGTGAGTGGAGTCTCTCTGCTTTCTGATCACCATGTGAGCTGCTTCCCTTCATCACTCTCTTCCACCATCATGTTCTGCCTCACCTTAAGCCCCAAGGAATGGAGTCGTCCATCTATGGGCCGAGAACTCTGAAACTGTGAGCCCCCAAGTAAACTTTTTCTCCTCTAAACTTGTTCTTGTCAGGTATTTTAGTCACAGCAGTGAAAATGCTGACTAAAATAGCCACGTGGATGTATATATGTGTCAAACTTTATTGATAAATTATGATTTGTGTGCATGTGTGCCACGTTATTATGTTGTCCCTATATTTGCTTTCCTATGTAGTTAGTTATACTTATGATTCATTGCACTTCCTGCATCTGAAATTAGATTTTTTTGGTCACATTTGAAAACTCTCTGTCACTGTGCTCTGGAACATTTGTTTCTGTTCAATTTTCCTTCTTTCTTCTGAAACCATATTACGGTAGAGGAGGGCAAGAGGAACTCTTGAGGCTAAATCCTCTCCTTCCAGCCTAATTCTACCTGTGCTTCTGGGGAGCCCTCAGACCTCTATGTCTCCATCCCAAGGGCTGAAGGATCTCGTTTCCAGATATATTTCACAAATTTTGTTTTAAGGTAAAGACTCACAGATAATCCTCCATTCTCCTCCCTGCCCCATGGAGAAGCTGCTTCGTAACCATCAGTGCTTGTGCCTCCAAGGTTTCTGACCCAGAGAGGTGCAGATGGACTGGGCCCTCTCAGATACCCCAATCAGTGCAGGGAACCCAAGGACAGGGTAGCATTGGGCAGGAGACACAATACTTTCTGGTCTTTTGGGTAGCTATTCTGCCTTCTTCCTTTGAAATTTTGTCTCAATTTGGTTAATTAAAAAATAATATTTTAAGCAATTCAATGTTTATATACCATAAAAAATAAATATCTGTTTTTAATAGGTATGGAAAGTGAGGCTCAGGGTGTCTCTTATATGCCTTGGACCCCTAGAGATATCACTTTATTGAAGAAAAGGGAACCCAGGGGATGTGGCTATGACTTTCTGTCACTCCACAATTCCTTAGAGTCACAGGCTTGGTAAATGCTTCTACCCAAGACTAAGAGGTAGGCTATTCTCACCCAGATAATTTCCTCCCTCTTTCCCCTTCATTTTCCCCTCAGTGTTAAATTCACTAAGAAAATAACAGCAGGACAATAATGAAAAGAAAGAAAGAGCCAAGGAATTGAAAAGGAAAAGAAAGTAAATTTATGTAGAATCCAATTACCCAAAACCAACAGTTTGCCAATTTTCCTGTCTCTCTAAGTCCTTGTCCACACGCCTCCCTAGTTTATGTTCCTTTGATCAGACCCCAGGCCTCAGTCTGGATTTCTGCTCCTGACCTCGCATCACGGCATTTCCCCTGTGCCACGTCTGGTGGCTGGAATCACAGGCCTCCTCTGTCCCCCCTCACTCCTCTTAGCTTGTCCACAGCTGGACACTAGACTTCAAGATGAAGGCTCTGTGTCCCTCTGTGTGTTTAGAGGGCAGAGCATGGCTGAGAAGTCTCTTTTCTTAAAACTGCAAATTTAAGCATCAAATAGGAACAAATATCCCTGCTGTTACAGTGGTGATTTTTACTAGGGCTGCTCATCAACAGGTGAGTCTATGCAAATCTCTGCTTAAAACTGCTCTATTGAAGTCCAGAAGGAAATGGAAGGTAACGACTCTCTAATGCCTTCATTTGCCCAGATATTCAGCAGGAATGGCAATTTCACTTAAGGGAAAATTTCAGCAGGAATCAATTTTTCTAAATCAAATTCAAGGGTCACTGATTGTTAAGGCAACCATGGGTACGCTAATGATGCTATTTATAGTTTGGTTAATACATATGCATAATAAGAGAAAATTATTTACAGAGATGATGAATTTAATATTGGGAGTGAAGCAGATTTACAGCCTGGAAAATGTAATTGCTTTTTGATATCAATTAAAGGACTGTTTCAAAAATCAATAAGAATTTTAAAGAATAGCGTGAGCTTGAATGAATGATAAGTAACTTGGAAGCAATTTTAAAATCTTACAGTGAACAATTCTCTTGAGCCCCATGAAGGACTTTATGGGCCTTTGAGGAGTAAGGTAAGATTTTTTAAAACTTTCATTGATTCAAAATGAAAGCAAAGCTTGCACACACCACTGAACTGCCACTTGTGTCGCTACATAAAGCCAGTGTTGGACATGGCGCTCTGGGAGCAATGAATCACAGGGAGCAGGAGAGCTTGGGAATGGGTACCTTATAGCTGGAGCCAGACAAAGAAACACCAGTGGAGGTTGGGGAGGGGGGCAAGGTCTAACTGGGAGGTGGGGAGGAGAGAGGTGGGCAGCTCCCCAATTTTTGAGTGGAACATTAAAGGAGGGGTAGCCCGAGAGGTACCAAAGAATCACAGATGAAAGTTTAGTTATTCCATAGACCTCTGTGGTGCATCTACTGGGTGAAGGCTTCATGGTAGGCTCTGAAGAGAGATGAATAAGACAGGGTCTCATCCTTGACAGGGTCATGGACTAGAGGAGAGGATATAGACCACAGGATGATTGAACAGGTGTTCTCATTTATGGAAAAATTTCTATGCCACTGGCAATATATGAAGCACTTGGCCTACACTGTCTTATTTGATTCTCACAAGGAACCTAATAACTCCACCTTATGAATTTAAAAGACTGAAGCCAAAAGAAGTTAAATAACCTGTCCAGGGTCACCTAGCTAGTAAGTGCAAGTACTGGAAATGAAACCCAAGCCTTCTGTTGTTGTTAGAGGAAGTAGCTGTTCCCAGGAGGTGGGGGAAAGCTCAGCTGGCGGCATTTCCCAGAGGCAATGACATCTGACCCACTTTTCATGAACTTGCAAAAGAGTGTAGAGAAGGGTAGTTTACAAGGGCAGAATTGCAGCACAAATAAGGACGCAAAGATGGGCCATGTGATGGCCCTCTACTTGCAAAAGATCTTCCTTCAGATCATCCCCAACTATAGGTGCTATTCCTATTTTTAATGACTCTCCATGTCAATTGCCCTGTGACAAAGTCCATTGACAGATGATTCTTGACTGCACATCTGAAAGTTGCTTGATGCTCAATTAAGCACTCTCTTGGGGATCTGAAAGCCAGGGTTAGTTGTTCTGCCACTTCTCAGCTTTGTAACAATGAGCAAGTCATGCAACCCTGCTGAATTGTAAAATAAAGATGTAATACCAATTTCTAAGTTATTTTAAAAAATGAAAGTTTAATATGAAATATGAATTGAATGTGTCTGGGATGAAAACTGGCATAAAATGAGCCTAAATAATTCGAAGGATCTGCATCTATATTTATACCTCTGTGTGTGTGTGTGTGTTTATCTTTATCCTTTAATTCTTGACCCTCCAAAATCCTACTTGCTATGACTAAAGTACAAAACATGTTTTGACTGGAGGAACCGCAGAATCACCCAGACTTGGAATTAATTTGATTCAGGCTTCTGGATAGTGCTTTCTAGCATGCTACATTCTCCTGCGTAGCATCACGCCCAGCTCCGATGAAAATTTTAAAATAATGAGCAAAAGATAGACATGTGTCCTGATTAAGTATGTGAGCATGCACTTAGTATGCCAAGGCTTGGATCCTGGGCACATTACCACCTACCTGTGAGAGCTCATACAACTTAGTAAACATCACTGTGTCTTTTTTTTCTTCAGCTTTAAAATGGAATAACAATTATATCCACCTCATCAGATTCTAGGGAGGATTAAACGAGAAAATGTAGGTGCATGTTCTAGGACCATCCTTGCTGCATATTAAAATACCCATTAATATTAATATCAAAATATCACTAAGTTACCACAAGTGGTTTACTTCTTCCAGTGGGTTGTAAATACAGCCAGAATGGTCCTATCAGCACAGTTAAAAATTATGTGGGCAATGGACTGGAATTTTCAGCTGGAAGGTTTGATCTATATTCCATTTTCCTCATGGGCTTGCAGAACAGGACTCCCATTGATCCTAAACAAATTTAGATAAATTGTATTGGTTCACAGATTGATCTTATGTGAGTGTTGGCTTGTCTCCCACTGTGATGTTACCAAGAAGAAATCAGCCTCATCTTGGGATGGGGGAGGTACAGAAGGATCAATCCTAAAATGGCCTTAAGGAAGCAATTGGCCTTAAGGAAGCTTTGCTGGGGGAGGGCCTCACTTGTCTGAGAGTTGATACCGCCACAAGCGCCTTATGTGATAAGATTTTGGAGGCATTGTGAGGGAGTCTTGCTTTGTTCTGCCTCAAATACCTCAGTCATGAAACAGGGACAGCGATCATGCCTAACTCACAAGTCTGTTATGAAGGTGAAATACACATGTACATGAAGTGTTCCACGCTAGTGAATGCTGAGGACTCATGAGAGAGTATTAGTACAGAGATCAATTAATTTTTATAATAAAAATTTTTTAAAAATACTATATGGATCAACTGCAGAAAGTCTAAAAGGAGTTCCCCAGGGGTAGGGGTAGGAAAGAAAAGCCTTGGAATTCTTTACTTCTGATGTCTCCCCACTATTCTAAAACAGTTGACAGTTTGGTTTCCTGCAGAAAGCACTTACCCAGAGTCAGTGTGGGCCTAACCGTGTTCAAGATTCTTGTGGGAACCCACAGGAGGAAACAAGACATGTCAGGCATCATTTCCACCTTTAAGGAGCTTTCCATCTGAAAAGAGGACGATTCAAAGCCCTATAGAAACTTTTAGGAGAGAATAGGAGCTGGATACCCTCAAGATAAAATGAGGGCATTCCAGATAAGAGGACTTCAGGAGCAGGACCCAAGGGACTAGTGTGATAAGTTGGTGAGCTGTGGGGAAACAATTCATCCTAAAGGGGCTACCACAGAGAATACTGGCCGGGCAACATGGTAGGGCCATCCTGATTTTTAAAGCACTGAAATCTGTTCCACATGCCATCATCAATGTCCCCTACTTCATTGTCCCTAAAAATACAAGGATGAAGATTAATGCCAGTATTACAGGGGTCAGCTTGTTCCAGAACTATAGTCAGTGTCCACTTTGGTTGGTCAGTGGAAGAGCATCCCAACTGTCAGATCACAGAGGCCCTTGAGGGCCAGGATGGAGAGATTGTGCTTTATTCTAGAGAGCACAGAAGTCCACTTCTTTGTCATGTAAAAGACCCAGCTGGGCAATGACCCCTGCTGCAGTAGCATTAGTCCTGTCCAGGCTCAGTAACCAGCGAGCACTCTCCTCCTGGGGTCTCTAGCTGTGTCCCTGATCCCCATATCACGGTACCAGACCAACACAGGACAACAGAGCTGCCCACTGTCCCTCCTCTGATCCCCATTGTGCCGTGGTGCTGCTTAAGCAATCACCATTTCCATCTTTTAGAAAGGATATTGGTGGTCATTTTGGATCTGCCTCTGTCTTTCGTTTTACCTGTTCACATAATTAGCTTATCTTGCTAATTCCTTCTGAACAATTTCTTTTGTGTGTTCTTTTCTCTCACGAATCTCAGGCTTGCCCTTCTCTCGGACTGGTCCCTTCCAGAACTGTGTATCAGTCAGCACAGCCACTGTGGCTGAATCTGCCACTTTGATCTGGTGTCTTAACCTCCCTTTGGGGACAGAGAGGAGGAAGGGGACAGGCATAAGCCGAAGGTGACACACCTGTTAGTGAGAGGTGGGGCCCTAAGGAAGTGCTGATGCACCAGAGAACAGTTTGGGCCAAATGGGAAAGCTTCCTTGAGGACAAATTGCACATTGATTTCTGATACTTTTAAATTGAAAGTGGGAAGCATTCCTTGTTTTCTTTAAATAATTGGTAAGTCTGGGTAATTTTATCAAGGAGTTTGATTATATTGGAAATTTTGATTGATTTAGAAACATAATTATTTTAATTCAGAAAATGTACAAAATTACATTGGCTAGAACAATCATTTTTCTATCTTGCATTTAAGCAGATTATAGGATTCTTTGTTCCTCTCTCTGTAGATAGTTATTTAGCAAATTCTGCATCACCCAGCTGCTTGATTTGCTTCTTCCTCAGACTTAAAGCACAAAAATGGTGCTATTCGTTTTCCCTCTAGCACTTCAAGGCCAAAGAGTTTGAAGAAGTCCCTGGTAAAGCTTTTGTCAGATTATTTGGAGAACCACTGAATGAATGACCAGAAACCATCTCTCACACAAACACAGGACTCAGGAAGAAGAGGAGAATGGACGATGAGGTGGTCTTTTTATTCATCAAGCTTGAAGTTTCCTGAATCTATCATTTTCTCCCTATAGCTTCTGCAACCTCCCCAACCCAGTGCCCATCATCAGAGTTCTGCCCAAGCCTCTACCAGGATGTTCACTTGTTCTATATCTGCTGGCTCACACATTTTTCTTTGTTAATCACATCAGCTCAACCTATTTTTCGAAATATTATTTTTTGAAATTTTTTTTAAATATTATAACTCCTTGAGGTCTTGGGAACTCTGTTCCATCAAGGTACTCAAAGAAGTGGTCCATAGATCCTCAATGACCACTTCCTCATTGAAGTTCACACTGATTGGAAATGGTGCCTGTCAAAAGGAACTCAGTCCAAGGAGACTGGTGCTATCCTTTGAGCCATTGTGGCCAAATAACTAGATGACTTTGCTGCAATTACATTGCTACAGTCTGTGTATAATTAGGCGACTAGTGATGGAACTCCACACATCCATCACCTTGGAAAGCAAACTTTGATAATCTGGAGAGAGATTAAGGAGACAGAACTGGGAGCACAAGGGCACAGCCTGCCCCGCAAAGAGAAAGGGAGGCAGAGTAGCATCCCCAGTAAGTGCTCAAGCGTCAGTGCTTGCTCAAGCTGCTTGCATTTGAATCCTGATTATGCATTGATTTCTCCGAGTGAGATTGTTTTTAAATATTGCTTGGCTTGGTAGTAAGCAATCCAAAAAGATGCTGCTGAAAATGGAGACACCCAAAAGAAATAAATATTGCTAGAAAGTTCTTGCAGAGGGCTTCGGGGACCCAAACTGCAGAATTCAGAAACAACTGGTTATCCTGTTGCTTCGTGAAACCACTTGGGATCTCTTTTACAAGCTACGAGAAGGTGTTTCAATGCATATATGTGTCTGAGCTTTATCAGAAGCTCTCCTTAGAGATATTATGGCTCAGGAAAAGGGCCATGGCTAAGAGTCAGAAGACAGTTTGGACCTACTCCCGGATCCCTAGGCATCCATCCCATACCCTGCAGATCTGAGATCCAACTGCTTTCACCTGTTCAACCATCATAATAACTAAAACAACAAATTTAGAATCATTCAAAAATGTTTGTAATCCACTCATCCTTCCACCCTCATTCCCAGTCAGCCATTGATCTTTGTGACATCACTATAGATTATCTTGCACTTTTAAGAATTTTGTATAAATGGAAATGTACATTATAAACACTTTGTATCTGGCTTCTTCAATTCAGCATAGTTATTTTGAGACGTGTCAGTGTTGTTGTGTGCATCAGTGGTTTATTAATTTGTGTTGCTGAGTAGTGTGTATACCACATTTGTTTAGCCGTTCATCTGTGGATAGACAGTGTGATTTTTTTTCTGTTTCCTTTTTTTGTTTGTTTTTGGTTATTTCAAATAGAGCTGCTATGAACATTTATACTGTGTCTTTGAATGTTTTCATTTCTCTTGAGTAAATACCTAGGAATAGATTGGCAGGGTCATAGAGCAGATGTATGTTTGACTTTTCAAGGAATTGCCCAACTATTTTATTTTCACTAACAGTAGATGGCAGTTTCTGGTTCCTTCACATCTTTTCCAACACCGTTAGGGTTGGGCTTTAAATTTTACACTATCTAGTGGGAACCTAGTGGTACTTCATAGGGTTTTTTTTTTTTTAAGAGAGAGTGAGAGAGAGAGAGAGAGAGAGAGAGAGAGAGAGAGAGAGAGAGAGAGAGAGAATTTTTTTAATATTTTTTTTTTTTTTTTTTTAGTTTTTGGCGGACACAACATCTTTGTTGGTATGTGGTGCTGAGGATCAAACCTGGGTCGCATGCATGCCAGGAGAGCGCGCTACCGCTTGAGCCACATCCCCAGCCCCTTCATAGGGGTTTAAATTCACATTCTCCAGTGGCTAAAGATGTTGAGCCTTTTTTGTGTGCTTTTTTGGCCATTTGAATATCTTATTAGTGACTGATCTCACGTGGTTTTGTCCCCGTTTTAATTGATTTATTTTATTATTGAATTATGAGAGTTCTTTATTTCATCCAGACTCAAGTTCTTTTTTTCTTTTTTTTTGATGTGTGTGTTGTAAGTATTCTCTCCCAGTATGTGGTTTGTCTTTTTGTTTTCTCATTGATGTCTTTCAAAGAGCAGAATATTTTTAGTTTGATTGAATCTGATTCATCTCCTTTTGATGGTTCATGAGTTTTGTGTTCTAAGAAACCTTTGCATATCCTACAGTCACAAATATACTGTATATTTTCTTCTAGAAAATATATATATATATATATACTTTTGGGTTTTGCATTTAGGTACATGATCTACTTTGAGTTAATTGTTTTGTATGGTGTGAGGGAAAGATCAATGCTTATTATTTTTTGCCACATCCCTCTCTGGACATGAGAAGACTTTTCCTTTTCCTCTTGAATTGTCTTAGCATCTTTGTTAAAAATCAACAGATAAAATATGTACCATAGATTTCTGGACTCTATTTTGTTCCTCTATTCTGAGAGACATATGTATCTATCTTCTCAGTGATATCAAACTCTTGATTACTGAAATTAGTAAAGTAAGTCCTAAAATATTGTTCTTATTAAAAAGGTATGTTGGTTATTTTAGATACTTTACATCTTGACATAGGTTCAGAATTTATATGAATTTTTCTAGCATTAAAATTTCAGCATAAATTTTAGTTGTCAATTCCTACAAACATTTTGATGGAGACTGCAGAGAATATTTTTAGGGAAAATATCACTTAATAATATTGAAAATTCTAATCCATAAAAATAAAATAATCCATTTTTCTATTTATTTAGATCTCTCTTAATTTCTCTAAGCATTGTTTTTAGTGTCAGCATAGAGGTCTTTGACTTCTTTGTTGGAATTATTTCTACATAGTCTAAATTTTTGTTGCTATTTTAAATGGATCTTTAAATTTTTCACATTCTACTGGGTTGCCATCGGTGTATAAGAATAAAATTGATTTTTGCACAATAACCTTGTGAACTATGACCTTCCTAAACTTATGCATCAATTCTAGTAGTTTTTTGTAGTTTTCCTGAGTTATTCTATATAAACAATTGTATAATCTGCAAATAGGGAGGGTTTTATATCTTTACTTCACACCATACAAAACAATTAACTCAAAATGGATCATGTGCCTAAATGCAAAACCCAAAGTATAAAATTTCTAGAAGAAAGTATTCAATATCTTTATTTCCCCTTGTCTCAACACAATTACTAAATCCCCTAGACTTTGCTGAATAGATGTGGTAAAAGTGGGACTTGTAGCAAATTTCTAATCTCAAGGAGTAAAGCATTCAGTCTGTTACCATTGATGATGATGATGTTAGCTACGTTTTGTTTTGTTCTTAGATATAGATGCCTAAGTTGAAGAGTTCTTTTCCATTCTTTGCCATATGAATGGGTGCTTAATTTTGTCAACTACATTGTCTATATCTATTAAAATAATCATAGTTTTCCCTTTTGTTAACATGGTAAATTATGTTGATTGATTTTCACATGTTAAGCCAACCTTGCATCCTTGGGATAAGCCCTATTCAATTATGATATATTATATTTTTACATCTCTGGTTTCGACTTGCAACTGTTAATGATTTTTTTGCATCTGTATTTATGAGCAATATTGGTCTGCAATTGTTTTACTTTTATGCATTTGTTAGGTTTTGGTGTAGCAAATATCAGAATATGAGTTAGGCACTGATCCTTCTTTCTCTATTTTTTTTTTGAAAAACTTGTATATTATTGGTGCTATTTTTAATTGTTTGATACAATTAGCCAGGGGAACCATCTTTATTAGTCTCTTATTGCTACTGTAACAAATCACCAAAACCTTAGTGATTAAAATGATGCATTATGTGATAGTTCTGGGTGCCAGTTTCCCAAAAGGAGTCTCACTGGGCCCAAACCAAGGCATAGGCAAGGCTGTGTTTCTTTCCAGAGAAAGACTCCAAGGCAGAGTCTGTTTTCCTGCCTTTTCTACAGGCTTTTAGAGGCTGCCTGCATTCTTTGCTCAAGGTGCCTTCCATCTCCAAAGCCGGTAGTGTCAGTCAAGTCTCTCAGGTTATGTTGCTCAGATGCTGAGCCCTGACTCTCTCTTTCTCACTAAGGATACTTGTTGGCTAAGTGAATTAAACCAGAATCAGAAAGTCAAGGATCAAATGTTTTCTCTCACATGTGGAAGAGAGAGAGAGAAGAAAGGAGGGTCCCATGAGAGCAGAAGGGACATCAATAGAGCAGAGGAAGGGGATTGAGAGGGAGGAAGCATGAATAAAGCTGAATAAAGCTGGTGGATAAAGGGAGGGAAGAAAGGAGGGAAAGGGAAGTAACTGATGTTGGACAAAAATGTTCTTTGCATATACAAATCTAGCAAATAAATGCAACTATTATGCATAATTTTTATGCATCGATAAAACAAAAAGGACCCTTGTGATTGTGCTGGACCCACCTGTCAAATCCACAATACTCTCCCATCTTAAGGTCAGCCGATTACCAACATTAATTCCATCAACTGGGTCCATTTTCATTTTCGGTAATACATTCATTTACAAATTCCAGGGATTAGGATGTGGACATCTTTTGGAAAAATTATTATCTGCCTACCATGCCATTTGAGCCTGGAGGGGTTTTCTTTTCTTTTCTTTTCTTTTTGAAGTGGATTTTATTTTTAAAAAAACATTTCCAGTGCTGTGATTCTGGCCCAGGGCCTTGTGTATGCTAGGCAAGCATTCTACCTCTGAGCTACATCCCAAGCCCATAATTTTATTTTTCAAAAGAAATTTTCTTCAATAGATACAACGCTCTTCAGTCTGTTTCATTCTGTGTAGGTTGTATTTTTTTTAAACATTCTACATTTCACCTAAATTGTAAAATTTGCTGGCCTTAAATTGTTCATAGCACTCTTTGCTGTTGCTTTAATGTATATAAAGTCTATGGTGCTAACGTCTATTCATTCCTAATATTAATATTGTTGTCCTTCCCCTTCTTTGCTTGATCTGTTTAGTGAGAGTTTATCAATTTTGCTGAGCTTTCAAGGAACTAGCTTTTTTTTCTAAGCTAATTTTCTCTGCTTTCTGCCTGCATTTTATTTAATTAATTTCTACCCTTAGCATTATTATTCCAGCTCCTCTACTTAATCGAGGTTGCTTTGCTCTTCTTTTTCTCATTTCTTAAGTTGGAACATTAGGTAATTGATTTTAGGTCATTCTGTCTAAAATACAGCCTTCCCTGCATCTGAGAAATTTTGATGTGTTGTATTTTTGTTGTTTTACAAAAAAAGATTGCTTTATCCATTGGATACTGTGGTTCTCCTGCCTCCTTCAAACAATTATTAAAAACCAGAATCTGAAACCAGAGTATTTCTTCTCTGAAGTGGTTTTAGCATGAAACCATTCCCTTGAGTTAAAAAACAAAAACAAACAAACCCCCCAAAAAAACAAACAAACAAACAAAAAATAATAGCCCTGGTCCTGAGACTTTAATTCAAAGGCTGTTATTTCCTGGTCCCCAATATCCTTTTCAAGAACATTCTGTAACTGTTTCAAATAGGCTCCTGTTATTGATTTTTTTCAAGCCCAAGTTGTCTGGAAAACCACACCTTGAATAATTTGCTACCTCCCTTCTAGCTATTGAGAATTGTAAGAATTAGCTTTAGGGATGCCTCCTGCGTGCATCTGTGTCCAGCGCTGCTGGGATTGGCTTTGTTTTTTCCTGGTACCTATTTGGATTCCCTCGGTGTGCTAAGTGGTGTGTAGCAGGCTCCCAGGGTCAACATGCAGGGAGAAGGATTGGTGCACAGGAAGGCTCCCAGGGCAGAACATTCTGAGTAGACGAGGCATAAAGTAGGGGAAAGCATGTGCCTCAGTAACCTCTGCCTCACTCAGTAAGAAGATGCAAGAGCCAAGTTCATCCTGCTGTCTGAGTCTGTCCTGCCAAGCGCATGGGCAGTACGGTCCTTGGAGCAGGACGCGGATATAAAAGTCCCTTATAGGCTAAAATGTGCTGGGCTGAGGATTATCTGTCATGTCTGTCTACTTTAACCTTCCCACCCTTGGTCCCTATTTCTCCAGCAGGTCAAACTTTCTTTCTCCTTGCAGGGCTGGCTTCATAGGCATGCCACCTGAGCAACAGAAGGGTCCTTAGTGAGTTGAATTCTCTGGCATCACCATTTTGAAATCCTTAACAGATTTCAGCAAGGGGTCCCACATTTTCACTTTGCCCAGGGCCTCACCAGTTCTGTCACCGACCCGATTTACCTGGAAAGCTCTTTGGAAAAAAAGGTAGTGACTTGGCAAGTAAAAGGGGCAGAGAGCGAGGCTCCAGGGTCCATGGTCATATGCGAGCAAAGGCACACAGTAGGATTGTGCGTCACAGTTCCATGTCTGACTGAAACAACTTCCAGTGCCCCCCCGCCCCCACCCCCATCCCTCCTTGTAAGGAGATTTTTTGGAAGGCTCAATTATATTTTCCCAGCTATCCCCCACCACACACCTGCCCCAGCAACTCCCCCAGTACTCATTCACATCGAGCAACCCAAGAATCAACAGCATCCATATGGTGCATCCTCTATAAATGAAAGCTCTTTTAATTAGTGATGGGACACCTCAAATAATTTCAGCAGATGCTTCCATTTCACGAAAACAGGCACATGTCTTTGCAACTGGGCAATATTGTTCTAATTATATCATAGCCTGCAGCCCAACTGGGTCCGTCTCTCAGGCAGTCTTTCTGAGGGAGGGCTCCTGGGCTGGGGGATCTGTTTTACGCACTCTCCCACACCCACACTCTATCTCATATTTTCACCATTTAATGTTTGTTAACTGGTTTTTTGTTTTGTTTTCTATTATTTTGATTTCCAAGTGCTTTATACAGTCAGGAGAGGAATGAAAAGGACATAATTATTTGGCACTAGGATGGATGACAGGAAACGATGGTATTTTCCTTCCTTTTTTTATGATTTCCTTATAAAGAATGGGTCTACTTCAAGGAGGCTGCAGAGCAGACTGGGTGACGCAGAGATTCCTTTGGCTCTGCCCGGTATCCTGAGAATCTGTGACAGGGATGACAGGGACGTTTGCTATAATTAAAGCTGCGCTAGGAGCTGAGGAGTGTGGTCTCTGAACAGACAGGGTTTATATCTGGAGACGTCAGCTTGGTGCTGAGTAGTGCTTGGCACACCACGGGAGGGGACCTGCTAGGCTCACCACGCTTGGGAACCCTAGGGGCTTAAGACATCATGTTATGTTTATGTTACAGAGATTTGGAATGTTTCATTGGTGCAGCATCATTTAGCCTATGCTGACTAATCCACTAGTGACCAGAGCTAGCCCAGCTTCACTCTCCGGTGAGTTTCTGTGGGGCCACCCTTTTCTGGGGCAGGAAGGAAATCCTGCCACAGGGATGGGCGAAGTCAAAACAAACCACAGGGGAGCTTTAAGACACCCTTAGGAATACATCTCTCCCATTCTGGAACTATGAGGAGCTAGCCAGGAGACTCTCAGGATATTTTAGTCAAGAAAGAGCAGCTGGACTGTGGGGCAGGGAGACACCGAGGATGACTCATGCCAAGATAAGGAACAGACTGAATGAAGCTGCAGTGAATGCTATCCCGGGAGAACCCAAAGTCTTTAGGAACACGTCACGCACGGTCTTGACTTCCTGGTGACCAGAGGCAGGTCCTGTTCTTCACAATTTAGCCCAGTACTCAGGCCAGGCTATGTCCGAGGTACCAAGGACAGCTGGAGGATGAATTCAGATGTTGCCACCTGGCAGAGGGTTCCCAAGTGGGAACCTCCCCCATGAAGGTCTTTGGTTTCTTGGTGACTAGTCTCTGCCAATCTGGTGGATCCGCTTGCTTCTCTGATAATCTTCTAATAATCTCCATGGCCAAGGTCAAGCTCAAGGTGATACTTTCCCATATCCACCTCACCTTACCCACAGTAACTCTGAAAACCATCATTAGCAAAGCCTTGGCTTAGAATCTAACATTCCTATGTACGTATATGAATCTCACTGTCGTGTACATCCACAAGACATTAAAAAAATTATGATCAATAGCAGAAAAAATAACTAGAGGGAAGGGAACAGGGTGAGGCAGGAGGAGAGGGGAAGAGGAAGTTCCGGGGACTGAATTAGAACAAATTATATTCCATGTTTTTATAATTATGTCAAAATGAATCCTACTGTCATGTTATAACTAAAAAGAACCAATTAAAAAACACAAAGTCTGACCCTGACCTCAAACAACCCATTGATCATCACTCCATCTGTAAGATAGGTGAAGGCTAATATTTCTTAAGTGCCTCAATATTTTAAGCCAACGCAGGATATAAACAAAAATGAAAACACATAGAAAAGAAAGCAAGCTTCTTATTTCAAACCTCTTCTGCCACACACTTCAATCTGCTTTATTACCAAGATAGTAAAAGTAATGGGGTTAAATTTAGATAAAAGCAAGGAGACATGGTACGTTTTATTTTAAGTGGCACATAGCATATTTAAACCAGCCTCTCTGGGTAAATACACTAGGCTGAGTCTTGTTCCTGCCCAGAGGGCCTCTCATGCTGCCCACTGGCAATGGAATTGAGTAGGTGTATTGACCACCCAGCGACTTCTAACTTGGATCTCCATGCTGACCTAAGTGTACTGACTGTTGTAAAAATGATCCCAGAAGACTCCTTCAGTCCTGCTCAGAGGTAGTGGGCTGGATCTCCAAAGAGATCTTCCAGTCTATGTGAAAAATGCATAATTAGGATTTTAAAAAAAACAAGAAGCTTTAATAACTTGACTTCCATGCATTTCTTGTCTACGGTGGCACTAAAAGAAGATAGGTAGGGACAACCACCATGAGGTTAAAATATTTGGAATATGTGCAATATGGACACACACAAACCTGAAAAAAGTTCTGTTTTTCATGTAGTCCCTGCCATTGGGAGCTCACTGTCTGGTGCATGGGGGACAGACAAATATATTTGAAAGGTGTACTCAGGGCTGTGTTAGGAACATACAGCTGCTTGTGAGTGCTGAGTGTGTGTGTGGGGGGGAGTTGCACTTGTCCCCAGGTAAGTGGACTCCAATCTGGGAGTCAACAGAAAGGAGAATTAAGTGGCTTGTGTGAGCAAGGGCAGAACCCCTGGTACTGCACGTGCTTTGTGCTGGCAGGATGGGTCCTGGGAAGGGGAAGCGGGAGAGGGACAGGGGTTAGATCTGGAAGACCAGATCTGCCAGTGCAGGGAGTATAGGTTTTATCCTGATTCGTGGTGAGCTGGGGAAGGATTTTAAGCAGGCGAGGTCAGGTCCACCATCTCTCTCCAGTTTTAAATGAGGAATGGCTGGAGGACAGGGTCACTGGAGGAGGTGACACTTTAGGAGGCCCCTGGGAGAGATAAGCAGGACTGAAGAGGGCAACAAAGCAGGAACAGAATCAGGAAGATCCAGGAGAGAGGATGAGCACATCCCTGCGCCTGCACTCTTCCTTGGAGAAGCAGCATGTTAGAACCGCAAGCCCTGCTAGCCCTGGCCTGGACAAGCTCCCCCAGGACAGATGCATCTGTGGGCTTGCTGAGAGTCAGCTTGGCAGCAACTAAAGTGGGGGGACATCAGTGCTCCTGGTCCACTCACTCACTGTGCAGTGGCTCATCATGGGCTTAGGAGTGTCTCCTGGCTCCCAGGCTCCTGGGGCTGTCCCCACTGTCCCGCAGTAGGGTCTTTGAGCAACAACCCCTGTGCTACTCTGAAGCTCCAGCCTTCAGAGACACCACTCTGGGGTCTGGGAGACCCCTCTGCCCAGCTCCAGTTTGGCTGGTTTGTTTCTCAAAGGGAGGAGTTGAATGAACACTCGCTGAGATTAGGAAACTGGGCTCCAATCCTGGCTTTCTGCAGCTCTCTCTCTCTTTTTCTATCCCTGGGCCTTGGTTTTCATTTCTGTGAAATGGGGAGCTCAGACTAATGATCTCTCAAGGCTCTTTTAGTAAAGTGATTCTCAAGCTAGAGCATACATCAGGATCTTGGGCTTGTTAAAACACCACTGGCTGGGTCCTCACACCCGGCGATAATGACTCAATGGGTCTGGGCAGGGTCCTGAGAATTCACCTTTCTAGCAAGTTCCAGGTGATGCTGATGCTGCTGCTGCTGATTGAGGACCCAACATTGAGAACCATATTTTTTGCACCTGGCACTTTCTGATAGAGCGGTTTGTCACAGTCTGGGTGGCTTGGCCTTTAAGAAAAGAGAAAGCAGAGGATCTGTCCTATTTGTTAGTGAACGCAGGGTCCATGTTGACATTTGCATGTCGATGCTGAACAGTGTTCACCTGACTCCTGGCCCTGGGACTCCTCTGAGGGAGGGGGTATGACTGGGACAGGCAGGAATCAGGGCAGTCAGCGCACACATGAGTGCTGAGATCTCCCGAATTGACCTGCAGAGCTGTATGGTCACTTAGCTTTTGCATACTCCTCCACTGCCTATTTCATGTCCTCTCCCCTGATATGTGGAAAAATCAATGCCTGCAGGGTATTAGAGAAGCCATCGAATTGCCCTTACCTGCCACCAGGTGACACCTGATATTGATTTAGCTTATGAAAGTGATGCACAGGTTTGCCGAAGCCTGGAAAAGATCAAATGTTATGAGCCTCATGATCCCATCTTCCTTCTCTGCTCTCAGCTAACAGCAGAGGAGGTAATTGGGAAATAATAGACTGAAGACGCTTTCTTGGTGTGCTTACAAGTAGAACAAAATACAGGAGAATCATTTCATTGGGAGAGAGGGATTTTAGTATCATTCGTTTTTATTAAGGGCAATTTTCTCTTTAAGTGCAACATTCTCTAGACGTGACCATTATGGAACAACAATTTTAACACAACCAGTAAATCAAAGAAAAAATTACTGTTGAGGGAAGCTCTTTACAGATGTTCCAATGGTTATGTGCCAGGCAGGCAGCTTCGAGCCAGAAAAGGCTAGTGTCTGCCAGGGAGACTGCGCTGAGGTTGTCTGGTCCCTTGGAGGAAACTATCTCTTCCTTTTAAGTACAGGGAGTACTAGTAACAAGATAAATATTTACTAACTTGTGACTTCAGGCAAGCTCATCCTCTCTAAACCTTGATTTATGATAATAAATAAACTTATTTGATAGGATAGCTGTGCAATGTGAGATCATGAAAACTAGCTAATGGCTAGCACATAGCTGAATGAGTGTTTGCTTTCCTTACTGTTACAGCATTAGAAATAATAGTGGCAGAAATAGAGGCAATGGCAGAAGAGCAGAGTTTGCATTTATTGAACACTGTGGCACTGCAGTACTATGTGGGCTCCATACTGTTTCGTTTTCCTGAACACAGGGGGAGACCACATGTCCCAGCTTCCTCTGCAAGTCATTTAGAACCACATGATAAGATTCTGACCAATGGGTACAAGTGATGTTGTGAGCTGGTTCCAGACTGGCACTCAGAAATATTTTATAAAATCCTCCAAAGCTTTCTTGCCTGGCTGCATTGACCGTGGAGTTCATGTATTCAATGTGTCTTGGCTACAAAATAGAGGAAGGGGATAAGACGTGCATTACCATATTACCGTTTACCTGAGTGATCAATAAACCTTTTCAGTCTAGGACCCTGAGGCTTGGAACTGTGTTACTGCAGCATCGTACTATCCTGACAAACACAAGTGCCTAGTACATGTTCAATGGTAAATTAGACATATGCATAAGTAATAGGACCTCCTTAATAACACACACACACACACACACACACACACACACACTATACAGTATACGCTGCAGATTCACTGGCCTCATGGGCTTCCTCTGTGTTGGTATATACTATATTATGTATAATCACAGTAGTGGGGAAAGTAGGATTTCTAAAACCAGCTTCTGTTTTTCTTAGACTTTCTTTTCTTCATTAGTAGAGGGCAGATGTGCCTTCATTTAATTGTTAAGAATTTTTATACTCTTCATCATGCAATTTCCACAATGGAATCTCAGTTCATGATTGGTATTTCTAGACTGTTCCTTTTATCATTTTGTGCAACCATTCTTTATTCCTATAATTTGTTTTCCAACTGTAATGTTTTGAGTGAAATTAATTGCTGAATTAGCAAGCTTTGGTTGATAATTTGATTAAATGCTGTTGTCTGACAGGCTTTTACTAATCTCCTCTAGAAAATTGTATTCCCAATAACTCTGGAGTTCCCATATCTTGCTGTGACATTTTTTCCTACTTAATTGTTCACTGTTTATTGTCCATATCCCCTCACCACTAGAGCATATGCTCCCTGCAGGCAGAACAGCACCCATTTTGTGTTTATCTGTTTATGGGTATATCCCAGTGTCCAGAACTGTGTCTCATCCATAGTAGGCGCTTAAAGAACATATGCTTGTCATCAGTAAGCTGTTTTCCATCTGTTTATTTTCAAACTTTATGCTTTGCTTTAAGTATGGGTTTTTATTAACTTTGACCTATTAAATTGGATTTAAATCAATTTATATTAACTGTCATACTGATATATTTGGACATATTTCTACCATAGTTTTGTTTAATTGAGGTAACTCTAGATTCATATCTGTTTTAAGAAATAATACAGAGAAATCTCTCAACTTTCACCAATGATAACATTTTGCAAAACTATAATATGATATCAATACCAAGATACTGACATTGATCTCAATCACCAACTTATTCAGATTTCCCTGTTTTCACTTGTGTGTGTAAGTGCGCATGCATTATGAGTGAAGCTCTACCCAATTTTATCACTTGTGTAGTTTATGTTCACAATCACAGTTGTGATACCAAACAGCTCCAAAACCAAAAGGGTCCCTTCTGCAGCTCTTTTGTTTATAGGATTTTTTTATTATATTTTTTTATTCTGATGTGTTATATATGACAGCAGAATGCATTACAATTCATATTACACATATAGAGCACGATTTTTCATATCTCTGGTTGTATACAAAGTATATATAGTGCAAGAATTAAAATCAAGAGTAAAAAATGGGTTGGATTCAAACTAAAAAGCTTCTTCTCAGCAAAGTAAATAATCAGTAAGGTAACTAGAGAACCTATATCTTGGGAGCAAATTTTTACCCCTCAAACATCAGATAGAGCACTAATCTCCAGGGTATACAAAGAATTCAAAAGCTAAACACCAAAAAAACAAATAACCAAATCAATAAATGGGCCAAGGACCTGAACAGACACCTCTCAGAAGATGATATACAATCAAGCAACAAATATATGAAAAAATGTTCAACATCTTCTTCAGCTCTTTTATGACCAAACCAATTTCCATCCCTTAGTCTGCACTCCACAATCCCTAATCTGTCCTACATTTCTAAAATTTCCAACTTCAAAAATGTTATGTAGATGGACTTGTATAGTGTGTATGATTTGGGATTTGACTTTTTAAAAAGTATTATTTATATAATATAAAATTAATTATTTTAAAGTGCACAATTCAGTGGCATTTAGTACATACCCAAATGTGCAACCATCATCTCTACTATATAAAATAAACACACACACACACACACACACACACACACACACACACACACCAGGGATTTAAACCAGAGATCTTTAATCACTGAGCCATATTTCCAGCCATTTTATTTATTTTCTTTTATTTTAAGACAGATACTTGCTAATTTGCTGAGGCTGGCTTTGAACTTGTAGTCCTCCTGCCTCAGCCTCCTGAGCCACTGGGATCACAGGCGTGCACCACTGTGTCCAGCTATATAAAAAATGTTTTAACAAAGGAAAACCCATTCCTATTAAGCAGTACCTTCTCATTGCTCCCTGGATGTTCGGCAATCACTAGTCTACCTTATGTCTCAGAGGGTTTATTCTGGATATTGCGAAGAAATGGAATCCTACAATATGTGACAATTTGTGTCTAGCTTCTTTCAATTAACAGAACATTTTTGAGGTTTATCCATGTTGTAATGTGTATCAGTACTTTATTCTTTTTCATGGGTAAATCATATCAATTACACGGATATCCTGTTTTTGTTTATTCATTTACCATTGGTGGGCATTTGGGTTACTTCTACCTTTTGGCTATTGTGAACAGTGCCACTGTGAACATTCATGTATGTTTTCACTTGAACATTTGCTTTCAATTCTTTAGACTACATCAAGGAATGAGATTACTGATTCGTATGATAATTTTCACACTTTTTGAAACAATGTCAATCTGTTCCCCACAATTGCTCTACCATTTTACATTCTCATCAGCAATGCATGGTCGTTACACATTCTTTACATTTTCACCATCATTCATTATTTTCCATTTTTGATTGTAGCCATTTTAGCAAGTTTGATACTTTGTTATGGTTTTGATTCAATTTTCTCTTTTCGTGTGTCTTTTGGCCATTTCTACATCTTCTTGGGAGAAGTATTTATTGAAGTCCTTTGTTCAGGTTTTAAACTGCACTGTTCATATTTTTATTGTTAAAATGGAAGAGCACTTTGTATGTTCTGGACACTAGACACTTATCATATCTCTGTTTTGAAAATCTTTTCTATCATTCTGTAAAGCATCATTCCATTTTCTTTTGAAGCACAACGGTTTTTAGTTTTGTGGACGCCAATCTATCTGTTTTTTTTCTTTTGTTACTTATGCTTGTGTTGGTGCATCTGAAAATCCATCCCCAAACCCCAAACCACGGAGAATCACTCCTATGTTTTCCTCTAGGTGTTTAATAATTTTAGCCTGTACATTGAGGTCTTTTACCCACTTTAGCTTAAATATTTATAACGTGGGAGTCAGGTTGCAACTTCATGGTTTTACACATAGATAAACAGTTATTCTAGAAACATTGAAAAGACTATTCTTATCCCATTGAATGGTCTGGGCATGCTTGACTAAAACTGAATTGACCATAGATGCATGGATTTATTTCTAGACTTTCCATTCTAGCCCATCTATTTACCTGTCTATCTTTATTCCAGTATCACATTGTTTTGATTACTGGTAGCTTTGTAATAAATTTCAAAATTGGGAAATATAAGTCCTCCAATATTGTTTTTTTTCCCCCAAGATTGTCCTTGTTATTCAGGGTATGATCTAATTCCATATGAGTATTAGGATCAGTTTTTCCACTTCTGTAAAAAAATACTATTGGGATTTTGATACAGATTACGTTGACTCTGCAGATTGCTTATGGGAGTTTTATAATCTTAAGAATATTTAGTCTTCCAATCCAGGAGCACAGATGTCTCTCCATTTATTAGGTCTTATTTAATTTCTTTTAGCAATGTTTTTGTTATCAGTGTACAGATCTTGCAACTTGGTTAAATTTATTCTGAAGCATGTTATTCTTTTTGAAGTTATTGTAGTGTAATTGTTTTCTTAATTTCCTTCTTGCATTGTGCATTGCTAGTACATAGAAATATAATCAACTTCTGTGTGTTGATTTTGTGTGCTACAACTTTTTAACTTTCTTTATGGCTTTTCTGTGGATTCTCTAAGGTTTTGTGTATAGATACATAAAAAGTTATTACATACACATATTATTTCCAAATAGGGATAATTTTATTCTTTTCTTCAATTTGGATATATTTAATTTCTTTTCCTTGCCTAATTGCCCTGGCTAGAGTTTTAAGAACAGTTAAGAATAGAATTGGCCAGCACAAAAATTATGTTTTGTTCTGCATCTTGAGAGGAGCTTTCAGTCCTGCACTGTTGGCTGTTATCTTAGCTATGATTTTTTTCATAAATGCCCTTGATTGTGTTGGGGATATTCCTATTCATTCTTAGTTTGTTAACTGTTTTTTATCATGAAAGTGTGTTGGATTTTCTTTTTGTCTGCAGCAATTAAGATTACTGTGTGCTTTATTTCCTTTATTCTATCAATCTGGTGTATTACATTGTTTGGTTTGTGTGTGTGTGTGTGTGTGTGTGTGTGTGTGTGTGTGTGTTTCTAAGAATATCGCTTGGTATAGTTTTCACAGTGGCTATTCTGACATTAAAATATACAAACCTAGTGCCTCAAACCTAGAGTGCTCTATCACTGAGCCACAACTCCAGCCCCCTATTTTGTATTTTATTTAGAGACAGGGTCTCACTGAGTTGCTTATGCTTTGCTCTTGCTGAGGCTGGCTTTGAACTTGCTATCCTCCTGCCTCAGCTTCCTAGCCGCTTAGATTACAGCCATGTGCCGCTGTGCCCAGAACATTTTTTTGTTGTTGTTAGAAACATTTCTTTGGCCAGTCTTGGGTATATTTGCTAACAATATATCATTTTAGTTTTCCTGTGCCTGACAATGTTGTTATTTTCTTTTCATTCCTGAAAGAGAGTTTCACTGGGTATAGAATTAGTTGCGTACAATTATTTTCTTTCAGCACTTGAAAAATATTGTGCCACTTCTCTTTGGCCTCCCTGGCTTCAGATCAGAATTTTATCATCATTCCAGTGGGTGTTTCGCCACATTGTCTGGCTGTTTTCAAGATCTTTATCTTTATCTTTCAGAAGTTTAATCATGATGTATGTTGACATTGATTTCTTTGGTTTTGTCTTTTGGAGGATTCTTGCTTCTTGGATCTGTAAAAGTTTGTAATCTTTTGCCAAAATTTGGGAAGCTTTTGACAGTTATTTTTTTTCCAAATATTCTTTCATTCCACTCCTCAGCATCTGGATGGCAGTCAGTTGGTTAGGCTTATTGAGCAGGTGTTGGCCTATTGTGTTTCCAAAAGTAAGATTATGGTTCCAAAGGTAAGCTAATATTCAAAGGCTCTCTGGTGTTATTTGGGTTTGCTCAGCTTATCTGTATGACTAAGACTCCCATTGGTTACTACTGCTGCTGCTTTAGGTGGGGCAGAAAGGCCTCCCTCAGCTGTCTCTTAAGGAGGAAGGAGGGCTGGGGATGTGGCTCAAGCGGTAGCACACTCGGCCTGGCATACGTGTGGCCCAGGTTGGATCCTCAGCACCACATACAAACAAAGATGTTGTGTCTGCTGAAAACTAAAAAAAAAAAATTAAAATTCTCTCTCTCTCCAAAAAAAAAAGGAGGAAGGAACATGAGGGGTGCCCTGACAGTGGCCCCCTCTACACCTACCCTTAGGGTGTCTTGCATGGGGGTTGAAATTATAGATCCAGGGGGACCAAGGAGCTTCTGAAACCAGGCTGCTTGCTACATGGCTGGGTGTCTTCCCTTCTGGACAGGAGAGGAAAGCCTTGGGATGAAAAGACTTGCCATACCAGGATGGAACCATCCTCTCCTCACCTTCCTGCTCCTATATCCTTTGATGGAAAAGGGGACTTTCAAGCTGGGGAGAAAATAATGTGTCCCCTGGCTATTTATTCCTGGTGGTGCTCCTAATTGATTGCCTTTGCTGATGGCGTGGGGTTCACATAATGTTGTTTAAAGGACATATGTTGGATCCTGGAGAAGAAGGAGCCGACCTGGGTTGTCTTCCGACCTGGGTTGTCTGGGGCCGAGATGCTAAGTTGAGTATCCTTCATCCACTGGATGTGGAGATGCAAGACACCTGGCCTCTGTGCTGTTGGCCTAGTCTTGAAGTGCTGGATCAGTTTACCTTTCTCTTGACATCTTTTAGATTTCTTCTTTGGTTGTTTCTTGCTCCATTTCCAGGGTTTATAGCTGTGCGTATGGGGATAAGAAAGGAAACCCAACCACCATTTTTTTTTTTTTTTGATGATTTACTCCTCGTCATTGACTTTGGTCTCTTCCACTAGAATTCTTTTAAATGAATCTTGGCATTTGTTTTCTTCCTTCACTTTAAAAAAAATGAGTGCTCTTACATTTTCCATTTCTGGGGTTTTAAATTTTTATTGCTATGGAATATTTTCTTATCTTCCCATTCACTACTTTGTTTTTCATTTAAGTTTCTTTTGTCGATTGCTATTTATTGCTTCAATTTTCAGATTTCATCAATTTTAATCACTTTCTCCTCCTCATGGCTCCTTGTAATTTTTTTTTCTCAAATAACTCTATGGATCCAAATAAAAAGTCAGTCTTTAATTGCTTTCTTTTCCTTGCTTACATTCTTTGATTTCTTTAATTTCTTGTTGTTATTGTCTTGGTTCATTCTTGTACTTCCACTTTCATGCTGTTGATTTTCCTTAAAGGTCAAGTGATCCTGGCTGACTTTTCACAATGAAGGACAAGGCTTTTTGGTAGGTTGGTCATGAGGGACTCTCTGCCATTGAGTATAAGAGATTGGGGAGAGGGCTGATAGTGAGTTGGAGCAGAGTAATCAGGCTCATGATTCCCACCTGCTATCTGGGCCTTGACCCTTGTCATCAGCACTTCATTTCTGAGTGTCACTGCCCTCAGTGTTGTATTGGTCTGTTGAGGAGATTGGGAGATGCCCCAGGCTCTCCACTCCACTTTCCTCAAGGTCTACACTGTGGACCTCTGAACTTCAGCCAGGTATGGACGCTTCAGCCAGCTACTTTGGACCTCGAGAAAGTGCAGGGCCAGCTAACCCCGAGTGTAACAGCTTGGAGAATGCTAGTGGGGAAGCTGTCCCTGAGGGCCGCACAGGTTTATCCAAGACAATCTTAGAACTTCCACTTAAATGAATTTTCTCTAAAATATGAAAGACATTAAGCCTGACTAATTTCAATGTATGAATTATCATTCCTGAGGTAAGAGTATGGGTTCTGTAATCCACTTGTTTGCTCGTTTGTCTTGTGATGAATTGCTGTTTTTATCTTCTTGGTTAAAGGGATTTATGGATAATACATTCTATTAAAAAAATCTAATCCTCGCAAAATGGTTAAATGATTAAAAATTCTGGCATAGAAAATGTGAATCAAAGATAACTTTAAAAAGCCAGTGCTAGTAAACAACTGAAGCATAGCAGAGCTATTGCACTTGTAACCTTCATTCTCCACATTATGTGATGCAAATAATGATTTCTTTAAGATTGGATGAAAATTTGACCCCTAAAGTTCTATGAACGGCTATGAAGACTATTTGGAAAAGTCTATTTTCACTCAAGATTATTAATGATTAATCTCATGCAAATATAAATTGTATTGACATATTTGCTAAGGAGTTTTGTATATTTATATATAAATAAATAAATTTGCATAAAATGTCAACGTAATTTTTTTTTTATACTAGTGATTGACTCAGGGTGTTTAACCACTGAGATACATCCTCAACCCTTTTTTTTTTTAAATTTTATTTTGAGACACGGTCTCATTAAGTTGCTCAGGGCCTTGATAAGTTGCTGAAACTGGCTTTGAAGTTGCAATCCTGCCTCAGCCTCCCAAGCTGCCGGGATCACAGGTGTACACCATCATGCCTGTCAATTTGATTTTTTAAAAAGATTGTATACCTCAAAACAATGAGAAACCACTGCTGTACACGGTCATCCAACTAAAGATCCTTACGATCACTCATAGCCAAACTCAGACTGGGAGGTACTTGGGGGCTCCCCTGGGAAGAACTGCACTTGGCCTGCCAGAGTCTTCTCCCTGGTGGGTTTTGAGTTGCAATGATCTGGTCATATCTGTGTTCTATTGTCCATTAATTTTTTATCATTTCTGTCCCCTTGATGACACTTTTCCTTATATTTAAGCACTGCCACTGATTTATTCATTTTGCCCAACATCACGGACACTTCTGTGGGATTCAGCAGGCAGAGAGCAATGTATTAGCATTGGCCATCATCCCAAATCTGAAGCCTCAAGGTTTCCATTGAACTTGGAAAATAAGAAATTCGCTACTAACTGGGGGCTACTGTGTGAACAATATTTCTTTTCTTTTCTGATGTTGTTTAGTAAAATAAAAGCAAACAGAAACAGCCTAATTAAGAACCAGGGGACAGAGCATGAAAGTTTAGATAGAGTAAAGCAGGAGAGAACTCCTGGGCCCAGACAGGGCTGTGGCATATTGTCTGTGAGTCAGGTGAGACTGGCGGAGGGAAGGGGAAGTTGCTATTACCATTGGGTGGTGTTATTTAAAGGGAAGTGGGAAGGTGGATTTTCTTACCACCAAGAAAAATCTCTCCCACCAGTGAGCAGCTAGCACCAGAATTAGAATGAAGCATCCTCCACCCACACCAACCCACGACCACAATAAGAGTCACCTTGTGGTGCCCTTGCCTGCTATGCTCATTGGAGGCTCCTGTTTTTGCTTTTAATGAGGGAAGACATTTCCTTCCAAGAAGTCCCTCCTATTGCTATAGCTCATGATACACACAACTCCCTCTAAAATATGTCATGTAGCACATTCAAAAAGAAAATGAATTTACATTAATTGAGTTTGAGATTCCCTTTTGGAGAATTTCATAAAGGCTTTTGAAATAACAGAAGTGTCACAAACATGAGTTGGCATGCAGGCATCGGGTACAAAGAATATGCTTGAGGATGATACAGTTGTCAAAAAGGTATTTTTTTTCCCCCTGCAGTGACAGGTGGCTCTGACAGTTCTGGTTTGTCATCAGCAAACACCTGAAGATGAGGGATCAGAAATGAGAGATGCCATGGAAATAATTTCTTCTGTGACTGCAAAGTGATTGTGACATTGCTGCACCAGAATGTGGCACGGGAGGCAGGACCAAAATAAAAAATCTCTCCAACTGCAGAAGAAAGGGTTACCCCGATAATGGCCTCTCTCTAGCCCTTTCTGTATTTGCTGGTGTTCCCTGAGGGGGAATGGGAAGGGGCTAGACTGAGAAGATGATATGACCTTGTTCCTGGATTTTTAGATGCTGGAGGCTGCTTCAGACCCACTGTGGTTTTCAGGACCCTTTTTCTGAGAATACGGTTGCCAGAGAGGCTGGAGGATCTTGGATGGGTGCAAGCATTTGTAGTGTCCACAGTCCAGCACCAGGGGGAGACCTCCCTTACGTGGCACACTCCATTTGTACTGAGGACTTTCCTGTTCTTCTGAGGATTGCAGATTGTGGAAGGGTGTTCAGCTTCCTAAGAAAGAAGGTCTTAGAGAAATACTCTCTCTTCTTTAAGGTTTTTGAATATAACTCATGGCTAGTGTGGTTACTCTCCCAGGTAACCAGAGACCAAGGGCTTTAGCTGAGGAAGTACAGCCCCAAGTAAGGCTACCCACACAATGGCTTGCTTCATCCATCAACCAGTCACCATGATGCAAAAACAACCTCTTCCTGGCTTGAGTTGAGACAGCTGTGCCCAAAAGCTTAAGAGGGGCCTTTGGAGCATCAAGCTTAGAACTTGGGTAGGTATGGGAGCCAGTGGATGCAGTAGAGAAAGTGCACTTCTGGATAGGGCTCAAATGCCTGCACCTTGAAAGTCATCGACCATGGCCCTGCTTTCCAAGGTTTTTCTAAAACTTTGGGAACTATACCTGTAAGAAGAACTAAATGGAAGAACTGGAAGATAAAGTTAAAAATATCACCCAGAAAGTAGAACAAAAGGAAAATAGATACACAGACAAAGAGAAATCATGGAATATTTTAGGAATATCTCAAAGATCTAAAATAATAGGAATTCTCAATAAAGAGAACAGAGAAAACTGAAAGAATGCTTTCATCCACAAAGCAACTAAGGGAATGTCCCTGAATTGAAGGGCATCTCTCCAGGTTAAAAAGACCAATCAAATGCCCAACAGAAAATAGGGCCTCCTCATCACCGTCAAAATTCAGTTTTACATAAAATTGAAAAAAATACATACTGTTGATTACAGTGGTTGGTAAATAAACAGAGCAGAACTGGAATCCTGGAGCAAAGGACACAGCAGGAGATGGTCACACTGGTTTTCTGTCTGGGGACGCTTCCTCTCCCACGGTACAGAAACATGGATCTCAGGTGGAAATCATCTCACGGAGCTGAGGATGAGCGTTTGAAGATGCTGAATGTCTTGGAGGGATGGCTTATTTTTCAATTCCCCAGTGTTTCCCTCTGCCTTCCCCTCCTCCCTTGGAGGGATGGGTTTGTATGCAAAAGAACAAGGAGCCCACCTGGCAGGGAGCAGGTGCTGTGGGAGGAAGGCTGAACAGAGGCAGAGAAGTCCCACTGGTTCCACAGCACCGGGAGACATTGGAGCTTGGCTCAATCAGGGGGAAGGGTTCTGGTTGATTCCCTTGAGTACTCAAGTGAGCCCCACCCCCTTTAAAGAAAAACTGTATCTTAGCTATAAGCATCACAAAGATTATAAGAGAGGAAAAAAATAGACACTAACAAGAACATAAAAATCCTTAACGCAATACTAGCAAATTGGATCAAGCACTATGTGAGAACAGTAAAAACCCTTTGACCAAGTGAGATTTATCCCAAGAATGAAGAACTGAGACCCCACCTTGTAGAGTTTCTGCACTTTCGTGTTCATTACAGCATCATTCACAATAGCCAAGTTTTAGTATCTCACTAAGTGTCCATCAATGGGTGAATGAATTGAAAATTTGGCATAGACAATGGACTATTTGTTCAGCCTTAAAAAAAAAGGAAATCCTGTCATCTGCCACGGCATGGATGAATCTGGAGGACATTATGCTAAGATGGATAATATGTGAAGCCAGATATAGAAGGAAAAATACTACATGACACCAATTCCATGATGAATCTAAAACACTCAAACTCATAGAAGCAGGGAGCACAGTGGTTTGCCCTGGGCTGTGGAGAGAGAGAGAAAAACCAGACAGTGTTGGTTAAGGGGTACAGAATTTCAGGCTTATAAGATAAATAAATCCTAGAGATCTGCTGTATAGCCAAAGGCCTATATCAAACAATGTTGTATTATATTCCTAAAAACTTGGTAAGAGGGTAGGTAGATCTTATGTTAAATGCTCTCACCAGAAAATAATAACAAACAAGGAAGATGGAAGGAAACTTCTGGAAGGTATATTTACAGCATATATTATGGTGATAGCTTCATGGGTATATACCTCTCTTCCAACTCATTAAGTTGGATACATTAAACATGTGCAGCTTGTTGTATGTCAATAGAAGACTTTTAAAAACAAAATAAGATAAAGGGAACATAATTATTTCAATAGATGTACAAAATAAAATTGACTAAATTTTCAATTACTATTAATGATTAAAAAATAATAATAACTCTTGCCAGGTGAGGTGGCACATGCCTGCAATCCCCGTGGCTTGGGAGGCTGAGGCAGGAAGATCACAAGTTCAAAGCCAGCTGCAGAAATTTAGCGAGACCCTAAGCAACATAGTGGGACCCTGTCTCAAAATAAAAAATTAAAAGGTCTTGGGATGTTACTCAGTGGTAAAGCAACTCCTGGGTTGAATCACTGGATAGATAATACATAGATAAATAAATAAGAACTCTTAGGACCTAATGGGAAGTAATCACCTCAATCTAATGAAAAGTACCTGCCCAAAAAAAAAGAAAGAAAGAAAGAAAATCTTTCAGCCAACATCATCCTTGATGATGAACTATTAAACATTTTTCCCCTAAGACTGAAATTAGAACAGGGACATTCTCTCTTACCACTTCTCAATATTGTATCAGAGATCTTCGCTATGGCAGTAAGGTAAGAATAGAAGCATAACCACACAGATTGTGGATAAAAAATTAAAACTGTCATAAATCACAGTGTAATTGACCATGTAGAAAACCTTAATAAATTTACACAATAAAAAAAATCCTACAAACATATTACAACTTAGCAAAATATAGAATGTAAAGATAATAAACAAAATGCAAATGAATATTATGTCTATATAACAGCAACAAAAATTGGAAAAAAAATCAGAGCTTAGCACATACAGCATAATTGAAGCTTCAAGACATGATAGGTAGATAGATGATGGACAGTTAGTAGATACATAGATGATAGATAATAGATTAGAGGGATGGGGGGATCCAGCCATAGAAGTGCATGGGAGCCTTTCCCCCTGTGAACACAACAACATCTATTCCGTCCTAGTTTTTCTCAACATAATAAATGACATCTCTGTCAACCTACTGGCTCCAGCCAAAACCTGGAAGTCATTCCTGACCCTACTTCCCCCTCAAGCATCTCATCCAAACAGTCACCAAGTTCTGTTAATCCTTCCTCCCAAGACAGCTTTAATCTGTCCACTTCTCACCCTCTGAGTTGAAATCACTTTAGTCCCAGCCGTTATCATTTCTCACACTGGGACTGCCTCCTAAATTCCTTCCCCAAATCCAATACGTTTTGCAGAGCACTCATAGTGATCTTTTTTGAAAAGTAAACTGGACAATGACTTTTTCTGCTTAACACCCTTCAAAGGCTTCCAACTGCCTTGAAAGGAGACAGAGAGAAAGGAAGAGAAATCCTCTTCCACTCGTTCCCTCCCTCCCCACTCCAATATCCTGTTGGGGTCTCCCACTGGCTAAAACCTACAGAGGCCAGTGAACAAGGGACTAGAGAAAACACAGCCTACAGCCCTCAACCTCCATGTGCCCCTCTCCCTCAAGATACAAAATATCGGGGTAGGTGAGGCGGGGATCTGAAGTCAAATAGGCCCAGGATCTTTGTAGGCTTCAAAGGTCTTTGTATGGGGGAAGCAAGGTGCCATCAGGTTACACTTGCATTAAAGTGATCATCCTAACAAAGTTGGAGTAAAAGGTGGGCTACAAAGATGTAATGTAGAGTACAAGACATGGCCAGTACAGTCTTCAATAAATCATGTTCTTTTTCTTTTTCTTATTATCATTGTCATTATCAAAATCAATACAAGACCAAGATCACAGTCAATCTTTTCCAGCCATATTCTGGACCCCGTCATGCTGCTGGCATTAGGCCATGTTTCTGCGGGAACCTCAGAGGTGCACATGGTGACCTCTGCTGTCTCTCAGTGCCGCAGTCTGGCTGGGCACGAATAACCCAGCCGCCACAGAGCCTTGTAGGTTCAAACAGCAACTACTTTGTTTCAACTCTTACCGGCACTGCACTCCCGCTTTTCCGCCAGCGCCACCCACACAGCCTTCTCCCGGGACACAACACACACCAAACAGAAATCCCTCCTCCGGAAATCCCTCCTCCAGCCCTTCTCCAACCAATGGGAACTCTCTGGGAATCCCTGAGAGAACTCCAAAGTAGCACAAGAACTCCAAAGTAGCGGGGCGCTGGAGGCAGCAAGAGCCGCCCCGTTGCCCGACAGTAAAGGTCAAATATACAATGCAATCACAGCAATTATATATAGCTTAACTCAAATCATCATCTCAATGGTTGGCTGGTGTCACCTTTCAAACATTCCCTCTGGCAAATGCCAGGCGTCATTCTGACCGACTGTGGCTCTCAACATCTCGGTACCCATCTCTACACATTGCATACTCAGCAAAGCATTCTGATCCTCGCTGTCCTGGAGAATTTCTTAATGATACTAAGTGTCCTTAGCTTCCAGACTGAACCTGAATTTCCTAATGTACTAAATGGGTGGCTGAGAGTGGGAGGGGTGGTATCACAGAGCCTCTTTCCAGGATGGTAGAAAGGGCTTCTTCAGAGGCACCTGCGTGGAGGAACTGCAAAATCATCTACCCAAAGAAAAGTTGGGACACTCTCATTTGTTGGTGGTCCCCAGAAGACATAGAAGTGGTCTTTGATAAGTCTCTTTGAAGCCTGGAGAGAATGAATGGGAGGTGTCAGCTCTGTAACTGCATAGCTGGACCCCACGGGAGAGAGCAACACCCTCAGGAAGGGAATGGGCACACTCAGCTGCTGATACCTTCAAGGCAGGCCACACCCTCCTCCATGCCAGTTCTGAAATATGGGGACAAGTGAGAGGACAGACCACAGCCTGTCCTCCCTCCTTCAAGTTCTCCTTGGCCAAAGCCTGGCCCATCATGAGGAAGGGGAAATTGCAAACTGCAGACCATACTGTAAGTGACCAGACAGCCCAGGATCTCCCAAGATACTTGGAAGATGGGAGGAGGGGATTTGAGAAAGCACAGCTAAAGGCAGAGATTGGGCAGAGCTCTCCCTGTATGTTCCCTGCACCATTCAGACAGTTTGATCAGCCAGCTCCATTCATGGAACTGTGGGTCAGAGGATGGCCACTGGGAGGCCCATTCACAGCATCCCTCCATCATGCGCTTGCTAGACTACAAAGAAATCCTCAGAGGGGGAAAGGTTCAGGCCACCTTCCTGCCCAAATCAGGAATGCTTAATTGTCCTCAATCCTTCCCTGGAAATGATGCTGAATATGAATAAGACAGAGCCCGCTGTCTCTGATTTTTCTGTAATTTCACCCAGGAAAGTGGCTGGCCAGGGCAGGGTAATTACCCCTGGCCTTCCCATCTGTGCTGGAGATGAAGCCTGGCACTCAGCCACGGGTGCTCCGATCTTGTGCTCCAGGCAAAGGAGCTCCTGACAAGCAAACTGACACTTCCATTGCTCTCATGCCAGCAAGAGGCACAACTTTAATTAAATGGGGTTGCTTAAAACTGCGCCAGAGGAGCTGGGGCTCAGGCAGCCTCTTCTTCCCTAATGACATCACCCTGCTTGCGGCCCTTCTTTTTCGTTTCCTTGGGACTAATCTTCCCTTGGCAGCTGCCTTTCTCTGAATTCAGACCACTAAGATTATTTAAAAAAAAAAAAAAAAAAAAAAAAACTTCTGCCTTCAAAGCCCTTTGCAAAAATCAACTCTGAGGCCAGAGCTGGTAGGGGGTGTGGGCAGAAAAGAGCTTTCTCTCTGTGGGTCACCTCTTTGGATTCTTTCTGACCCTGTTCTGTCAACCCCTACCCCTTCCTGGTTGTGCCTGTTTAATAAGAATAGAAAAATGTGAACACCCTATTGAGCATTTAAACACTGTCTAAGAGGTTTCCAGTTTGATCATATTCTATATGCATAAACATCCTCTGTGGGGAAAAGAAGACCTCTCTCAGTACATGGCCACGAGGACCACACGGACTGGAGAGTCCCTAGTGGCGGAAGAGATGAAGGGCAAGCTGGGTGCCGCAGGACCTTGGGAACTTCAGTTCCAGGCTACTTTGTCAGCACCCTGCTTGAGACGAAAAAGGGCAGGGGGCTGGGAGGAAGACAGGTCACATCTTCACATAGATGTGGCCATATTCCCTTTGGCTGACCTCTGGGGATCATGATCAGGCACCCTGCATCGCTCTCCTCTCCCCACTACAACTGAAGCTAAGGCTGGTTTTCTGAATTCAGTTGCTTTAAAAGGGAATGTCTCTCTGCTTGGGAAGGGGGGTGTCTTTTTCCTTTAAGATCATCGTGGTACTCTGGCTTCCTGAAGCTGGTCTTTTGTAGGTTGCCATATTTAAAGGAAGGAGGAAGGAAAAAATGGAATAAATAATCTGCCTGGTCTTGATAGTTAGGTGTCAGAGATGGATAGGGGAAGACAAGGACCTATTCCTGGTGTCTTATTCTTGGTATGAAATTTATTAGGGCAGAGGGAACATTTAATCAGAGGAAAACGGTGGATGAAGGCAGACTCATTACAGTCCACCTTCTGTGGTGTTCCCGAGGAAAGCGGGGAAAAAAAAAAAAAAAAAAAAAGAAAGCCAAGCCTTTGCCTGCCTCTCTTAACAGTTTTTAATTTTTAAATGCATTAAAATTCTTTTAAAACAAGTGAGGAGTTCTGAAGGTTTTTTAAAATAACTCTGACTTGACTAAAGGTTGGATTGAGAACGTCATTTTTTTTTTTTCTGGAAATTTTCCCCAGACTTTGAAGTACTCCCAACTATATTCTCCCTTCAGAGAGAAAATGGTTGTTTTGAAAGTTGCCTTTTAAGCAGCAACGTTGTTTTTTCTCTGCTGAGAGCTGCTCTTGTGCACTTCAAAAGTAGAGCATGTCAGCCTTCTCCACCCTGTTTCTCCCCTTTGAAGTAAGTGTGGGGGCAGCGCTGTCTCTTAATCACACTCTCTCTCGAATTTTCATGGCACTTTACAGTGTTCAAAGCTCTTTCACAGCCATTATCTTATTTGATCCTCAGGACAACCCCTGAGGTAGGCAGGGCAGGTATCTTTGTCCCCATTTTACAGACCAGGAACCTGGGACTCAGAGAGGTGGACATTTGTCCCAAACTGGCAGAGACCCTCACATAGAGGAAACCAGGACAGTGCTCAGTCTTTGATGGCTGCTGCAGGGCTCTTCATACCAGATTGCACCTTCTTGCCGCAATGGCATTGGGGACTGAGACTGGGAAATTGCAGCGAGGGACATACTGAAGTTGGGCCTGTGAGAGGTACATGCACCCTGAGTCACTCTGCATGAGTTCCGGAGACTAAGCCAGGAATGGACCCATAAAGAGAGTTTTCTCACTACTATAAAAAACAAAAACAAACAAAAAAACCAAAATAGAGCTGAGCACTGACAGAGTTTGTCCCCTGTGCCTGTGTTCCATAAATGCCAGCTGCTATGATTACATCTCCCCTCACTTCTAGACACAGCCCAGGTTAGGTCCTAGTAGTAAGAACACTGGATGCCATCTCCAAGGACCCTGGCTTAGAGGTTGCTGGTCCAGCTACCCCAAGTGATCAAACTTCAGCTCATTTGAACCCACTTTAGTGTATTTTAGGTCCACAGCTTGATGCCTCTGTCTAGGGCAGGACTGAACTCAGGAGTCAAGCTTCCATAGCACCATCGTCTTTTCTACTTATACATGCTATAACTGACTATGCTTCATGCTCAGGATGCTCCATTGATTCTTTTCATCAACTGGTTCACCCAACAAGCATCTTAAACATGGTAACTGCCCTGAGACCTTGACAGAGAAATGAGTGAGTCTCATGCAAAGAAATGGAGGGTGGGATCTATGTATGATATATCAGAATGCATACATGCATTCTACTGTCACGTATAACTAATTAAAACAAATTAAATTTAAAAAAAAAAAGAAAAGAAAGAAATGAAGGGTGAGAGAGTGGAGGCACCAGGCTGGGTGGTGAGTCCAGGTGCTGATTTCATCTCAGACCAGGTCAGGGAGTCAGAGAGGCTTCCAGGGAAGGAAAAGCCTGATTTGGCTCCTGAAATGGGAGTAGGTGTCAGCCAGGCCAAGATGGCTTTGGAAGGGTCCTGGGGAGGGAGCAACGAGAGAGGGCATCCTTGGAGAAGAAGCAGCATGGAGAAACGCCAGAAGGTGGGCGAGGATTGATTGGGGGGGTCTAAAAGTAGCTTAGTGTGACTAGAACAGAGAATTTGGGGAGGAAGACGAGAGGCCAGAGTGAGCGGGCTTAGTCATAAAGGAATGAATTAAAAATCTTGGACTTTTTCCCGAAGGCAATGTGCAGCCTTTAATAAGGGTTTTTTAAGTAGGAGAATGTCAGGCTCAAATTTGCATTTTAGTAAGATCATTCTGGTTGCAGTCTAGAGAATTCAGCATAAATAGACAGAGACCCAGCCCTTCCCACAGGCCTGCTCAAGACATGGGCGATTTGAAAGAAACAGTCAGAACAACATACGAGTTTCCCATTTTGCAGGATCGCCAAAGCCCTGTCCTCTTATTTAGCAGGGTCATCAGCCTCCAAAATGCTTGGTCTGGGCTGTTTTCGTTCCCCACAGACATGCCACTGCAGAGCTAGGATTTGATGGTATTTCATTTACATAAGAACCATCCTTCTAGAAAAATGCTCTATGTTTTTGTCAAATAGAAATTAAAAAGATATTGTTCATCAAGTGCCCAATATCCTTCATTGAAAGTGCTTCTCAGAAAGGAGCTCCCTTTTATTCAGCATCCCGCCCCTGCAAAAAAAAAAAAAAAAAAAAAAAAAAAAAAGCTTTCTCTATGGTTTTCCTGTGTGTAAAATGGGAATGTTATGTTACTTTTCTGGGCTGTCAAGAAGGGTGACTATGACCATGTATGGGAAGATCCTTGGATCCTCTTGGACACTACAGAAACATTGGCTCCCTTCTCATGAATTTTACATAAACCTTCAATTATAGGAGTGCTTTCGCTTAGACATTAAATGTTCCCCCAAAGCTCCTGTGTTGAAGGCTTAATTCCCAGTGTGGCACTATTGGCAAGTGGTGGAAACTTTGAAAGTGGAGGCCAAGTAGGAGGACCTTATATTGTTGAAGTATGCCCTGGAAGGGATTGTTGGACCTTGCTGGTCCTCTCAGTCAATGTCTGTCTGTCTGTCTCTCTCCTTCTTAACTCATGATAAAAGTGGCATGCTTTACGAGAGATTCCTTCCACAACATGTTCCCCTTGCCTAAGACACAAAACAATTGGGACAGCCTGGCCTTAAACAGGAACCTACAGAACCATGAGCCAAAATAACAATTTTTCTTTCTGTAAGTTAATTGCCTCAGATATTTTGTTACAGCAATGGACAGCTCATTAACATGAGGAGGTAGTGGAGTGGGAACCAGCTTAAACCATGTCAGGCCCACCATGTCTGAGCCCAAATCCTGGCTGCACCACTTTCTAAGGCTGGGACCATTGGCAAGATTGAATTTCAATGAACTCTACTTTTTGATTCCTAAAGTTTGGAAAGTAACACTTTTTTCCATCAAGCTATTCAGGAAAGTATGAAATAATGTATGAAAAGTGCTTGCCACACTTTAGGCAAGGAATGAATATAGATGTCTTATTCCTTTGCAAACAAACCTGTGGGCTTCATTTCATCAGAGCCTGAGAAATATATAAATCTTGTTTCTCTTTCCTTCTTAGCTTTTAGGAAACCCAGAGCTAACCAGGCACTCACCTACAGTCTTCTGCAAGCATTCATTCCTATTGTTTGTAATTTTTTCTCTTTGTTTGCATTTTGCATTTTTCTACTTTGTATGTATATATGTTTTATATCCATCTCAAAGACTCTTTTGAAGCTTGTAAGTCCATAGTGGTTTACTAAGCAAGCTTATTACTTTGGTTATAAGCATCATGTTAGTGAAATTTAGCTTTAGACTTGGATACTAATATGGAGAACTGACTTTTGTTCTGGTCCTTGATCATAAGCTTAACATTCAGCCTTGGCTATTTATTGTGATGAAGGGGCTGGGAGAAATCATAGATGGTCTCCTACAGAAACAACCATCCATCTTGTAACTGATCCTTCAGTTGGGTGATCATTCCCTGAAGCAATGTATTGAGTAGATACCAAAAGCAGCAGTGTATACTAGCTCAGCAAAAAGGGAATACATGATGGCTAAAATGCTAACCTCCTGAGATAATGCAGGTTTTAGCTTGATTAGGGCTTACACAATGTCTCCTGGACATATACCATCTTTTTCTCAGTGTTTTTTCTTTCACATGTTGACCTTGTGCTCAGAAAGTTCCAGCAAGATACTGGCAGAGTTCAAGCTACGTTTTCTGGATCAGTCTCAAGCTTCTTTCTACCCATGTCCTAGAATTTTAGGGAAGCCTCTGTGCATCTCATTCACTCTGAACATTTTTTTTTAGGAGAGAGAGAGAGAATTTTAATATTTATTTTTTAGTTTTCGGCGGACACAACATCTTTGTTGGTATGTGGTGCTGAGGATCCAACCCGGCCGCACGCATGCCAGGCGAGCGCGCTACCGCATGAGCCACATCCCCAGCCCGGATTGCCTTTTTCTTCCTTCCACATTGTGACCAGTATGATATGATGTTCTGATTAGCTTAAACCATGTCAGGCCCAACTTTGGAGCTGGGGGGTGGATCATCTTATCTCAATTGCATGAACTGAGAATGAAAAAAAAAAAAAAGGTTGTTTTCTAAAAAAAAATAATAATGGCATTGGTTTTTCCCAGAAAAAAAGTGAGTGTATACTTTGTGGAAAAATGTATAAATAAAATAGTACTGGGGCAAACCAGGATCAAGTATTAATCTACTGAATGTCACCTCCAAGAGTATTGTTTCTTTCTTTGCTCTGTGATTCTGGGGCTGAGATTGTGCAGATGATGCTTCCCAGGTTTCCTGGTGAGTGGGCTTTCTATTAATTTCTGCCAGTGAGAAGCACCAGAGGAAGACTGGAGGAGAGAAAAAGAGAAAAAGAAAAAGAAAGAGGGAAAACGTTTTTGATTTTCCAGTTTCTCTTCTCTTCATTCCTGTCACAGTAGATAGCTGGCTTCTTTGACCCTCCCAGCACCATCATTGCCTGGCCTACGGCCTTGAGTTCTTCATCCTCCTTGTTTCCAGACACATCATCAGAGTTAGACTCACACATTCTTGAAGACAGGTGCAAAGTCTGTCCCAGAGAGAAATAGCTTATACTCCAAAATACTGGCAAGAGTTTGCTAATTGATGTAATCAAAATCCTGGGAAAATAGATGGGGAATGATTTATAAGGTGACAGACCAAAGAGGAGTGTCTAAAACAATGGATCAGGCTTAATTTATCGATATGGTTGCTTGGTTGGTTGACTGAAAGCTGAACTCAGTGATATTGACATGCTCAAACTTCACAGGCATAATAGAGAGAAAGGCATAAACATGTTTAGGAGAATAAGAGTGTGGAGGTAGATTTATTTTGTTCAACTTTGACACTCAGTCTCACTAAGGCCACTCAAAAACTTCAGGTTATACTTTCTTATTGAAGGTATTGAGTGTGTCAGCAAGGGGAACAACAGAAATTTTGAGTCACTCTGCCTTGGCCATCTGTAGGCCTGGAGATTCCGCCATTGAGGGTGTTTCCTGATCTCAATGGGGTTGATAGAATTCTGAAGGAGTGAATGACTAGCTACAACATCAAGTGCCAGAGACAGGGTGGACATGTTTACCTAATGAACAGTAGAAGTGAAGTGGCCATCCAAAGGTTTTAACCAGCAGAAATCATTGGCAGTAGCTACTTGATCAGAATCTTCTTAAAATATGATTTAATTTATATAACAAGAAAAACTAGAATCTGGTGATCAGAAACATGAACTGAGAAGCCAAACTGGATAGTCCCAGTCTCCCACCCAGTTCCTTTGTTATCATTTTGTTTTTGGTCCTGAGGATTGAATCCAGGGGCACTTTACCAGTGAGCTACATCTCCTGTCCTTCTTATTTTTTATTATTTTTTTTTTCTTTTGAGACACGGTCGCACTAAATTTCCAAGGTTGGCCTTGAAAAAATGATCCTCCTAGCTCAGTCTCTTGAGTTGCTGGGATAACAGCGATCCTCCCACCTGATTTTAAGGCCTATGCCGGTTCACAGGCCCAGAGCCCTAGATTGCAGGGAAGGTTGTATTCTCTTGTGAGAACCTCTATGTATTTCTTTGATCGTCTCTAAAAGGATCCGAAGCAATTTATTAGGATGATTGTACACAGGAAAATTAGTAATACTCAGAACTTTTAGGAATTATACCTGGCCTTGATTTAACATTAATCCTTAAGGATCAAAAATGCCACAGTAGTTCATTGGCACAGTGGAGGCTTATGGAGATTTGGAAATAAATTAGGCCTGCTGCTGCTTCATAGCAATCCCAGTGGGTCTATTGATCCTCATTGTGCTTATTTTCCAAGTTCTTTAATGCATAATTAGAATGGATCTACTCAACAAGTAGTTGAACCTGCACATTTGCTCTTTGATCTAAGAAATAAGAATTTTTTTAAGTTGGAAAGTCCTAGGAAGTTCTAAAACTTGCCTTCTCTGTAGAATAATAAGCCATAAAGCAAAAACCATATCTCAGAAGAACTCATAGAGATGAAAAACTTAAGAAGATGCAAGAGTGATTATTCTGCCCATGTCACATTTGGTCCTCTTGGTTGGTGCAGAAGGTAAATGGATCTTGGAAAATGACTGTAGAATTATTATAAACTTAATCAGGGGCTAATAATAGTTACAACTGCTGTTCTAGATGTGGAATCTCTCCTAGAAAAAATTGCCATAACCCCTGGAAACTGTTAGACAGCTATTTGTACAGTAAATGTCCTTAGGACGACATGAAGGGCCATGAGAAGTGCTTCTCTTTCACCTGGTAGGAACCACAGTGTACCACCACTGCTGCTCTCAGGCTGTGCCAACTCTCCTCCCTTTTTGGGGTCATTAATCATGATATTCTATAGGACTTCACACTGATCACTGCCGATCCTGAAAAGTACCAAGTACTTTTGAAGTTTTAGTAAGGTGCATTAGTGCTAGAGGATTAGAGATAAATTCCATTAAAAATTCAGGAGCTTATTACCTCAGTGATGTCTCTAGGGTTCCTTTGATCTACATAATATGGGATATGAAATAGAGGATCATATGGAACATGCCTTTCAATGTGAAAGACGATTTCCTTCACCTCATGCCCATCTACCATTAAGAATATAGAACAATACTTTGGAGACATCATATTATATTTTATTGTGATGTCTAGATCCATGCATCCAGCAAACTGAAAATTTTGAGTGGATCCTCAAGAAAGAGAAGGCTCTGTGGGAAGTCCAGTTTCCAGGGAAACCTGCTCTGCCACTTGGTTCCCATGACCCTGCGGGTCCAACATCACACAACGTTTCTGAAGATTTATGTGTCTTTTAGCAAGAATCGTCATGAAGAAACAATTTTGGAGAAAAATTCATTCCTCTCTTACAGTTGTCTTCTGGAGAAATCACTCTCTTGCTTGGTTGATAGGTATTTATTCCTGGTAGTGACTGAATGTGGGACTCAAGAGATACATGATCTTAGCTGCTCTTCATGAGTTGAGTATTATTGGACCCTTCAAGTCATGAGGTTAGGCATGGATGGAAGTAACCCATTCTCAAGTGAAATTATAAATAACATAAATGATAAAGCTCAAGCAGGCCCTGCAGGTCCCAGTAAGTTGCATTCACAGGTAACTGACTTCTACAGCACACAATCTAGTTGCATTGCTCCTCTTCCTCCAGCCATAGATACAGCCTGGGAAATTCCCTATAAAAAATTGACCTCCTCCTTCTAAAAACAATTCTGGGGCATAGCTTATATTTTGCATAATGTGCTAACACCCACAGAAAGTAGATTGCTACAGGTGGGAGTGGTGGCTCACACCTGCAATCCCAGAAACTTGGGAGGTTGAGGCAGGAGGATTGCAAGTTCAAAGCCAGCTTCAGCAAAAAGCAAGGCACTATGCAACTAAGTGAGACCCTGTCTCTAAATAAAATACAAAAATGGGTTGGGGATATGGCTCAGTGGTTGAGTGCTCCTGAGTTCAATCCCTAGTCCCCATCCCCTCAAAAAAAGTAGATTGCTACAATTTTACTGGCCATATAGTTTATATTGCTGTTCTGCCAAATGTTCTAGGTTTTGTCTCCAGATCTCCACTGTGGTCTTTCTTGCCTAGAAGTAGGTAGCTCACGCTTCTCTGGTTTTTCCTCCCTCACCATCGTTAACAGATTCACATGTTATAGAGCAGCAAGATAACTGCTGAGCTTTCAGATGTTACTCAAAGTTGATGCAGGAAGAAATAATAAAGTAAATATCAGCTGTCTCTCCTGTTATCAACAAAACAGCCTTCTAGAAAACTTCTGCCTAGCCCTCATTGGCTGCAACTGTGTGGTATGGCCATCTCTAGCTATAACAGAGGGTGGGAAAGGATTTAACTCTTTATCTTAGTAGCAAAGGAGAAGGAAGTGGAGAGTGGCTGTTGGTTGCACCAACTAGGATGTGGGTCACAGGCGTAACTAGGGGCTAACTGTCCTCGGTGACAGAAAGAGCTTTGTGGTACTCCTCCTAGGAATACTATACCATCTTCAGACAAAGGATGCTGGCCATCGTTTTTTCTGTTTCAGCCACCAAATGCAAATTCAAGTCATCTAGAATTATCAGGAGAGGTTCAGGGAATATATACGTTCTGTGTCACTGGTGATTTTGTGAAAAAGAGGAGCATTCCTTGCAGTCTGATTCTTGCATTTAAAGTCTTTGAAAGAGAATTAAATAGGCTTAGGTCAATAATGAGGTTGTACAACTTGGACCAGGTTTGATTTCTGTCTTTGGTAGAAACAGTTGATGACAAGATCAATACATGTTTCCATGTCTTAGGTTATCTTTATTTGCATTTCCAATTAAGGGAAGTGGGCCTCACAGAATATTTTTTACATAGAGGTGCCTATGCCTGAAGCTTATCTTAAAAAAAAAATGGCATCAACTCTGAGAGTATATTCCGTGGGTTGATGAAATTTTGGGGAGACAGGGTCATGAGATCATCTTGGAAGGCCATACCTACCCAATTTCCTGGGAGCAAGTGTTTTGCTAGGGCTAAAACAATAACCTAGGGCAAGTGTAAGGGAATCCTAGAACCAGAATCATCTCAAAAGCCCTCTATAACTTCAGGGAGTTAATTAGACATTATATTATCTCTGGGGGAATACTGAATTCAATTTGGCATGAGTGGTAGTTGTGTTGCCACAAATCTAAGAACTACCAATCAGACATTCTACATGACCATTCTTTGGAGACCTTGCCATATGCTACCTTTTCCATGAAAATTTGTGGCAATATTTTAGTAAAACTTAAAAAAAATTGAAGTATAAAATACACATATAAAAAAGCCCAAATTATGAATGTCTGGTCTTGTGAATATTTGTGACCTAGACATATACATGTAAATTGAACTTGAGTCAAGAAATAGAACATGAATATCCTCCCAGACACCATCCTTTTTCTCCCTCCAAAGGAGACCACTCTTTTGACTTTTAACAGCACAGACATAATTCACTTGCTTTCAAAATTTATGTGAATAGAATCAGAGAGCAAGTAGCCCTTTGTGCCTGGCCTCTTTCACTCAATATTAGGATGGGATTCGTCCATGTCGAAGTATGTGGTCACAGTCCATTCATTCTCATTAACGTACAAGATTCCATTGTATGGATATACCGCTATCACTTCATCTGTTTTTCCATTAGTGGTCATTTGGGTAGTGTCAAATTTTAAGCTATCATGCACAGCCTGGTGGTGAATTGTCTTGCACATGATTTTTGATGGATGATGGACACATTTTTGTAGAATGAAATCGTTGTGTCATGAAGTAGGCATATATTTTGCTGCAATTGATGTAAGTTACTTCTTAACTAGAATCTTACTCTTACTCTGGGGGGCTCCGGGTTGGGCTATCTTCCCAAAGTGGTACAGTCCCTAGATTTGTTGGGGATGGGGGGGAACTTCTGATATAATAAATTCCTAGCATATTCTCACGAGCTTCTCTTAAGACTCTGTGTTTCTCCTTTTCTTAGATTTTTATTATTTTTAGATATTCCCCTGGAAATCCTCATTTAACCAGCTTCTTTATTGCTCAAATTTGGGACAACTACGTGCTTATCATAGGCTGGCCACCACCACTAGGTGCTTAACCTATTTTAACTCAATTAAACTTCATGCAAGCTCATGAGAAAGGTTTGCTTCTTTTACAGATGATAAAAAATCCATGACCAAAAAGGGAAGTTTGGGAGCAAGTTCTGAAACCCAAGCCATTCTTTTTTCTGTCATCCAACATTGTTTTCAACTTATTCTGATACCTGGCTTTAATAAATTTGGAGTTTACTAAAAACAGAAAGATGCACCATATAACTCTTCTGACTTGCTATTCTCTGTCACCACAGACAGTATGCAAAGACCTGGTGACAATGTTGGTAGAAAGTTAAAACTCTGAGACTATTGAAAATCTACAAAGTTGCATCCAGGGAATAAATATAAGAGGAGGCTCTATAAAGGTGATGTAGATCAAGTTTTGCTGAAGCACTGAGATCATGTTATTCAATTCCCTGTACCAGGTCCTGGATCAGTGTGCTGTCCTGAGCTCAGAGGATACCATTTGCTCAACTGATGCTTTGAATGATTTCTCATGTCAAGATGCTTATCCCTAAGGATATAGAGATGTGAACAATGTGGGTCTGCCCCCAGAGGAACTCATGGTGTGTAGGAGAAAACAGTTAAGTGAATAATTGCACTAAAATGTTAAGGTGCTTTAACAGAAATGCGGGACAGATGGGACATAAAGAAGTGGCCAGTTCTTTGCGGAGAAGGACCAGGATGTTGTTAACAGGGATCTAAAGAGAATGATTTTGGAAAAAAAATAAATAAATATTAGGTGGCACAGGGGCCAACTGTGAAGGAAGAAATGAAACAAGAGAATAGATAAGCCCCAGACAAGAAGAAAGGGGGCACCATGGTGGGGTTTTAGCAGATTCCTGGAGAAGTTCCCGTATTCAGACAGCATGATTTCTAGAAAGCAAAGGTAGCCCTGGTAAGAGTCTGGGTTGGTGTGGGGAGCAGGTGCTCTCCTGTCATAAGGCAGGTGTTTGGTCATTTTGGGGTAGAGCTGCTGTTCCCCTAAGGGATCTGATGGCCACAGATTAGCAGCCTAGGACTGCCAGGATGGCTTTTCCAAAACTCTTTCAGGGGTAGATAAGAAGCCTCATGATCGTTTGTCCTCCAAACTATAGCACTCCCTGAAGACCAGTTCTTCCTGTTCTGGGGGTGGGGGGCGTGGGAATGCACATTGTCAGTGAAGTGAGTTTTCACCCTTCCAGTGGGGAAAGTTGACATTATCAGTGAACTCAAGGGTTCATTCTTCCCAAGAGAGGCTGCTGTAGATAAAGAGCTGAAAGAGTTCTCTGGGTGAAGCCTCCCTTTCACCAAGTGTCCATCCAGGGAGGATGTGTTCATTCCACCCAGTGGGACTGGAGAATGATGTCTTTCTTAAGGTCTCCCAGAATGTATGGAATCTCTGCCCCTACATCCTGGTACAAAATCTCTCTCTCTCCCTGGCTCCTGAAATGCCTGAGAAAACTGTTCTGTAGGAGAAAGCAGGAGAATCTGGGGAACTGAAGAAAAGATGCTTAAGGGAATTCCTTCTGGGAGTCCCCGTGTTGAGCATCTTAGAGATGCAAACTTTCTCTCGAGACACAGGGCCTGCTCGTTCCTGGGCAGCTCTGTTCCACATTGGCCCCTATCACAGGGTCTGAGGGAGTATGCATCCTCAGGGGAAAGGCTGAGGCCTTTGTGACATGGCTGAGACTCTCCCATGTTTTCCTCTCTGCTGTTAATAAATTCTGCCTCTTCTTGGGACTGGACCACATGGTCCAAGCCAGACCAATCATATATCCTATCCTGGGAATCAGAAGAGGTAGAAAAGGGAAGGGCAAAGGTTGGTGTGTGTCATCTGAGAAGATCTCCTAGTTGTTATCGCAGCTGACATGCACAGAGCACCCCATCCCTGAGATTCCTGGTTCCGTGGCCAGCTTTCCATTCCTCTGTTCTGCGAGCTGCCTTAGGAGCCTTCCGATTAATTACGTACAGACTTCCTCCTCCCCACCAGCTTTGCTGTTTCTCCTTCTGTTTAAGTCAGTCGGAAATGGTTTCTGTTGTTGCTGCAGAATCTTGGCTGATATAGAAATTGGTTCCAGAAATTAGTTATAGGCAGCAGGCCCTCGAGGTATGTGGAATTGGTCATGGCCCAGATGGAATGTGTAAGTACATAGAGAAGGAGCGGCTAATTCAGTCACCTATTGTGCTCACCTGAGATGACACCAGCTGAATGGGGGTGCAGTGCTGGGGACCAGCAGCTGCTGCCACAGAACACAAAAGGGTATGAGACATGGGGACGATGGGTCCTTCAGAGAGCATCTGAGAGCCAAATGCAAGTGACCAACATAAAAGATCTCTCCTTCAAGTGAGGGAGCTCTCACTGCTGTGGCTCTTGGGATGATATTCCTTAGAAAATTTCAGGGACTCAGTGATCTCATTCGTACATGGCAACACTAATTAATTTACAACCTCGTTGGCCAAGGTCATGGGTGGTGGGCGTGTGACACTGGAATGGGGACATCGGTGAGCACTGGAGGACTCGAGGACCCTGCCTTTTCAAACCCTTCTGAAACATTCCTCCTGGCTCCTGTTCCTCTCTTTCTTACAAAAGTGGTGCTGACTCTACCCCCAGGGCATTACTGTTCTCCAGATAAGTGAGATTTGGATTCCACTTGGCCTAGAGAGTTAAACGAGTGATCAAGGTACAGAAGTAAAAGGTATACCTGGAAATAATTGCAGGTCCATTGTCTGGGGGAAACGCAAGGAGCATAAATGTTGAGAGAGTTTAAATAATGGAGGTTGGAATGAGCACTTAATAATGGTGAATGGAATCTAACCTTAAATAAGCCAGAATCTATTGTCATAGGTGCACCCATCAGACACCCTACCTGCTTGGACACGCAGCTGGATTCCAACAATTTGATACTTGTATTAAAAAAAAAAAAAAAAAAAAAAACCTACCTCTACTGACAACTAACCCATGCTGGGTGAATTCAAAGGCCAGAAATCTCTGCAGAAATGTGGAGAATAGACATACCCTATTGCTAATTACCCTGAAAGGGCCTAAAAAGACCATTTTTATCTCCCATATTCTAAAGAATAGATGGTAAAGAAAGTGCCAGAATTTTTTAAAGATGCTCTACTGATGGTCCACTCTGGGCCAAGAATACTGTGGATGAGAATCAGTTGTCTTTGGGGATGGAAGAAACCCAGAGCCCCTATTATTCTTGGAGATGAAGATTCCTAGGGCAAAACAGCCCAGGGCACTAGAAACAAAACAGTTTGGGTTCTTCTAATAGGCACTTCTGTAAGGGTGGTGGTTACTACTCAGAAAATTGTCTTGTGGGTAGCCATAGCTAGCTGTGATTAATCAATCCCTTGCCTCCACATACTATGACCCCTCAACTTCTATATTGCTCAGGCTAAGTTTTGCTGCAGTAACAACACCAGCAATCTCAATGATGACTTGAAATAATAAATATTTAATTTCACATATTCAATAGTATTTTTTTTCTGAGAGTTCATTGGAGGAGGAACTGGCGGGAGGGACAATAAGCATGGAAATTACTTAGGGGTCCAAGCTGATGAAGGAATCCCATTCTCAAATGAAGGCAGGCCAGAGGAAAAGGGAGGTCCAGGGGGCTTCTTACCAGTGATTAAACACTCAGCCTCAGAGGAGGGACACATGCTTTTTCTCATTGGCTAGTGACTAGTCCCATGCAACCAATAGCAGGCCAAGAAATGTGGCCTTGCTGTATCCTTAAAGGGAGAACTGAAAATATTTTTGGAGAAAAAAATTAATTTCTAACTACTACACTCTTTTATTGTTCCCTGAGCCATTTTTAAAACAGCGGACATTTAGAGATTTGGGGTGCTTCCAACCAATGTCATTAACACCAAGAACTTGCTGCTGGGAGTTACAGCCCCAACTCTAGAGATAGCCTGACATGACACTTTGGAAGGGAAGTCTTCCTGGAAGAGCAGTTTTGCCTGGGACAACAGATGAGTTGATGTGAGGCTCTACATAATTCCCGAACAGTGACTGTTGGATTAAGTGGGTGGCCAGAATCTCTGAAGGAGCAGAGATTGTCCCTCCTGCCAGTCCCTCCTCCAACTAACTCTCCGAAGAAAATAGTATTGGATGTGCAAAATTTAAATTTAAACTTCTGATCCTCCAGAAGTGTGGGCATGGGGAGGGATAAACTCTCCAAATAGGCGCAGAGTCTGAACATTTCTGCTCCCCTAGGAAAGTGCACCAGAAGGCCTGGATTATCCAGAAGCAGAGCAGACAGAAGAAATTGCTTGTTGAATACTCTCTTTTTTTTAACACTAACTGGGAGATGACATGGGGCAAGAGGTGGGCACTACCTGGTATACCTGGTCCCTGTACTATTTCTCTTAGATTCCAAATAAACAGCCCCAGGAAAGGCACTTCTTACAATCCCCTGATTTTGCTTCCCATCTCTGTGTCTCAGAGCACGTGTACTCTCTTTCTCTCTCTCCCTCTGTGAAGAGAGAGAGCACCATTCTCTTTCTTAGGCGTACCATTCCATGGGTTCTGACAGATGCTTAGTCGCTTATCCACCATCGTGGTCATGACACAGAATGGTTTCATCACCCCAAATTTCCCACCTGCTTTTCCTTGGTTCTGTGAGGTGTTTTATGTGCAAAGGAGGGATGGTTCCACTAGAGGACGCAAGAAAGGCTTCATGGCTGACCTGGGCTGCGATGGGATCCTCTTTGTGCTCATGCTGCCTGAATAAGCACTCCATTGACCAAGAAATCAAGGACCTGAGAAATGGGGGAGGCAGCCCATCAGTCATTCTCTTCACTTAGATGTTGGTGAGAAAGGCTTGGGAATAGAAAGAAATATGAGAGTGAATTCCGTGCGTCTGCAGGGAGAATGGAAAACTGACCAGCAGAGCCAGCTGGAACTCACAGAGGCCATCAGAGCCAGTAGGAAGAGCAGCCCGAAGGATGCTGGTCTCCTGACCCATTCTGCTCACTGAAAGGCCTGGCCTCCTTTCCAGGTCATTGTGCCTGTAGGATCTGTGACCACCTGTGTCTAAAGGGCTCTGCCTTCCCTGAGCTGTGCCCAGAGGTGGAGTTGCTGGATTCCACAGGCTCTCTTCTTACTCTGCCCAAAGAAGGCACCAACAGTAACTGCCATCACAGCCCGCTGTGCCCCTGTGTGGCCTGAAGGAGTGGGAGAAAAGGAGATACCAAAACAAGTGGGTCTCGAGGTGAACAATGAGCTCAAGTCTGCCAGTTACAGACCCACCCCTGGGTCTGGTCCAAATAACACGAAGAGCACCATTCTAGTGGCATCTGAAAATACTTGTGTGTGTGTGTGTGTAGGAGACTGAGGGTGGCTGAGGCAGAGGACCAGGAGGACCTGAGATGAAGTTACAGGAGCAGCTATTCCACACTGTCCTCTTGAAGGAGAAAAGAGACCTCAAGAAGCTACAGAGTGAGGGCAGGGGACAGAAATCATATTGGCTGATCCTCAGAGAGCAGGACAGAAATCCCTGATCAATGACTAGCTCCTAGGGACTCAGGGGTACCTGCCTCTCATCAGGGCACACCTATATTCTACCAAAGTCTAGGTACTGGCAACCAAACAAACAGCTCTTCTTCTGGATGCAGCTCCTTGGCAAGAGCTTTCAGGGATAAGCACCCTGTGCTGCTTCTTTTCTTCACTCATTCATTCACTCATCCCTCCAACTGCCGGGCCCTCGCCATACGTGGGTAGACTTTTTTCCTTCCAGAACCACAGTCTCTTTGGGCTGTTGCCACAAAGTCCACCACCCTAAAAAGGAGAAATAGGAGAATAAGTCCCTGTGACCAGGCCAGCGCTCACAGCCCAGGAGCGGGAAGGGGCTTCTTGTTTCTTGACTCTCTGGGGAAAGGTAGCCTTGGGGCCAGAGCTGGAGACTCAGGCCTGCAGCTTCCTGTCCAGTGGATAGGGAGCCACTAGAGATCCTTGACGGAGGGCCAGAAATTTCCAGATCTGTGGCTGAACTCCGAGGAGTAATTGCTAGGTTGTTTGCTCTAGACACTGAGATAAATGTCCCTGAGCCCCGTGAGGACTCTGGCATGACTTTGAATGGCTCCTGGCCTGAGAACTCCCTCTGTGAGGCTCAGACCCTTGGCAGGCCACACACAGCCCCTGAAGCTGCTCCAGCCCAGGGAGAAGTACCTGGCACAGAGAGGGTAGAGCCTGGGACAGGCTGCTAGAAGGTCACGACATTGTGGTGCATGCTGTCACACAGCTCCTGAGTGGCACCCGCTCAGGCTGAGCAGCGGGGACGTCTGGTCCAGGTCAATTGGAGATTGATTTACTTGACATGTCCAAGTTATATGTCTATTGGATTTCTACAGATGGCTGATCTTGGGTTGATATCACACCAGACAGAGGAAGGAGAGTGATGAGATGGGCCGTCTGCACAGATCTTGGCTCCTGCAGCCTTTCCGGGGCAGCAGGACTATTTAACCCTTACAGGCAGGCATGACCCTGCCAGTCCCAGGAACCATATCCAGCTCCAGGCATGGGGATCATTTAGGACCCTGGGGCCTGTGACTTTTTGGTCAGAGTCCATCAGTTGGTATGGTTCCATCTCCTGGATTACAGAACTGAGGGGCTCCTCCTCAATTAGGAGGATTAGTGGGCTCTCTGAACACCTCCCTTATTCTCTGTGGCCAAACCCCACATTTGGGTACCATCTCCTTCTGAACTGTGGCAGGCCCTGGCACAGTTGACTTCAAATCCTCCAGAGATTAGTCCTGCCCCTGAGTCTGTATCTGGGGCCCTGACATCTCTCAGATATTGTCTTGTTCTCAGTGTTTGTGCGTTCTTCTCTGCTGATCCCTACCTGCATGTTTCATCTGATCCCTGGATCCAGCCACTCATGCTCCTCAATGATGTGTATACACCAGGAGCCCCGAAGCTTCAGACTTGAACCCCATGTGCTCCAACCTCACAGTAAATATCTGCCAGACCATATCCTAGGACGTTTTAACCACTGGGTACATGCTTATCTTCCCTGCCCTTGGGACCTAGGGTCCCATTTGCTGGTGAGTGGATTCAGTGCTAACTCTTCACCCCTTCCTGCCATGCCACCTGCCAGGAGAAACTGGCAGGTCCTCCTCCCAACCTTGCTGCATGTACTGACCCCATTACCTACAGGGCTTGGACTCTGCCCTGTGTCACTGTCTCTGTTCCCTCTGAAGTAAAAGGCTATATCCCCTGGACAGTCTCACCTGGATGTCAACTTTATAGATGCCTGCAGGAAAGAGGACACCCCATGCCTCCCTGGAGGGCTGAAAAGGGACAATATTTTATGCAAAGTGACCTAACCAGATGCTTCTGGGTTTGAAGGGATGCTTGGAGGGTGTCCATCAGGATCCAGAGCAGCCAGGAGGAAAGGCTAGAACAAGACATTCTAAAAAGTTGACCCTATTTTGTAATTAATTACCTAATGTCATGTAACAAACATTTATAGAGTGCTGACCACATTTTTTAAAAAAAGACAATTCAGACCCTAGAAAGGGATGAGCTAGCATCCTGAGGATCAAATACAGTCTGTTCAAGATTCATGGCCTGGTGGTTGGCATGTGAGCTCTGATCAGGGATTCTCTGGGGGCTGGAATGTGACAGAGGAAGTTGGCTCACCAAAGGCAGCCCATCGGATGTGGCAGGGCTCTTAGTGAACTCCCAGAGGGATGAGAATCCGTGTGGACCTGCTCCAGTCTTCTTCCCTGCTGAGAAATCCACCCTCCCTAGTTGTCTGGCCCTGACAAGCCTGGCTTTTTGATGAGGACAGAACCCGGATACAGAGTCAACTTCATCTCTCTATTCTTTAGTTTTCTCATTTGTAAACTAAAAGCTCTCACACTTACGTCAGAGGATTGTTACAGCAGTTCATTGAACTATGGAGATAATGTATGTGAAACCTTTGGTGTGTTGCCTGGAACTCGGTAAATTTTTAAGAAGTGATAACCATTGAATTTAATCTTTAAATTTGAGTAATCAGGATTTTTTTTTTCAGGAGGAAGATAATTTCCTTTTAACTTACCTATGTGGTCATCTTCAGTGGCCTGCTGCTTGGACCCAAGTTATTCCCTAGGGCCTGGGGACTAGTCAGTCTCACTGACCAATGCACTGTTTAGCTCTTCTTCTTATCTACTGGGGTCCCCTCTGGAAGATGCCATAAACAAGCCATCCAGAGTGTGCAAGACCTTTCAATTCATTCTCTCTGTTCCTTGAAGATGTTTTGATAATGCATTCAAATCTACCATCACAATGATGTGAACAAAGGGCTTTCTTTGAGGAGAACAAGATTGTAAACTGAGTGAGTGTGTGCTGAGGGGTCAGGGGTGGTGGTGAGGGGACCCCCATCTCTCCCCCATTCTCACCTGGGAGCTCAGCTCTGCACCACCAGCTCCAGTCTCCTTATGCATCCAAGCTGGGCCTTACACCACCCACCCCGCTCAACGCTAATTAGATGTACATGTGAACGATCATTTTCACACCCTCTCTTCTTTTATCCAAATTAAGCATTTAATTGCCTAATAAGAGTGTTTCCAAGATAATCAAAGGGAAGGAGATCCACGCAAAGCCAGGGAAGGCAGGAGGAGGGGCTCAGAACCTAACAAGTGGGGCTGTGCTATCCATGGGATATCTGTGGACCTTCCCACACTGGACCTCTAGGGACCCTCGTGGGACCATCACCAAGATTCAAGCCAAGATTCCACCTGCCAGCAGGCCGTCATGCCCCGCACACAGGTTCCGCACAGGATTCCTCCAGGCTGAATAATTAGGTGTCAGCTGGGGATTATTTTTCTTCTCTCTTTTCTTATTTCTTCTCACATCTTTCTCCTCCTCCTGGTAGAAATAAACTTCTAATTCCACAAGGATCTCACAAGGATTTCACATTCATTCATAGACAACTTTCACCAAGGGCATAGTCCAAGGATATTGGTCATGTCAAGGTGAGTAGCTTGGACATAAGTTGATGTAAATTTTTAAAATTATTTTGTAAATATTGGCCTCATTGGAAGAGTAGAGTATATGATCAAAAATCACTTTCAGTTGTTTTACTTAATGTGTCTGGGCTTTGACCTGGAGAGAAAAAGTAACCATCTTCCACAATGAAAAGGTCCATCTGGTAAACCGGTTTACTGTTCCGAGGGGTGGGTGGCACTTACCATGTGCCAGAGCCTGGGCAGGAGGGTTCCATGCTGCTATGATCCTATTTTCTTTCTGTCCTGTTTACTGTAAAACTTGCTCTGTGTGAGGCACGGAGTCATCCAGTGGGGATACAAGACAAATAATGACTCACCATTGGGTGAGAAAATGGATGTGTGAGGGATGCAGTGAAGCCCCCCGCCCCAGGGCAAGGCAGAATGATGTGGGGCATTTCCTGCTCTCCAGCATCCTCTGTCCTTCAGAGCAGTGTCCATGGACCCCTATTACTGTAGCCTTTCACTCTCCTAGTGCAGCACCTTAGAAACACACAGACAAGGACGTGAGTCTTGAATTCTAATTCCACAAGGATCTCACTCACCTCTGTGCTCTAATAAAAGAAAAAATCTCCTATTTCCTGGCACGCGGCTCCTAGAACCCTTGTGATCTCTAGAGTAGTATGGAAGTCTTTTGTATGCTAAGGTGACTGATAGTGGGAAGACCCTAGACAGCTTCAGGACAAGGCCTGGTTGCCAGGAAGACCAAGGCAGGCTTAGAGGACAGGGACTGTCAGCTCTGTCTCCATGAGCTCAAAGAAGGGGAGAGGGGCTGGAGATGACTCACCCATGACCAATTGGTGATTTCATCAATTTTGCCTACATAATGTAACCTCCTTAGAAACCCCTAAGGGTCTGGAGAACTGTCAGGTTGATGAACACACCAAGATGCTGGAGGGTGGTGTGTCTGGGGAGAACATAGAAGCTCCACACTTATCCTATGTGTCTTATTTTGGTACTGGGGATTAAATCCAGGGGCACGTAGGTAAGCACTGAGCCACATCCCCAACCCTTTTATTGTATTTTATTTAGAGATTGTGTCTTAATGAATTGCTTAGGGCCTTGCTAAGTTGCTGAGGCTCTCTTTGAACTCACCATCCTCTTGCCTCAGCCTCCCACGCCACTGGGATTACAGGTGTGCACCCCCACGCCCAGCCTGTGGGTGTCTTCTCTTGGACTGTTTCTGAACTCTAACTTTACAGTAAGGCATGATCGTTAAGGAAGCACCTTCCTAAGTCATTTGAACTACTCTAGTAAATTATTGGAACTGTATTGAAAGTCTTGAAACCCTGTGGGTTCTGTGTGAGTGTCAGAATTCAATTGGAAGATGCTCAGATGGTGTCCTCAGCGCTGGAAAAGTAGCTAGTAAGGGAACCTCATCCCCCCACATCTGGGTGTCAGAAGTGTAAGTAAAAGCAATTCAATCTTGTACCCAGTTTTTCTTGCAGCAAAAATGGCCAACAGGAGAAAAGGCTCAGCCTGGTAGGTTTTGTGCTGGGTTGAGGCGGGAGATGGTTCTGAAATTGGAGAGAGAGTGGTCTCTTAAGGCAGGAGTGGTCCTGCTGCAAGATATCACTGGTGCAGTCTCTCCTCTGCCTTCCCTGCCTATGGGCCCAGGCACTCTGGCTCTAGAACACATCCCCTCCAACTGGCTTCAAAAGAACTGCTTCAGTCAGAGTTTGTGCTGGCCTGGAAGCCCCACTGCCGACCCCCTCTGTTCTTCCCCTCTTTCCTTTGCCCTTCAGAAGCCGCCTAAGGATCCTGGTAATGCTCAGTTTCCAAGCAGAACAGGGACAGGAAATCTGGTGTTCTTCCTTTCCCACAGATCCACAGCTGTTCCTGCTCAGCGGGTGGAGAGCCAGGCCCGCCACTTCAGGAGAGGAGAGAACTTAGGTGCCACTGATTCCTGCCAGCAGGAGGACGGGATGTCTACATCCCATTGAAGGACATGCCCAGATCCTTCCTGGCCACGTGGTGAGCAAAAATCTGTCACTGAAGTCTGCTGCCTTGGCAATCTGCAGTCTGCAAGTTCATAGAGAGACCAAGAGCCAAGAATTTGCAGTTAGAAAGCAGTGTGGCTGCAGGCAGACTGGAAGAGTTTGGCACTGCCAAAAAAACTCAGGCAGAACGGCCCAGCCAGGAGACAGTCTCATCAAACCCTTTCAGGGCAGAGGAGCAAGACCCTAGAAAGACATGAAGAATATCATGGGAGCTCCAGGGCTCCTCCTAGACACCATTCATTTCCTCTTGATCACTTTCTTAAAAACTCCCCTCAAGTTCCAATGCATGCTGGGACATTTGGTTCCACAGTCCCCTTCGTATGGTAAAGGGTGTTGTTTGCTCTGATGCTGGAATAACAGGCCAAGCCAGTGGCGCTAGTCCTCCAATTCTGAGAGCTGTGGAGATACCCAGGACCTCTAAGAAAGTTCTTACTTATATTGACAGAAATTTCGCCTCGCTAGAATGTCTATTCATGAATGCAAATTCTGAAGTTCCAGAGAACCAGGCTTCTCCTTTATGTGACAATCTTCCAAGACTTTGAAGATATTTAAGAAACACAACATCTCATCATATCCAGGCAAATTACACCCCTCCCTCTTTCTTCCTGTGACTGTTTCTAAGCCCCTCTTAATCCTCCGGTTTTCACTAGATGTTGAGAACTTGTTAAAGGGTGGTCTGCAGACCTGCGGCATTAACATCACCTTGGAACTTGCTAGAAATGCAGGCTTTCAGGCCCAATCCCAGGCCTCCTGAATTAGAACATGCATTTTAACAGGTGATCTATACACTTTTTGAAGCTTGAGCTTTGAAGCTGTTTTATAGCCTGCTCACAGCCATTACACAGACACAAGCACATGCACACACACACAACCGCTCTCTAACAATAGGAAAACGAGTAATTAAATTATGACATATCCAGGCTATGAGATACTGTGTATGCATTGGGCATAGAAACAATAAAGAAACTACATAGACACCTGGGGAAGTGCTAATAATAATCTAAATGTTAGTTAGCTAAAACACTACCGTTTAAAGAGAACTCTAACTACACTCTACACTCTGTATTAGTGATTCCTTCCTTGCACCACCACAATAACCCCACAAAAATAGAGAGCATTCTCACTGCCATTTTTAAAAAAGTGGTGAACGAGGCTCAGAGAGGGGAAGTAACTTGCTTACAATCATACAGCTAGAGCCCAGGCAGTTTCGTTTCAGAGCCTACGTACCTGCTGCTACAGCCAAATGATGAAACCACAGTTACAGAATGGTGTATGTGCTGTGACTGCAACTATGAGGATGTATATTGGACAATCTCTTATGCTGTCATATTGTGTTATTGTAATAAAAATAATAAAAGCCAGCACACCCCAAACTGACTATAGCTTTATCCAACCCCAGCAGCATTTCTATCACCTCCCTTACATTTTCTTTCCATTTAAACAATGTTTACAATATAAAAATAATAAACACTCAGGGTTAAAAAAATTTTTTCATCTACATGAAAGGACATAAAATGAAAAGAATTCCTCCCCATATCCCTCTTCCACTTTAAGATTACCACTGTTATCATTGTCTTGTGTATCTCCCCCAAAATGTGTTCTGCATTTAAAATAATGAACACACACACACACACACACACACACACACACAAGTCCATGTATAAAATAATACACACGCGTTCTACTCTTAGCTTGGATTCATCTGTGAAAGCAGCCTTGTGATTGGCTCCTGTTTTATTTATGATAAATTGGAACACTAAGATCTTTCTCACATGAAGTGTTATTAAGTTTTCATCTCTCCATCTTGTGCAGTCTTTTTTTTTCTCACCTAAATGTAGGATATTTTATGTCTTCTTATTGAGTTTCATGTAGCTGGTTGTGTTCTAGCATTGCAAGCAATTTAATCTCTTATTTTTCTTCTGATTCTAAAGTATAGAAGCTTTCTCCTTTATAACTCTAATAAGCATGCCCTGATTTTTTCAGGTCTGGAGGGATTAACTACAGAGTGGGGGTCAGGGTGGGCATAGGAGAGTCCCTAAAACCAGAAAGCTAAGATGATTACCAAAATGTTACTGCTGATTGTCTCTGAATAGCGAGGGTTTTATTTTCACTTTTTGCCTTTCTCTGGCTTCCAAATATTTGACAATGAGTGTGGGTCAAATGCTGCCATTTAAAAATGGAATAAAAACTGGAACTTTATAGATTGGATACTGTTTCTTATTCTTCACTACCTTCCCTTTGTTGCAAGGCTGTAGCACCTCCCCCATGTGCCTGACCCCCTGACTTTAGATTTGAACCAGGAGACCTGCTCTGGCCAATGAGGTGTTTACCCATGTGATATGAGCAGAGCAGAAGCTTCAATCTGCTGGTGTGGTTTGTCTTGCTGTCTGTGATTCTCCTGCTCAACATCTACCATGAGAAGAACATGCTCTAGGTAACTGTTGGTCCTAGAATTGAGAGTCCTTGGAGCAGATGAGAACTTGGTCCCTAACCTGAAAAGTGACTCCCCTCCCCCATCAACCCACAGAGCCCTAAATGAGAAAAATAAATGTAATGTGAGAAATTTCTTTTGTACCACATTACTCCCAGTAGCAGTTACCTGCTCTCTTCCAGATGTTGCTGACCCCTCTCCTTGCTTTGTGTCCTCATGACCTGCCACTCCAGCTGTGCCCACCCATTCTTGCCCTTAAGTCACCTGCCTCTTCACATTACCTATGTGGCAAGATCACCAAGGGAAGCCATGATTCCTGGATGGTCTTAATACTCTCTTCTGCAAAAGTTTCTAAACTGTGGATTAGGAAGAGTTCTGGCCCTCAGCTTAATTCTGGGGTGTTAGGGACTGAATCATGTGCCCCCTCATTCATATATTGCAATTTTAACCCCCAGTGTCTTAGAATGTGCTCTTATTTGGAAACAGGTACAGATGTAATTAGTTGAGCCCACAGTGGAGAAGGGAGGGTCCCTAATGATTCCTAACCCATATACTGGTATCATTATAAAAAGGAGAAATTTGGATATAGATCCATACACACTGGGAGAATGCTATGGGAACACGTAGGCAGGTATCAGGATGATGCTTCTATAAGCCAAGGAACACCAGAGAGAGCTAGCCAAACACCAAAAGCTAGGAGAGAAACATGAAACAAACTCTCCCTCCCAGCCTCAGAGGGATCAGAAGTCCTTTTCCCAGACAGAATGCTGTACCCTCCCAGCTCATGCCTGATATTCAAGGAACTCAATCGTGGGGCCTGGGGTCTATTTCCACAAACCCCTTCATTGTTGATCTGGTACCAGACTTTCTGAACTATGGATGCCAAGTCCCCCTCTGTAGTCCATAATGACAGAGCGCTGCCCTGCCTGACAGGTTGCCCTAAGCCCATGACCCTACCTGCTGGAAAGCACTGCTCACCAGGAACTGGACTGCTTTCCAGCTCACAGGGCCACCTCTTACCACATGGGTTATCAGGAAAGGCTAACCACGTGCAAATGCCCTGCTAGCATGAAAACACGGGTGTCTGTGTGGCTCCCTCAATCTGCCAGTGAGCACTTGTATCAAAAAGTGGAATAAGTGAAGTTCAAACTAGAATATTAGAAAATTAGAGCTGGAAAGAGCCTAAAGATTATCAAACTAGTGCCTCCATTTTACTGATGAGGAACCTGAGATCCAAGAGAGGAAATGACTTGGCCAAAGTGAGTCCTTGGCAAAGAACAGGTGTTCCCCTTTCATAAGACCACAATGGCAAGACTTCTTGGGGTAACTACAGTGGCTCTAATTACTGACAGCTTTATTTTCTCTTTGTCCCTGATCATCTATTTAATAACATATCACATTTTATTATTATAGAAGCATGTTAATTGCAATTGCAATTTCACATTGTGGAGTAGAGATCACAGTGGAAAGGGATAAGTTGTCTCCCTTCACCCCCAAACGCAGAGGTTCTGCTAGCAGGATCACCACTCATTCGCTCTCCAGTTTCAGCAATTCCATTGGATACCACCAAATAACCTGCTGATCCTCTTTTGAGTTCCAACTTCAGACAGCATTAATTTTTGTTTTGAGAAACTATTACCCTGATCAATAATATATCAAACTTCTATATTTTTGATGCTGCCCTTTAGACATCATCTGCTCCCTACAACGCATGGAAAAGAGAAGGCACATTCACCTCTCCTCAGATCTTTCTACATGGTCAAAGTTTGTAACATTTCTTTTTATTTGGAGAAAATAATTGTTTTGTTAGCATTTGCCCATAATAATTCCAAAAAATACACAGCAATTAGAGTACTGCAAACATGTTAAATATTATTCAATTGCAGATCCTAACACCATCTTTTTCCCTCTCAAAAATATATCCTCTCCTTTGTGATTAAGGAAGGCTGCTCAGAAAGTAAAAGTCAAGTGCTTTATCTTTTCTTACACGCCTTCCAGCTCATCACTTCCAATTCATAACATGCCTCATTTCTAATTTGCTTTTAATGACAGGACCGTGTCTTTTGGGGGGCAGCTCTTGCCTAGATATCCTGAGTTCCTTTGCACATTTGCCTAGTGGAAGATCTATAAGTGTTCTACTCATGGTGCCAGTGGAATGAAATCCCCTTCATTTCAAATCACTCCTTGTAGAAATACTTGGTCCTGTTTTTGTGTGACCACACTGGAGGACTGCTGTACCACAGCTACCCGAGAGTCCATGTTTTCATCTTTTCTTTTTTTAAATTCAGGATGTAGTTTATTTAAGGGGAACCTATTTTTTTATTTATCTTTTTTATTTCTTTTTTAATTTATTTCTTACATACATGACAATAGTGGAATGCATTACATTCATAATTATCCATTCACAGCACAATTTTTTGTAACTCTATATATAAATTATGTTCACACCAAATTATGCCATTATACATGAGCACTCTTATTTTTTGCATACAATTTTTAATACACCTTTATACCACCATCTATCATATCTCTCTTTGTATATAAGGTATGTTGACACCAAATTCACTTCTTCATACATGTATTTTGTATAATGATGGCTCTTCTCCCTTTCAGGTATCTGGAATACATCCTTGAGCATTTTGGTACCAGGAAATGTGTGTGAATGAAATGAATGCACACTTTCTGGGTTCTCTTTATTTGACCCTCACACTTGACTGGCGATTGTTCTAGAATCTGGTTGTTGCACATGAGAAGTCAGCACATTTGATTTTTCTTCTTTTGAAGGTATCTCTCTTCCTCTCTTTAGGAAGCTGTGGTTTCTCTTATTCTTGGAAATAGGAGAAATTTCACTGAGTTCTCTCAGTAAGAGCTTTTATGTGCTAATCTCTGTTGGCATTTGGTGGAACCTTTCAGTCAGAAGAATCCCTTCAGTCTTTAGCTGCAAAGCATTTTCTTCTAATATTTCTTTGATAACTTGCTGCCATCCATTTTATTTCTTCAATTTTCTTTAAATCTCTTCTATGTGCATGTTGAATCTGGTGCATTTTCAGATTCTTAACTTTCAATTATAACTTTCATTTCATTCTATATTTTGAGATATTAACATAACTTTGTCAGAGGACCAACTTTGTCTTCAGCTGCAATCTTATTATTCAGAATGCAATTTAATTTTGTATTTTTGCAATCATATTTGATTGCTAAGAACACTTTTTGTTTTCTGATTGTGCTTTTTAAATTATCCAGTTCTTCTAGGGATACAATTTTCTATTAAATTGTTGCTGTGTATACTAATAAGAATTATTTTTAGGCATTATTTTTAGAATTATTTGTATTCTAAACTTGCCTTTTTCTTTTTTTGCCTGGCAATGTATCTTGGCAATTGTTATATCATAACCCACAGAGTGGTATAGCATGTGCAGGGCCTGGGTTCAATCCTCAGTGCAGAAAAATAAGAAAGAAAAATAAAGAATTCATAATATTTTTTCAGTTCTTTTTAGTAGCTAGCTGCCTTGTACTTCATTGTTTATTATATATATGAGCAATTTTCTAATTTTGAAAAAAAGAATTAATATTATACAAACAATACTGCAATAATTCTCTTTGAATGAATGACTTTGTACGTATGGATTAGTATTTCAGTAGAATATATTCCTAAATGTAAAGGTATACACATACTATACCTTTGGATATGTACTGTCAAGTCTCTACCCATTGAAGTTTTTTTAAAATATTTATTTTTGTAGTTGTAGTTGAACACAATAACTATTTATTGCTGAGGATCGAACCCAGGACCTTGCATGTGTGAGGCAAGCACTCTACCGCTGAGCCATAACCCCATCCCCTGAAGTTTTATCTATTTATATTCCTCCTAAGAGTAAAATGAGTTCTGTGCTGCCTGCTTCCCAACAAAGTATGGCATAAGACCTGACCCACCTAATCAGTTAAAAAAAATGTCTGTGGAGTCTAATTTCCATTTTTCTTTTATGAGTAACATTGATCCAGTTTTTATATGATCAAAAGCCCTTTGCAATTTCATTTCTATTAACTACCTGTTTAAACCTGGACTACATTTATATTAAGCTACGGATATTTTACAAGTTTTATAGAAATTCTTCATGTGTTAAAGAATTAGTCCTTGCTACATGTGTGTTAAAAGCATTTCTTTTGACACATTTTGAAGCTTTTGCCATCCCAAATTTTCAATAGACTTTTCAAAGTTTGAATAGTTTTAAATTTTAAGAAAATGTGAAGATAGCATAGAGTTTTCTATATATCCCACTCTCCTTTCTCTTATTGTTAACATCTCACATTGCTATGGCTCAATTGTAACAAGTCATGAACCAATTCTGACACATTATTATTAAAGTCTTCCTTCATGCAGATCCCCCTAGTTTCTACCTAATGACTCCTTCTGTCCTAGGACCCTACCACATCACATGTAGTCATTGTGTCTTCTTAGACCACTTTTGGCTGTGACAGTTTCTCAAAATAACCATGCTTTTGATGACCTCGACAGTTTGAAGAATTTTGCATCCCTTTTTCATGAGAAAGATCGATGCTTTTCTCATGATGAGACTGGGAGGATCACAGAGGTTAAGAGCCATTTCCATCTCGTCACATAGTGAACACACTAGAAACATGACACAGCCCTGCTGAGGTTAAACTTGAGGACCTGGTGGAGGTAGTTGGTTTCTTTATCAGAGCTACTCTCTCTTCTCTCCCTTTCTGTACTTTATTCTTTGGAATGTGCAGCCCATGCCTAAGGAGTGGGGACCTCAGCTCCGCTGTCTTGAACCACATTATCTTCATGAATTATTGGAAATTCTTTCACTCGGCCAACTTGTGTATTTCCCCCTATTTATTTATTTATTTATTTTTGTGTATTTCATGATTTATTTGTCAGTATGAACTCATGAATATTTATTTTATACTCTGGTGTATGATCTAGTACTATTTTATTTTCTTGCTCTAGTTAATAAAAACTCACCAGTAGAGTAAGATTTTAGCATACACAAAATATTGGACCACTGAGAACTCTTTCATTTGGCTTGTTTCCTTCTGGCATATCCCTGGAGTTTTGGGTTTATTTGTCTTTTAAGCACTTCCCCCCCAGCATTGCAAGATACTCTAGAATCATATTGCATACTTCTTTCCCCAGTCCTAAAATCAATCATGTTTCCAAGAAACCCTGTTCTTTTCACTGGAGGATGGTATTAAAAACCAAGGTCATCATGCTAAGAGAAATAAGCCAATCCCAAAGAACCAAAGGTCCAGTGTTTTCTCTGATATGCTAAATTGCAATAAGGAGGGTGATAGAGAAGAATAGAGGCATTTTGAATTAGACAGAGGAGGGTGAAGGGAAGGGAGGGGCATGGGAAAAGGAAGGATAGTGGAATGAATTGGACATGATTACCCTATGTACATACACCATTACATGACTGGTGTAACTCTACATCATGGACAACCAGAAGAATGAGAAGCTATACTCCATTTATGTATGATGTGTCAAAATGCATTCTACTGTCATGTGTAACTAATTAGAACAATATCAATAACAACAATAAAAAATAAGGTCTGAGTTCTAGTGTGTTCATTACTATTGGATAGCCATTGCTCCGGTCTTCTTAGCTGATAGGAGAAGAGAATGTATGTGTGTGTTAATCCGTGAATACATGCATACCTATAAATATTACTGTATGTAACCATCTGAATACATATTAAGGTAAATGTGACTTCACACTGACTTCTTCACTGACAATACATCATCCCATGGGTCATTCTAGCTTCCTCTCTTGCACATCTGTAAATCCCACTCCAACTGTGGAAACCTGGCTCCCAGCATCTGTTATTCATTCACTTAATTGTTCAATTAATGAATAAGTATGCACTATTTTAAAAATTGTTGACTGATACCCCCATGGGGAAAAAAGTTGCTACCTAGAGCACAGTCCTTATAGTCAAGTCCTTTAGTTTTTAGTCTCACAGATTCAAGTTTGTTTGTTTTGGTACAAGGAATTGAACCCAGGGATGCTTAACCACTGAGCCACTTAACCAGCCCTTTTTATATTTTATTTTTTGAGGCAGGGTTTCACTCAGTTGCTTAGGGCATCGCTAAATTGCTGAGGCTGGCTTTGAATGTGTGATCCTCCTGCCTCAGCCTCCCAAGCCGGTAGGATTACAGGCACGCCCCACTGCACCAGGCTAACTTCTTTTTGAAGTTACTTAGATCAGCACCATTTGCCCATCATCTTCACTGGGGTTGTTCCCCTGCATTTGTAATAGACTCTCTGTCACATTCTAATTTTCATCTTGGAGTCTCCCAACCTCCTAATTGATTTTTTAAAAAATTTGCATACATTAAGGTTTACTGCTAGTGTTGTGAAGTTCTATGGGTTTTGACAAATATATAGCGTCATATAGCTGCCATCACAATATCATATGGAATAGTTTCATCACCCCTAAAAATCCCTTCTCCAACCTCTATTCAACCCACTCTCCCTGATCCAAACCTTTAGTAGTAACAGACTTATTTACCATTTCTATAGTTCCGCCCTTGGCAGAGTGTCATATAAATGGAATAATATAATACGTAGCCTTTCAGACTGGCTCCTTTTACTTAGCAATATGTGAAAGTCTAATTCTTCCAGCTCCCTTTGCCATGAACACTATTTTTTTGACTTTGTACCTTTGTCAAAGATCAGTTGATGTCTACCTCCTATTTTTTTTATGTTTTCAGAATTACTACTTGTGTGTGAAACTTCTGATTTTGTGTTTTGTATAAAGACCTTAACCTTTCGAGATTATTTTTAAAATTCTATCATGTCTTTGCTTGTCAGGTCTACGTCTTTGCTCAGTATTTTATATATCTATAATTTGATCCAAATATTACCTACCTAAGTGTAAAATGTGAAGAAAAGACTCAAAAGAATTTTCTTCTGAGAGTAGTCTGAAGACCATGTATTGAAAATGAAAAAATCCATTCTTTCCACACTAATGTAAAATTCCACCCTTCATCATATATAAAACTTTGAATTAATATTAGAACTATTTCTTTATGTCCTCTTTTGCTTCACTGGTAAGTTTTTAAGTCATGTGCCAATAGCAAACTGTTTAATTACTATAAATTTATAATCCTATATAATACTTGTAAGACTCATATGGAGCGTCATGTAGCTGACATCACAATATCATACGGAATAGTTTCATCACCCTAAAAATCAATACTTTTATTTTCTTAGTTATTCTAACATGGTTATTTTTCCATATCACATGGAATTGGGTGCATTCAGAATGGTATGACCATAGACAATTTTTTAATATCATCATATCTCTTTTAAAAAACATGAAAAAAATGTATTTTGACTTATAGAGATCAAATTAAATTTAGTTATTAAATTAAAAATAAAAAATAACTTCCTTATAATACCAATTTTTCCTATTGAATAATAAACAGCCTACCAAAAAATGTATTATGTGTCTCTCGATAGTACCTTAAAGTTATTTTCACAACAATGTTATATAATAATCACATTAAATGCACATTATTTAACCACTGCCATCACAAAGCTGAATTGTCAGATTGAATAAAAAAGGCTTACCTATTTTCTGCCTATAAAAAATGCACTTTAAATATAAAGACACAAATAGGTTAAAAATAAAAGGATGGAAAATGAGGCACCATGCTAACATTCATCAAAGAACATTACGTGAGATAAAGGAGGTCATTTCATGAGGATCAAGGAGTCAACACATCAAGGAAACACAGCCACTCCAAATGTTTATGCCTCAAATAAACACGCTTCAAAAGGCACGAGCAACAACTGACAGAACTGCAGAAAGAAGTAGATAAATCCACAACTATTACTGAAACTTTCAACACTTCCCTCTTAATAATTGACAGAGCAAATAGAAAATCATGAAGATATGGAAGACTTGCATGGCACTGTAAACGAACTTGACTCACCTGACATTTATAGAACATTCACTCAACAGCAGCATGATGTACTTTTTTTTCAAGTGTCATATTTACCAAGATAGACCATATGATAAGCTATAAAATAAGTAGCAATAAATTAAAATTACTCAAATCATGAAAAGTTTGTCCTTCAACCGAAACAGAATTATATTACGAATCAATGAAAGAACAATATCTAGAAAATCTCCAACTATTTTAAAAGTAAAGAATATACTTTTATATAACTCATGGATCATAAAAAAACAAAAAGGAAATTAAAATATTTGAAAGAAAAAGGTAGCACTACATCTCAAAATTTGAGATTATAGATAAGGCAGGAATTAGGGAGGAAATTATAGTATTTAACACCATGGTGAGGGGAGAGAAGAAAGTAAAAGGAGATCCCAAATCAGTTCTCTGCTTCAACTTCAAGAAACTAGAAAAAGAAGAAATTAAGCCTAACTAAGTAGAAGAAAAGAAATAGTAAAGATCAGAGTAGAAATTAATGAAACAGAAAACAGAAAAAAAATCAATGGAAACAAAAGTTGTTTTATTTTTTTAAGAAGATAAAAAAATTACTAGACCTTTATCCATTTATATTATGAAAAACAAAAGAGGGAAAACACTAATTATTGATATCAAGAATGAGATATGATATTGACATAAATTCTGTAGTTATTAAAATTATCTAAAACATTTGAATAGTTTTATGTCAACACATTTGTAAAATTTTATATGACATGATAAATTTCCTTGAAATGTGAAAATTGCTAAAACTTGTTCAAAAAGAAATAAATACCTGAAGAGCCCTAATTTATTATATAAATTGAATTTGCAGTTAAAAATATTTCCCACGAAGAACCCCAGATCTTGTTCACATCCATGGAGAATTATCCCAAATATTTAAGGAAAAAAAAGTCTTCTAAAACTCTGCAAAAAGTCTTCCTAAAAACTTAAGAAGAGGGAGTACTTCCTAACTCATCCTACCTGGCCAGTATGAGACTAATGTCAAGATCAGACAAAGACAATACAAGAAAATAGATAATACCTAATAGCCTCTGAAAATAGATGCAAACATCCTTAACAGATTCTAGCAACTTGAATTTGCAATATTTGAAAAGGATAATATATCATATCCATTCTGGATATATGTCAGGAAATGTAACAGTGGTTTCACATTAGAAAATAGGTTGATACAATTCACCATATTACAAACTCAAAAAGAAAAAGAAAAAGATCACCTCAGTCAATGCAGGAAAAAGCATTTAAAACTCAGTATGAACACATTTGGACTAGGAATAGACATGAACTCCTCAATCTGATAAAGGACATCTAGAAAAATCATTCAACTAATCAGACACCATCTTAATGATGAAAGACCGAATGCTTCCCCCCTAGATCAGAACCAAGGTAAGAGCATCCACTCTCACCACTTCTAGTCCACATTTCACTGAAGGTTCCATTTACAACACTAAGGCAAAAAAGAAATTGAAAACAAGTGGGAGGAAAGGAGAGAGGAAGGGAGAGGGGGTGTTCTGACTAGAAAAGAAGGAAAGAAAACTGTCTTAATTTGCATGGAGTACCTACCTAGAAAAACTTGAAGGCTGTACAGAAAGGCTACTAGAATTAATAGGTGAATTTGGCAAGGTCAATATAAAAAAAAAACAAGTTGTATTTGTATATACTCTAAGTGAACCCTTGGAAACATAAATTTAAGAGTTCCACTTAAAATGGCATCATAAACATGACATTCTAACAAAATATATTCCAAGATTTGTATGCGGAAACTATAAAACATTAATGAAAGTTATCAAGGAAGCCCTAAATAAATGGAGAGATAGATTTACAAATCTATATAGATTCAATGCAACCCTATTAAAAATCCCAGCAGGACTTTGTAAAGATTAGAAAGCTGATTCTACATCTATATGGAAAGGTAAAGGAATTGGTATAACCAAGACAATTTTAAAAGAACATAAAGGACTATTATAAAGTTGTAGTTATTGAGACCATGTAATATTTGGAAAAGCTACATATGCTGATTTACAGAACAGAATAGAAATAGCGGAAATAGATTCAAACACTTAACGTTCAACTGATTTTCAGTGAGAGGCCAATGTAGTTCAATGGATAAAGGATGATCTTTTTAGTAAATATTGATGGAGCAGCTGGATAGCCACATGCAAAAATAAGCAAATAAAACTCAACAAACAGCTTATCCTGTAAAAAAATGCAGTATGAATCATAAACCTGAATATAAAACACAAAATTTTGCAAAGAAAAATATAAAAGATAAATATAAACATAAAGGAAACCTAAATATAAAGGAAAGTATTTTTTCCCTTTAGCTACACACACATATATATACATACAGTTCATCTATATATACATATATATGCTAAATATATTTTATATATATTATATATATATATGTATAAGATAAAGATCCCATTTTGATCATTTTTGTTTTTATTTTGTTAATGGTTTTATTTTGATTTACATACAACACAATATATCTACTTACAGTGTATCATTCAATGGATTTTTAGTATGTCATGATTTGTAAAACCACCACAACAATCAAAAATAAAACATTTTCATCACCTCTGCCACCATATCTCTATTCAAATTGAGCCATGAACCCTTAGTCCTTCCCTCCTTCCAATTGTAGGTAACTATTTTTTTATTTGTTCTACATGACAGTAGAGTATATTTTGACATATTTATACAAACATGGAGTACACATCTTATTCTAATTAGGATCCCTGTCTTTTGCATGTACATGATGTGGCGATTGACTATGGTGTATTCATATATGTATATAGAAAAGTTATGTCACATTCATTCCTGTTTTTCCTATTCCTGTCCCTATTCCATTCCCTTCATTTCCCCTTTGTCTAATCTACTGAACTTCTATTCTCCCTGCTTGTATGTTAGCTTCCACATATCAAAGAGAACATTCAGCCTTTGATTTGGGGGGATTGGCTTATTTCACTTAGCATAATAGTCTTCAGATCCATCCATTCACTGGCAAAAGTCATAAAGTCATTCTTTTTATGGTTGAGTAGTATTCTTTATTCATTCATCTGTTGAAGGGCACCTAGATTGGTTCCATAACTTAGCTATTGTGAATTGAGCTGCTATAAACATTGATGTGACTGCATCACTATAGTATGCTGATTTTAAGTCATTTAGGTATATTCCAAGAAGTAGGAAAACTGGGTCAAATGGCAGTCCATTTTATTCATTTGAATGTAGACATCCAGTTTCCCCAAGACCATCTATTCAAGAAAAATCCTTTCCCATTGTATCTTGCTGCTTATGTTAGTACCATACTGTTTTCTTAATTTAAATTATTTATTCTAATTTGTTATACATGATGGAAGAATGCAATTCATTTCATATTACACATATAGAGCACAATTTTTCAAGTATTTTCATACCACTCGTGTCTTCATACATGTACTTAGGGTAATGATGTCTATCTCATTCCACCATCATTCCTACCCCTTTGACCCCTTCCTACCGATCCCTCCCCTTTGCCCTATCTGAAGTTTTTCCATTCCTCCCATGCTCCCCGCCCCCCCCCCATTTGCCATTATTGAATCAGCATCCTCATATCAGAGAAGACATTTGGACTTTGGGTTTTGGGGATTGGATTATTTCACTTAACATTATATTTTCCAACTCCATCCATTTACCTGCAAATGCCATGATTTTATTCTCTTTTAATGCTGAGTAATATTCCATTGTGTAAATATATCAAAGTTTTCCTATCTATTCATCTACTGAAGGGCATTCTGTGTTGGTTCCACAATTTAGCTATTGTGAATTGTGCTGCTGTAAACATTGATATGGCTGTGGCCCTGTAGTATATTGTTTTTAAGTCCTTTGGGTATAAACCAAGGAGAAGGATAGCTGGGTCAAATGGTGGTTCCATTCCCAGCTTTCCAAGGAATCTCCATACTGCTTTCTATATTGGGTGCACCAATTTGCAGTCCCACTAGCAATGTATGAGAGTGTCTTTTTCCCCACATCCTCGCCAACACTTATTATTGTCTTCCTAATAGCTGCCATTCTGACTGGAGTGAGATGAAATTTTTGATTTGCATTTCTCTGATTGCTAGAGATATTGAACATTTTTTCATATGTTTGTTGATTGATTGTATATCCTCTTCTGAGAAGTGTCTGTTCAGGTCCTTGGCCCATTTATTGATTGGGTTATTTGGTTTTTGGTATTAAGGGTTTTTTTTAAGTTGTAGTTGGACACAACACCATTTATTTTATTTTATTTTATTTTTTATGTGGTACTGAGGATCGAACCCAGTGGCTCACACATACTAGGTCAGAATTCTGCTGCTGAGCCACAACTCCAGCACTGGTGTTAAGGTTTTTGAGTGTTTTATATATCCTAGAGATTCGTGCTCTATCTGATGTGCTTGTGGTAAAGTTTTGCTCCCAGGATGTAGACTCTCTGTTCACCTCACAGATTGTTTCTTTTGCTGAGAAGAAGCTTTTTAGTTTGAATCTATTCCATTTATTGATTCTTGGTTTTAATTCTTGTGCTATAGGAGTCTTATTAAGGAAGTTGGGGCCTAATCCCACATGATGGAGATTTGGGCCTACTTTTTCTTCCATTAGGCTCAAGGTTTCTGGTTTAATTCCTAGGTCCTTGATCCACTTTGAGCTGAGTTTTGTGCATGGTGAGAGATAAGAGTTTAATTCCATGTTGTTACATGTAGATTTCCAGTTTTCCCAGCACCATTTGTTGAAGAGGCTATCTTTTCTCCAATGTACATTTTTGGCATCTATGTCTGATATAAGGTAACTGTAGTTATGTGGATTAGTCTCTGAGTCCTCTATTCTGTACCATTGGTCTACAGGTCTATTTTGGTGACAATACCATGCTGTTTTTTGTTACTATTGTTCTATAGTATAGTTTAAGGTCTGAAACAGTAATGCCACAAGCTTTACTCTTCTTGCTAAGGATTGCTTTTATTTTTTCTCTTATTTTTCCTGATGAATTTCATGATTGCTTTTTCTATTTCTATGAAGAATGTCATGAGATTTTGCTTGGGATTGTATTGAATCTGTACAGTGCTTTTAATAGTGTGGTCATTTTGACAATATTAATTCTGTCTATCCAAGAACAGGGTAAATCTTCCATCTGCTAAGGTATTCCTTAATTTTTTCTTTAGCATGCTGTAGTTTTCATTGCAGAGGTCTTTCACCTCTTTTGTTTATTCCCCAATTTTTTTTGAAGCTATTGTAAATGGGGTGGTTTTCCTAGTTTCTATTTCAGAGGAATTGTCACTGATATACAGGAATGCCTTTGATTTATGGGTGTTGATTTTATATCCAGCTACCTTGCTGGATTTATTTATTAGCTTTAAGAGATTTCTGGTGGAATGTTTTGGGTCTTCTAGGTATAGAATCATATCGTCTGCAAACAGTGATAATTTGAGCTCTTCTTTACCTATCTGTATCCATTTAATTTCTTTTATCTGTCTGATTTCTCTGGCTAGAGTTTCAAGAATTACACTAAATAGAAGTGGTGAAAGAGGGCATCCCTATCTTCTTCCAGTTTTTAGAGGGAATGCTTTCAATTTTTCTCCATTTAGAATGATGTTGGCTTGGGGCTTGGCATAGTTAGCCTCTACAATGTTGAGGTATATTCCTGATATCCCTAGTTTTTCTAGTGCTTTGAACATGAAGGGGTGCTGTATTTTATCAAATTCTTTCTGTTCATCTATTGAGATTATCATATAATTTTTATCTTTGAGTCTATCAGTGTTATGAATTACACTTATTGTGATTGCTATCAGAAAGTGTGTGCCTCTAGCCTTGTTTTTTTTTTTTTCCAAGATTGTTTGGGCCACTCAGAGTCTTTTGTTATTCCTTACAAATTTTAGGGTTATTGTTCTATTTCTGTGAAAAATATTATCAGAATTTTGGCAAGGACTGTGTTACATATTCATATTGCTTTAGGAAGTATGTAGGGGCATTTTAATAACACCAATTATCCCAACCCACAAACATGGGATGTCTTTCCCTTATTTGTGCTTTCCTCAATTTCTTTCTTCAATGTTTTTACAATTTTCGGTGTTGAGATATTCCACTTCCTTGATTAAACTTATTCCTAAGTATTTTCTTCCTCATGCTATTTATTGTTATTAAAATTGTTTTCTTGATGGATTTTTGTATGCTGATTTTATATCCTGCAACTTTGCTAAATTCGTTTATTAATTAACAGTTTTTGTGGAATATTTGGGGTTTCTACATATGAAATAATGTCACCTAAAAACAGGAATAATTTTACTTCTCCCTTTCTGATTCAGATGCCTTCTGTTTGTTTTTCTTGTCTGGTTATTGTTGCTAGTACTTCCAGTACTATGTCAAAATAGAAGTGGTGATAATGAGCATTCTTGCCTTGTTCTATCACTTAGTGGAAAAACATTCATTATTTCCAAGGTAAAGATTAATATCCAAAATGCCAGGAACTCAGACAATTCAATAGCAAATAAATAAATCCAAACCAAACAAACCAACTCCCCAAAAAATAAGGTAAAATAAATGGGCAAAGGGCCCAAATAGACATTTCTCTGAAGAAGAAATAAAGATGGACAACAGGCCTATGAAAAGTTGCTCAACATCACAGATCACCCAGGGACACAAGTCCAAAGCACAATGCAGTGTCATCCCACACCTCTTAGAAAGGCCACTGTCAACAAGATAGATGATGACAAGTGAGGACATGAAGGGAAGAAAACCCTGACATACTGTTGGCAGAAATGTTGGCTGATGTTCCCACTAAGGAAAACAATATGGAAGTTCTTAGAAATTAGAATTAAGACTACCACATGAATTAGCAACTCCTTTTCTGAATATTCAACCAAAGGAAATGAAACCAACTTCTCCTAAACATGTATTCATATCCAAGCTAATCACAGCATTATTCACAAAAGTCAAGATAGGGAAGAAACCCAAATGTCTGTGGATAGATGAATGGATAAGAAAACCATATGCATATGAAAAAATCATATACATATATATAATATATTATATATTATATATACTATATCATATATAATGTATATATAATATAACCATGTTATATGATGTAATATACATATATAATGTATAATATATAATAGTATGTGTGTGTGTGTGTGTGTGTGTGTGTGTGTTCCGCCTTTGAAAGGCAATGCTGCTATTCGCTGTGACAATATGGATAAACCCAGAGGACATCATGCTAAGTGAAATAAGCTAGATATAGAAACAGAAATACTATATGATCTCACTTATATGTTGAATCTTAAAAACCAAAATAATAACCTTGAATATATATAAAAAAGTAGATGATAGGGGTAGGGTAGTAAGGAGATAGAGGTCAAAAGGTACAAAGTCTCAGTAATGTAGGATATAAAAGCCTAGTAATATAATATACAGAGTGAAGACTATAGTTAATAATATTGTATTATATGTTGGAAATTTACCAAGATATATGTATCTTTATTTTATTGTCATATATATATATAAAACTATGTGAGGTGATGGCTATGTTAATTTGCTTGACTATCCTAATCATTACACTATGTCTATATATATCAAAACATCATGTTGTTCACCTTAAATGCATGCAGTTAAAAAAATGGTTGGAACTTTTCAGAGACCTGCTGATCTAGACCTGAGCTGTCTCTTCATGATAATCATACGAATGTGGAATTTTTCAAACAAAAAAGGAAAAACTCTCAAAACTAAATAATAAGAAAAAATAAACTCAATTAAAGATGGAAGAATGACTTAACAGATGTTTCGCCAGGGAAGACACACAAAATGGTAAATGAGCATACAAGAAGATGCTTAACATCATTAATCATTATTATGGTAATGCAAAATTAAAGCACAATGAGATAATCACTGCACACCTATTAGAATGACTAAAAATTAGAAATCAACAGAGAAATTTTTAAAATTTTATATCAAGTGTAAGGATATGAGGTAATTGAAATGTTTGTACAAGGGAAGAAAAATGGCACAACCACTTCTGAAAAGAGTTTGTTATTCTATAATAAAGTTGAATATGAACATATTATATGGCCCAAGAATCTACTCCAAACTAATTATTAAAAAGAAATGAAAACATAGGCTCATTCAAAGACCTATTTAAGGATATTTAGCACACATAATAATATAAATATTCATAGTAAAATTCTGGAAAAAATCCAAATGTTTAACTGGTACATGAATAAAGAAATTGTGCGTAAATACAATAGCTTTCTTTCTTTTTGTTGCAGGGGGTAGGGGGTAGCAGTGATTGAACCCAGGGGCACTTAACCACTGAGCCATCTTTCCAGCCCCTTTTTTTCATATTTTATTTAGAGACAGGGTCTCCTGAGTTACTTAGGGCTTCCCTAAATTGCTGAGACTGGCTTTGAACTGGTGGTCCTCCTGCCTCAGCCTTCCATGCCACTGGGATTACAGGCATGTGCCACCTCGCCCAGCAATATAATGGAATACTACTCCAGAATAAAATAGAAATGAACTATTGTTACATGCCATGAAATTGATCAGACTGAAAAGCATTTTTTAGGTAAAAGCAGCTGGATACAAATGGCTCTATTTTTGTGATTCTGATTAGATGATGGTATGCAAAAGGCAAAACTACAGAAATCAGTCTGATAGATCAGAGGTCGCCCAGGGCTAAGACTGGAGAGAAGAAACTGATGACAAAAAAGCACATGAGATCTTTGTGGAATAATAAATATTATTCTATATCGATTACAGGGGTGGGTTTATGATTATATATATTTGTCAAAACTTCTAGGGTTGTACACCTCAAAAGAGTGAACTTATGTAAATTATACATGCTGAGAGACATTCTCCACTGATTCCCTGTGTTTCTGCATGTTTTGTGGGACAGGCAATGATTGCCCTTTGTTCTGGATTATCTTTTTAAGACTCTATACACTGAGCAGCCTTGGTAGACAGAGAAACATCACCCTCTGGTACAAAGTGCAGGCATGCTTGCTGTCTCGCATGGTAAAGCCAAGGTCGCCTTCAGAAACAAAGGTCAAACAAACTGTTGGGAAAGTTTAGGATTCACCTGCTGTAATGTAACACATCAGGTTTTATGTATGACACCTGGATACATAGGTGTGATTTGTGTCACCCTTTGGGAATTGGAGCTCAAGTATCTGTTCTCAACATGACAACCCTGGTTATTGCTATTGCCGTGAACGATAGACTATCCTTCATCTCGGACCAGGAAACTTGTGTCTTCTACCAGCATCTATTAAACAGTGGCAGGGTGACTTAGCGTTCAAGCACATGCTGACAGAGAGGTGATTTTCTGGAATAGGAAGTTTGAGGACCTAGTGAGCTGATTAATTAATGGGATTTAAGGAAAGCAGACATATTGACCAAAGCATATGTTCAACCAGGCAAAAAATTGTCCTCCACTTTGTTGCCTATTAATAAGAAAGAATTGGGGAGGAGGTTGCAAGTCAAGAAGTAGGTTCAAATACAGCTGCCTAATGTGAGTTTTGGCGGTTACAAATCTTCTCGGGTGTGGGGATTTCTTCACCAATCTGGTGGTCAGCTTTAAGTTCAATCATTGTTATAAGGAATATTAAGATTTTTCCTTGGATCAGGGGTGTGAAAGATCTATCCTCATCCAATAACTGTTATAAAAACTCTTTAGAATGAAAACAAGGGAAGTTTGTGACCACTATGTTCAGAAACTAAGAAGACCCATAGATCTTTATAGATGGTTGACTTGGGAGAAGGGGATGGGGGTACAAAATATTAAGAAAGAGTTGGAACAGCTGACTCATGTTATAAATCAGCCCCTCCTGCAGTGTATTATGCCTACCATAGATATCCCTGGAGATGACAGTAGCTGGTTAAGTTTTTGTTTTGTTTTGTTTTGTTTTTGCAGTGGGCACTAGATGTGTGATAAAGGATCTTTCTCTAAACCAGAAAACTCCCTTGGAAAACCATAAATGAGTCATTGATTAGTATTCAGGGTCATATAGCCCTGGATTGTGTTTATCATGATGAAAGTGATCCACTGAAGAGTGAGAAACTGGCCCTAAGAAATCTAGATAAATGTTGGCTGTCAGCCCTGCTACTTTGGAAAATTCCTCTAGCTCTTATATGCACATTGAGTGAGAACACAGGAGGCATTATTTTAGTACTGGGAAATGATTCTCCTCGTAGAAGGTTATCACCACCATGTGAGCCAAGCCCAAGCCAGTCAGAGGGCACAAAAGATAGTTCTAGCTGGAAATCAATGTGGTTGTGGCTGCTGCATCCTGAGTTCCTGAGGATGAAACAGTGTCAGCCATGAGGATTTCACCGCTCACTCCCATGTTGGGTTGGTTGGAAACAATGCAAGTTCATTTGGTTGAGTTGAGAGCAGCTGCACTGCTCACAATGGAAAGTAGATTGCCTTGCTTACTGGTGTGGAGCAGTTCTCTCTCCAGTCCCTTTGACTCCTCTACCCCATTCTTTTCAGACCTCAGGAAATTAAACAAGAAAGATGATTAGACACAGAGCTGAGGTCTCCCCTTGTCCTGAAGGAGTACTAAAAGCAACATGCACCTATCAGAGTCATTCTAGGGAACTCTGGGAAGAGGAAGGACTTCTACTTCTATGGCTGTGTTGGACACGGGTGCCCAAGTCACCATCCTACCCATTGACTGGATTCAGCTGATAGGGCCTGTGCAGGGTTCAGAGAGGGACAAGGAAGTTAGTATGTCCTGTGGATGGAACCTTTCAGGTCAATTAAAATGTGCTATTGTTTCATCTTCCATTGCTGAATGCATAATTAATACAGAAATCCTCCCTTATCTGTACAAAGTATGTTCTAAGACCCCCAGTGGAGCCCCCCACCAAACCCATATATGCTATGTACTGAATCCTGTTTATAACTCTATATATCATATATAACTATGATAAAGCTTAAGTTATAAATTAAGCACAGTGAAATATTGATAATAACAATAAAATAGGACAATTATTATACTGTAATAAAAGGGATATAATATGACCTTTGTCTCAAAAATATTTTATTGCTATTCTTATGATGATGTGAGATGATATTTGACGGATACATTTTATGGCTTCTCTGTGTCATATATGAATTGCCAGCATCACTACTCTTGTGTTCTGGTTATTTAAACTCCAGCACTGTGGTATGTGCAATGATTGACCTGATAATCAAGGTGGCTACTAAGTGTACATAGCAAGGATATGCTGGGAAGAGGGGTGATGCACTGCTGAGCTGGGGTGAGCAGGATGGCATATGATTTTATGATGACACACAGAACAGCACACAATTTAAAGCTTATCAGTTGTTTATTCTGGAATTTTCCACTTAATATTTTTCAGATTGCAGAAAGAAAAACCACAGGTAAGGGATGCTACACACACACATATTGTGAATGCTTTTAAAATACAGAGGAGATTCTCTTGATCAGAAGAACTGCGTTAAGAGATGTGCTCAGTGAAGACTTAGTACTCCCCCCGGTGTGCCTAAACTCCCCTGTGCTTTGCTTCTAGTGAATGTGTCATGTTTTAGGGTCCACAATATCTTTTAAATTATCATTTTAGTTGCACATATTTGTGGGGTGCAGTGTGATAACCCAACACATGTCTACAATGTGTAACGATCAACTGAGGGTGATTGCATTTCCATTTCTTTATCATTACTTTATGTTTGGAAACTTTGAGCTCCTCTCACTTTTAGTTACTCATTTAAGATATAATAGATTTTTGTAAACAAGTCACTCCACTGTACTGTGTGACACTGGAACTCATTCCTTTTATCTAACTATGTTTTGATACCTGTCATCCATGCCCCCTATCAGTGAAGGTTGGGAGGGAAGCCTTCCAATCCTTCTCAGCTTCAATCACTATTCTACATTCAGATCAATCTTTTGAGCTTCCACATGAGACAGGACATGTAGTTATCTGTATTTCTGTGTCTGGCTTATTTTATGTAACATATCCTCCAATTCTCCCTATCTTGCTGCAAATTATAAGGTTTAAATATTTTTATGGATGCATAATATTCATCTGTGTATATTTACCATATTTTCTTCATCTGTTTATGCATTGATGGGTACCTAACTTGATCCCATATCTTAGCTGTTGTGAAGAGTGCTGCATAAACAAGAAAGTGCAGGTATCCCTTTGATTTGCTGATTGCATTTCCTTTGGACATATATCCAGAAGTAGGATAACTGCATCATATGGTAGATATGTTTTTATTTTTTTAAAGGGCTTCCATACTGTTCTCCATGATGTCTGTATAATTTACATGCCCATAAACAGTGCATAAGAGTTCCTGTTCCTCTATATCTTCATCAGCATTTGTCTTTTTTCTTTTTGACAATATCATTCTAACAGGTAAGATGTTATCTCACTGTGGATTTGATTTGCATTTCCCTGATGGCTGATGGTACTGAATTTTCTTCCCAAATGTGTTGGCCATGCAAATTTCCTCTTTTGAGAAATACCTATTAAGATTATTTGGCCATTTTTAAAATTGTATTAATTTTGTAATTTTATTGTAATTTTTTGGATGTAATCCAATTTGTCTGTTTTTGCTTTTATTCTCTGTATTTTGGACTTTACACAAAAACAAACAAAACAAAACTTGTTCATACCAACATCTTGAAAAGTTTCTCCTATATTTTCTTCTAGTACTTCTAGTTCTTACATTTAGATCTTGGATGCCATTTGAGTTGGTGTTGGTGTAAGGTGAGCAGGGTCAAGTTTCAAGTTGTGTTTTTTTTTTTTTGCATATGAATATTCAGTTTTCCCAGCACCACATATTGAAGGGCTGTCTTCTCTCTTAGGTATGCTTTTGGTTCCTTTATCAAGAATCAGTTGGCTGTAAGTATATGGATTTATTACTGGGACTTTTATTTCATTCCACTAGTCTATGTATTGGTTTTTATGCCAGTACTAAGCTGTTCAGGTTATTATAGACCTGTTGTGTGTCTTTGAGATGAATTGGATTTTAACATGAGCTCTACACACTAATGTCCAAAGCCTTCACTATATAGAAGATAATGTCCTGTCAGAAAACTGGGTCTCAATGGTCTGCCTGTTCCACCAGCAGAGGTGGCTGATAAATTCTGACAAAATCCAAACACTATTCTCTACATAAGTTTTCTTGGGATTAACAATACTTAGACACACCACTTTGGAAAAAGCATTTATTAGCATATACTTGTTAAAAGAGAGTCATGAAGTTCTTGATGTTTTCTGGACTTACTATCTCATTTATGGTGGGTCAACTAAGACTCAATGATTAATGAGCTAGGCAGTATTTGACAAGACTCACTTGTTAAATGAGAATAGTGTATTTGAGGACATAGTTAGGTTGGCCCCAATAATATCTTGCAGTTAGATGAAAAATTAACAGCTCTCCCTTTGGGAGAAACTTTATTTCCAATTCCACCACTTTGGAAAGGTCATTGAAAGTCCTTGTTAAAACATATACATATAGATATTCTGTGATCTAGCAATTTCACTTCTAGATATGAACTAATAGAAATGCTGATGTATATTAAAAGACATGTATACCAAATAACACATTAGAGAGTATATTCATATTAATAAAAAACTGGATGGAATAATAAAAAGCTGGAGATTTAGCTTAGTGGTAGGGCCCTGGCCTAGCATGCACAAGTTCCTGGGTTTGATCCCCAGCACTGAAAAAAGAAAAAGAAACAAAACTTGGAAATAGCACAAACATACAATAATAGGAAAAATATGCAAATTGTGTATATTTGTATAAAGAAATACTATATGCTTTTAAAATGAATTACTATAAGAACCTGAATAAATTTCAGAAATATGATCTGAGCAAAACAATTCAGGCAAAGAATAATACATACTTTGTTATTCCATTTATATAAAGTTCAAAAGATTATAAAACAATCTGGGTAAATATTTGAGAAGGAGCTCAATGCTGATAATGGCTTTCTTATTTCCTGATGTGGGTGGTAGTAACATTGGTGAATTTGCTTATGAAAATTCATCAAGCTGTAGATGTGTAATTTGGACAATTTTTCCTTTACCTATTATACTTTAATTAAATTACTATTAAAATAACAAGGACCATTGATAACAAACGCTGAAAAAACTAGCACAAACACATAAACAAGAAAACTGCTCACTAAGCATAGTTACAAATACAGAAGCAAGAATCTCATGCAAATATGTAATGTATCAGACTCATCAGTAAATTAAAAGCAAATTATGCCATGAGAAAGTAGGGTTAATGTCAGGAATTCGAATCTAGTTTGATATATCATCTTCTCCATAAAACCTAAAACAATTTGAAAAAATTAAGACATCCTTTCTAATAATAATTCTTAGTAAAGAAAGAAACACCCTTATTTAAATATCTATATTATAACAGCAACCAATGTCACACTGCATTGTGAAACAATAAAGCCATTTCCATTCAGACAAAAAAAGATAAATACATTTACCAATACAATTATCGAGTATTCATCTAGAAGTTCTAGACAATGCACTAGGGCAGGAAAATTAAATTTAAAAATTGACAAATTGGAATGAATAGTCTTTTCTAATATAAACCGTATTGTGTGCTATAATGTGCCTAAATACAACCAAAGCAAAATAATAAGTTTTATCAAAGAAATATTTAATAATAACATTGCTGCTTGGTGTGTTGTACAATTATAAACTATATTAAAAAACAATTAGAAAGTATAATAAGAAAGAGTCCTCATGCTAAAGCAAAATAAATCACAGGAATTTTTGGCAAGAAATATAAAAAATCAGTAATAAAAGTACAAAACTTTGCTGAAGACTATCAAAGACTAACTTGATGAAATGGAGAGAAATGCCATATTTGCAAATTACAAGATGTGTCTGCTAGAGATGTACGTTTTCTCCCCTATTGATTTAATACTTAGAGCCAAATCAGTAAGTATACCAGTGTCTTGGAATTTTACAAAGTTATCTGATAATTCGTCTGGAAAAATATACAGGTGAAAATAGTTATGAGAATCATGAAAGGGAATAAGGATGGATGACTCATGTTGTACCGTATTAAAATGTGCAATGAGGCCGCAATAATTAAGATAGTGCTATCCTGGAATAAGAGCTGGCAGACTAATGAAGCATCTCTGATATCCACAAATAGATATATGTACACATATATGAATCTGGTTTAAAGGCATAAAATTAAGTAAGTGGGGAATGGGTAGATTATCTTCACCCTCCCTAGTCACAGGCAGCTATTCTTTTGTGTTCAATGTAGACACTTCTGTTATACATAAAATTAGTATTTTCATATTATATACCCACCTTTCTTTTGCTTTGCTTGCTCAACATTCTGATCTTAAAATCCATGCAGGTTGCGGTATGAAAATCTTACAGATCACTATTTGGAACAGGCAACACTCTGTGATGTGCATCTACCACATTGGCCAGTGACTCACCCAGTCATGGTCACCCAGACTCTGTCAGTTCCTTACCATCAGACAACTTCTGGCAGAGTCTTGTGATGTCAGTCATCTGGGACAAGAGATTTCAAATTGTTTAGGATGGCTACTTTCTCCCTGATTCTTCTGTTAGTGTCTTGACCATTCTTTTAGACATGTGTTTTCCCTTTCCAATGTGAGTCCTTTCCCTCTGACAGAGATGTTTACCCCCTGTCTGGAGGGCCAAATCATAGTTGGTGGGGTCAGCCTTGCTATGTGGTCTATGCCCACTGGGCTGAGCACCTCCCTTGTCTTCATGGTTGAACTCTTCATCCCATCCTGGTCTGCATCTGCATCTGCATCCCCACCTTTACAAGCTGAGAGGCAGAGTGTATTACAGAAAACAAGTATGTTTTAGAATCAGGTCAATTACGATTGGAATTCCAGCTCTGCCACCTACTATCTGGACAGTTTTGGCTAACCTGTGTGTGGTCTTCCTAAACCTTAGTTTGTACATTTGTGAAATATTAATAATGATATCTGTTGGATTAGGGCATAAAGTGGTGAATGGAAAGTCTATTTGCTGTTTCTTGAATACTCCAGGCTGGTTTTTGTTGTTGTTTTTTTTTTTTTTTTTCTCTTCTAAGCCCATAGCTCCAGTAGATTTTGCCTGAAAGACCATCACGGCTTCCCATACCTTCTGCATGAAATCCCACCTTAGTAATGAGTTCTTTCCTGATCACTTTGATTAAAATTTCAAACTACTCTTTTCCCACTCTTCAAATTTCCTTTGTTCCAGTCCTCACTTTTGAAGCTAGTAGATAAATTTTGCATTCTGTTTAGTGTTAATTGTCTATCTTCCCTTTTTAGATCTTGTTAAGAGCACAGACCTGTTTTGTTTACTGCTGGATCCTGAGGACCTGAAAATAGTACCTATTTCCAGATGGCTTAGAATGTCTACTAAGTAAACATTTATCGAACAAATGAATGCATACACTTAGCAGTGCCAAAATCAGGAGAGTCCCCAGATCCTACCTAAGATATTTCCATGTAGCCACTTGAGATGGTCAAAGTCTTTGGAGAAACAAATATCAGTCTGAGGTCTGGGTGAGGTTGTGGGGTCTTCTTCCATCAGGAATCCTTATTCCTAACCTTTACCTAAGAGGCAACAGTCATATTGGAGTCACCTCTTCATGAAGGAGACATTTAGTAAAGGTCTTTGGTTGGACTTAATAATGACTTGCATTTGTTAATTTTGAACACAGAGACAGCTATGCTCTAGACACCAAGAGCTCTGTGGCCAAATGGGAACTATCTTTGCTCATTGTCTATCGGCCTGACAGCTTAAAAAAAAAAAAAGACCTCAACTTTTATCTAAAATTTAACGTGGGAACTGTTCCTTTCTGGTGGAGAAAAATGAAAATGGAGTGCCATTGCAAACTTAGGAGTCCATTTGAGCAAAAGCAGAGCACACATTCTAGCTTTCATGCCAGCGAAATGGCATTATGTCCATCCCTGGTGCTGGAAGAAGCATGGACTAGTGGGGGTCACTGATGACTTAGAGGGTGGATCCACTTGGAACACTGTTGGTAAAGAGAGGCTCTAGAAGGTGAGACTGGGTGCCTGTTTGTGTGTGGGGTCCATGGAAGAGATGGCAGAAGGGCAGACGATATGACATCAGCCCAGAGCATATATGTAGAAAGACAGGTGTCTGGACCCCACAGACCCACTTTAGCTCTTCTTTCTGTGTTCTTCCTCCTCCTTTGCCATAGTCTCCCTCCTTCCTTGTCTCTCTCCTCCTCTCTCACTTCCTCTGCTTTGGTCTTCTGCCCTGGAATGTTGGTAGAACACACTCACACTTTTGTGAGCATCCGGATCACTGGGAAGGCTTATGAAAACCAAGATTGGGGGCCTCGCCCCCAGTATTTTGATCTAATGCATCTGGTTGGGGGTTTGAGAAGGTATATTTCTCTTACATTCCCAGGTGATACTGGTGCTGGTGGGCCCCCACTTTTAGAAGCACTGATGTATCACTCCCGTATCTTCCCTATCAACCTCTTGCTGTATTTCTCTATCTACCTCAGTCCCTCTCTCTCTCTCCTTCTCTTTCATTGCTTTCATCTCTTTCTATGTCCTCTCTCTCTCTCTCTCTCTCTCTCTCTCTCTCTACCTCGTTCTGCTGTTTTTAGTTCACTGATTTCTCTTTTTGTAAACTGGAATCCGGAGTAGACTAGAGAAGGAAGGCCCAGGTCCCGTTACCTGGCATCCTCTCCCCCAACAGAAAGTCTCTTCTCTCTAATGCTCTTCTGAAGCCCTGTGTGCTGTCTCCCTGCCAGTGACTGTGATGCCCTTACAGGCGAGGTGGCAACCGGAGCCCCAGGTCCCTCCACACGACAGGGCTCTGCCTCTGCTGCTCTCTCCCACAGAGAATGCCTGTGAATCTTCAAAGACCCCAGAGGTGGGGAGGGGAGAGATGATAGAAAGTGAATCCATTAAGAGGAGTAAAAGCTGACAGTTTCAAAAATAATGATCTGGGTTTCCTCTTATTTAAAACTACCCAGCTGCCCTGCTGCTTTCATAGTGTCTGCAACTGACACTCAGCTACGTTTGGAATTAAAAATACATAAGTGTTTTCTGAAAAAGCTACTAATTTGAAGGTCATTAGCAGCCCAAAACATATTTCTTTTATTTATAAAAAAAAAGGCACGTAATAAAGTTATTAATATGTACCCTCCTCCCCGGGCTCCTGCAGGCCTGCTCCCTCCAGGGTAAAGCTGACTGCCTCACCTTGGCCCTGGCTCTGTGTCCTCCTGTGGCCTTCACCCCCACACCTGCCCTCTCCCTGACACCTGCCTGGCTGCCCGAGGTACCCAGAGGAGCCTGTGACTTGTGGTGGTCTGGGATGATGTAAGCGGCCATTAGAGTTGGTGAAATGGCCCTGTCTTCCAGGGAAAGGGCACTTCCGGCAGTTAAGTGCTGATGGGTTCAGAGTCACTTGCCTTGATAATGAGGATATTTAGGATAATTTCCCTATGGGCTGCAGCTTGCGTCCTCGATGCCTTAGGTCTGTGTCACAGCAGCCTAGAAGGTGCACCTCCCCTCAGGGACTTAGCCCCCCCCCCACTTCCCTGCTGTGCCACTGTGATGGCCACGGGTCAGGGCTCACGCAGGGCCCTCTGTCCATGCCCATCTGGAGAGAGAGCACTCCCCACCTCAGCCTCGCAGGCCCAGCTGGATCTGACTTTGCAGGCCAGTCGATGGCTGCGTGCCAGGACCCTTTCTTCTTGTGTGCGTGGTATGGCTCTCTGTGCCTCTGTCCCCGGGTGACTTCCCTGCAGCAGGCCCCACTGCACAGCCCCGACTCCCCTCAGCTCAGCTGTTTATTTCATGACCAAAATGACTGGGAACACAGCTTGTCAGCAGCTTCCTTGCAAATCCATCTCGCAAAAGGAAGAGGGGGTTGGGGGGAAAAAGCGAGGGGAGAGAAGGCAATGAGGCTGGGGGTTGCGGTTGCCATAGAAATTGAGAAGTGGGATTGACAGCTGAAAGCGTTTCACAGAGCAAAAGGAGCAGGGAGAGAGAGGGATGAGTTGAGGAGAGTTTCAATGAGGAGCAGCTGACCGGTGGGCAGCCACATCAGATGCATCTATGGGAAGGCCCATATGAATGGAATTGGGGTCCTAGCCCTGGGTTTTGGATTCTTCTAAAGGAAACAGGACTGAGAAAAGAATATAATACAAGGCTTGGAATTAGAAAAGTAGGAGCATCTGTAGAAATGTACCAACGCACAGGTTGTCATCCAGATCCCCTGCGTAGCACCCTGAGGAGTGTGATCTGATACCTTCCCATCTGGGCCAGTGTTGTGAGGTGACCTTGGGATCCTTTCTGAAACCAGGATGTCCAGCCAAGAGGAGATAGTAGTGTTCTTTGGTTTCAGTTAACTTCCTCTGTCTGAGATTTATTCCTTCATTATGAAAAAAGTCATTTGGGGCTTTACTTAACCAATTTTCTCTCACAGCTCTTATTTCTTCTAATTACACGTGTGTGGCAGCTTGCTTCTCATTATGGGCTGGGAAAGGGACGGCTGCTATGTCGTGGAGGGAGTGCAATGTGTCTTACACCAGCCCTCAGGAAAACTCTGGGGCTCAGAGGTGGGCTGATGGCCCCAAGAGCCAGCGAGAGGCAGGCAGTGTTTGAGTCCTCCAGGTCTTTCATCATGGCTATCGGCAGAGGTCCTGGTGAGCAGGCTGGCTCCTGGAGGCCAAGCTTCTAAAGCCAGACCCTCCCTGGGTTAAACCTGATTCTTTCTGAGTGTTGTGGAACTAGAGGCTGCATGGAAATGTCCCCCCTTACCTCCTGCAAGAGGAGGTCCAAACCTGCATAAACCAACCCCTCTGCCTCCTGCAGGATGCCCACCTCTATTGCTACCCATCCCACATCCTTTTTAATTTGCCAGTTCACTCTCTTATTAGACTATGAACTCCATTATCAAGACCGGACCTGATAGTCACAGAGTCAGTAAAGATTTGTGAGTGAGTGAATGAAGCAACAAATATACAAATAAATACATGGGCGTCTTGGAGACTTACCCTCTCCTTCACTTTTCTGATCCACATTGGTCCTCTCTCTAGAAAAGGGATCACCATTTGCCAAGGAGAGAGATTCCGTGGTGGCTGACTGTTCCCGGTACTCTCATCCAGGACCATTGTCTTTTTAACACTGACCACAGGCCATCTACTTTTCACCCCTCACAGTGGTATTCTGGGGACTTGCTAGGTTTCTATGGTAATAAGCAGTGCTGAAGTACAATCAGATTCTCCTGAATCAGCTTTCAAGAATGACTGAGAGACACCACTGCTGAGAATTGCCTGACGAGGCTGATTACACAACCCCAGGATCTAGATTTAGTGGGTGAGGCTTTTACAAACATTTTGGAATCCTGACCTTTGCTGCAACCTGAGTCCAGTCACTCCCCACCCCACTCTGCCCTGCCCCAGGCCACCTTGATCTGGTCCTGTCTACATTGACCTTATTCCACATCAGGAGACTAGGATTCAGAAAACTGTAGCCCATGTCACCTAAGTGGCCCTCCATCTGCCTTGTGTAAATAAACTTTTATTTGAGCATTCCCATTCATTGAAATATTGTTTATGACTGCTTTCATGCTACAGTGGTGGAAGTTGAATAGTTTCAAGGAGGATCATATGGTCCAGATAACCTAAATTTACTCTCTTGCTTTGTTTAGAAACAAGTTGCCATCCCTGGGTTAGCTCTGCTGCATGAGAGTTTAGAAGACACATTGAGCTTTGTTGTTCTATTTCTTTCTCAGTTTCTTGTTAGCCGTGGGATTCAGAATCACAAACAGTTAACTGAATCCCAGCGCCATATGACAGTTTGCAAATAAGACCAAAGGAATGATGTTCACTCAAATGAAATCAGCTGTACAGTAATGCCCCCTGGGCCAGACAAGTTAATGCTTGGCAAACTGCCCTTTCTGTGAAACATCCCAGCAGGAGTTGAGCCCCATGGTGGGAAAAGAAAACAATAAAAAAATTGTTAATTGTTAAATTGGATGTCAGAGAGAATATCTTTCAAAGTTGCAGTAGGCACATTGCATTTGGATTATACCAGATACTAAGTAAAGCTGGAGATCACCAATAGGCAGAGGTGCCCTCCCCACACTGGGAAAAGTGGATGCAAAGTTGGTGCCATCTGCTCCATCCTGCAGGGAGACCCACTACCAACCAGGTGCCCTGCTCAGCTGCAGCACTTTTATTTACTGAGAACACAAATGAAAGCATGTGGCCCAGGTGACATACATATATTCCTAGAGTTGTAGTAAACATGGCCCAACCTTGAGCCTGGACTAAAGAAATTTCAGGAAGAATCAGTGTAAACAATGAGCATGGTTGGTTCTTAAAATTTCCTAGGCTGGAGGTGCAGTGCATGGATTTAATTGTGAGTTTGTTTACTCAACAGATTTATGTGTGATGGAGTATGTCTCAGGTCTGCAGATTTAGCCTTGAGAAAAACATGGTCTATGGCTTAGAGAAGCTCTCAGGAGTAAAGGTGAATAAACAGACCATCATAAAATAGATATCTGAAGAGCAGGATGTGACAGACTTAGGAGCTGAGGGGCCACAAAGAGAAGAAGCTAATCCAAGTCGGAGAACTCTGGGATGCCTTCAAGTAGGGCTGAAGCTCCAAGGGTGTCCAGGAGTAGCCTGGTGAGTGGAGGTGGGACAAGGTAATGCAGAGCAGTGGGCATCAGGGACTCTGTGTACCTTAGTAGGTGTCAGAGGGGTGGTGTTGGGAAGTAGAAAGGAAAATGAGAAAGATTCACAGGTTTCCAAACTCTGCTTTTTCAATTCCCTCCACGATATTTTGCCATATGCACAAATTAATCATGTTATCATTTAGTTATTATTTTTCCCAAAACCAAGACATGATTTCACTTTAATAAATTTATTTTAAGGCAGGTGCGGCAGTACACGCCTGTAATTCTAGTGGCTTGGGGAGCTGAGGCAGGAGGATTGTAAGTTTAAAGCCAGCCTCAGCAAATTAATGAGGCTCTAAGAAGCAACTCAGTGAGACCCTGTCTTTAAATAAAATACAAAATAATAATAATAATAATAATAATAATAATAATAATAATAATAAGGATTGGGGATGTGGCTTAGTAGTTGAGTGTCCCTGAGTTTAATCCCCAGTATCAACAAAACAAAACTTATTCTAAAAGAAAACTTTATAATTTCTGCTAATGTATTCATTTTTTTCTGGTTAGACTTATTTTTCTTTCGTGCACCTTGAAATAAATGTATAACTATTACATCTTTAGAGAGTTTGGACACAAGCATCTCAAATCCCTCTTGCTGTCTGATGAAATGCTCAAATCAGTTTTGGAAAGCCAGCAGGTTTTTCAATGATGACTTTGTGGTCACAAGAAAATCTCTGAACAGGTATTTAGGTGAAGAAAACTCTTCATCTTGACAAACAGGCTCAGAAATTGGGACTTAATCAAAAGAAGAGATTTGGTTTAGTACCAGGAAGGAAAGTCTGGTGGCCTTATAGAATGAGCAAGAAATGTAGTTACGCAACATATTAAAGAAAAGTCTCCAGAATTCAGCCATCGGTCCACTATGACAAGCAGCCTGGGAATCCACCCAGGAGCAGGGAGTAGCTGCAGCCCAGTCTCTGCAAATATGAGAAGTGAAGGGCAGAAATGATTAAGCTGACAGATACATGGCAACTGTGAAGTTCACCAAACCCCCAGATCCACCGAGGTTAAGGACTGACCTTTATCAGGAGGCGAGATGGCTTTTTACAACCAACCTGGGGCATTGATCGACTTTCTATTTTTAGGTTGTGTTCCCACATCCTTAGAAGTAAAATAAACTAACATGACTCACCATTGATTGAGCACCCACCAAAAGCTGTGATCTAGATGATGTAATTTGTATGTTGTGTAGTTCACTTGTGGCCCATCGTGGGGTAGAAAACACCACCCTCATTTTATAGACACGTAGCCTCAGAGTGTAAATAGGTCACCTGTGCTGTGTGACAGGACAAGAGTGGCCAGTAGGAATTCCCAGCAGACATCCAGCTCAGGAAGCAGTATTGTTTGGAAAGTCCGAGAGCATACACAGGGCAAGTAACTCAGACTCAAATCCTCGCTCTTCGGCATGTTTAGTACAAGCAATTTGAACATCTCTGACTGAGCCTTATGAGTTAATGTCTTTTTCAAAATGGGTATAAATAATGCCAGTTTTGTAAGTAATTGGTTTGTCTGGCTTATAATAAGCACTCAAAAAATTAGAATTGCTGTTATCGCTTCTATTATTGAATTTGTGATTATTACGTTTGAGAACTTCTCAAGTGGTCATAATTTCAGCTCCAGCCTCAGGAGCACCCCCTCTAATTAACAGACAGGAATGCTTGCTTAGATTCTAAATGTAGAACACTTCCAGCTGTCACCCTTCTACCCAAGCCTGGCACAAGAGCTTTGATCAGCTATGGTGAGACCCCTGAGATGTCTGTGATCAGACTGGGAGAAGCCCCGTTGGCCTGCCAAACCCTGTTGGCCTTTGGAGTTGGGCACTTGGAGGCTCAGCCTCCTGGGCCCAGACAGGTTTCCTGGTTCATGTTGGGTAGTGAGGCAATGGCTGTAGTGTTGGGTGGAGGGCTTGGGAGAGTCAACACAGAGATACAATCATGCTACAGAAGGGGGACTAGCTGCTCCAATTTGGAAGAGGTCTGTTCTGCTCACTACAGCTGAGCCATGGACATTCTCTGAGGCCTTCCTTTCCTGCTGAGGCACCTGATGTGGGCAGAGGTAGAGTCCCAGTCTTACATGTACCTGCTCATCGGCTCAGTCAGCAGATTCCACAGCATCTCAGCAGTCAGAAATTGCTATGCCCACCCAAGATCATGTCCCTAGTAATGAAAGTCCTCATGGCCTTGCTCCTGTCCTACACAGCTTAATTGTTTTCCTCCTGTGTGAAGCTCAGGATGAAGGAGGTTGGTGTCATGTCCCAAAACATACTGAGCTGGACTGGAAGAGGCAAGACCTCTCTGACCTGTCTCCTGATCCATCTGCGAATGGGCCCAGTGCGTCCTGCTTTCCCTATCTCCGTGGTACACCATAGTCAGAGATGCCCAGGCTGCCAGGCTCTCCCTGTGGCTGGAATTTTGGTCTCCAAGCAGGCTTAGACTTGCCCTGCTGTTGAGAGCCACAGCCGAAGGGGCCCCAGCAAACTTCCAGCTGCCAGCAAACTTCCAGCTGCCAGCTGATGATTGGCTCACAGTGGCCCCAGCAAACTTCTAGCTGCCAGCTGATTGGCTCCTCTGCGGTGATGCTCATTGGGCTGTTTCCCTGCCCTTTCAGACCACAGAGCTGCTTATTGGGGAACTTTTTTTGGCTCTGCCCACGTGACCCAGCCAATCGGCCTCAAGAGCAGGAGGATTGTGGGAGGTGGAGAGGCTTGTGTTTTGTGGGAGAGGCTTGTGGGAAGTCGGTGGTGGCAGTTGGGCTCTGAAGGTTTTTCCTGAGGAGCTGTTTTGTTTGGCCTGTATGGTTCTAAAAATAAAGTTCGTTTCTGCTTGATAAGTGGCTCCTGAATTGTGCCCAACCAGACTGCGGCACCCTGCCACCTGGGACTTCACCTTGAGGGTGTGCTGTGTTTGATTTCACGACATCATGGCACATACCCAGCACCCTGCTAAGCCCCCAGAGCCCAGAAGCAGCCTCACAAATGGATGAGTGGGGCCTTGCTTTGCTATTACAAGGCTCAGCTTCCCCTCTCCTAGTTTATGGGACTCTAGGATTCTGATCTGGGGTTTCTCCCTAAGACTCTAATGCCCATAAAAAGATATTCCAATTCCACAGCCTTCCTTGTTGGTCCTGTTTTCAGGATCTTTGACTCATTAGGGATTCCCCTGAGCTGCCCTGTGCAGCCAGTACCTGCTGGGGCCCGTCATTATTATCCTTGCTGCAGTCCTGAGCACCCCTTCCGCTTTCTGTAACTGGAGTGCTCTCTGATGTTGTTCCTGGAAGTGGTCTGTTTATGGACTCCAACTCTTCCCGACTACTCCCTCCTTCTGGGTGTTGTCTCTCTTGACCTTACCGTGCAATCCCTCCCATTAACATTAAGGACACCTGGGACCCGGGCTGAGCACTGGAGACCCAACAAAGAAACAGTCCATTTCTTGCGATTGTGGAGCTCACAGGCTATAAGGGGAGTCTGCTGTGTGGAGTGAAAGGAGGGTTAGGAGAGTTGCATAGGAGATAAGAGGAGGCGATGACTCACTGCAGAGGGGCCACCTTCACCAGACACAGGACATTTGAGCTGGCCCTGTGGGCCCTCGGGCTGGGGAGTGGAGGAGATCCTGGTTGACAGAGAGGCTTGAGTACAGGTGCAGAGGTGGGAAGCCGGGTGGGCAGGAACCATGCATTGTCTGATGGAAATTTTGACCAGGATTTGGACTTTATCCCATTGGTGGTGAGCTGCCATTAAGGATGAGCAGGACAGGGGCTTTGGCACCTCCACACTCCTTCCTCTCTAGGTCTTCTCACTGCCTACTCATTAATTTCCCCAGAAACAGGTGTTTCTGCCATGTCACTCATGGCAGAAACACCCAACAGTGCTGCGGCAAAGGCCCAGGAGTCACAACATGGCTCTTCCCCACAGAGGCCACAGGAACTAAGTGATTAGATGGTGAGAAAATTGGAAGATGAGCTTGAGTTCTGCTAGGAGCTCCTGTCATTCCTCATTCCACTCATCCTCCAAACCAAATTAGAATTGCTGCCCTTGAAACCTCACCACCCCTCCACCTGCACTCCCTGCCTTCTTGGGGCCTGACCCTCTCAATTATCCTCCTTCTCTTTTTCTCTCCACACAGATCCTCTTTCATTAGCTTTTAAACACATTCAAGTCTTTCCCATTAAGAAGGAACAAAATAGCAATGACCAAAAGGAGCCTCCTCCAGATGTAGCCTTATTTTTCTCCTCCCCTTTAAAGACAATCTTCTTGAAAGATTATGAAGTCCCCTCTTTCCTCCACCCAGCCAGCATCTTATGCCACCACCTCTCTGCTGAAACTGTCCTGACAAGGTCACCTGTGCCTTCCTGTGGCTGCACTGGGGGCAGTTTTGATCCTCACCCCACACTGGCCCTCCTTGGCAGCTCTGGGTCTTGGGTCTTGTCTGCCTCCCTGAAATGTTTTCCTTTAGGGGTAAGGACAATGCAAGCTCCCGATTTTCCTCTTCCCCTGAGATGGCTCTATGCAGGCTACTTTGCCTGACAACTGTCAAATACGGGTGTGTCTCTGGGGTCCATGCAGGCTCACTTCTCTTCCCACTCTCACATTTACAGGCAATAAATTCTTTTACTCCTATGGTTTCCATGATCATCTGGAAAAAGGGTGGTTTCAACATACATATTGTTAATCCAAATCTCCTGCTGAACTATGGACTTCTGTACCCAATGGCCCATGGGCAACCCAAGTCCATATTGTCTCCTCCACTCCCCGCCATTTTTCCCTCTCTTGCATTTCTTATCTCAGAAAATGCTATCAAAGCTCACCCAGTAACCAGAACCAGAATCTTAGGGTGTCTTTTTCAATCCCTTCCTGGCCTGTCTACTTACTGCTTCTTCCCATCTTGCTTCCTTCCCATTTCTCAGATGGAACCCATTTACTCTACCACTGCCACTGTCTGTAATTTACTCAGGACACCATGATCATTACGCCAGCCTCATGACTAGTCTCCCCGAAATTGATCCTAGTTCTCGCCATTCCATTTGCCATTTTTGCAGCCAGAGAGATCTGTAATAAAATCACATTTCGTTCCAACCCACTTTTCACTCCTTGTATTTAGAATATCCAGATACCTTAGCATGTCATAGAAGACCCTTCACGATCTAGCCCTGCCCACCCCTCCAGCCACCCACAGCCAGCCCTCTATTCCCCAGCCTTGATGAACAGTGTGTGACCCCACAGATATGCCACCGGTTTTCTGCCCTTTAAACTGTGGCCTGGGCTATTCCTTCCAACCACCCTCTGTTAGTTGATAATTCTTTTCCTTGCTCAGGTTCCAGGATAATGGGTTCCCACAGCCTTGCTCATTTCCCCGTCAAAGTCATTTGCAAGGTTGAGTTCTCCTACAAAGATTACAGATGGAACTCACTTGTGATCATATCCTGTGTCAGAAACCCATTTCCAGAGCTACGGCCATCGGTCATGGACACATGAGTGTCAATTAGACTAAAAGAATAAGTCAAGGCCATGGTGAAGAGAGCCTCCTCTCTTAGGAGAAACAGAATGACGTAGGCTCAGAGACTAAAAAGGAGCTTATTCGCCACAAATTATGTTGTTTGTTATTTCAACTGTTTTCCCTTCTGCTGGGCACGTGGTTGAACAAGTCCTGGAAGAAAGTCCTAGCATAGAGGCTATATAAGCACCAACCAAGTTTCCGTGGCCAGAAAAGCCCCGCTCAGCCAGATGTCACCCTGACAGGTCATCCTCAGAAGCACAGGTCATCCCCTGCCCCTCCTCCTCCCTGTCCTTTGGGTTTGCCTCCCTTGTACCAAGAATGGTGTCAAACTAATATCTGCCTCTTGGGGCCTTTGCACAGTGACTGACAGTTGGTGGGTGGCTGCTGCTGTACCCCAGGCGGGAGCTCCGGGGAAGATTGTGACATTGTGTTAAAGATTCAGACAGGGTTGAAAGAGTGTTTTAAACTTCACCAAACTAAAATTAGGATAGGCTAGGACTGATAGCAGTTAAAGGTAATTGAGAAAGATTCCAACTAAATACCTAGGGATTCATTTATTTTTAAAGCATGCTGTCTAAGGTCATGGACTTCTGTAGCTGAAATAATGACTTGTTGAACTTTCTCAGTTCAAACTTATTTCAACCACCAAATATCTCCTGAGCACCTTGCATCAGTCAGGTAGTGTGTTGAGCAAGGGTACAGAGGCGAGGACAGGCCCTGAATCTGTCTTCACTCAGGAAAATCTCCCAAAGGTGCTGAGTGGGATGCTGTGTCCATGACAGCATCAGAACACACCAAGGATCTGTGATAACGCAGTGACTCAGGAGGGATGTAGGGATGGGAGGTCTCTCCTTTCTCCCAGGCATGTGACAGAAGCCCATCCACCACTGTCCATGAGTCCATCCACCCCAACCACCCTATGAGAAGTCTGCAGAACACATCACCCCACCAGGGCCTGTACTCTTCCAGGGAGCCAGAGTTGGGTCTTGGGCCTCTGCGAAGCTGTTCTTATTTGGAGGTTGCTGGCCTTGAGAGACTGGTGGTGATGAACACAGTAGCCTTTTGACCTAAGTCCACTTGAATCATCTTCCAGTGGGATCCAGATACCTCTTTCCCCATCTGCCAACCTTTTGGTGACCTCAAGAATTCCCCTCAACCACTGTTCCTGCCCCTATCCTCATTGATGCCCTGGACAATATAAAACCTCAGGCTGCTTTTGAAAAGGACCTTGTTTTTCTAGATGAACTTCAAGGCACAAGGAATGCAGACATCACCCTAACTTGAATCTTCAGGCCACTTCTAGTACTGAGTGTCCTTGGAGAAGGCTGGATGGTGTCTGTCTGCTGCGGATCCCGGGTCACAGTTGAGCCTTGCCCTCACTTCTCTTGCTAGGGACCTAATCATGCCCTCGGACAGTTGGTATCACAGCCATGATTATTATTTTTTTTCTAAAATGATGAGGAAACTCCCAGGCTAACCCACAAAGGCCTTCTTAGAACAAAATGCAGCTGTCAAAAGTCTTGCTGTTTAAATGGATTCTTTGTAGATTCTCTCCCTCCTGCCCTATGACTCACTAGTGCTGACCCCCAATATCCTGGAGTCCTATTCCTCAATCCTCACTGCTTTCTCTGCTTTTTTTTTAACAAGTATTTGGCCAGAACTTTGGGTTTTCACTTGCTGCCAATTCTCCCAGGTGATCTCAGCATGAGCCTGGTGACCTGGTTATGCACGGAGTGTTGAAGAAATAGGGCCTGCATGGGGAGGTGGGACACGGCATGTAATTTTAGTTGTTTGGGAACTTATTTGTCACTTCTGAGCTTCTGTGATCTCCAGGTGATGGAATAAATGTGTGCTCTGTAGATTCATTAATTCTCTACCCCTCTATTCATCATTCCTTTCTTCAAGTGTTGGGGGTTATAGGGAGAGCCCAGGGAGGTGGGTCTCAGCCTTAGGGCTTCCCCACATCTCCATTCCCATAACTCCTGACCCAGGATATTAATTAAGTATCTTCCACCTGAACCTTTGTGATACCCACCCTCCTGACTCTTGGTGGTCCCCTCTGTGAGTCACACCCTAGGCTGTACAGCACTGCTAGATTCCATCTTCTTAGCTTGGTTCTGAGCTCCACAGGCCCCTGGGCACTGTGCAGAGTATATTTTTAAGAAAGGGTCACAGTTGTATTTCTAGATGAGGTGATAGCATGTGTAACTAAACCCAGGAGGACTGGAGTCGCAATGCTGGTGAGCATTCTCCCCAGGGAGCTCATTTGGAGATGGGGGGAGGAGTTCCCTGGATTCACCCGAGCATAGACACCTCTCCAGGAGACCACAGGGCCCCATCAGCCTCTCCCAATACTTCATTCCTGAGTGCGAGCGTTCATTCCCATCCTTCTGGGTATCTTGAGAACCTCAATGACTATCATTTCCTGAGTCAGGGCTTTGTATCTAATTTCACAAATTTTCAGAAAGGTAGGACAGTGGGGTGCATTGTTTCTCAAAGCCTGGTCTGTGGACCAGCAGTAGCATCAGCACTACCCTGGCCACTTGTGAGAAGTGTGAGTATTCAGGTTCCACTCCAGACCTGCTGAACCAGAAGCCCAAAGGTGGGGCCTGTGATCTGTGTTTGAACAATCCCCCCAGGTGATGCCAATGCACACTCCGGTGTGAGACCCATGGGATGGTGGTTAAAAGCAGAGGGTCAAATGCCAAGTCCAAGTCCTCACTCTACCACTGTGTGATTTGGGAAGAGACTACCCCTCAGTTTTCTAATCTGAAAACTGGAGACAATAAAGCATCTTCTGCTCCCTCATATGATTGTGTAGGAGGTGAGCTCAGACATATAAGGCACTTGAAAACAAAGCTGGCACGGAAAGCCTGCTTAGGAATATTAAATACTCCTCAACAAAGTGGGTGTTGTTTTCCTATAATACAGATGAGGTGACTGAGGCTCAGAGGCTCAAGTGCCTCAGAGCTAATGAGGTGAGTGCTTACTCACTAGAGTGACACACACCATTCCCCTCTTCTGACCCCTCACGCTTTTCTCCTGTTCACTTTGGCTTATCTTTCTCTCTCCTTTCTGGGATCTCATGGCGACACCGATCCAGAGCACTTCATATGATCTTCACCTTGACCCTGTTTTGTCTACAGCCAGAAGATGAGGCAGCCTTGGTGAAGGTATGGTAAGGATTTGGGGTTAAAGATGCTACCTGAGGAAACTGGCGACAAATTAAAACCCATTCCCTTGGAAAACTGCGAGTAGGTTAGCCAAACCATTTGCCTAGGCTTATACGACATTTCACACATTGAGGTCTTTAGGGTAATTGGAACATTGTGCATGGAATTGGTAAGCTATTAATAAGAGGAAGTTTTTTCTTCTACCTGCCTGACTGGACTGAGACCCTTTGCAGTCACCTACAAATCTGTGGAGAGGAGCTCTGCCTACCCTCTCCAGACCTGCAGCGGTCAAGCTCACACCCGGGTTGGAGGAACCCCTAAGCCTGTGAACCTCTTTGAAGTTGCTTCTGGCTATTGCAACATGTGTCTGGTGACCTCAGAGCCTTCCAAATCAGAGTTACCTAGGACTAGGGCAAAGGCCTGACTCTGCCTTAAATACAAACTAAATAAGCTACTTGGGGACCATAACTCCTATTACAACTTCAATCTCCCCACCTGCCTGTCCAGGGCTGCATCACAAGCAAGCAGCCTAAACTCATATTAAGGCTTTTATGAAACTGGCCTGGATGTGAATTCTCCAATGCAGTGTGTAAACAGAAACCAGGTCTGATCCTGTATCATGAGTGACTGAGTTTGTATGTCAGTCACTTCTCACCCTCTTATTTGAGGCATCCGAACCTCATATTTCTCCAGTTCTTCCTTTGGGTCACATCGGTGCCAGGGAGTCTAACATATTCCAGTTTTGGGGGGGTCACAAGGCCAGGGACGCATTCCTTCCCTTCCAATGTTACAGAAGAAGAACGGTGATTAAGGATTCTCCAGCAATGTGGGTACCACCCACTGGATTCCAGGGACACACACACATACTCTGACACCATTCTACGTAAACCCAGACATGCTTCTGCTCTTTTTAATTAGACAGATAAAATTAGCAAGGAGATTAAGGTAAAAGGAGAAATTAAAAATATTTAAATGTTAGGTGGAATTTACAAAAGTGAATTGAACAATGAGGTACAATAAGGAATGTAAAGAGAAACACAGACACGATCGAAACATTCCTCCGATCCACACGGCTTACGCCAGTCCACAGGTAAGGCAAGAGGACTTCTCCCTTGCCGCCTCTCCAATTGCAGATTCCAGGGACACGGAAGAACATTCTCCAGAAACACTTTCCTTCTCCTTTTCTACAGATGTTACCAAGCATAACCAATCAGTCAGTATCATTCTAGAATTACCCACACTGCATCCAATTCAAACCATTCACCTGTTTCCTCTCTGAATTTGCAAACACCTTGAGTGTTTTTCTCCTTTCGTTTTATTTTATTTCATTTGCCCCCCACCCCTCTTCTTCTTCCCATTGAGCCAAGAGGCCACTGGGCCAACCAGAAAGCCAAACCCACAACATATTCCAGCCCCTGTGGATCTCCCAAGGGGATGAAGGCTTCCCAGTACTTTTTTCTTGTTTGCATTTATTACGAACAAGCACAGTCATTTTATAACGTAGACGTACATGGGTGTGCTCTTGCACACGGAAACAGGTTTTTTTTTTTTCTATTTTTTTTCCCCAATTTGTGGTTTCTTTTTCCTTTTTGCAGAAAATGCAAACAAAAGAAAAACAAGGTTTTTCAATTGAAGGTACATCTCTTCTTCAATATGAAGACATTAATTGAATTGGTTGGATCCCCATGCAGTGGTCAGCAAAGTCCTTTGGCAACTGACAGAACAACGTCTGGAGACTCAGGAGCTGGGTTCTGTTTGAAGAAACTTCCCTACACGAGTCATGAGCAAAGGGAAATGGATTTGGGGGAGGGAGGGGTTCTCGGGGAGGAGCACGAAAGGAGAAAAGAAAAGAACGTCATTGGTGAGGAAGAAAAATGGAGCGCGGCTTCTGTTTCTTCCCTCCACCTCCTTCCATTCTTCCTCTTAGACCTTTACCTCCAGCCCACGGAGGAGGGTGGGAGCCAAGTTCACCCTTGTTCTCCGAAGCATTACTGTTTGGTCTCCACTTCTGTTAAGCATCACTTTTCTACATTTTTTTTTTTATTATTATGATATATTTGGTTTCCCACGGCATCTGAAACCCGCTTCCGTCACTGAGAAGGTTTGCCTATTAACAACAGGTCTGGCTGATTCTTCACCGATGGTTAACGCATCTCTCAGCCGAGAAGCCCGATCTTTCCAGAACATTCCACAGTGGTCCATCTCTAGTTCCCCCTTGACCCTGGTCCTTTTCCTTCCTCTCCTCCCCCAAGAAAACAAGAGTTCTCATGCCATTGCCGTTGGCGACTGACTCATCTGGACCCTCATAGAATGGATGCTGTTCAGGATCTTCTTCTGATGGCCTGCCAAGGTGACCCCTATTCTCAGGAGGTCTCTGGGAGGGAGAAAAGACAAAAAAAAAAAGTCACTTTACTATTAGAGCAATTTTTCACAGATCAAAACCTACCACCAGAGGCATGCTCCTAAAAATAGTCGGGGTAGACAAGTACAGTGTTTCAAATGCAAGAAGCCTAAGTTACACAAGTTTTCTGACAAACTTGCAATTAGTTATTTTCTTGGTTCATCTTGCTTTTTCCATGCAATGGCCCTTGAATGCCCCACTCTGTTCAGATGATCTGAAAGTGCCAGGCCTCTTACTCATTCTGAGGTTCTGGAGCAGCCCCTTGCCCCTGGGGTGGACTGAGATTTTCCTCTGCTATTCCTTTTAACACCTTCAGTGCATATTCTATGGGGCTTCAGTGAATCTGTGGAGCTTTCTGCCTAAATTAGTGAACACCCCACTGAGATTGGAGAGATGTAGGGCTTGCTTGGTCTTCTGATGTTTTCCCCTGAGTTTCCCATTTCTGACACTGTTTGAATTTTAATGTCATGCATTTTTTAAGAAGGGTGATCTCAAAATAACTTTAAAATATCTGCTCAAGCAGGCATCCAAAGAAAATGGCTGGGATAAGGGTTTGGATTGGATTCATCTTTGAAACTGTGAGTTCATGGGCTGAAACTGACCTTAGGGAGACCCATGCATCTTTCCTTAGTTAATAACAAGAATATGTAACTACTTTAGTGCATTCTAGAGGTCAGATACTATCTCACCTAAACCTACAAAGGAGCATTTTATAAAAATGGACTACTTCACAATAATAATGATAATTTATTAATATTAATTAGTAAATAATAATAATTTAGCAACCGTCTCTTATGTGCATTCTATGGGCAGGTAATGGGCCAAAAGCTTTGCAGGTGCTATCCATTTGTTTCCCACCACACAACAATCAGGTGAGCACTATTATTCACGTACAAGGCAAGTAGGGTTCAGAGAAGTTAACTAACATACCCAGGATCACACAGAAGGTAAGCAGAGACAGAATCAGAATTCAAATACAAGATAGTCTCACTCTCAGCATTCCAACAGAACTCTTCTCCAAACTTTTCTAAGTTCCTAATTGCTTTTCCCCAAAACCCCACCCATCCCAGCAGAGCTGATGACATCATGCCCTGTGCACTCTGAAGACCCAGGGCTGGATTTCTGTCCACAATACCTTTGTTCTCTTACCAACTGGTCCTCGATCCCCCAAAGCTTCAGCTGGTGGAGACAAATTACCTGCGGTCTTTTTAGCAAATACTTTGCAGATGCATACTTGAATTTTGAATTGACAAATTGCCCCACAATCTATTTTATTGAGTTTTTCATTTTCTCTTTCCATCTTTTCTCAAGAAACACACCGAATGGCGTATGGACATGTGAATAGCGTATGGGTTTGTTGTACTTTGAGCGGAATGCCTTCATTTTCCGTTTGACTTTCCTTCTAGTCTTGCCCTTGTTCTTTTGCATGCGATGACTCCCACGCTGGGGAGCTGCTTCACTGGATTCCTTCACATTGTGGAGAGAGCACATGACATGCTGGGCAGATCCCAGGGAGGAAGCCGGAGCAGCCTATCTTGCTGAACACCCTCTTCCCTCCCTGAACCCAGGCCCTCTGATCAGCTAGGAGCAGCTATTCTAGCTCTGCAGGATGCAGAGGCTAGTTTTCCACTGGTGAGTGCTTTTGAACTTTTATTCTGTCTTTTTCACAATCATTCATAATGGCAGAGATTGCCTTTTTTAGGCAATCACCAAGAATGAACCTTTTAAAATATACATATTCTGACGTTTAGTGGATTCGGGGCTCGATGCACATTCAAACCATCTCCCTGGAGAAAGCAGCGGCTCTGTCATTTCTGACAAGAATAAACCTCATGGAGGTGGAGTCAGGACTCCAGGAAGGTTTGACTCAAAGCAGTCAGGATGTCAGCAAGCTGTCTCTCCCCCAGGGCTCAACTGCTGAGGTTGATCTCCTCCCATCTCTTCTGGGACCCGGGAGTTGGCCTGGCCAGGAAGGAATACCAGAACCCAGCACCGTGCTTGATGAATAACACGACTGATTAGTGTCAACTGAATGACAGACTGATGGGTCTTCTACCATAAGGGTTACAGGCCACCAGAGCCCACCCTGGTGCCACTGGTGCACACTGTAGTCCAGGCAGCCTGCAAGTTCCCTCTGGGGTGTGTATGTTGGGAAAAGGAGTCAACTTTCTGGTTAGGATTATCTGAGTTTCTATGAATGCAGAAGGCAGAATCTGACCCTTGCCAACTTTAATCCAGTGTTTCTCCCACTTTGCTGCATATCAGGATCACCTGGGAAGCTTTAAAATGTCCTGATGCTCAGGTCTCACAATATACCAATTAATCAGAAATCCGGGAGTAGGAACCCGGCATCAGCATTTTTTTTTTGTAAAGAGTTCCAGGGGATTGTAGCATCCAGTAAATATGGGAATCACCGTGTCCCTGGGGTGGGGATGGGCGGCAGGGTATTGAATGGGCAGCCAGCAAAGCAGGCTCGGGCCCTGGCTTTGCCACACATAAACACCAGTGCCACGTCATTTCAGAACCTGCCGAATGGAAGGAGTGGAACTAGGTACTATTTTTTAAACTGCAGTTCTATAAAAACCTGTCCCTCAAAAATATGGTTCCATGGTATTTAATAATTTTAAATGGCTTTCTTTATTTCAGGATTTCTCATGGCCTTTATAATGCTAATAAGAGCCGTGAATCTCCAAGAGGGTGATAAAGTGAGCAGTATTTCCCAAATTTATTTGACCGTGGGACCTTTTTTTTTCCAAGGAGAACCCATTAACATTTCCCACGACTGGTGCTCCTTGGAACATTCTTGGGGAAACGATGAACCACATGGATCTTTAAGACCCGTTCTGATTCTCATTTGATTTGAATAATTTTATTTTGTGTATTCCTCTAAAGCCCTGTGGGAGCAACAGACTGGTAAATAATGCGAGGGGGATGGGCATGCATGCTTATTTATAAGCATCATCTAAGCATGAGGACGGGCTCCCTACGCAGCCCCTAGATTGTTGCTGAATCAGTGCAAAGCCTTTTCGGCTGTGTTGTTTAAAGTGCTGGCTGGCTGTGTTCTTTCCATCTGGATGCTCTCTTTGATGGGCTGAGTTTATAAACTTAAATGGGGGAGAGACTCGGTGATTAGGCAAATGACATATGGCCGGCGCTCTGACTTTGAAGAACTCTCATTCGGAGCCCAGGATAGATAGATCCCCACCCATCCCTAGCCCCCAGCCCTGTCCCCCTCCATCTTTCTCAGGTGCTCTCCTTGGGACTGCTTCTATACAGAGAAGGAGCTGGGGATGCGGCCAGAAATAGGGCTCGCATCATCTGCAGGAGCGGGGAAGGGGCTTTGACCCCCCCACCTGTGGGCTGGACAGAGGGGGTTCATGTGACTTACTCTGATGTCATCTGTGTGACCAGCTGGAGGGAGGTGAAGCCGGCGGTGAGGAAGCTGTCCCTGTACTGGACCATTTTGATGGCACTGAGCCAGTCGTCCACAGTGGTGAAGGCCGTGAAGTCTGGGATGGAGCGGTCAAGCAGGGGCTGGGAAGGCCTGGCAAGACAGAGAGGCGCAGGTGACCCCATGGCTGCAGAGACGAGTAGGCAGAGGTTTATTCTGGGCTGATGGTAGGCTGTTTGGACAGCAGCAGTCCTGGTGATACAGAGCCCTGGGATGGCCCTACCTTCTTTCCAGAACCCTAGATTGGCATCACCTCCCAAACTGAGTGGCCAGTGCCTTGTCCCTGGGCACTGTCGTCCGGCAGTCAGCAGACAGGCAGATTGGCACAACATTCAGTTGAAGGGAAGGGAAGCCCTCCACCCACCCCAGCTCCTTTATCAACGGAGAAGTAATAGCTTCACATTTGAAGATGTGGTCCTTTGAGTGGCATGACAACGTCCCTAAAACCTCCCCAAATCTATCAGTAACTATAGAAATCTATATTTCCATCTGGTGTCACCCTTGGCCACTGGGGGAAAACAGTAGAACCAAGTGACCCACCACTGACCTTCTCTGGAACATTCTTAAGGCAGACATGCAGGTACCCAAATGAGAAACCAGGGTGCCATCTTGACATCTTTCCAACCCCACATCCAATCTCCCACCCACTCCTTCACCAAGGCACAAAGACTTTACCTCCCAGATCTCCCAAATCCATCCACTCCTTCCATAGTCATTGCCTTGACTGAAAACAAGGGTGATTCTTGAAATGTTCTCTTAGGTTCACACTGTAGCCAGAGGCTTTTTTCAAAATGCAGATAGGATTGTCCCCAAAACCCTCACCTTGACCCTGACACATGTCAGTCCCATAATAGGGGCTCATAAGATCAAGCCAACATCTTAGCATGGCCCAAAGGCTCTAAGTGAACTTGCCCTTGCTCACCTTGCCAGCCTCAGCCCCACCCAATTTTCTCCCTATTGCACTCCTAGCAGTTGACACTGACCTTGGTCTTCTGCCCTGGGCCTTTGCAACTGCTTTACCCTTGTACCTCTATTCCCATCTCTCCTTCCACCCAGTTTATGCCTCTTGGCCTTCATCTCTCAGTTGAGATATCAGGAAAGCGACTCTCTAGCAGCAGAAGGTGTATGCTTTCCATGCCCTGTGCAACTGCCCCAGCAGCCACCGAGGTCTCAGTTTTGCATTTCTTTTCATGATTAATGTCTATGCTCCTAAATGATTCTAGATTCCATGAGGGCAGAGACCATGTCTGTCTTGCTCATTGGATAGGACCAGCCCTGGGCACAGTGTTTGGAGTATAGCCACAGGATAAATTTTGGTTGCAACAATAAATTAGTAAATGAGTTAACAATGCAAAGGTAGCTGAATAACGCACAGCGGACAGAAGCTGGCGGCTGTTCTGGGCATTCACTCGTAACAAACCAAATTGTTTTGTATTTCTTTGTCCCACAGCAATCAGGGCCTTTGCCTGCCAATAGGTTGGCCAAGATTCCAAGTCTGTAGCTCCACCTGCCCAGAGGACTGGTGTGGTTAATGGAAAGGTACTTCTGGAAACAGGATCTCCCTGAGGTAGGGCACTGTATCAATCAGATCAGATACGGCTCACCTGCTCTAGAGCCCAGTGCCGAGCCCATTGGAAACCAACAGAAGGTAGAGACCCAGCCAGGTCTCTCCACATCTGCCTCCAGCCCATGCTGGAGAGACGAAAGAGGAGAAGGGATGTCTTGGAACTTCTGTCACTGGTGGATAAGCTCTGCTACCTCATTATTTTTTTATTTGTTCATTTTAGTTATATTGACAGTAGAGTGTATTTTGACATGTCAAACAGGCATGGAGTATAGCTTCCCGTTCTTGTGGCTGTACATAATGTGGAGTTACACTGGTCGTGTATTCATATATGAACATAGAAAAGTGATGTCCAATTCATTCTACTGCCTTTTGCATAATCATCTCCTCCTTTCTCCCCTGTCCAATCTGATGACCCTCCACTCCTCTCTACCCCCAGCCTGTTGTGAGTCAGCATCTATATATCAGAGAGGACATTCAGCCTTTGCTTTTTGAGGGATTGGCTTATTTGGTTTAGCATGATACTTTCCAGTTCCATCCATTTACTGGCAAATGCCATGATTTCCTTCTTCTTTATGGCTGAGAAATATTCTGGGTTTTTTTTTGTTGTTGTTGTTGTTTTTGTGTGTGTGGGTGGGTGTGGGTATGTATGTACCACCCCATCTTAACAGAACAGAATTCCACCAGCTAAGTTCTGCCCTTCAACCATGAGTGTATCCGCAACTAGGAGTCACCCTGTCACTCTGTTTCATTACACTCACACAGCGGTGATGGTTGCCACAGTCTTGAGACTTGCCGGATTCCGGATCATCTTGTCCAGGGTATTGACGATTTCCGCAAAACGGGGCCGGCTATTACGGTCCTTCTGCCAACAGTCCAGCATGAGCTGGTGCAGAGCAGCTGGGCAGTCCATGGGAGGGGGCAGCCGGTAGTCCTGCTCGATGGCATTGATGACCTGCAGTGGCACACAGGGAACAAGTGTGACTTGGGGATGCACTCACAAGTGTGGAGCCTCCCTAACCAGGCTGGTACAGGTGTCGTTGTTTGTGACCACACATCTTCCACCATAATGGATTTCCTGTGCTCTTTATACCCACCCCCCAAATTGTGGACTCCTAGAGCACAAGGACCACATCTTATTGCCCCTTAGTCTGCTGAGTCCAGTCCCCAGTGCTGGGCCTGACAGACCTCTGTAAATTCTTATTGGAGAGAGAGCCAGGAAACTAGCTGCCTCTCTTCTCTCTAGAAGACCCAGGGCCCTAGTTTTGTGTTTTTCATCCCATACCTCTTAATTCCAGATTCATTTAAATCAATGATGCCTGCTCTGTGCTTTTTGTATTAAAAAAAAATTGTGAATGACCCAAGTATTAAACCCATGAAACCCACAATGGGATGGAAAGGTAGATATGACGCAGGGGTGGCTTTCAAGGGGTGTTACAAAAAATCAATCTATTAAAATGGAAATAAGCTCACATTGTAATATTAGGCAAAAGAGCAGGCTCTATAACCACAGGTATGGTGTTCTCTTGCTTTTATTAAAAGTAAAACCAAAACAAAACCCAACAGTTATACACATGGATAGAAAAGCTCTTGGGAGAATGTAAAGCATGGTGTTAATGGGGGTTGCCTCTGGGCAGGTGGAAACATAAATGTTCTTTATGTTTTTCATTTTGCTTGTTTGTATTTTTTATTGTCTATAATAATCATTCATTGATTTTATATTAAAATAAACAGTTAAAGCTCCTTAAATTACAAAGGAAATAATTTGGAGTTCAGGTATTTGCTGGTGTTTTTACCTCTATCTAAAAAAAAAAAAAAAAAAAGACCAAAAAAAATCAGATTCATTTGAACAGATTATTCTTTTTGTTAATGTCATGAATTGGTAAAACAGTGAAGATTTCCAATCACGTTGTATTTTTATAATTTCTGTGCAAGTATATAGCACAGAAGATGGGGCAGGAGTTAATATAACCTGAAGTTATTAGAGATAATCAAGGTGTATTATTTTTTTTCTATTCAATATGGTGAAAAACAAGCACACAAACCACACTAAGATTATCACTATATAAAAAGGTCAGTAACTGGGAACATTTGCTTTTGAACAATATATTGCACTGACAAATTTTTATCTCCTCTGAACTATTGTCAATCAAATTCCCTGCTATCCTCTTAGGAGACAATTTTAACCCCATTTTCCCCGTGAGAAAATGAAGGTAGAAGCATTGAAGTAAATTTGCCCAGGGCACACAGATAGCAAGAGATAGGGCTGGAAATAAAGCACAGGGTACCTCATTTTAAGTTTTGAAGATTCCAAAGGCCACTTTTCCTAGGCCTCTGGGGGTGCTGCCGTCAGAATCTCAGCCTAGAGATGGGTCCCTGGAGCTGTCCCATGTTTTCAAGGCATGAAACTAAGTAATCTCTGAGAATGAGCAGCCCAACATCATCCCCATCAACCTGGCTCATAATCCTGTCCCCTTTTCTAGCTCCTTTTATGCAACCAGATTGAGGAACCCAGAGCCTCTACTCATTGTGGAGACCAGTGGGATTACCCATTGAATGGCCCAAGGAGTTCTTTCTGGATTAACTAAGATCAAGCCATGTGGGGCCAGCAGGAGGGGCTGGTATTCAAACTGTATTTCCCACGGGGCTTGGGGACTCCAAAGTTTTCTGTGCAGCTAGTGTTGTTAGGATCCTAAAATGCTGCCCAAATTGTTTGATGCTAAAGCACCAAATACCAATTTTCCCCCGTGCTGATAAGGCAGCTTCCCTACCTGCCCTAAAACAGGAAATAGCATTGGGATCAGGGCCCTTCTGCAGGAACACAGAGTCACGGTGCTCAGCTGACCCCAGCACTCCTAGCAGGGCAGCAGCAAGGGACCCACACATGTGTGGAGTCTTTTTCCTGTAGCTCTGGACTGAAGTAACTTAACCATATTCTCCTTGTTTTCTCCTCTTGTCACCTCGGGATTGTGTCAAAGACTGTCCAGGTCTTTGTTTTTGTATTTCCTCTGCTTTTTTTTTTTTGGGTGTGCTTACTTTCTTTTGAAGAGGACATCAAAAAGTTACTAGTTTCTCCTCCTCACACAGGTCAGCCAGGAGCACAGACCCACGTGGCTGTGTCAGTCAGAGGACTGCCTAGCGATTAGTGGGACAGACCCGGGAAGCCTGGGTTCAATCCTGCTTCCATTTCTTATTAGCACAGAACCTCGGCAGAAGCCCTTGACTTTCTGAAACTTCATAGATGGGGTCACTAAAAATATTAAATGACACAGTGAGCTGATGTACATTGAGCACCACACAGATGGGAGACAGAATCCTCATCACACGGAAGGTATTACTACTACCTTGTCTATAGAGTGGACATTTTCTCAGCAAAGAGGGAGCTACTACTGGTCATTCTGGAGGTTGACCTAGCACATAGTAGGGACTTGATAAACACCACATCCCATTTCTCACTTTTCGGAGAGAGGCCAGCCATGGAAATACCTGTTCATGTTCATAAACTAGGGCTCCATGCCTTTGCTCTTTCTTCTAGATCTATTTAATTTTCTAGATAATTTTCTTGTTATTTCTCCAGCTGATTCTATGGGAGCATCGATGCTTTGGGCACATAAAAATGTCTACCCCAAAGAAAAAAATATCTGGATCATTAATTTATTGGTGTACAGGCAAAACTTATCTGCTCATCTTTGATTGAAGGGCTCTGATTTTGATTTTGATTCTCTTTTTAAGGATCTGGGAGATTCTAAACTTTCTCAGTACGTATAACTTATAGTCAAATAAAAACATATATATATATATATATATATATATATATATATATATAAATATAAACACACTTTTGTCCTCTCATGGGACTTGAAGGTCATTCCTATCTTACTAGCAGGTGTGGTGAAACACCTTCAATCTGGCCATTGGATGAATCTAAACACCAGTGACCATGTTTGAATTGTGTGGAGCCATATGTCCTAAGGTTGGGGGTATAGGGTGTCCTGCCTAGGCAAAAATGAGAGTGGATTCTGTGTCCCTTCCTGGGTTCCTAACAGGAAGAGATCCACGGATGCTGAGAAGAGTGGAGATTAGAATGGGATCCAATGGTGGCTCCAAAGAGAAGGAAGAGTGAAGGGATATGAGGGGTGGGGGTGGACTGAGAGAATCGGTCCAGGCAAACTGTTACCCTGAGTATGCTGCTCTCCTTTGGAATGGTCTATATGAACTCTTTTGACCACCCTAAAAAAGGAGTGGGTATGATCAGGTACAGGGAGGGACTGCTGTGTTCACCTGAACCCAGAGACCATTGGTATGGGGGTAGAGTGAGGGCCCCGGACAGGTTGACCAATGTCAGGTGCTCTCAGGCAACAGATGAAGGAATTTGAGCACCTCTGGGAAATGAACAGGGCCCTGTTCCCTGCCCTCACATCATTGGGGGGGTGGAGCTCCTGGCCGCCCTCGAACTCCTATTAGTGAGTTGCGTGGCAGGTGGTACCTCCCCGACCTTGCACTGGGGAGGGTGAAGTGGAAGAGCGCAGAGCAGTGGAAGCACCAGGGCACAGTGGGTTAAGTTGAGCTCTGATGTTTCAATAAGACCGCAGCTCCTCTCCATAGACTCTGCCACTCTCATTATCTCTGTCAATCAGATCCAAGCGGCAGAACTTCCAAGTTGCTCTCTCTGGCTGACAAACTCTCTGTACATGTTCAAAGACCTTCCTGGGCTCCGGAAGCCCAATTACCAGCACTCCGACTTGCCTGTGCAATTCTCTTCCTTAAAGCCTTTCAATTGTCATCTGAAAAATCCTTTACTGCCACCACCTCCCTGGTTTCTGACAAGGGAGGCTGCAGCCCAGCAGCTGGGAGCCCTTTCTGGCTCTCTCCCAGGCCAGGTAGGAAAAGCCTGCTGAATGGGCATGAAGTCACCTCCCACCTCCCGTCAGGAGCAGAACTGCATCTGGGGCATTGCTTAAGGGCTCCTATTTTGGAGAAATAGAATAAAATTAAAATAAACTGCCATTTTACAGATGTTCCTATTCCCTCTGAGACACAACTCAAACTTCAAATATCTGGGAAGCTTTCCCCACACCACATGTTCCCAAAGCCCTATGTATATGTCACTGGACTTTAAACCAGAGCCAGCATGCACAATGCTTAGCCTCCGTTAGTATGCAAAGACCGTGTGTTGAATGAACGATTTGAGAACTCTGGAAATCGAATACCAGAAATTCTACTTGTTTTCAGCATAGGTGACTGCATTGACCGAAAATATCTTGAATGTCAAATCTTGCCTGTCAGTTTTGTAATCCATTCTCTCTGTGTGTTGAATTGTTCTTAATCGGATTAAGGTCTCTGGGTGGGATGAGATGGGTCTGCTTTGTCTGGCTAACATTTCTTACTCATCTAGCAGATGGTATGGATGGAACCAGCGTGCAGTTGATTTCAGGAAAACAGTCTTGGCGTCAACTCTGCCACTTACTGATTGGATACGCTACAGGAGCAGAGGCGAGGCATGGATAATCACAGATAATAGAAGACCTAAACGCCACCCATGGTTGGCATTGGGACCTGGTTAAAGATGCAGCCATTTTACCCACTCAGGCCCACTTTTCACTAGCTTCTGAGTTCGTCAGAGTCCCACATGGACTTTGCCAACTAGAACCCTCTCACCTCCAAGGGCAGGGTATGTATTCAAAACACAAGCCTGGGCTGGGAACAGCCCAGGTCAAAGATAGCACTGAAATTCAGGCAGACTTCTGATTGGGGCCTTATCAAAGCAAATCACCCTAAAAAGCCTTCTTCACCCTTCTATAACTATGGAGCAAAGATTCCCATTTGGAAAGCCCCCAAACCAGGTATCGGATGATCTTTCACTTTCCTCTCCCACCTTGACCCTGAAGGCTGGGCTGGAGGGACGGTGAAGGCTGAAGCTGACTGGCTTTGGGAAGCTTTCTCACAATGCTCACAGACAGTAGATTCTCAGGGAATAGCACCACTTTACAGTTCCTTGCTGAGGATGCAAATTCCCCATAGAAACTGCAGCTGGCTCAAAGCAACACAGCTGTGAGATGCAGAGCAGGGTGGGAACCAGGCTCTGGTGCTCAGACTAGTGCCCCTTTCCTTCTTCTCCCTTATCACTTATGCAAAAAGGAGAAGTCACAGTCTGGGCCCTGGGACGCAGGGTAGAAGTCTCTGCTTAGTTTGAGCCTCATCTACTCATGATCCATGGCCATTCTGAACCAGCCCTTTGCCTCCTTGTTGGAGTCTGTGGCCTAGGCACCTTTGCAGACCTTGGGTTTGCAGGCCTTACAACTGTCACTGTCCATGATGGGCTTTTTTTTTTTTTTATTTTATTAGTTTCAACCTTCATGCCAAGGGTGTCACTGTATCCTCTTGCCCTGGACACTTTGAGTTCACATTATGAGACTTTAAGCTGAAAACATATAGGGAGGCTTGGTAGCTACTGCATGTGGGAGCCTCGGGTAGGTGTTTGTGGCAACCAAGTGCAGCCGACACTCACATCTTGGTTGGACATATCCCAGTAGGGCCTCTCTCCAAATGACATGACTTCCCACATGACAATCCCATAGCTCCAGACGTCACTGGCTGAAGTGAACTTGCGGTAGGCGATGGCCTCTGGAGCCGTCCATCTCACGGGGATCTTCCCTCCCTGAAAGAAGGAGAAAAAAAAAGTGGTCAGCGTGACCAAGGGAAACAGGCCTGAGCATGCTCCCACACCCCGACTCCCACATCTTGTGAATAGGATATGTCAGGATAGCCCTTGCCCTCTAGACAAGGGACAATGTTGTACTTAAATAGAGGAACTCAAGGGGATTGTCATGGCCTGTGCTGGTCTCATGCCATATGTGAACTTGTCACATGCAAGGGGGGGTGGCAGGTCCTGAGACACCATTTCCTCCACTCCCACTCTCTACATACTGGTTCTAAGGTGGCTGGCAGGAAAGTGGGTATGAGGACACTGTAACTGTCATGAACTCACTGGTACCACAGGACACTTACCACCCAAAATACACAATTGCCCACTGCAAGGTAAAAGCCACAACCCTTGGGTCAGAAGGAAACAGAATGAAACCAAAAACAAAGAGGACTGGTGAGGTCCACCTCCCAGAGGATTCTCCCATTGCAGGATCATGCCGGGCAGCTCTTCTGCCCCATTTCCACTGGGCCCAGTTCTAGGGAAAAGGTTTCCCAGATTCTACACACAGTCCCGGATTGCAATGGACCCAGGGCCAGGGTCACCCACGTGCTGCTTGTCCTGCCTGCCCCGTAGCAGAGGTCAGACCCTGTGAGGCTGAAGATCTATTTGTAAAGGTTACCCTTGGGTATATGTCTTCTCCTTGCCCCCCTAACCTACACTGGGTGTTTCTACATTGGCACTCTGCTTGGCCCTTAGCTTGGCTGCCAGCCCTTGGCTGGTGTTGTGTACTTAAGGAGTTGAAATCCATCCATCCATTCACGGTCCCATAACAAGCCATGAGCATTGCTTTGTGCCAGATCCAATCTGAGGAAGACCTGGGGCCCAGAGATGAGCCACCAGGGTCTCTGCCCTCAAAAAAACAGAGAATTGTGTAGACCAGAAAGCAAAACAATTAAAGCCTATAATCCCAGCTGATTGGGAGGCTGAGACAGGAGGATCAGGAGTTCAAAGCCAGCCTTACGAACTTCGAGGCACTAAGCAACTCAGTGAGACCCTGTCTCTAAATAAAATACAAAATAGGGCTGGGGATGTGGCTCAGTGGTGGAGTGCCCCTGAGCTCAATCCCCATAACCCTCCCCCCTCAAAAAAAATATTTGAAAATGGGACAGTGAGGATTAGGGTGAGTGTGGGGGATTCTGAGAATGGCCAGGAGAGTTAGGGAGGCAGTTTCTTTGGGGGAGTTAAGAGCTCTGGGGCCTTTGGCTAGGCTTGAACACCAGTGCCACCCCTTTCTACCTGTGTGACTGTGGCAAATAACCTAAGCCTGACCTCTCTGTGCCTCTTTCTCACCAGCACCTGCATAGTTGGGACATTGTAAGGTGAACTAGTCAATGTCATATAGTGCTGGGGATAGGGCCTGCTATAGACAGTAAATGCTGTGCTTGTGTTAACTGTTATTTTCACTATGCTCAGCCCTAGAGAATGGGTAGAAAATTACCAGGCACAGTGACAGGAGGGAGCACATGGGAACTGCAAGGGATTCAAGATGGCGGAAGTAGGGGATGCCTAAGGGGAAGTAGGATGAGGGGAGGGTGGAGCAGCCCTGCACAGATGCTCCTACATCTGTGGGGTCACACCAGGGCCTCCAGCCAAAGCACCATCTCTAGAACCAATCTGCCCCTTATTTTTGATTATTCACGCCAAAGGCCAAGATTTCACCCCCACACTACTTTCCCTAGGCCTGAATTCCACGTCACTCCATAATTCCTGAAGCCTGGGACCGCGGGGCTGGCTACACAGAGTGGGGACAGCAGCACCCTCCCTCCCCTGGCTTCATGCTTCACTTGGAGGAGGCTATTTTTTGATCTGTTTGAATAACCAAAGATAGAGTGGACTTTAGCAAAACTACCTTTAAAATGCATGAATGTTCATCTGGGGGTCGGGGGGTGGGGGAGGCAAAAAAACCGCAATGTGTATCTTTATCCAGTTTCCCATCAGGGCCTGGGGGGGAGTAAAGGCAACCAGGCCTAGACCTCCACAGGCACACATCCAACTTTCTGCAAAGAAGACAGTGCTGATTTCCCTGAGGATGCTGGCAGGCTTTTGTGGTGGGAGAAGTCCTCGGCTCAAATGCCAGCCATGCGACAAATGCCTGGAGGGCAGGCGGGGGCTTCGCAGCCCAGGATGCTGGGTTCTCACCCTCTCCCCGGTATGAATGCATTCACTAGTTTGATCAACATGGTATCCATGGCTGGCAAGAGAAGTGAAAAAACCCATCCAGGGGAGGAGGAGTCATCAGACACCTGGAGGTCAGCATCTGATGGCCTGCGGACACCATTCCTACTTCGCCATTAGGGGAAGGTTTGCTGCCACATCTTGAGATGGCTGGAGCTCCCCGAAAGGAGAGGGACTTTAACTTTCTCCAAATACTGGGGTTAAATGAGGTAGGAGAGAGCAGGAGTTTAATTAGTATGAGTGTGTGTGTGTGTGAGAGAGAGAGAGAATGAGATTCCGTGTGAGTGAGAACTTATTGCTGTGTGTGTGCAAGACAGAGAGACAGAGAGACAACTTGGCAGTGAGCATTTGTGAGTGGAAGGAAGCGAGGGCTCGCTCTCCTTCACGTGGGGTTTGTGTGTGCGGGTGGGGTGGGGGGAGAGAAAAGTGTAGCTCTTCTGAATTTCAAAGAGGCGATTTGGGAGTCTGGAAGTGTCCTCCTCTGCCAAGTCTGGAGCAGACCCTAGGGGCTGTCAGTGACAGCTGTTGAGCTGCTCCCTCTTGCATGTAAAGTGGCAGTGCCAGGCCCACTGGCGAGGAGCCCTGAGCCCTCCCGCCACCTTGCGCTGTTGGGCCTCACTGAACACGGAGCTTGGCCTGTCACCCCCGCCTCCATCCCAGCAGGTGGCTGAACCTTCCAGAAGAGCCACCCTGGACAGGCAGGTGACAGCTTGTCATGACCAGCTCTCCTACTCAGCTGAAGAGCAGGGGGACACTGACCTCTGAGGCAGAACAAAAGGAAATGCAAAGTCAGGGGAGCCGGGCGGGCGCCTCCCTTCAAACTTCCCTTACATCATAGCCGCAGCGTTGCCTTCTGATGCTCAGAGGTAATTAAGGTGATGATTGTGATTATTTAACTTGTCCTCAATGATGTGACAGGAAATCTATTAATTTAGAGGCTCGTGACCAGCCCTGTGGAGGGGACAGAAGTAAAGGACGTGGGACGTGGCTGTAGCAGTCAGGGCATCTGCTAGCCAGAAAGGTCTTGCTGCCCAAAGAGGGAGTATGACCAGAGCAGGGGTCAGAGCATGGACATGTCTGCAAAATGCTAGAAGAGTCCCCTGCTGTCCAAAGTAGGCTGGAAGAAGGGACATGGTGGGGGCATGGCTGGCTCTGTTGGTAGTAGGGAAGGACTCTCAGGGTGGTGCAGAAGGATGGGGAGGGCCCACTGGGACAGAACCACCACAAGGGTGTAGAAGAACTGAAGAGAGCCCTGTCCCTGGATCAGGTATTTAAGCCACTTGATAACTCACTTCCCCCAAGATGCTAAGGGCACAGTCTGCATTCTTCAGGGAACAGTTTCCTGGAGTTGCCACCGAGGCCACTATTGGGGTATGGGGGAGAAAGAAAAGGAGGAGTTTCCTGTAAGATTCCAGACACTGACCTTCCACATACAGCTTTTCAAGAGACGGTTGTGTTGTCAAGATCTTCTTCAAACATTCAAAAACCACTGCTTCAGAATCATCAGGTTTCAACTCAGACTTGAGAAAAAGTGAAGAGCGTGTGTGTGTGTGTGTGTGTGTGTGTGTGTGTGAGTGTGTTTGTGTAGAATTTTATGAACTAAGAGAAGATATCTCTCAGTGGACTAATCCTAACCCAGCCATCTTCAGGATCACCTGGTAATGTGCATCTATACCTGCCAGCAGGTGTGATATCAACAGGCAGAAGGTGTCAGTGAAAGGGGCACTTTAGTCCTTCAGCCTCAGCCAGTATGCAACAGACATCGATGCATCTATGTAGGACCCACTGTGTGCCCAGCACCCTGCTAGGGACATGATTGTGATGAGACTGGCCTTCACCCACAAGAGGCAATGAATATCCCTAATGCCACATAGCTGTATTGCTCTTGCCATAGTGAGACTAGATAGTCCTGGTTCTGGCGCTTACCCAACTGGTAAGTTTTCTAGGCCAATGAGTGATTCACCTTGCTAATAGCTTGTCCTGACGAAGCCCATAAGGTAGTATGTTAGTAATTGGATGTATTTGGGTATTGCTCTTACTTTCATCCACCATTTTGTGTAAGACTAAGTCTCAGTGGGATTATGGCAAGAATCCAAGGCACTCATGCATACTGAGTATAATGTTCACTCAGTGGAATAGTGGAATCATGCTGCAAGCATCCTCTGCAGCTTTGAATGACAGGTTTAAGACCAAAAGCATCATGCACTGGTTCTTAATTCCATAAGCCCACTGCTCCAAAAGGTTCATGCTATATGGAACATATTGGGATTGTGAAAATCTATTATGATAGATACGTGAATCATACTGTGTATTATTGGTAAGGTTAAGCCAGAATTTATTGAGTGTTGTTGATTGAATTAAGCTCAAGATATGCTGAAGTCCTAACCTGTGATACTTATGAATGCAACGTTATTTGGAAATAAGATCTTTGCAGATCTAATCAAGTGAGGATGATTCACCTTGGAGGACTGCTCCTTGCCAGCATGCCTGGGGAAGAATTTTATCTTTGCTCTATCAGCATTGTCCTCAGACCTGGGTGGCAACTCCAGGCTTGGGTAGCTACATCAGAAGTTGAGGACCATGGCTGGAGACAAGGCCAAGCCATCTGCATACCTGTAGGCCTAGCCCAGGGGTTCTCAAGTTCGTCTGCCATTAGCATCACTCAGGGGAAGTTTTTTTTAGTTTTTTAAATGCCATGGGTACTTTAATTGATTTAGATTTCTAGGAGTGGGGCCCAAGCATTAGTATTGGTAGATTTTTAACATGAATCACTGAATTAGATTACAATAATTGGTAAGTGGTTCTAACATGCAGCCATTAGTCACAATCACCGGATTAGCAGTGTTTCTTGGATTAGAATGTCCATCAGCATCATCTGGAGGGCCAATAAAACTGGCCTTAACTGACACTTTCAAGTTTCCTGGTTCCGAGATAGGGTCTGAGAATTTTTAACAGATTCCCAGTGTGGTTATCATTCTTTGAGAACCACTGGCATAGATCAAACCACCGTAAGTCATGTGTTGCATGAGAGTTCATCCCCAAAACCAACTCCGATCATTGTTAGTGGCTGGGTGAAGAAGGATTCTGAGGTTTCACTTGGGTTTAGTCAAGGGTTCTGTCTAATAACTATACATCAAAACTGCCTGAAGCATTTTAGAATAAACTTATGTTTGGGTATCACTCCTAGGGATACTAAAGGTATTAAAATACTCATGACATTAAAAAAAAAAAAAATTCCCCCAGGTGACTCCCATGAGCAGCCAAACTGGAGAAAGTTCTGGCTAGGCCTTCTGAGTAGACAGAGAAGACCGGTATTTGTTTTGATGAGGAATGTCACTGTGGGTGAGGGCCTGGGTTACTAACTGCTGTACAGCCACATTGCGCTTAATTTCAAAAGATCTTAAAATGATGAAAAAGGAACGGAAGGAGAAGTTTACATGGTACATCAAGAGTCACTTGATATAGTTGGCAGATTGGACACTCCCCCTTGGGGCATTGACCATCCTGACTGGACAGTTGACCAGACTAGGTGAGGTTGTTTGCCCATTAGGACACAGATGGCCTGCCCTCAGGGTGCATCCATGTGACACATCCCCTCCTGCTCCCCTGTCACTGTCCACTGCCCTGGACCAAAAGGTCTAATCCGGACCCCAAGCGCTCAATGAGAAAAGTATTTCAGAATGAATGTCTCCATTTAAAAGCACTCTGAAGCACGCTAACCCATTTTCCTTAACCTAATCGGCAAAGAGATTTCTTCTTCTTTTTTTTTTTCTCAGATAAGACCTGTATCCGTCAAGCAGGAAAAGAAGTTTCTGCCTAAAAGGTTATCTATCTCTGAGAGTTACCAACTTCTAACAGCCAGTGCAAATTGCTGCTGGCTGTTGAATTGCAACCGAGTCTGTATAATAAAGAGGCTGTTCTCGGTTCCCCAGGACTCCCGGAATTTGCATGAAAACAGTCTCTCCATCTTCTGAAAGGTTCATCTGGCCCTGCTGCTTACTTCTTTCCAGAAGCCACAATCTTGATGGTGACACTGTAATTTATGACAGAGCTAAGGATTATAACGCAACACACAGAGAACAAGGAGGACTTTGGGGGCGGGGGAGGCCGGCTCCAGGTGCAGGTGAGCTTCAAGAGGGGGGTGGTCTCGTTTGTCATGCAAATGGCACAGGAGGCTGAGGAAAGGACTGGGAGGAAAGATGACCCTGGAAAAGAGCACAGGGCTGGCTGCAGAAGAAACTTGTTTCTAAACAGAATGTTTTTCAAAGCTTTTCTTGAAGCATTAGCTATTCCTCCAAAATAAATGACACAACGTATTTCGTACTAGTAATAAAATATGTGATTTGAATAACTACAAATGGAAAGATTTACAGTCGGTGGGCTCGGGGGGCTCCTCTCCCCTGAGCTTTGTGTGTGCTGAAACCCTTCAGTGAGACGCTGGGAGAGGTAATTGCAGCCCAAACATCATTTTCCAGCCGCTCGAGAGAAAGGCCTATTTGGACATAAATTAACTAAAAATATGCGGATGATAGTGTGTATTTCATGTGCGAAGAACAGAAAGGCCACTTGGTGACGTTTTTCCAACTGAAAAAAAAAAAATCCTATTCTTCAAACAGACGTCGTTTCTCTGTCCTGCACGGCAGGGTAAACAGCTGTCTTTCATTACCCACACCCCAAACAGTTTCTGAAGGCTGTATGCAGGCAGTATTATTTTTTTTTTCTCATCATACAGCATTTTTGAGTTTATAATTAAAAAAGTAAGAGTGGAGAGACAAAAAGCTAAGTAATTTGCTATGTGTTTTCCATCATTTGACAAGCATGCAGGTGGAACCCTCTTTGGGTCAGGCCAGTCAATAGAGGGAAAGGTGGCAATGTTGCTTCAGTCCTGAGAAGGAGGCTGTTCAGGGAATCCAGCCTTCAGCGGCTCAGTAAAGGTACAAGCTGGGTTTTTCCTAATCACCAGGGAGGGAACCAGGCACACCCCCCCCACACACACACACCCAGTCTAGTGAGCTCGGATGTACCTGTTCTGCTGCTGAAAAGAAAATGCCCTCCTCTAAGGGGGATGAGGGTGGGGCCAGAGGCCGCTAGGCTCTCTGGATGACAGATTGGCATGGGGGACAAGGGAGTAGAGGACAGAAAGGGGTAAGGAAGAGACTTAAAGGTCACTCTGTTGTCTACTTTTCATTTCCTGGGCCATGGCCAGGGTGTCCTCCTAGCTTCACTGAGCCTGGCATGAACAGGGCTTTCTCCTTGAGCCCCTCTGCCCCCGACATGCCTTCCTGTTGCCCTCCTCAGCCCTAAGAGACCATAGTCTTCCTCTCCCTTTTCAAGCAGGCTGTTTGCTGCATCAGGAACTGCATGGCTTGTCCACACATCTCCATGACCCCTAACTCTGTTAGGCCATGATGACCCTCCTGCCTCTGTCTCCTATGACTCTCCCATGATCCTTTGTCACACCTCTCCCATTCCATTCCTACTCTTGTGCATGGAGGGTTCTTGGGCTTCCGGATACCTAGAGGCAGGACTGCTTCTTCTATGGCCCCACAGTGGGCAGGGGCTCCTGGATGAGCAGCAAGAGGGAAAATAGCTGAGTTGGCTGATTTTTCTGTCTCTGGAAAAGGCTGGGTCTCTCAGATGGAGGCTTGCCTCTGCTCTGCCATCTTGGAGACCTTTTCCCAGCTCTGTAAGGAACCTCACTGAATTTATCCCAAAGTTCAATATTCCTACTCCTTTTACAAGACATAAGCATCTGATAGACTGGTCATTGATGGTTATTTTAATACGTAAACTAGGTATATTCCTTATTGTAATTTTGGGGAGTGGGATACTGGGGATTTAACCCATGGGCAATTTACCACTGAGTCATATATGCAGCCCTTTATATTTTTTATTTTGAGACAGGGTCTCCCTTAGTTGCTTAGGACCTCACTAAGTCGCTGAGACTGGCCTCGAACTTGCAATCCTCCTACCTCAGCCTCTCTAGCTCCATGGTGTGCACCAGGAGGCCTAGCTCACTTTGTGATTTTTTTTTTTTTTTAAAGAGAGAGTGAGAGAGGAGAGAGAGATAGAGAGAGAGAATTTTTAATATTTATTTTTTAGTTCTTGGCGGACACAACATCTTTGTTGGTATGTGGTGCTGAGGATCGAACCCGGGCCGCACGCATGCCAGGCGAGCGCGCTACCGCTTGAGCCACATCCCCAGCCCTCACTTTGTGATTTTTGATGCCTGATCAATGTCCACTAGGCACACCTCTAGTCCCTTTCCTGCTTCCACCCTCCAACAGCTATTTTATAACAGCTGATACATGTTAAACAGCTGAACTCTTCAGGCTCCTGAACTGTGCTTTCTTTTTGGCTCAGCTTCTTCCTCAGACAATCCCAGCAGTTATAACCAAGTCACTTAACCACCTTGTCTTACTGTCTACACCTGCCAACGGGGATAATGATGTTTAATTATCTCAGAGGGGTGGATGAGGCCCTGGTAGCTAATGCTGGTGGAATGCGAGTGTGTGTGTGTGTTGTGGGGGGGCGCTGCTTCACCTGCTTCCCAACAGGACCCCTGTTCTCTGGGCTGCCTATCCTCCTCTCCTGGCAGATGAGCAATGGCCAGGGAGGGACAAAGCCACCTCCAAAGACCAGGCAGGGAGGCCAGCTCCTGCCTCCACACCTGTGATGTGAGCTAGGTATTCCAAGCCTCCTTTGTCCCTAGGAATGGGGTTGTCCTGAACCCACACCTGAGTAAAGGTGGAAGGGGCTCTGACACCTGATCCTTCCATTCCAAATCCATGCTGCCTTTCTCTCCCCCTGGATAAAGTAAAAGAAGAAGGGACAATAAACAGAAAATCATGTTCCTCTGTATGAAAGGCAATTGGCATTTTTTCTTTCCCAAAGGTGCGGGGCCAGGGGTGGGGGGGGACCAGGATGGACTTCTGTTCCAACTTTCCCAGAGAGATGAAGCCCCATCTCTCTCCAAAAACATTTATTGCTTCCTCTTTTAAATAAAGCATTAACACGCATGGCATACGTGTTGGGAATAAGAGGACCGATGGATGACATCTTGTGTGAGGAAGGGGATGTAGAAATAGGCGAATCTCACAGACTGTGGCAAGCGGACAAGTTGGCAAAGGGCTTGGGAAAGAAACTGCCACCCAGACTGGAAATCTGAAAATTGTGCTCATCACCACGAGGTGCAGATGGACGTCGTGCGTCTCCAGATGTGACATCCAGAAAAGGACACACTATCGTTCACGTAATGCATAATGCAGAATCCGGGTCTGATCACGAGGAGATACCAGACAAACCCAAAGGAGGGAGGTACTATTAAAAACACGTGAAGGGTATTCTTTAAAAATGTCAATATCATTTTTTAAAAATTGAGAAAATATTCCTGATTAAAAGAGACTAAATAGACATGACAATAAAGTACAATATCTGATCCTAGACTGAATTCTGTACTACAGCGGGAAAAAGTGCTTAAAAAGGACACTTTGGGGAGTTGTGGCTCCGTGGTAGAGCACTTGCCTAGCAAGGGTGAGGTACTGGGTTCGATCCTGAGCACCACATAAAAATAAATGAAGGCATTCTGTCCATCTACAACTACAAAGAAATTAAAAGAAAAAAAGACACTTTTGAGGTCAGTTAACAAAATTAGAATATAGAGAGTAGATAAAAGTCTCTATGTTAAGTTACTAAGTTTGGTAACTAAACTATAGTTATGTAAGGGGATCTCTCTATTCTTAGAAAATACACAGAGAAGTATCTGAGGATATAGATGTATATGTAATGTATTTTCCAAACATTCAGGAAAAAAAAATATTTTGCAAAGGTGGAGACTGAGGGAAATAAAGAAATGAGTTAAAATAATAACACTATGTGAATAATCTGGGCAAAGTTTATATGGGTGTTGTTTGTATTATTTTCACTTCCAGAACTTTTAAGTTCGAAATTATTTTTTAAAAATTTAAGTGTGTAAATTCTTTGGTCCAGCAGTTGCTCTTCTTGATATTTAATTTACAGAAATATCCATATAAGCAAACAGAGATATCTATGTAAGCATACACACTGAAGCACTATTTGAAATAATATATCAGAAGCCACAGAGATGACCATCCAAAATGAGCTAGTGAAATAGTTTCTACGGTTAATTCAAACACAGGATGCCTGAGAAAGAGCCTGAGAAACAAGTCCACAGGGGCAGCAGCAAAAGGTCTACCAGGGCATGAAGTAAGGTCATGGTCAAGTAACAAAGGAGGCCCAGAAACCAATAAGTATGTACAGTATGAGGCCATTTTTGAGATCACAAAAATATGCATAAATCAATACATACCCTCACATACTCTAAGGTTAAGGAAGAAAAAAAAGAAAGAAAAAGAAACACACCAAACTATAATGATAACTTTTGAGAATTGGGAAGGGAAAGTCCGATTCACTTTTTACTTTAAACACAGTTTTGTTTTTTGATGTTGTTAAGCATTGTTTTTATAAATAAAACCATGATAACTTTTTTTTTTAAATACAACATTCTGGAGACTTCTTTGGGTTTCTTTCTTCAGAAGGGCTGATTTTCCAAGTTGGACCAGAAAGTCCCTATTTTCTGCCTACTCTGGGATTAGTTCTCCCCCAGGTGAGGGCAAAAGTCTGATGAATGAGATTGGTTACAACAGCTACTAGGAGCCAGAGGGCAAGAGTCAAGTTCAAGGTTGGGAGAGCAGAAACCGAAGGGTCCCTTCTTCCTGCCATGGGGCAGCAGTATTACACCCAGGGTTCTATGGGCCATTCTACTTGGCATCTCAGGTCTCCTGGGACATGTTTGCCACTCATTTATTTCTTAATTCCACAAACGTGTTCAGAGCAGTACACAAAAGCTTGGGGACACTGTGATAGGAAAGGAAGCCAGGCTTGCTGCTAGGAGAAAAGATTGTAACTGGTATATAGGAGGAGGGTGGCGGAGGCTTTGAAGGGCTCCTCAGCTGGATGGGGAGGGACTGATGTGGTGCGGAAATAGTTTGTAAGAACAGTGTGTTGGGCCCGGTGGAGTTTGGACTGTGGGCCAAGCTGTCCAAGGGTGTTCTCATTCTGTTGGTCCATGCAGGCTTGCACTACAGGATCCTCCCTTGGGGGCATGCTAGAGTGCCCCAGCTCTGTTGGAGCTTGGCTTGCATCTCACCTGTATTTTCCCCATTCATAGGTCTTTCTATATTCTGATGTACCCTAGGATTCACTTTTTATTTTCCTAGTCCTTAGAGTACCAATCCCTGGGTGAGTTTGGTCTCACATTCCCAGACCTAACTTTCACCCAACCTGGTGGGTCCAGAGCCCCAGGTCGTTGCTTCTCTGCTTGGGCCATAGGAGCCCATAGATAGATTTATGTCCCAAAGGAGGAAAGGAAGAAGAGACCCTTGGGTTTTTCTCTCTCCTAGTCCCAGAGTTTCCTCTTCATCTGTTGAGTCTTGATGGCTGTTAGCATCATGCCCACTCACCCAACTTGGGGCCTTCCTGATCCTCCCTGAAAATTCTGTTTAGAAGGGCAAGGCTTAGAGTGATGAGCCTTCTGCCGAAGCTCAAAGACTTGCTCAGATCTTTGCAGTGTGTGTCAATTCTTTGGTCCGGCAGTTGCTCTTCTTGATATTTAATTTACAGAAATATCTATATAAGCATGCAGAGGGCTCAGATCCAGTGCATCTTGGGCTGGTGAACTGTGGGTCCCAAAATATTTTCCATCTCCTCTAGCATCATGGCCTCCCAAAGCTGAGAACTCATCATATTTACTGTGTTGCAGGAACCAAAACTCAGAAGACAATCCTTAGCCACAGTTAAGAACAGCCCATGGGAGGTTCCAAGATCTGTGACTTTTGTGCATAGTAAGTAGAACTTTCTCATCTGGCTGTATTGACCCTGGAGCTTCTTTTATCCTATTTCAGAATCTCCCAAGGCCAATAAGACTTTTACCTTCCCAGACCCTCAAGACTATATTTACTGCTTATGACAAAGGATGGGTGGGATGAGGACAGTTTGGGGGCAGGACATCCTAGCTCTGGAGCAGAGTAGACATGAAGATCAACGGGAATTAAAGAGCCAGCGTATCTCTGGGACAGAGAGGAGCTTGTCAGCTTGCCACCTCTTCCTGCCATTTCCATCCCCTGAGTAAACCACAGACTGACAGGTGTGAGCAGAAAGGTGTGAACTAGAAAGGTGTGAGCAGAGTAGAGACAGGTGGGATATCACACCCGAAAGGTCACAGCCTAGAACAGGGATCAACAATCTGGGAACACACGAGAATCTTAATGTTGTTGCTCAAAGGTCGTGCCAGGGCTGCCCAAGCAAAAATCAAAGACAGTATGATCTTCAGAATGTTATTAGTTTGAGTTTCCATGGAGGGAAAAGGAACATTTGGTCAGCTTGTAGGACCACCCCCAACATCTCCTTGTCAGTGACAAGTCCTGACTGGTATATGGTGGCTGGACTTGGAACACATCATTATAAAGCGATGACAATAAAGACTGGCTTACACAAGACTCATCAATGGATGCTAAAATCAGGGGGAAGATTTGATGAAAAGCAAGATATATGCATGGCTTGATATACCTTCCCACAGATTGCTTATCAGTTACAGGAGGAAAAAAATGTAATATAAAATGTATGTAACTACACATTGGCAAAGTGGGAAAAAACCCTCAGGGGACCAAACTGAATACCACTGAGGGACAGATGGACATGTCTCAAGAGACATAGTCTAGGAAGGGACACAGCATCACTCGGGTAGCATCCTGGCCCAAAATGTAGAACCTGAATCTAATTATAAGGAATATCAGAAAAAAAACCCAAAGGAGAAATGTTTTATTAATGAAAAAAGGTGACCATATGGTTTAAAAAATGTCAATGTCATAAAAAAACAAAACAAAGAAAAGCACTGAAAATATCCCAGATTAAAGGACACTAAAGGGACGTGAAAACTAAAGGCAATATAATGTATGCTAGTCTGTGGTCCCAGGGATTCGATAAAATTAAGTCTGATCCATGGTGTACACTTTTTTATCGATTTTTTTTTTGGTTGTTGTTGTTGTTGTTGTTGTTTTGTTTTGTTTTTGGAAATGTGATCCAAATAAAAAGTATTTTTTTAATAATCCCCTCCTCAAGTGCACAGATACCTTAAAGAGTTCTCTCACCAAACAATGGCATTTCCTATTGAAGTTGCTTTTATAGAGAAGTCAATAAGGAGAGCCCCCAAGCTATTTCTACCATGGCTTCAAATGTAGACAGTAAATAAAAGGTAATGTGGACAATCTCTAACTTTGGAGTGCCTAAAATGTAATAAATGTCCCTGGAATCTCTTTTTTAAAGACCAATATTGGGCAGGGGCTATAGAATCTCCTGTAAGCCTAGAAAAAGTATAATTGGGGACAGAAATGTTGACCTCATAAAATGATCCATTACCATCTGGTTCAATGGCCTATACAGTTCAAATACTGAGTTTGTAGCGGCAAAGCCCTTATTTGAAAAGAAAACTTGGCCAAAGTACAATATCCATGCTAGATAAGAACCTGGCCAGGTCTCCCCACTATCCCAATGCCCTGATTCATTCTGGAACATTCTGGAACATGGAGAGGAAAGCCCTGGCCACCATCTCACACATGGAGAGACTCATGTACAAAGGGAAACCCCACATGTTTTCCTTTCCTTTTGATTCAGGTACTAACAAATTGTTTTCATTTTGTTCTTATTGAAAACTCCAAAAGCATTTCCCCCTGTCTCACAGTTGGGTCTTCTGATGGCCAACTATTTATTAGGCCTAAATGGAGTACACGTTTCCAGAAGGTGAATGAATGCACTCTAATTTTTTTTAATATGGGCATTTCTGCTATAAGGAACACACACATTTTGAAATTATCTCATATTCTGCAAAATTGCACAATAAAATAACAGGATGGATGGGCGCAAACAGTTGGAGACCATTCAAAGTGTAACAAAAACAAGGATCTTGTCAATAACAATAGTGGTTCAGGTAAAATTGCAATGTGCATTTGTACCCAGTGCATCCGTCTGAGGCCTGTTTGCAGACTTAAACTCTGTTTTTTTTGTGCTCCTTTCTTGGAGATGAAGGTCACGGAGGGCATTCATATGTCATAGGGATCAGTTTTGTTCAAATTAAAAGTCCTTCCAGGGTATAGTCTTTTTTATCAAAAATTTAAAATTTTACGCAAGGAAAAAATGTGCTCCGTTTCCTCATCTTACTCTCTGCTCCACCAGATAAGAGTGAAAAATAAAACAGTTCTGGGAACCACTAAACCTGTCATCATTTCACTAACGAAAGGCCCTTTGGTCAGTGGTCAAATTTTTTTTTTTTTTTTAATAAGGTCTTCTCATTAAGCTAAGGCTTTTTCTCTGATTGATTATAAGAAAGCTTGCTACTCTTTGCTGCAAGACATAAATATCCCAGAAGACTAGAAGAGAACCACAGGTCTTCCACACAATACAGACACCTTTTCCCCACTTAGTAGTCATATACTGATTGGCCTTAAAGACACAGGCCCCGCTGCATTCTCATTTTATGAGGAAGCAAGAGCAAATAGATATCAGTCACATGTCCACTGGGCACCACCTGCTGTGCGGGGCACTTGCCATGTTTAACATCATGCAGTTTTCACAATCATACTAAAAATAGATCCTATTCCCATTTTGCAAACGAGAAAACCGAGGCTCGTGAAGTAAATAAATACCCCACCCAGACTATTATATAATGTTAGGAGCAGAGGTGAGGATTTAGATTTCAGTCTCATGGACATCCAAGTTTGTGCTCTTTACTTTACTCTGATTGGGTTTCATTATTAGGACGTTACTACTTGTATTATTAATTGAAAGGAAAGAGTCTTCCCTTGTGAATTATGTTTTGCATATCATGTAATGATGGAATTGATTCCCTTCCCCCAAATCCACTAAGAGTATTTCACTAAGATCCCAAATCATTTACTAATGACCTTGTTTCATCAGCTTTTATAATAATTTTAATTTTGTTTATATTTTATAGGACTTTAGAGGTTTACTAAAACATTCCACATAATCTCCTTCTTGGATCTTTACAAACCATTGTGTGATATAAACCTAGTAAGATTTATTCCATGGGACAGACAAAAATGGAATGCATCTCAGGGAGGTAGAGGAACATACCTTGCTCTTGGCAGAGCAGGGCTCAAACCTTGTTCCCGACCTCAAAGCTCAGCCTTTTCCTTAGAATGGCTGAGGGAACCGTCCTGCAGCTGCTAAGCCGTGGGCACTGAACTGTATGTCCCAAGAGCTGTTGGGACTCATTAGGCCATGTAATTTGAAATGTGATGAAAACACTGACATATAGAACAGCATCTTATTTACTTGTACCAAAATAATTAATACTGAATATTATAAATAACTTATTTTTGGGTATTAGAACTATAGCATGTACAAGAAAAAGTAATGTAGGGAGAACGTAAGGTATGGTCAAGTGATACTAAAGGATTTTCTCTCTACTCACCATGTTTTCTTAACCTGACTGGTACCCTTCTAATTTCTCAGGATGGAATATCTTGCTAAATATTTTATAGCTTTTTATTGGGGGTGTCAATTGAAAAGCATGAGGACTGACATTGTTCAGCTCCTGGGTTCCTAACATCTTGCATGATCTCTGGAGTGGGCCAAATTCTTTTCAAAGAAGTCCTCAGAAATAGTGGAGAGGGCTGGGATTGTGGCTCAGCAGTAGAGCGCTCCCCTAGCATGTGCGAGGCCCTGGGTTTGATCCTCAGCACCACATAAAAATAAATAAATAAAATAAAGGCACTGTGTCTAACTACACCCTAAAAATATAAATATTTTTAAAAAATGGTGGAGCTAAAGTCCGGGCTTCATGATTGCTCCTGGCTAAGGTGTGGGCCGACCCTTGCAATCTGTGCCCAAAACATGAACCTCCAGTAGACAGGAAGTAAGATGATCTACGAGGACAGAATAAGGCAGGTAGTCTCATCCTCTCTGACAGGGAGTGGCAAGATGTGGTTCTGGCTCGACACGGTGGCACACACCTATAATCCCAGCGGCAGGAAGATTGTGAGTTCAAAGCCAGCCTCAGCAAAAGTGAGGTGCTTAGCAACTCAGTGAGACCGTGTCTCTAAAGGAAATATAAAATAGGGCTGGGGTATAGCTCTGTGGCCAAGTGCCTCTGCGTTCATTCCCTGGTACCCCCCGGCTCCTGCCCCCAAGAAAAGATGTGGTTCTGCTGGGGTCAGCCCCAGGCACCATTGGGCTCTGGTTTTGCATTCTAATAGAAAACTCTCAGGCAGTTCATGAAGAGGCCAGCCTTGCCCTTGTGTCTGGGCAAGGGTCTTCTCCCCCTTTCCTCTCCACAGCTCTGCTTCTTGGCTACAAGGGAATAAAGTGACTTGACAGGTCAGTTTGAAAAGATAGTCATTGCTCACCAAGATAAAAACAAGAAAACAAAGGACCTGTCTCCAACAAAGAGAAGCGCTGGCCACAGGGAGAGGTGAGCAGCGGCTTGCACTCACAAGCAGAATCCATGGCTTTGAACTTCTCTTGTGCCTTTTTTCTTTTTATCAAACACCCAGATGGCGTGTACTCTCTAAGTGAGCAGTATTAGTCGAAGTCTACATGGATCTTTTCGCTGAGAACCTTCCTTCCTGTTTCTTACTCTCTCACTTTCTCACAGAAAAGGGTTTCCTGAAAGCTTTAGAGGGAGGATTAAAATGAAATCTTCACCTCTAAAGTCCTCCCCGCACTTCCCCCTGCAGCTAGAGCATCTGCAGTCAGGAGCAGCCTTTGATCAGCTCTCCTGCTCCTACCCTTCCTGGCTCTGGGCTCTCCCTCTAGCTTATTCTCTGACTCAATCTTTCTTTTTTACTTCTGCATCTGTAAATTGTACTGGAAGTGTGTCCCTGGCTGCTTTCAGGGTTCTGAATAGGGTGTCTCCCTGAGGAGGGGGTACCATGCTCCGCCTCGGGGTCTGACTATGGAGTTGAAGGGGCCCAATTTCCCCTCTTCCTGGATCAACATGTTGCTCTAGAGGGAAGGCAACTTTGCTTGGTGAGGGGTGCACAGGCCAGGCCCCAGCAGGTCCTGGAGGCCCTCAAGCCACGTGTTCAGGACAAGGATCCCCACCCTCTGCAGCCACATCTCTAACAATGCACAGGACTCCTGCAGAAGGAGACAGATCTGCAAAGATCCCCACCGTCCCAAGGCTGGTCAGGGCTTCTAAAACCTGAGCACCTGTTATTTAACAAGTCATGGTCACAGTTTCTGTAAGGCAGTGCCCCTGACAGAATGCCCTGGCATCCAGGGAACTAGACAACTGCGAGGTATAAAGTCGGCTCTTTACCTTTTTCTTAAATTTCAAAGCTGTGAAGGATGCTTGGGTGATGTCCCTGAGTCCTGGATTAATTCCAGATGAGTGGCCAAGACCCTCCGTGATGTGTTCCTCCTCACTGTTCACCTGTCCTGGGGGTAGAGTGGCTCTCTAAGGACCTGCATTAGTTTACTAGGTCTGCTCTATCCCAGCTCCACGAATCAAGAGAAATTTGTTTTTTCAGAGCTCTGAAGGCCAGAAGCCTGAAATTAAAGTGTTAGCAGGGCGACGCACCCTCGGAAACCCATAGGGAAAAATCTTTCCTTGCTTCCTCTAGCTTCTGGGGTTTGCTGGCAACACGAGACACATCACTCCTGTCTCTGCTTCTGTCACCACATGGCCACCTACCCTGTGTGCGTCACTGGTTAAGTCTCTTTCTTTGAGTAAGGACACCTGTGACTGGATTTTGGGTCTGCCTGAATCCAGTATGAACTCATCTTAACTGGAGTATTTCAGCAAAGACCCTATTTCCTAATAAGGTCACATTCACAGGTGAGAGGTGGTGGTAAGAACTGCCAAGCATAATTGTGGGAGGGACACAGTTTGACTGACAACAGGGCCCCTCCAGGGCTAACTGGCTCTTTACTGCTCCCTCCCAACACTGGTACCCAGGGTTGTGCTGGTGCTTTCTAGCCACCTAAACCAGACTGTCACCTTCTGTGTTAAACCCTCCACTTCTGTACCCCATAACCTTGTCCAGATGTCCATCAATCCGTCCATTCATCTGTGACCGAGTACCTTTTATGTATCCATTTCTACCACTTAGTTCACATCCACCCAATCGGGGAACCCACTACCTCCTCTTTCTCATATCAGTTGAGGGCCATCTCTCTGTTCTCTAACCTTATGGCTCCAAACTTTTATTTCTGAAACACTCAATTGGAAAAGCAAGCATCTGCCTTAAGAAATGATAAAAACACACTACTGCCAATCAACATATTAAAAATGAAGTTTAATTTCCTTCTCTAGCAGAGGTCCTTACCTCTTGCAAGAAATCGATGATCCTTGATTGATTGGTTCTTTGACTTATTGCCTGACTCTCATGGGGACCTCGGCTGAGAAGGCGAAATCAGGCTTCCACCCTCTCCTAGGAGCACTTGAAACCATAAGGCCTTCCCAGCTAATCCTCTATCTCCTTGTGGGCCTCCCCAACCCAGTTCCTGAACTTGCCTCTGGTGTCTTAGGTTCGGTTCTTCACCCCTCTCCATTAACCCCAGAGGCCAAAGAGGGAAGCAAATCCACTGTGGCCCACTTGGTGCTGCTCACGCAATCCCCACACCTTAATGCCAGCTCAGTGCCACATCCGTTTCTTCCAATGTCCCCTTTGGCTTTTTTTACAGCTTCTCCCAATCCATGCTTGTGGGTGCAATCCCTTACACAGCCCTGCCCTCCATACTCTGTCCTAATTGAGCCAGAGGGTCTGTGGGCAGATGGTCCCCATGAAGCACTGGTCCTCTAGGTGGATGCTTTCCTCCCCGGGGTCTCAGTCCAGGAGCTCCTCAGGAGTCCAGAGATGTACTATGTATGCGCTCCACCCTGTACCCAATCAATTATGTAACCAATGCATAAGTAGAAGTTTAATGTCTATCTTCCTGGTTTTGAAGGAAACTCCAGGCACTCACGTCGGGTTTTGTTAACTGTGTTCTTTGCATATATCAGGTGCTAAACAAACATGTGTTGGCTGGGAGAACAGCTAGCAGGCATTGCATGGGTCACACCCAGGTGGCCAGCCCCTCCCCTTTGAGGACATGCATATGATGGCAGGGCTCTGTCCACTTGCCTGCACACACCACATACCCACCCGTCCAGAGCAGAGAGAAGCCCTGGCAGAGAAACCTGACCCGCCCCTTGTTCCATTCCCCCGGGTGCAGGCTGGCTTGGGCTCTGAAATTCCATACTGATCCCACCCAGGCTAATAATACACAGGCCCTACTAAGAATAATTATGCTGAGTCTTTCTCAAAAGGGCACTTCAGTCAGGGCCTGGTATCCCTAACCCAGCATCTGCTGACAAAGGGACCCAGGGAGAGAGATCAGAGGGAGGAGGAGGTAGAAACGCCCGGAGAAGAATTATTTGAGTGGCGGAGCCTGGGGCAGAGTGACATTTGAATTATTCTTCCCTCAGCTTAATTAACACCAGAGAAGAAATTCCAGGGGACCAGGACTTGGTTTTATTCTGGCTTCAATTAAAGGGTCTCCCTGTCTTTTCCTTGCTTGTCTTCATTCTCCTTCATTTTCCCCACCTGCCCAAGAGACTGAACTGCTTCCTGAGCCCAGTGATTGAATGGAGAGCTAGAAATCATATTTGAAAATGGCTTTATAAGGGAGGCCATGGATCAGAGGGGGAGGAGAAGTAGGATTTAATGTAAAACTCCCAGAAGTGAGGAGAGAAGAAAAGCTGGACCCAGGGACACGAGGCCAGCAAACCTGGCTCTTTCTGAAGGACACGGGCCACAGGCTGAGCTCAGATCTGTAGGGGAGGGGATTGGCTGGACTTAGTGGTGACTTCTTAAAGAAGTGCAGCAAACAGCAGAGCGAGGGGGCTTTTTCCTGAAAAGCTTGCAGGAAGGATTATCTTTGAGATAATTTTCTATTTTCTTTGCATCTTTTAAGTACATTAGAAGAAAAAACAACCTAAAACAGTACTAGTAGCAGTCAAAGTCACTGATCGGTGGTAAGGAAAGGAGAAAAGCCCAGCTATTTATCAAGTGCCTACTTGGAGTGTGTGTGTGTGTGTGTGTGTGTGTGTGTGTTTATCACTGACGGGGATCCTCATTCCAAGTTTGAGGAAAGTTCTCGGAGGCTTCCTGTCCTCCTCCTCACAGACTCCCCTAAGCATTTTTCCTCCCACGAGGGCTGCGCATGTGCATAGCACTGCTGGCCTCTGGTGGAGCAGCACAGTCTGGGCAGCCTGGATAGGCCAACGCCTATTCCCAGCACAGCCCCTTAGACTCCTGTTGCCTCCAGGGAGAGGTGGTGGCAGGTTGGCTCAGGTCTGGCCACTCCGTGGTGGCAGAGGGGGCACACCCCCAAAACCCAACTTCCTCCAAATAGGCTCCTTCCCGAAATTTCCTTCACCTCCCAAAGCACCATTAGCTGGAGACCAAACCTTCAACACACGAGCTTTAAGGGGGCATTTAAGATCCAAACCATATCAACTACTTTCTTTCTTTAAAAAGGTTTACCTAGAAAAGATGAGGCTATATGAATGCAGTACAAGGGACCTCCCATGAGTTCAATGCCAGTTTACTGGACAGAGAGTCATGTGAACAGTGACCAGGGCAGGGCTGTACTAGAGGTTGCTATCAGTTTTTCACATGAGTTCTTACAAACCTAAAAATTTCTTACAAACTCCACTTTATGGGTAAGGTGACGTAGGCTAAGTTTGTCCAGCATAATTTGATCCAAATCCTGCATTCTTTCTACCATACTGAAGAACTGTTTTACCAAAGCAGAGTGAGAGAGAAGGTCCTAAAATGGATCTCCTGCCCCCTTGTCAGCCCACCTTGCTGAACACAGAGCTCAGTTAACTGGGCAGCATCCTATCATGGAATGAAGGTGAATTGTTTTGTGAAAGAAAAGCTTCACAAATTTCTGCTTAGAATCAACTGTGTCTGGAACAAGTCCTTCCCTAGTTGTGGAATAAAGATGGCTGCTGCTGAGCATGGGAATCATGGATGATGGTGGCGGGTGGTGGTGGGGTGAGGGGGCTGCCTATGCTGCAGAGTTCACCAGAGAAGTGGGCCATGGTGTCTGGTGCTCCCAGGGATGACCCTGAGGGAAAAGTTGACCCTTGTCTCATGGAGAGGATGAGGTCTTCATGCCTGGTGCCCCAGAGCAGTGCAGGAAATGAGTCTGAAGAGGAGGAACGGGTGAGCTGTCCCCGAGTGGGAACAGGGAGTCAATGTGGGAAATAAGAGGCAGCAACTGCAAGGCGTGTGTGAGGAAGTGCTGGTCAAGGAAGGATCTGCACAGCTGGAAAACAGCCTTGAAGTCAGCTTCTGCCTCCCGCCAAGAGGAGCAGATGCCAAAGCCACAGTTCTGTTTGAGGTTCACAGAAGGGGACTAGGCAGAGCAGAAAACATCAGCCCGCATGGGAGGAGTAGGGGGACTGTCGGTGCAGGAGGAGTGGGGAGCTTGACACAGAGCAGCAGCAAGGGGGTCAAAGGGGAAGGGGCTGAAAGAGATCAGAGGTGCCTGGAGGACTTAATGCAATTCAGGATAAACCAGGGAGGCCTGCAGGGAGCAGGAGGGACAGGTCTGAGACAGCCTGGGGGCTTCTTCCTACCTGTTCAAGGAGAAAGAAAGCTGGACTGGATGGGTAGAGGTTTCCATTTAGCCAGCCTAAAATCCCTATCAGAGATTTACGGGATCCTGTTGGATCTCTCCTTACTGATGTCAATGGATAATAGGTGGAGATCAGGTTGGGAATGTATGTGAGCCCCCAGTGCAGAGTTCATCAAGGACGTGTCACTTTTTCTAGTATGTGGGAGCCTTTTTCCTTTTTGGTAAAGTTAGACAGGACCAGTAATAATAAGAATGTGACCCGGGAGGTCAAGTGTAGAGAGCTGGTCTATAATGGGAAGCCCGGGATGTTTATTTGAACACACACGACAGTATTCAGAAATCTATCTGCTGAAAGGAAAGTTGTATAAATCATACAGGTGTTCAGAGCCCAGCCCGTCTCGTTGTTGTGTCCCTCTTGGTCGGTGGGGATATTAGGAGCACTTCAGAGCTCTTCCCTAGGTTAGTGGGCTTATTGCAATCATAAGGAAGCACAAAGGAACAAGTTTTATCTGTTCATTATTGGAGGAGCCTGTTGGGAAGAGAAATGCTCCCGGGGCTACAAATAGCAATTTAAAACAGAGAAGGAACACCTGGGGAAAATGTGGGGCGGAGAATTATCTCAGGGTGAGAGCTGAAGGATGAGGGCCTAGTAGGAAAAACTAGAAAGCCTTAATAACTATTAATGAGTCTTCACTTATAAAGTAAAACCAGATGTATTACAAGATGGTGACGTTTAAAAGATCTGGAAAGAACTGTATGGAACAGGGAAATTAGGTGGAGGAGACGGGTCTTAAGGACTGTCTTACAGAAGTGATGATGATGAAGGATTATAAATTGAAGGTTCCACTGTTGGTGCAGAGGAGTATGCTTCCAACGCACAGACTCTCCAGAAAAAGAATAACAAATCCAAGAAGAGAAAAGGAAAGACTACGGAGTTTCTGGAAACTGAACAGCACAAGACTTTACCTTTTGTAGGTTTGGATTATGGGCAGCTGTGGCCACGGTAATCTGCTCAGTGTCAAAACTCCAACAGAAAAAAAACCCACCAACTTTTGGGCTAGAAGAACCAAGGGAAGGAGTCCAGAGTACTGGCCACCAGGGCTGCTGGGGAGCAGGGGGCCCAATTCTCTAGCTGACCCCAGAACCATGCCTGTATGAAAACTAATTGAAAACCTGTATGAAAGATCTGAGCTGTCGCCCACTGCAGATATGACAGTTTGCAGACATGACCAAGTTAATTTCCTGCTAAATCAAACATATCAACACTCTTTGGATCAATGTAACAGAATCCAGAATCTCCACATTATAGCAGTCATGATGTACCTAATTCAAAACTAATAGGTATACCCAGAACCAGGGAAATGTGACTAGTTTTTTATGGGAAAAGACAATCAAAAGATGCAAATCCCAAGGTGATTCAGATGTTAAAATTATCAGGCAAAGACTTTAAAGCAGCTATTATAGCTATACTCAATGAGGTAAAGAAAAATATGCTTAGGATGAATAAGAAGATAAAACACCTCAACTGAGAATTAGAAAGTATGTAAAAGAATTAATTAGAAACTGTAGAACTGAAAAACACATGATCAGAAGGAAGTCCCTGAAGGGACTCAATGGCATATTGGAGAAGACACATGAAAGAATCAATGACCTTGAAGACAGATCTGAGGAAGAGAACAAAAAAAGTCAGGAAAAAGAATGAGCAGATTCAGGAACCGGTGGGAACATTCCAGAAGCTCTGACGCCACGTGATCCTAGCCCTGAGGAGAGGGAAATGGGACAGAAAATAACATCTGAAGAAATATAGCCCAAAACTTCTCCAAACAGAGTGAGAGATATAAATTCACGGACTCAAAAAGTTTAGAGAACAGGAAAATTTGGGGTGAAAAAAGTATTCCCCAAGTATACCAAAAGAAAAATTTTGGATGCAGCCAGAGAAATATGGCACATTCTCTCTCTCTCTCTCTCTCTCTCTCTGTATATATGTATACACATTCATATGAATAATGGTTCAAATAACTATGTGGCTTCCCATTAGAAACCATGACACACGCCTGTAATCCCAGAAGTTCAAGAGGCTGAGGCAGGAGAATCAAGAATTCAAAACCTGCCTCAGCAACTTAGGGAGGGCCTAAGAAACTTAGCAAGACCCTGACTCTAAATAAAATGTAAAAAGGGCTGGGGATGTGGCTCAATGGTTAAGTGCCCCTGGGTTCAATCCCCAGTACCCAAAAAACAAATAAGCAAACAAGCAAACACACACACACACACACACACACACACACACACACACACACACACACGGCTGCCAGAAGACAATAAAACTACACTTTTAAAGTGCTAAAGGGGATGAGAGATCCTGTGAATCTGGAATTATATATGCAGCAAAATTATATTTCAAGAATGAATGCAAAATATAAACATTTCTCTGAAAAAGGAAAACTAGGAGAACTTATTGCATGAAGACCTGGACATGTTCAAGGCAGTTCTTCAAACTAAAGGGATGGATACCAAAGGGCCACTTGCACCTTCAGGGATGATTAAAGAGCAAAGGAAATGGTAACTATATTGAGTTAACATAAAACATCTTCCTTTTAATTTCTTGAAAATGCATACAGCTGTGTAAAGCAAAAACTTTAGTACCATCTTTGGGATTTTTAATGTGTATAAATGTAACAAATAGAGGTGGGGATGGTAAATGAACCTATTTAATTTGGTTATATGGCTTCTTCATTTTATGTGAAGCGGTACAATGCAAACCCTAAGTAGGCTATGAAAAATGAAGGTGGCATATGTGTGTACTTAATACACCATGTTGTATAAATTTGGAGTAATCATGGGGAAAAAATGTGCAAAGAAATGGAAAACCGAAAATCTAAAGATAAATTAAAGCTACTAAATTTTAATTAATAAATTAAAGCCCATCTCTGCCTGTTGGTGGGTGGGAGGGATGTGATAGGCCTAGCCTGTGTGTGTGTATCACTCTGAGAGCAGCAGAGCCAGCGAGTACAGGGGACAGCTGACTTGGATTCTAAAGACCATCATTGGCTTGGCTGTTGGGAGGACAAGGGATGGAAATGAAACAGAGAAACAGGCTTCCTGGGAACATCACAAGGGACCTAAGTTGAGCAGGGGTATTGAACACCCAGCGCCTTGGAGCGCTGAGTGCTGGCCTCAGAGTCTGGAGACCTAGACTGAGGGTCAAAGCTATGTGGCTTGCATAGCTCATTTGACCCATCTGGGCTCCTTGTTTGCAAAGTGTGAAGGTTGGACTTATAGCAGTTGCCTCTCTGGGGGACAGGACGATGGGGGAGCCCCATTCCTACCTTATGTGCATCTGTATTGCAAATGCTAGGCTCCTTCATGCTCAGGGCAATGGTTTTTCCCATCCTACTCTCTCCCAGGTGAAGTACATTTACACCCACTGTTTTTATTCCTGTCTTTATGCCAATGACTCCCAAAGATCTGTCTCCATTTGGACTTCTCCTCCATGCTCTAGACCCATGTATGTATTCATTTGCCTACCCAGCAGCTCTACTTAGATATTCCACAAACACTTAAAAAACAAAAGGTTCCAAATAAGGGCCTCTCAAAAATATGTAGGTATTAGAATCACCTGGAAAAATCTCAGTGACAATGCAAAGGCTCAGACCCCATTCTACTTCCATAAGTGGGTGCCTCTGTGCTCCTTATTAGCTTCCCAGGCAAACCTGATACCCATCACAATTTGGGAAACAAACTTTCAGCTGTTCTAAACCAAATTCACACTCTACTCACAACCCTTCTACAGCTCCCGTCCAGCATGCTCACTCTCAGAAAAGTGGGACATCCATCACCCATCCCAGAAACAGGCTGGATACCCAGCATTGTCCTTGGACCTCTGTCACCATCTCCTCTAACGCCATGCACTGTCAGGTCCTCCTATGGGACCCCATGCACCCTCTGTGCTTTATTTCCTTCATCCCACTCCTGTGGCCCCGTGGTCTCCCAGGGCACCCCCCTGCTTCCTCCTCTGGCCTTTCCCATCCACCCTCCACACTGCATCCAGGGTCACTTTTTTTTTTTTTTAAGTTCCCTTTGGAGCAGTTTCATATCTCTGAAAAAGCTGCAGGGAGACTATAAAGACCGCTTATACCCTGTTTACCCCAAAGAGCAACTGTCCCAGAAATGTTCTAAGTGTCACCTGTGAATCCCAATTATCATACCTTGTAATCCCATTTTTTTCAGTCTCCTTGCCTTTTACGACCTTGATATTTTTGAAGATCATAGACCATTTAATAAAATGTGCATTAATTTTAGTTAGTCTGCTATTCCTCCTAACAAGACCCCAGTCACATATTTTGAGCAGAGTATCACAAACACTAGGTTCTTATGTCTATATCTTGTAGGTGCTACACAAGGATGACTTTGGTTACTGATGTTATAAACTTTAAGTACTTAATTCAGATGATATTTATCAAAATCTCTGCTGTAAAGTTATTTTTTCCTTTTTTTGTAATAAATAAATATTCATAATAAATAAATATTTTGAAGCTATGTAAAATCTTATTCCTCTTCCCATATTCTCTCCAAATATTAATATCCATTGATGTTTTTTATTTGAATTAACTATTAATTTGATGCTTGCCAAACAGTGAGTTTCTAATAATATCATTCTTTCTACTAGAGGGAAAAACTTTCTCTTGCCTCCATTTATTTATTCATTGATATTCATATTCATAATAGGCGCCATTTTACTCAATGAGTTACAATCTGTTACTATGATTATATATTCTAAGGCTCAAATGATCCCAGATTTATTCATTAGGAGACCCTTCATGCTGGTACTTGTGCTTTTTGACATATCCCCATCATTCTTTGAGTTCTTTCTCACTTTGTGATACAAAAAGGTGTGCTAGGCTCCTCTTACTTTTCCTGCCAAGGCCCTGGAAAGGGCCATTTCTCTAATGAGTCCTGGTTTCTTTCAGTAAAGTCTACAGAAATAAAAATCTAAGTGCCAGCATGGACTCTTGCTACATGGATGTCATTGATGCAGGCTCTCCGAGCCTATATTTATTCTCTGCCTCGGTATATTTAAAACCACAAGCTCACACTGATACCTCCAATTCCAATTCCACGCTACACAATTCATCCTAGCATTCACGCTTTTCGTATGTACATCCCCTCTCCCAACCACTCCCACTATCACCAATGCATTTCTTAATATCCCTGCATACAGCTCATCTCTTCATCCTGCTGAGTTGGAGCCCTTCACACACAGGTCCTGATCCTCCATAGGGCTCACTTCCCTTGCTCAGGACATCTACCTTGGTTCTACTTGCTGAATGGTTTTCTTGTTAAAAAAAAAAAAAAAAAAACAGGAAGAAAGCCAAGAAAAGTTTTTGTCTTTTTGTATATTTATTTTAAAGAAGAGGACGAAAGAGATAGTAAGGAAAAGGCAAGAGAAGAAGCCAAGTTGTTTATTTAAGATGAAAATTTATGACCTTTGGGCCATGTTTACGTGCGCGCGCACACATACACACACACATACACACACACACATCTCAAATGGTTTCCATTGGCTGTAAATTCCCTCACAAGGATCTGGAGATACTATAAGAGGTAACTGCTGCTGAGGTACCTTCTCATTTCTAGTCCATTTTCTCTCTTGTCACATGGCTTTTGTATGTGCTGCTTCTCTGCCTCCTGTCATATTCACTGGGGGTAAAATTCCAGAGACTGAATGTCAGTGTGCCCCATGTTCATATATTGAAGCCCCTACCTCCAGTGGGATAGTCTGTAGAGATGGGCCTTTGGGAGTAGTCATGGTTAGGTTAGGTCATGAAGGTGAGCCTCATGGTGGGATCAACACCCTTACACAAACAAAGGAAGAGGTACAATCACTTTCTCTCTCCCTCTCTCTGTCTCTGTCTGTCTGTCTGTCTCTCTCATACCAAGGAAGGCCAAGTGAGGACAGTGTCAGGAAGAGGTCTACACCAAGAACTCATCCACGCTGTCTCCCTGATCTTGGATTTCTAGTCTTCAGAACTATGGGAATAAATGTCTGCTATATAAGATACCCAGTCTATGGCATTTTGTTATGCAACCTACGCTAAGACAGTGACCTACTCTTCATGTCTCTGCTGGGTGAAAGTCCTCCTTAATACTGCTAGACATAGGTAGGACATTTTCTTATTTTATTCATGATCTCCCAAAACATCATGTTCCTCTTTCCAGCTGGGAAATTGTGTACGTATTGAGTATGTGTCTGATTAATGACCCCCGCCCTCACTAAACGGGATGTTATGGATTGGAAATAGGGTATCTCCTGAAAGCTCATGTGTGAAATAATGCAGGAATGTTCAGAGGTGATATGATTAGATGATGAGAACTGTGACCTAGTTAGTGGATTAATCCATTTGATGGATTAATAATTGAAAGGAGTACTGTCCTGGGTAGTGACTATAGGCAGGTAGAGAAAGGAAGTAGGTCGCTGAGGGTATGCCTTTAGAGTATATATTTTGTCCTTGGCGAGCACAGCTCTCTTTTTGCTTCCTGGCTGTCATGAACTGAGCTGGTTTCATCTGACATGCCCTTCTGCCATGATGTTCTGCCCCACCTTGGGCCCAGAGCAATGGAGTCCATTGAGCATGGACTTAACTTCTGAAATCATGAACCAGAATAAACTTGTCTTCCTCTAAGTTTTTCCTGTCAGGTATTTTGGTCATGATGAAGCAAGTGAGAAAAGTAATGATGTCTCTTTTTTCTTTTTTAAAAAATATTTTTTACATATACTTTTAGCTGTTGATGGACCTTTATTTTATTCATTTATTTCCATGTGGTGCTGAGAACAGAACCCAGTACCTCACACATGCTAGGCAAGTGCTCTACCACTGAGTCACAGCCCCAACCCTTGATATCTCTCTCTGCTCATGATTATGTCTCCAGCTTGTAGCCCAATACCGGCACAAAGTAGATGTTCAAAAAACTACATGTTATGTGAATATATTATTTGCATTACTAGAAGAACAATTTGTTTAGTCAGAAAATATATTTTTTCTGTTTTGAACAAAAGGCAAAACTTGAAGAAATGGCATAATAAATATGGTAAGGTGAGGGACCACAGGATTGTGAACTCTTAGGTCTAGGGTAAATAAACTTTATCATCTAGAAGAAGTACAAAACCACAATAAATGATATAAATAATGTACACAGGAAAATTACATGGAAAAACTTTTATCTATGAAATTTTAATGTAAGTTTCATGTAAATTGTATATTTGGCTCAGATCATTACTTAGATGATTCAGGATCATTAAAATGTAAGTCCTTTCAAAGGCAAAATAGAATTCATTCAAAATACAAATGTGAGCATCTATGTATATATGCACATTTTAGAACTAGACAAGGTGATTTTGAAATGCAGTTGAAAGAAAAGATAGTTAAGAAGAGCCAAGGACTTAAGAAAAAAATAAAAAGTAATGAGGTATCACTTGCTTTGCCCAAACAGTAAGGTTTTTCCTAAAATTATTATAATGAGAATAATGTAGAAAGTAAAACTTCTGCTAATTGTTATTATAACCAGAACAATATATGACTGAGCACAAGAATAAAAAAATCAATAGAGTAGAATTGAGAATCAAATGTAGTTCATATAAAGATCTTAATGTCATGGATGGCATGTGATTCAATAAAAAATGAATAATAATAATAATGTACTAACAAAAAAGTGTCAAGAAATGAATAATATTTTTAATAAGTGGTGCTGGCATAGTTGTAGCCCAGTGCTGGCACAAAATAGATGTTCAAAAAACTACATGTCATGTGAATATATTATTTACATTTTTAGAAGCACAATTTGTTTACTCAGAAAATATTATTTTTCTGTTTTGAACAAAAGTTCAAAACAGTGTGAGAATACATTTCCCAATACATTCAAAAATAAATTCCAGAATACCCCTGGTACCTGTCAATAAGAGAGTGGATAAATAAACAATAAATTCAGCAATAAGTAGGAATAAATTCCTGCTTGAGTGATTCTTTAAAACATAATGCCAAGTAAAATCAACCACACACAGAAGAATATATCCAGTATGCTTCCTACTTATTCAAAGTTTTAGTATATGAGTTCCTAAAACAAATCTAGGGTTGAAAAATATTGGAACAGTAGTTGCCTCTTGGTGTGTGTGTGTGTGTGTGTGTGTGTGTGTGTGTGTGTGTGTGTGTGGGCATGAGAATCGATTGCGGAGGGACATGCGGGAACTTCCTAAGGTAATGGCCATGTTTCCTATCTTGCTGGGAGTTTGGGTTGTGTGCAGTTGTGTGTATTTGTTAAAACTCTAAATGCACTCTTAACTCATGTGCATTTGTTATATGCAAAAAAATTCCAAAAAAATTATTGTAAACAAAGATTTAACTTCAGGTAAAGACATGCATGATATTATGTTTAGGGGTGATATATATGATATCTGTAGTTTACTTGGAAATGAGTCAACAAAAGAAAATGGAGTAATGGATATACAGAGGTATAGATAGAAGTCATAAGATTAAGCAAGTATAGAAGGTATTAATTCTAGAATCTATGTGGGGGAATTTCTGGCTATTTTCTGTCAAATTCTTTCAAGTTCTCTATATGCTCGATAGTTTAAAAATAAAGCATTGGGAAAAATAAGTAAATTTTGGTTGTACCAAGTATTTAAATGTAGAATAGCTCCCCAATAAAATAGTACAGAAAACTTTAAAAAATATTTTATCACCTGTGAGTGAAGAAAACTTTCAGGACAAATGACAAGCTGTAAGAAGATGTAAAGGAAAAAAGATATTTTTGGATGCATTGATATTATTGGATGCATTGGTAAGGGTGCAAGAAGACAGACACATTTCTTCACGGGAGAGGTGAATATTTACAAAGTTTGTGAAAATCAATGGGGCAGCAAGAATGCCCAAGAGACACATAAGAATTCAGGGAAATAGGCATAGTATGATCCCAATTTTAAAGTATAAATGCTTTCAAGTTGTCGAACAAAGAGAAGAATGTGAAAGGACACACATCTAGCTGTTGAAAACCGAGTTCATCAGGGATTAATGAACTTTGGCCTGACCATCAGCCTGGCTGATCACATTTTTATAGCCTTTGAGCTCAGAATGATGTTTATAACTTTTAAAAGGGTTACATTGTAAAGGGTTATATAATTATTTATGCAACGTCCTCTATTTTACCTCTTGGCCAGCAAAGCCTAAAATATTTACCATGTAGCCTTTAGGAAAAAGTTGATAGACCTGCCTGGGGGGAATCATAATTTATCAGTTATTCTTTTGCATTTACCTCCCTGTATCTTTTAATATTTTATAATACACATTTGCAATTTTAAAGAAGAGATAGATAGGTGGGCAGGGAGGAGGGGAAGCCAATCACGTTGGATGCTGTTGGAAATGGATATAAGAAGACAAGAGAAAATCAGGGATGCATGTTGGGAAGTCACTGTAACAATCCAAGACAAAAGAGAATGGCAGTTTGTGACAGGGTGGTGGCAGTAGAGAGGAAGAAAGGCATAGATTCTATAAGAACCTATGGAGTTGCTGAGGGATTGGATGGGACGGCAAGGCCCGGGGCGGAGGTGGGGGGGGGGAATCAAGGACGATTCCCAGTGAAATGGTGACAACTACCAGGGAGGCTCTGTTGGTAAGTAGCTCCAGAGGTCTATTTTGGACTTGTTAAAATTCTAAATGAAATTGTGTGGATGAGGCAGTTGGATTTAGATGATTATTGCTGCTCAGGATGTGGAGGGGGAGGCTCAGCAGGAAATACCAATTTAGGAGTACTCATCGTGTGCCTGGTGCTTACAGATATCTGGAAGCCATGTAGAGGAAAGAGAGAAGGAGACCCAGAGTCCGACCCATCTGGGGACTGAAACCCTCAACCATGCCTGGAGCCAGTTTCCTGGTGACAAATGTCTCTGGTACCTTGTCCACCTGTATGGATTCTCCAAAGTCATCTGTTCCTATGGACAACTGGCTGCTATTATTTCCCCAGAGTTAGATGATCCTCCCAGTCTCTGGATCCCTCCTTGAAGAGATCAGCTCAGGTGACCATTTCTTCCCAGACACCCTGCCACAGGTCGTCCCCAGCCACCTTTGAGTCCTGCCATGCTTTCCCTGAGAATATCAAGAAGGACTCACCAAGGAGCTGGTGTAGGTGGGGTCTGAGGTGTCATCCTGGAGGTAGCGGGAGAGGCCAAAGTCGGACACCTTGCACACCAGGTTACTGTTGACCAGAATGTTCCTAGCCGCCAGGTCCCGGTGCACGTAATTCATCTCGGACAGGTACTTCATGCCAGCAGCAATGCCCCTGAGCATGCCCACAAGCTGTATCACCGTGAATTGCCCATCGTTTTGCTGTGGTAAGACACAAAGGGCATCCAGATCAAGACAGACTTCAGTGGCTAATCAGAAGCCAAGGTGCTGTGGCCTGCTGCTTGCCGGGCATGCAGCTCACGGCTGCCCTTCCCTCTCCACCCCCCACCCTCATCCTTTCCTTGAACCTCAGCTCTCTTCTTGCCAAGCCCTGTCGATTTCATCTCCAAATTACATCTCAAACCTATCCACTCCTCTCCCTCTCCACGGCCACCATGCCAACCAAGTCATGGTCATCCATCACCTGGAACAGCCTCCCGCACCTGCCCCCGCTACAATCCATTCTCTCCACGGCAGCCAGAACCATCTTTTAAAGACATAAATCAGGCCATGTCACTCCCTGGCTTAAACTCTGTAATAGCCTCCCATTGCATTAAGGAAAATCTCCAAACTGCTTAGTGGTTTGTCCATAAGACCTGTGGGACCAGTTTCTACCTTCCTCAGCCCACTGGACCCTTCACTCCCGTGCTAAGTAAAGCCATTGTGACTGGCAGCCCCAGTGCTCCCCAGCCAAGTTCTTCCTGCCTTAGGGCCCTGTTTTCTTAATTGGAGGGGTGGGGTACTTGGGATTGAACTCAGGGGCACTCGACCACTGAGCCACATCCCCAGTCCATTTTGTATTTTATTTAGAGACAGGGTCTCACTGAGTTGCTTGGTGCCTCACTTTTGCTGAGGCTGGCTTTAAACTTGATATCCTCCTGCCTTGGTCTCCTAAGCACTGGGATTATAGGTATGCTCCACGGTGCCTGGCAATTCCTCGGTTTTTGCCCCACAATCCGTAACTACATCTCCTTCTGGTTGTTATTAAATGTCTCTTCTTCAAAGAGGACATCTTTATAACTATTCCTCCCCTCAACACCACCAGGACTTCCCCTGAAAACTACCTTTCAGTGCGTGTCCTTATTAATCTTTTTAGCACAAGTCACAAGTTTTAATCTTGTGTATGTTCTGTGTCCGCCTGTCTGTCTGTAAGCTTGACTTTCTTGTCATGACTGTAAGCTCACTGAGGACAAGAAGCCCCACCTCTTGTGGTCACCACAGTATTATCAGTGATGAAAGCTTTAACAGAGAAGGAAAACAAAACTCAACAGAATTAAGTTGTGTGAATTTCTCGTACACCTCTTTCTGTTTTCAAAATTAAATGTGTAAGGCACTTGGTGCCTTAGAGGTAGCTCCAGTCTTTATGTTAGGATAACCATACCTACCTTACAGGGACCAGGGACAGAAGCTCATGCACAGGGTCTGGCACTTGGGACTCTGCTAGCTTATGGGAGATGCTGCTGTTCCTGCTCCTGCCAGCCTGCAGTGATGCCCTCTCTCTGGTCACTGATAGGCTCACAGTTTCTTGCTCAGAAGCCCTCTTCCCTGAGTAGACAGACTCCTCAACTAAGGTACCTGTGACTTCCTCCTGCTGGGAGGTCTTAGCTCTGCACTCACTGGTTAGATCAGTGGATCTTGGGTCATGTTGCCAAGAGCACCTTTTCCCATCTAGTCCAACCTTAGCTGCTCCCCAAAGGGCCATGGGTTGTGCTCTATAATAATAGTACAACCCAGGGCACAGGGATCCTCTGGTTAGAGGAGAGGTAGGAAGAGGCAGGACACCAAGGGTCTGGTCAGTTACTGCTGAACACAGACCCTGGGAAAGGCAGCCACACTTTCCGCCACACAGTCCTCATATGAAATGCAGAAAGGGTAAGCAGTATGAAGAGCTCTTGATGTTACACATGGCCCCCAAGTAACATGATGTCATTTAAACATGTGTGGACACATCATTTACGCATGTATTCCTCCTAAAGCATTTTTCTAAGCAAAACAAAACAAAAAACAAAGAAAACATAAAAGACTTATTTAAAAAATACCATGTTTATTAGAGAAAACCGCAATAATGAAGAAGTCCAAAAACCAATAGCATGAACTATAGAAGACTTTTTCTCCCGGGAGATTGCAAGCCACCATCCATCTTCTGGGGGATTGTGCCCCTGATTCATTGGAGGAGTGAAGCAAACTCTTCCTTCCTGAGACCACTGCCAGAGGGAGCACCCCCAAACACATTGAGTTTGGCACCCCACATCCCCAGGCTGTTTCTAACTTAAATCTCAACTACCTCCCAACCTGCCCAGAATGCTTTCTCGGTAACATTTTCTTCCAAAGGAAACGCGCAGAACTGCTGCTGGAAACTCTGACGCCTTTCCAGCGCCCAGTGCCCATCTGTGAAAGCTGGATGTGCAGCGAGTGAGGCGAATCCTCCTTCTCGCTAATGAACTTCAGTCAACACCTCCTCAAGCAGTTAGCCAGCCTTTCCCTAGCGCCACGCGTTTTCTCCAAGCGGGTCCCTGGGGATCTGCCTCCTCCGACAGTTGTCACGCAACTTCTGTAGAATACAAAAATGTATCTCGGCTGCAAATCGCACGGGTTGTATTTTTCCAAAGCAGTTTGTTATTTCCTCTTGGTGTGTGTAGACAACAATGTGCTGAAAAAATGAATGCCTCTCTGAAGGAAGCTGATGTTTGCAGGAGGGCCCCGGGTGGTGGCTGTAGGCGACTTTGAGAGGAGCAATGCTGGAAGCACATGTGGCCATGAGTCTGTGTGTCTGCTTCAGGTCACTGGAGGTTTTCGAGAGCTGCTTTATTATCTCGTTGGTTTCAAAATTGAGATCGGGCATCCTCAGCTCCTGGGTTCATCCTCAGCTCTCTGGGCTGGAGAGCTAGAAAGACCCCGGTGGGATCTAGGCTCTGCTGTTCCCTGGCTGAGTGAGCCTGGACCAGTTACTCAACCTCCACAGCAGTGATTTCCATACGTGTGAAATGAGAGCATTTGTTGTAGGGTTTTGATGAGCGTTAAGTGTCTTCTCTCAGTGACCTGTGAATACTAAAGATGGCAGCAGTGGTCACTGCTACTGTCAGAAAGGCCATGATGTCCTCCACATCAGCTCATCCCTGTCCTCAAACGTGCATGGTGAGAGAGACTGAGGGCTCTTGGGGCCAGATCTCTGGTTTCCAGGGCATGCCTATGAGATATCCTAGGGCCACTGCCCTTAAAAAAAAATAAAAAAACAAAACCAAAAACAACAACAAAAAAACAGTCCCAGTGCATTTTGAGCTCAACAGGTAACAGGTAGACATCTGTAATATACCCCTGCCATCTGCCCAACAAACAGTGATCTCTTCCATTACTTGCCTTGTGAATGGCAAGTCACTCTCCATAGAATATGTTTTGAGCCTTAAAACGGGTCCTGAGCAGTAGGCAAGACAGGCGATATTATATTGTTTTGATAGAAAAGATAAAGGAGATCCAGAAAGTATATGCGATCAGCCTTAAATCACTCTGGGTGGCTTTGAGTTATAACAGGAATCTAAATCTGGAATGGCAAATTGCTTCTCCACTGACATTCCATCTCTGATCACCTGGTAATGGCTCCCTCAAAAGCTGGAGAAGAAGGCCATGAACAAGCTCCTCAGGGAGAAGGGCCACAACTGATTAATGATGCTACTCTGTCCTTTCACTCCTGTTCAGTGCCTCATCCACATGGACTATGCAGACTTGGGCGTGTGCAACCCATTTTCCTTATGGTCTGCAGGGGAACCACATATCATCACAGGCAGGGTTCTGTCTGTTGAATTCATATCTTGGTGAAACCTAAAGATATAAACATATTAAGATTTTCTGACATGTTCAACTGTCTCATGCTCAGTGTATTGGTATAACTTCCAGAGATTTGAATAGCAGCATACAAAACAAGCAAGACCCCAAAACAAAACAAGACACCCACCAACAAACAGATTTCTTAGAGACTTTGGGAAAGATCCCGTCTCCGTGCTGAGCATATGGTAGAAATGGTGCAGAGAAGAAATACAGACCTAGGCGGAGTGATTTAAAATTTCTTCCCTTCATGAAGTGCTTTCTGCTGAAATTGCTTTTCTGAAAAAGCACTGAAGCCACTTGCTGGCCCTTATATTAGACAGGAAGGATTTAGGTATTTCAACTTTCATTGACAAATCCACTTCAGGAAATGAAACCCTTATTTGATTTGTTTGAAGAGAATGAATCATAGATTTTTTTTTAACTGAAAGAGAACTTTCAAGCTCTTCCAGCTCAATGCCTTTAGTTTATAGATTGAAAAATTGAGTTAACAGACTTGCTGTAGGGCCACAGGGTGACTCACAGAAGAAGCCAAGGCATCTGGGCTGCTATCTTCCAACTTCAGCCCACGAAGAGCTTGCCTGCTGAGAAGTAGCCCTGTTTGCCATTACTCAGTGAATTCTCAGAGTCTTCCAGTTATGGCCATCTGTGAATGAACCAGCAGCAAGGACAGGATCCTGCTTTAGGCAAGAAGGCATCATGGAGCATGTTGACCTTCTTAGCTAAGGCACAAGACATTGTCTGGCTTCAGGAATTGTTCCTAGACAAGGGAAGAGCCGCCATATTGAATCCTTTACATCTTAGTGCCAAGGAGGAAATGTTTAATTAGGAATGTGTAAAATGATCTACACTCCTTGGTTCAGTCATGAACCAAAGCTGTTGATAATAAAGAAACACCTAATGAGTGTGTGCTCGAAAAATAAGAGTGTTTCCAAACCTTCTAGAATGTGAGGATCTCTAGGTCCTACAACAAGGGAGGAACAGAGTGGATGGTGAAATGCCATGTTTGGTGTGCTGACAGGATCCCTGTGGCCCTGACCCAGGGCTAGACCCATGGCCCCTCTCCAAAGCTGCCATGTCCAGGAGTTGGAGGAAACGGTTGCGTGAATGGAGGCCTAACCCTTTTCCTTTCTTCTCTGTGTGGTGATCCTAAAATTATCCTCCTTCCCAGAAGATGGACCCTGTAGAACTGAACTGATGACCTATTTTTTCAATTTTATCAAGCAGCAGATACATCAATTAATGTTGCTATGCTCCAGGGTTCGGTAGTAAGGCTGAAATTAGATTTATAGATTACCTGCCTCCATGCGGTGCACGAGTGAGACACGCTTCATCGCCTCTCTGCTCCTGGCACCGCCTGCTCTCACCGCCCCTTCTTGCAGTGCCCTCTCCTCTGTTTTCCTGGCCTTCTTTCTTGCTCCTGGGTTTTCTCCCTCTGCACACTGGGCCTCAGCATGATGAAAAACAGTAGTGTCCAACATGCCTCTGTGTCCAGGGACCCAGATGGAAACAGGCCCTGGGAGGAGCAGCGGTCTGGAGTTTTTATTGTCACCGGTTTCTGAGATGAATCTCCCTGTCCCTCGTATATCCTGGGGAAGGAGTCTGGTCACAGTCCCCCAATCCTGGGTGACTTTCTCTGGAGTACAGTCCTGTGACTGGTAGGAAACAAATGACTCCTGAAAGGGTCTTGAGGCTGGTCCAGAAAATACTTTTTCTTCTAACATGGCCTTCTGTTATTCGTGTTTATTTGATTGTCTTCATGAGATCTCCCATCAAAATGAATGTCCCTAGGAAAGCACAGACCATATCTTGCTCTGATGTGGCCACAAAGGCAGCGAATGAGATATCATGTACATATAGGAGATTTAAGTCCTTCTCTATGACAGCTCTGTGCTCCACTGTGGCAACAAAAAACAGGACACAGGTAGGTGATAGCTGGAAGCTGTGGGCCCTCTGGTCCTCAGGGAAAAGGATCTTCCTGGGGCAGATTGCATTTTGTGATGTGGACATAACAAGATCTTCCATCTCTTAAATGTAACAAGATACAGGGTTGCTGTCCTGCTTTCAAAACACGGGAACATTCCCCCCCCCCTTGGATCTTGGCAGGCTTGTCACTGTAGTAAAAGTGACATTCTGTGACTTCCAAGGCTAGGTTACAAAGGTGAGAATACAGCTTTCATTTTCTCTTCTTGGGATACTGGATCTTGGGACCCAGCTTGCCCTAAGTAAGCTGAAGCCGGCCACTCAGAACAGACAGCTGACATCAATTAGCTGCCAGATACATGAGTGGGTGAATCTTCCAACAATTCCAAGCCTTAGCCCTGAAGGTGCTCCAGATGGATTTGCATGGACCCGAAATGTACACGTACCTCCCTACAAACTCTGCTCCAATTTCAGGTTCATGAGCAAAATAAATCTTTGGTGTGCTAAGCTGCTGAAGTCTGGGGTGATTTGTTACACAGCGTTAGAACATGCTTGTTTCTTCTCCATTGGTTCAGCCTCCAGTGTGAGGCCAGGTTGGAGCAATCACCCAATCGTTGATTCAACGACTTGACTATAAATGAACGGTCCTTTGATCGGCAGCCACAGCTATTGCTTGATGGCTTTGGTGATGTGTGTAGCCGGCTCTTGGGTATCACCCTGAAGTCCTGGCCCAGAAGGCTTCACCCTTTCTTTGATGGTACCTCCCTCTGGGCCTCCTGCTCTCAGTCTCCCCAGCCATCCCACTGAACCTCTTGGTCTGAGGCAGATCCTGCTCCCCAGTGCAGGCTCAGTCAGTTTCCATTCCCTGGACACCAGCACCGGGGGCCTCCCCACTCACTCCTCCTTTGTGTGGCTCCTAAAGAAATGGGCCTGGCCTCTCTGGGGCATATTCTGACAGTAATCTTTAACAGGTCTCCCAACCAAAAGGCATTCAGGGGCCTTCCACCTCCGCTGCAGGTTGGTTGGGTGTTGAAAGTCTCCATCAACGCCAGAAAAGACATCTGGATGCATGTGACAGCGTCTTCCCCTTCCCTGCCCAGAAGTGTCTCCCTGGAGGACAGTAGCCTCAGCCTCAAAAAGGATATCCCATTTTATCTGTAACTGTCTAGGAAGAGAGCAGGCTGGGAGGGCAGTGGCGCTGGCGAAAGGCATCTGTATGAATCACACAGGGATATGGGGCCACCAAGGGGCTCTTCATCTCTGTGATTCACACAAATGCCAATGGCCTCTGTTGGATCCATTCAGTTTATTCATCCAACAGGTATTTACTGAGGCCCTTCCTCCTCCATGACATCCTCCCTCTGAGGAGTCCAAAGGCCCTGTGTTTGTCTCTCCTTTTTGTTTTTTGGTACCCAGGACTGAACTCAGGGGCACTTGACCATGGAGCTGCATCCTCAGCCCTATTTTGTATTTTATTTAGAGAAAGGGTCTCACTGATTTGCTGAGTGCCTTGCTTTTGCTGAGTCTGGCGTTGAACTCGTGATCCTCCTGCCTCAGCCTCCCGAGCTGCTGGAATTATAGGTGTGCGCCACCATGCCCAGCCTTTGTTCTCTCCTTTTTAGCAACAAATCACTGCTAACCTTGCTGATAACTCCAACATGCACCCACATTGATCCAGGTGGTTCCTGAATGGTGGCTAATCCTCATAGGTTGCTTCTCCCCAGGCTTAGATCTCCCTGAGTTGTCCCTGAGTCGCTCTTACCCTGAGGAAAGAATCCAAAGCACCATTCTCCATGAACTCAGTGATGATCATGACAGGCCGACTCTTGGTGACAACACCCTCCAGGCGAATGATATTGGGATGGTCAAACTGGCCCATGATGCTCGCCTCGCTCAGGAAGTCTCGACGCTGCTTCTCCGAGTACCCAGCCTTCAGGGTCTTGATGGCCACATAGATTTCCCTCTTGCCTGGCAGTTTCAAGCGTCCCTTGTACACTTCTCCAAACTCTCCTGCAACGAAGAGAATGCAATTAGTGTCCTCTTCCTTCTCAGTCTGTGGAACAAGGAGCAGCATCTTATCAACAGCCGTGCCGCTCAACATGGAATTGTGATTCAAGTGGCAGAAATTGAAATAGTGTTCTCTCATTGTATCTATGCTGTCTCGGCTCTAATCAGTTCACTGCAAAACACAAAAGGAATATTAAAATACGTTCCTCATGTTGGTTCCTAGACATAGTTGGAGAAGCTAAAGTGGAATTTCAGAATACTTGTGTTTGTTTTTTTCCCCACACTTAATTTTTTCCATCCGTGTCCCCAGCTGAGTAATTGAAATGAGATGGTCAGTTTTCCTCTGACAGAATCCTAATTTATTTTTTAGCAGGGCCTGGTGCAGGGGATGGGGTGTGTGTTTGGGTACTGTAGTCCTCGGAATGAGATCCATACTGTCTATGTTCCTCCACTGCTGTGAGATCATTTGGGTCTATTGGGTTCTCCAGACAGTGGACATGAACAAGTTAGGAAAGGAAGAAGTTTCTTTGTGAAAGATCAAAGGAGAAGGAAGCAGGATTGGGCAAGGAGAGCCTAGATCATAATGCAGATGTGCCCTATGCAGACCTAACAGACTCTCAACCAACTTAACCAGGGGTTCTGCAGCAAAGAGCTCATGTTCCAGAACTAGCTAGGCCCTAACAGCTTCCTCTAGGCTCAGCCACTGGCTGGGGGCTGCCTGGAAGAACCAGGCCTGTGCAGGAAAGATGAGGTTGACCCTGTAGACAGCCAAGGCACTGCAGCCAGAGGCTGTCAGCTATCCGCACTCCTGGTCTCCAAATGGCAAGTGATTTCTCCTAGAGGGTTTGTGTTACACACTTTCATTGGGGCCCCAGCATTTAAACACTTCTGCAGTAAAATCACCAAGAGTAAAAATGATTCAGGTGACACTATGTCACAGCTGCCTTAAAAAAAAAAATCTGTTGAATCTTGCTTAATGTGCTCTCAAAAGTTATTCTATGATTTCCCTTGGTTTTGTAACTTCCAGATCTTTCATGGGAAGCAGTTAAGTATCTACTTGTAATCGCATCGATGAAATGTGTGTCAAAGGCCTGTCAGGGAAAGCAGGGTTTTTCTGCTGGGAAAACTTTATTTTTTTTTTCATTTTCAATTTCTGGAAGAAAATAATAGAGCAAACTGTGAGCAATCAGAAAAATTACTGGCCGCATTAGAAAGGCAAGTTCCCATCACCTGTTTGATTTAGCTGGGAGTTCCTTTTGTTTCCTATTACCAAAAAGATTGGAAGGAAACTGCTAGACTTTTATAAAACTGCTCCAGAGTCTACTGAACTTGACAGAATATTGGGCTGGAGTAGATGCTGGCTTAAACACCATTAGGAAGATTTCAACCCAGACCTCCCGCTGAGATGGATATCATTTGTAACACTGGTTTGGACTTTGAGTCACATGCTGCTTTGGTGAATTGCTGGAGGTCAGACTGGGACTCCTAGGTTCACTGCTTGCATGGCACATCCGCTGGAGTGCCTGGTATGTGGTGTGTCACAGGCGTTATTATTTATTTGGCCAGTCTTGGATTATAAACTGCTGAGACTTGACCACTGCTTTAACACAAAGCAGAAATATCAGCTTTTAAATTTGTATGTCCAAGTATCTTCAATGCAGCCACATCTTCCATCGTCACACAAAAAGGGTCTAAGCCAGGGAATGCTGCAAAATAGCACACTCATTGGCTGACCGATGGGTGATAAAGTGTGGACTTCCAAAGATGCCCACATTCTGTTGTTAAGTGAAGAAGAAATGTAAGTATAGAAAGTGATACGCACCCTGAGCCCATTTGAGATTGTGTGTGTGTGTGTGTGTGTATGTGTGTGTATGCAAAGAAACACAGGAAAATCCATAGCAAATTTATTTGAAACTTCAAATTATTTTTTAATAATGATTATAGTAGAAGGATGGGGATGAGAGGGGAAGGTAGAAATTAGGAAACTTGATATAGTTACTTTTGTAGGGTTCAGATTGTTATAATAAGCATGACTTTGGTAGTTAAAATGCACAAAATTTAAAGAAAATTGCTGAACAACAGGTGGCTATCACATGAATATATGTATATGTCTCTATATGAGTCTGTGTGTATATGTAGTAAACCTACATGGAACCTATCCCTGTGAAAATTTGACCTAATGTATTTTCAATAATTATGAACTGAATGAATAGAAATTGCATGTTTAATAACTTTACTATTGAATAATATTGGTTAGTATTTCTTTCTTGTTGTCCGAATAATGATTTTTCTTTAGGAAGAATGTATAGGTGAGAGCTGAGGGGAAGAGTATGTTAATTCTTCTTGGAAGAGATAGAATACCAATAGGTATTTATTGACCACCTACTATGTGCTAGGTATTTTGCATGTCTTGTCCCATTCAATCCTCATAATACTCCTGCTACTAGGGTAAAATTATTCACATTTCTCTAATAAAAAAAATAATAAAGAGACACAAAGAAATCAAGCCCCAAGCCACACAGCTGTGACTCAGAGCCAAGGCTGTGGTTCATGCTGGTCTCTTTTCCTATCATTCTGTCTCTAGATTAAAGAAGTTTCAGTTCAGGGACCATTATGTCCCAACGGAACAAGTCCACACAGTCCATATATAGTCACTAATCGCAGCAACTCAGTTCCCAGGTAGAAGTAAACAGAGAAAGTGAGACTGTTTCAAAGACAGATGTGATTCACCTAAAGTCCTGCCTACAAGTTAGGTAGGATCAGAGTATTAAGGAATCTGAATATTCATCAATTTATAAACATCTGTACCTAGAGTGGGGAAGAATGCTTTGGATGAATATGATGTCCCCCCACAACATACACATAAACACCCTAATTGAGAAATTCTGTTCTGATCAGTGATTCTCAAAGTCATCTAGCCCCTGCAAGCACTGGGGGTGTTTGACAGAATACAGAGGGCTGGGTCTCACCTCAAGATTTTAAGTAATTGGTCTGGGTGCAGCCTGGGAATTGACATATTTAAAAGGTACCTGCAAGATCAGTCACATAATTTGCAGTGCTTGGTGCAAAGTAAAAATGCAAGGCTCCTTGTTCAGAAATTATGAAGAATTGAAAGACTGACAGGAAAACATTAAACAAAGTGTGGGCCTTTCTGAACCCAGGGCCATGGCTGGCTGCCTAGGTGAATCTGAGGTGCAGCCAAAGCTGAGACCCATTGTCTAAGCCAACCAAGCATATTTCAAATGAATTATTGAACTGCCCAAAGTCCCCAGGTTCTGGGAATTTATCTCTATGCCTTTGAATACTTTTAAAGGCAGAACTTACATACAGACTGCCTTGCAGTGTACAGGGACCGACACATAGTGTGGGCTTTATCAATATGAATTGAGAGAAAGAAGAAAAGAAGGAAGAAAAATAGACAAGGAGGGTGTGTCTTTGAAAAGTTGTGTCTTCATAGAATGTGGTAGATCAAATTACTTTTCTGACAAGTGTGATTTCATTGACCTTTATGATAATCTGGTCACAAGTGCCATCCTTCTTATAGGTTAGCTTTCAAGTGTATCTTTTGCAAGGGACTCATCATAAAAATTATAAAACAAAACCATGCTCTTGTTGGGCAGGCTAAGTGGGCTTTGTCATTGGTGACTCTTGATGGTCATAGGGTCACCTTAGAACCAGCGGTTTTGCAATGGCTTAAAGAATAGTAATTCTGTAAAATTAGTTCCTTTCCTGCCTGGCAAAAGAAATGACTTTTTATTCACCAAGCCAGCAGATTGCCAACACACCAACTGCATAGAAGTCACTCAACACCTGTGTCTCTCTTGGAAGCTGTGTTTGCCTGTACCAATTAAATGGCCCCTTCGCATAGTTGGGAGGGAATCTCCCATGGTGCACAGAGGAGCAGGCTCCACGTGGACTGCCGACCACACCTGGGGGCAATCATTTTGCCTGGGTCCTTCACTTCTCCAGGAGACTCAGCTCTCTCATCACTTTAGAGTGAAAAGGAGCAAGAAACCATCTTGTCTTTTTTAGCTGGGTGTAGAGAAGCCCATAGGAAAGTGTTGCCTAAATGACAAAACTGTTCAAGACACTTGTGGTGGTGAATAAGAAACACATAGGGAAGGATAGTACTCTGTGTGTGTGTGTGTGTGTGTGTGTGTGTGTGTGTGTGTGTGTGAGAGAGAGAGAGAGAGAGAGAGAGAGAGAGAGAGAGAGAGAGAGAGAGAGAGATAATGAAGGGAAACAGAGAGGAAGAAAAGCAGGTTTCTGCAGCCTTGTGAGTAAAGTTGCTGATCTAAGATCCAGCTGAGCCTTTTTCCAGGAGCACTGGGAAGTCCCTTTGCCAGGTACTTGGGCACAGAGGATGTCCCCAGGTAAACCCAGGATGCTAAATTCTGGAGTTTCTGGCCCTTTGGTACTTCCAAAGTCTCATAGGGAGGTGGGAATCAATGGGTATATTTGTGTTATTAATAAGAAAAAAAATTGGAGGTCACTTAGGATCTAAGAAATTGCTGTCACCTGTAATATTTGCCTTTAACTTCATAATTCTAGCTTCAAGAAAGTTTCATTGCTTTTTGTTTGTTTGTTTGTTTTGGGGTTTTTTTTTTGCAATTGGTGAACTTTATTGCTAGGCTTTTCAATTGCTTCAGCACCATTTATTGCTTTTTGATAACCGTAATTGGTGCCAGAACTTGACCCCCTGTGGTGCCTTGATTTGGCATGATCTGGACTCTTAAAAATTTTCCTTTCATATGAACTCCCTATCATGGCTCTAATTTTTCATTTTTTTAAAAAATAAAAATGATTAATACCTAAAAATAATTTCAATAAATCAAGCATTAACTTTACATTTAAAATAGATGCTTATACGAAATGATTCTGCCAGGTAGTCAGGGTGGTTGATTCTCTTCAGGGAGATTCTCACCCGCCGAGAATGCAGCCAGACTAATTTTGGTCTGGGTGGACTTTGAATTGGCATGCATCTTTGCACCTGACCCTGGGTTCTCTCCCATAGCTGAACATGGAGTTGGTTAGGGAACAGCTCTGACGTCAAGCCAGTTAGGGACACTCAGCCGTGGTTTTCAAAGTGTGGTCCACGCTCAGCAGCTAGGAAGCTAGCAGCTAGGAACTTGTTAGAAAATGCAGTTCTGCCTGGTGTGGGTGGTGCACACGTGTAATCCCAGCAGCTCTAGAGGTTGAGGCAGGAGGATCTCAAGTTCAAGGAAAGCCTCAGCAATTTAGCAAGGCCCTAAGCAACTTAGTGAGACTCTGTCTCAAAAATAAAAAAATAAAAAGGACTGGGGATGTGGCTCAGTGGTTGAGTACCCCTGGTTTAATCCCTGGTACTGGGGGGGAAAAAAAAAAAGAAAGAAAGAAAAAGAAAATGCTGTCCTGAGCCCCAGTAGACCTGCTGGATTGGAAGCTTGGTAGGTGGAGCCCTTGGGTCTGGGCTTGAACCTGCTTCCTCTTGAGTCTAATGTCTGGCTCAAGTTTGAAACCAGTGCCCTCGGGACTTCCAGCTTCTATGATTGTCCTCCCACACAGCTGCTGAGATTATTCTCTACGAGTTTCAACTCCTTGCCAATACCTCTTTCCAACCTTCCCTTAACAAAATGAGGAAGAGAGAGAAAGTGGTTCAGCTATGTTCAATGCCTCAACTATTATATATAAAATCAGAAGGAAAGAATTTTCAATTTTTGAAAATGAAACATCCAACCTGCCAGCAGGTATTTTGAGCAGTAGCTTTTGGCTCTGTGCAGCATGAATCTACACACAATTGCTCTCCCTCCCTCCCTCTCTCCTCTCCTCTCCTCTTCTTCCTCCCCACCCACCTCTCTCTCCAGCATTTTGAAGTCACAAACTGCCTTGGGGGGAAAAAAAGGAAACCAGAGTTTCGAGTTACTAATTCAGGCTCACACCAGATATGGAACTTTTAAAGAATACATTTAAACAAGGTTTTTAAGAATGATGTTTAGCAAGTTTGAATCCACTAGCCAGTGCAAGAAGATTAGGGCTAAGCCTTTGATAGTACGACCTTGACACACATTCCATCAGCTCCTGACCTGCCTGGAGGACAGACATCACTAATTGATCACCACCGCCTTCATCCTTCCAGCCAAGTTCCCCAGATGCCCACTAACCAGGCTATTGGAGTAGGTCGACCTGGGAGGACACCTGGTTGTTAGCCATGATGGCTGTCCATCATGGTGAAGGAAAAATAAACTTCTTTTCCTCCTCTTAGCTCTTTACAGTGCTACCATATGGGGATAATGAATTCTAAGGCAGTATCATAATTCCCAGCAAGGAGGCTTGGGTATTCCAAACTGCTCAACAGAGTTCAGCATCAAAAGCAATGACTGTGTATTTAGCTGCTCTTTTCCTCGGCAACCAAAGTGGCAGTGAGTGTAGGGGTTACTTTCATCAGATCCAGAGCAGCTACATCCAGGTTTAAATTTTAGCTGTATCATTAACTTAAGCGGCAGAACGCCCTTTAGAGCAAGCTATCCTCTGAATGTTGATCTACTCTCCAGTTAAAAAAAAACAACAACACATACACACAAACATAAACTCAGACACGTGGAGATACCACGAGGGTTAAACGAAATGATGCCAATGAAGTACGCAGGGTGGTACAAGGCACACAGAGAAGGTCCAGCACAGGCTGGCTGATTTCAGCACTTTAATTATCATTTCTGGAGATATTGATATGTTTTCTTATTCCAGAACAACCAAGCTGTCTATCTTCATTTTGAATGACCCTAGGAGAGGCAGGCTGGCAGGTGACTTTTGTACCACATATTCCCTAAGGAAACCCATTCTCTTCAAGGAAAGACCTGCTGGGCCTTTGCTGACCTCCAATGGTGACTCTGTTCCCACCTCTGGACATAGCACACATTCCTTCATCCCAACTGTCCTTACCCAGCTCTTTCATTGCAAGCCCCCTTGTCCCTCGTGATCAGCCAAGGTGGAAGTTCTGAACTGGTAGCTGCTTGAGTCAGAGGAGGAGAATGTATTCGTTAATTAATAAATTCTGGTGGCACCTCTATGTATGTTTCATGCACTTGACAATCACAATCAGGCTGCTGCATACAGTGATACGGGTCGCACACTGCACAACACGTGAATGTCATACTCTAGGGACCAATCTCACACACAGCAGCCCTGGTTTATTCTCTGGGTAGATCTGCTGATCCTACTGCTCAAATATTAATCAGTGCATTGAAGCTGGCCTTTCAGGTGATTCCTTAGTCAGACTCATGGGAACAATGAGAAGACATGAGGGTGGACTCTTAGCCTCTCTAATGATAATGCAATCGACACTATTATCCACAGGGAGAAAGGAAGAGCTGATTTTCCTTTCTTCACTGGGCCACTTTTGGAGCACCAAACAACTCATGACCACAGTCCATCTCTCTAGCGTCTCTGCCTTCTCTCAAACTACCTAGCTATCCAGATTCTTGTTTCTGCTATAGTTTCCTCTTAAGGAATTGTTTTCACACCATATACAACATGTATTTAATTGAGCAACTAAGCCACACAGGTAGGCCAGTCCCAGACTAAGACAAATACCTACGTTCTCTTGCTTCTTTGGAACCCTGAACCTCATAAGGAAAGGTGGACAGTAAACAAATAATTGCATAAGGATCAGTGAAGAAGTATTCAGTTTTCTTGGTGGGTGCCAAGTCTGGCTCACAATTCCTAATTTTTATTCCTTTGTTCAACATCCTCCATAACTTTAGGAGACACTTGGGCAATTGATGAGCTTCTTCAGTCTCATAGATTCTAGATTTTTCTACATTAGCCTCACTCACATGCACAATGGTCACTCTCCATACCCTGGGTGCCAGGAAGCCTTCCTCTGCCTTCAAATGGCCTCCATGCCACCTGTCCCTGTTGATTCTAGTCACTGACCCCACTAGTCTCTCTATTTGCCCTGTTGGGTGCCCCCCAGTTTGACCTCAGTGTAGCTTCCATCCTTGATCCCAACAGTCACCCCAAACGCTCTTCCTCACACCCAAGCTAAGCCCCAAGATAGATCCCTGGGTATGGGAGAATTTGCTCACCCTTCCTATCACCTTCTCCTGACCCAGCCCAGAATGTATCCTATTGGGCTCCCCAAACCCCATCCTATTTCCCACCCTGCTCTGAAATCTGTTTTCCGCAGGATAAAATGCACACCACAGCTTCCGGGCCTCTAGGCCAACCTGATTCTTCAGAAAACTCTCCCCAGCAAGCTTCTCTCTTCCTTATTCTCAGCCCATCCTCAGGAGCCACTCACGTCCCCCTGCCCTGAGTCCTCCCTTCCATCAGGTCTCTTTTCCCCTCTCCAGGGCTATGTGTTCTCTGGGCCCCTCACCTCAGTCTCAGCCTCTCCCCTCAACTCGTGATGAGTGTGTGACCATCTGTGTGCTGGATGTGCATGGCAGGGACTGTCAGGCATCAGGGTACTTTTCCAGCACCCATCAAAGTCACAGGCACAGATGCAACGTCTAATGAATGAGGAGCTTCTCAAAGTCCAAACGGAATCCCTCCTACAGCAAACACAGCTCTCTTCTCTGACTCCATATGCAGGAGGCACAAGCCTCTGCAACCTCTCTAAAGTAACTGCACAGTCAAGAGGGCAGAGACCTGCTGGTAAGTGCTCAGCCACCAGCCCTCCAGAATCTGTCGCACCTGCCAATTCCCATGGTGTAAATACTTCTGCCCTGGCTGATGTAGAGCCCCAGTACGCAGCTGGACAGGGGCGTGGCCAGAGATGCACACAACAGCCGGCACAGGTGTGCCTTCCTCCTTGAACCATTTCATTTTCCTTTTCTGTCACTCACCTATTTGTTTTTCCTAATGCATCTCACAAAAACTTATTTTCTTCTACTAATTTTCAACCTTTGTGGAGCTTTCCTGATCCCCCTGCTCCTCCTAGAACAAGCAGCTGAACTCTGCCCTGTGTGCAGAAGCCTGTGCTGTGGATTCCTGCCTGTTTACCACTGAGGCCACCAGACCTAGGAGGGGCAGAGCTCTTTGTTCATTTGTGGGACCTCACATGAAGGAGTAAGAAATATCCAGTAAAAGTTTGTTGAGAGAAGGTGAGCAGAAAGAAGGGAGGAAGGAAGGAGAGGAAAGGGAAGCAAGAATAAATGATATCTGATTCTTCCATTTTTTTGGGGGGGGGTTCTGTTTTGTTTTGTTTTTTCATAATACCACCAAGTTTTTACTCCTGTTCCAAATCTTCCAGGTGGCTGATCGCCCATTACGTTATATAAATCTTATCATGGGGAAAAAAATATTCTCTTACTTGACCTTTGCACCAGCTCTATCAGTGGAGCTGGTCTCAGCCAGGCAGGGTGAGGGGGAGGGGAGAGCCATGGCAGAGGATATGGATTCCAGCCAACGGTGTCTGGCGTTAAAATCGCATCAGGTTATGCACCGTGGGTTCCTGTCGGTGGGGGATTTGCTCTGGGAAAGTTCTGGATCACAGGGAGCTGGGGCTGTGGTGGAGGGTGGTCAGCAGCAACTGAGCACAGATATTCACGCCATGCTGCTAGATGTCACATAAATTGCTCAACACATCGCTCCACAATGCCAAGCGAGCCACGGAGAGGACGGACCGCCTTTGAGCACTAGGCACTAACACCACAGTGCTGGTAGATGCTACAGGCACAGATGGAAGGTGCAGGATGGAGCAGGACCATCAATTGTCCCTTTAGTGAGCTCACCCCAAATTGAAGCTCCCTGCAGGGCCATAAAGTGAGAGGGCTCTTCACTCCTCCCTGACAAAGGCAGGAAGGGACTGGCGTGGGGGATGAAATGCGGTCCTGAGCACATCACTCCTGAGCACACGACATAAATAACAACATTAAAATCACTGGCACCATTACCACCAGCCATAACAACAATTAATAACGCGGGCAAACAGAGCGCAGGGCTGAAAACCCGCCTCCCCAAACACTCTTTCAAGTTTACTAGAGAAATCTGAGCCCCTCCGAGGAATCCGATTTATCTGCTACGCAGCCTTCCAAGGCATGATCCTTAAATATGTCAACGTCTAAGGAGGAAGAGAGAATCATCTGCGCAGAAGTGAAGGTCGTGGTTCAGCAGCAGAGTTAATGACAGTCCGCGGGAAAGGCGTATAGACTCCTGTGGTTCAGATTCTGGTCAGTGGCTGGAACTCCTGAGTGGGTGATGTGTCCTGACAGAGTCCCAGCACCTACCACCGCGAGGCTGAAGAAAGCAGAGTCCCAGACCAAGCTCCTCAAGAGGGAGACCGCAGCATGAAAATGGTGGCCTAATGGGGCAGGCTTTGAAATGTGACTTCCAATTTCACAGATGGCTTTTTGACCCCTCGGTGCATTAAGAGAGGCAGTGAGTCGAAGAATGGTAATAGTCCCCCTAAAGATAATTTATATGAAGTGTCTGTCGACGTCTTTGCCTAAACATATTTGGCTGGGTTGAAATATTGTTGGGAGATGCCACTCTTTGGTTTTTCCAAAGAGTGATATGAATATAAAACCCTGTGGACCTAAGAGCATGTTTGTGAAGAGAGCCTGAACGATGGCTAATGACCAGGAGGAGACAAAGAAAAAGACAAAGAATGCTGTAGAAGAAAATAAAAGCAAGGGATGGGGACAGGAATCAAATATATATATATATATATATTTTTTTTTAAGAAGATTTCTAAGAGATTGCAAAGAGATTATTTGTAATCATGTTTTGAGATGTTTTATATCATTTACACTAATAAGGTGTCATAAATCCATTCAACAATGAATCCACTAAAGAAAGATGAGTATTCTAGATCAGGCTTTAGGTCTGATTTCCTGAGAGCAGCTCAGCACTGTTAGTTCTATGCTGGGCTGGGTTCCTTTTCCAATGCATGGTCTGGCTCCAAAGGCATGAGCCCAGGAAAAGGAGGGAACTCCAAATAGGCAAGAATATCCTGGCCCTAAGCCACTGAGGAATCATTGTGGGTGAGTGGGATACTAGATTGGGCTTCTAAGATTTTTTATTTCTTTCCAAGTCATCTTGACCGAGTATCCTACATCTCTCTCTCATCTGCGTTTGGTGGTCCGTTTCTGGAGCTGTTACTGAATTTTTTTTCAAAATGAAAGCCTCTCCACACCACCAGGCAAGCTCAGCCACTCTGATCAAGGGCCCTGAAAGACTCTAAGTGATGTTCTCTCTCTGTCCTAGATACACACATTGTCGAATGGTCCCGATTCACCTTCCGAGGAGAAAGGTAGAAGCGCTCTTCCCAACGGGATGACTTTTGAAGCTGAAAGAAAACACCTACCGTGGTGGGAAGAAGATGTTGGGACACCAAGAGGGCAGAGACGAGGGAAGGGGAGAGCCATACCTGCTCCGATGACCTCTTCGATTTTCACAAAAGATACATCGATCTCCTTGGCAAACTCCCGGACAGCTTCGTTGGGGTCCTCGTAAGTGAAGGGGTCAATGTAGATCTTCATCCCTGGGGAGCCTTATTGGAGGAGATAAGTAGGTTAACATCCCAAAGAGGACAGGGTCGTCACTAAGACACTGCTGATGTCCCCAGCGCCAGGGGCGTTCCTGAGAAGGCCTCTTCTCTCTAGGCCAAGCTGCAGCCTGCCACTGTCCCCACCTCGTGTCTAGCCGGACCTCCCCGTCTCCCTTCCCTCCGGGCCACTCTAGCCTGGATCTCTGTCCTTTACTTCTCCTCCATGTTTTCTTCCCTTTTCTGAGCTCTCGATGAAATGTGGAACAGATGACTTATAAATGACAGATCGGGACCAGTTCCCACACCAGGCACTCACAGAAGGCAAAGAAGCTGATTGATGCCAACCAAATGCATTAGCGGAAAAGTGGTGGTAAAATGGTAGGGTAGATATCAATATTTATCAACTTGACAACTTCCCTGAGTGGAGGCCACAGTTAAGGTTATAACTGACGGCTGTGGTCCAGGGCCACAAGAGGGATGAGGATGGATTTTTAAAAACAGAAAGAAATTGCTGTTAGAAAACCCTCAAGATGGAAGGGCCGAGACAGTACACCCAGAAGAGAAAATGGGAAGAGAGAAGCTTAGAAAATACTAATCAGAGGAAAAGAGCAAAGCCTACATAGAAAAAATGGGGTGGAATGAAAGAAAAATGGTAATTGAAACCCCCCTGCCTTCAGACACACTGAAGTATGAAAAACGAATAAAATGGTAGATGAGAAATACATAAAGGAATATAGACCTTGTCACTGATGTATACAGTGGCAAGATAGATAGGCATGCTTGGGGACAAAATAGAGAATCGTCATTGCAGAGAAAAACATTCAAAGAGTAGAGGAGAGGGGACAAAAAAAAAAAAAGTAAATGGAACCCAAGAAACAAATGGATTCGTTCCCAATGTCATTTTTCAACATGTTTTATGTATCATTAAGCGAAGTATAGAAATTGTGGTGGTGGTGGGTGGTGGGAGGGTGGGGACTCTGGAAGCCAATATGACATAGCAGAGTGTTGCATCCTGGGGAAGAGATTTCCTGCCAGCTGCTGCTGTGTCACGAGGGAGTCGGGTCAGCAGGGGCAGGCGAGTCTGAAGAAGCCACACTGCTCCATCCCCATGGTGGGGACCCCAGGAGGAGGCTAGACCACAAGGTTCCGTGAGCTCATCTCAGTGCCTCACCCATCCTGGCCCAAACTTTTCAGTGTATTCTCTAGTGCCTCCTAGACCTTCACCTACACTCTAGTTCTGACATTTTCCTTCTGAAAAGCCTCTGATACCTCTCCAAACTCATGTTGAGTTAGCCGGTGCAGTGGTGCACACCAGTAATCCCAGCCACTTGGGAGGCTGAGGTAAGAGGATCGCAAGTTCAAGGCCATCTCGGCAACTTAGACCTTGTTTCAAAATAAAAATAAAAAAGGCTGGGAACGTAGTCAGTGGTAGAGTGCCCAGCACTGAAAATAAAGAAGTAAATAATGTTCCCTTTTCACCTAATCACTCAAGGATTTGAAGTCCAAATACAACAGGGGGAAAAAAATTGAGGGGAGTTTTTTAAAAACCAAATAGAAGGGCTGTGGTGTAGCTCAATGGTAGGGCGCTTGCTGAGTATGTGAAAGGCCCTGGGTTCAATCCCTAGTAACACACACACACACACACACACACACACACACACACACACACACACACACACGAGTTAAAGCCCAATACAGCCAGGTGCCAGGAGAAGGGCTGCTCTGGAAAGCTGGTCTATTGATAGTCGTTAAGTAAAATCACTCCTGGCATGCAGGATGGCTTGTTTCAGAGTGATAAACACCATTCTAGAATGTTCCTGGGAGGCCTGGGGAATGACACTGGAATGCACCAACTAAAATTTGGACAAAGGAAATAAAGAGATCTTCACCTTCATCTAGAATGTTCTACTTCCTGGGCGGGGGAGGGGGGGAACCTGGTGAGAGGGGCCTGTGACTATGTGTGCATGCAGGAGTGAGAGCTTCTGCTCTGGTAGCAGTAGACAAACAGCAAACACACGTGGAGGTGTCGTTGCCTTCTCACTTTTTATACAGAACAAGTAAAGAGCGAGGATTAATGGGACCGGCCTTACACAGTGAGATTACACACACCTGTAAATCCCAGTGACTCTGGAGACAGAGGCAGGAGGATCGCAAGTCTGAGGCCAGCCTCAGCAACTTAGCAACTTAGACCCTCAGCAATTTAGGGACATGCTGTCTCAAAATAAAAGTATCTGGGAATGTAGCTCAGGGGTTAGAGTGCCCCTTGGTTTAATTCCCAGTACAAACAAACAAATAAACAAAATCCCCCCAAAACAAAAAGAACGAATGGAACCAGATTGAAAGTGTGTAAAGATCCCCGCTTCAAACTATCTTAGAGTCCTCTAGATACAGAATAGATTAGTCAAAACGTATATAAAAGATCATAAGAAATCTGCTATCAAAAAAGGTCAGTATGGTAAACTGAGATGGGATGGACATTATTACCCTACATACATAAATGAAGATACAAATGTTGTGACTTTACTTTGTGTACAACCAGAGATATAAAACGCTGTGTATGTGTAAAATGAATTGTAATGTATTCTGCCCTCATATATAACAAATTGGAATAAAAACTTTAAAAAAAAAAAAAAAAGATCCCCGCTTCAAGTTCACTTTGGGTCCCTCAGAAACAACCCTTGAGATAAGGTTTTGAAAGCCATTTGCTTATCTGAGAAGTGATTCCAGGAAGTCCCTGAGGGGAGAAAGGAATGAAGCAAGGTAAGAGGCAGAACGGAGGCGTGTCCCTAAGCCACTGGTCACTGTGTTCCCTGAAACAGGCTTCACCTCCCTGGGGAGGTTCTGAAGCCAGTATAGGTGTGCAGAAGCTTCAGAGTTGGCCCGGCCTGAGGGCCAAAGCAGTTGAGGGATTTCCACACCGATTCCCATAAATCACTGGTCAGGGGCCACCTGGCCTGCTGTGCAAGGGGGCGGGAGGCTCCAAGGCCAGAGGAAGCAGCCAGGCAAAGAAACCAGATGGCTACAGGTGGAAGCCAGCCAGTGGGCACTGGAGGGGTGAGGTTGGTGGACCATGCAATAGCAGACACACTCAAAATGCAACAGGGACAGCAGGTCAGCATCAACAAGCTGTCACTTCTCCCTGGTTCTGTGCCACATGAGAAGAGGGAAAGAGCCAGGTACTCGGGCCCTAGGTGAATCAGGTCTCCAAAAGACTTTTGCTAGCCCTGCACGCCACACTAGTCTATCCATATCTTAGAATGGTTTTTCTCCTCTGCCAGTGAGGGAAGGGATGCCTCCCTCCCAGGGTGGCTGTGAAAGCAAAGACCCTATTGCAAGCGGCAGGCCCAGCACCGTGCCTGACGTGTGGTGATGACTCCTTGACGAATAGACTCATTACCGTTATCCGTAAATTGTTCTAGGAAGCCATTGGGGAGGTGGGAAGAGGGAGCGAGGTGGGGGGTGGGCAGTGGGTGGGGGATGTAAGCCGCTTAGGGTTATATTAGTTACTTTAAAAATAACTACCTTGTTATTTTAGATCAAGGGCTTTTAAAGATGTATGCTAAGCTGTCCTACAGGAGCTCTTCCACAGAAACTAATTAAACAATCTAGAATGTGCTGTAATGGATGGTCTGCAAGTAAAGACATATATGAGGATGAATGGGAAGGGATTCTGTGTTAATGAGCTTTACGGATATTGGCCCTAGCCAGTGTGGGGAAGGAGCTATTCCCAGAAGGGAGAGGGCTCATCTCTTGATGGCGCCTCTGTGCTGGAGGCCAGTAATTTGGGACTGAGTGCCACCCAATGGAAGACAGTTCACTCTGTGATGATGGGTGTAGTTCGCTCACAAAGAGAGTCCTCCGCTACCTTGCTGGCTTGCAGAATCAAGGGTGTGTGTGTGTGTGCATGTGTGTGCATGTGAGCGGGTGTGCATATGTGGAAGGTCATGGCTGCTGTTCTAGGAGCTGTAGCTTTGGTCATCACTGAGGCCTTTCATCGAAAGCTAAGGAAGCTTCTGGAAGCCCCAGGAGTGGTGATGCAATGCAGTGTCATCAAAAACAAACATCCTAACTGCCACCTCTATGAGGTAGTTGGAATCAATCCTTATTTTCCTTAAAACTGAAGACAGGATCACACAGAGGAAGGGAAACTGGAAAAGTGAAGTCGAGGTCTAGCACTTGGCTCCTCTCAGGATTTTTCTCCTAAGGCTCTGGCCCAGCTCTCTGGCTGGGGGCAGGGTCTGTGTGCACTCTACATCAGGAGATGGATTTGGCTGAGCATGTGCATGTCATGGTATGGTCCTCCCAGCACCCACCTCATCGCAGAATAACACGCCTCCCCAGACCTCTCTCCCATAGTACAGCTAGCCTTTCTCAAGTCCCAGAAGATGATGAGGGGAAAAAAAAATGCCTTTAGCTAGGCGGAACAGGTCATTTGTCTTTTGGTTCATTTTGTGTTTCTGCATAAATCCCGCATCAGCCTGTTCCTGCTCCCACTTGCCAGTGAGCAGTTTTTAATTATCAGGAAAATGGTATTTAGTGTAATGAATCACCAGACAGTGAACAAGGAATCCGAGTCAGCTGCAGAGCCGAGCTCAGCCAAACACGGGGAGACGGGACTCAGAAGATGTTCTCAGAGTGCGAATGTTGGGGAAATATTACCAGTGGCAATAACGATGATATCAGAGGTTCTCTAACTCTACAGTGCAAGTCATTTTATAAAATCTGGACAATATTTCACATTATTTTATTATTAATATGAATATAGTTGACATTTGTAATAGTTTACAGTTTTTTTTTTATCATCGTTCACATATTTTTCACTCAAGAGTGGTATGTGTAGATTTAAATGTTTGATTGTTAGTGTCTCTTGAGACAGGAAAAAAAATAAACTTACTTTGCAATCTCTTAGTTTACTAATTTCTATTAAAAGATCTAATTGCAGACATGATCATTCTTTGACCTCAGAACCAACTTACTGTGGCTGGGGTCGAAGCTTATATTGCCTAACGCCTTAAAGGTCCATCCTTATCCTAGGAGAACTGAGAGATCTTAAACGTGAACCAAGGCTTTACATATTTTAGGCTTGGGGAGAATGACGTAGCCACTGTCTGCACCTTCTTGCAGGGTAGGAAGCCGAAGAAACTTCTGGCCACTGTCAGAGGCCCTGCATCCGTAGATCAGAATGCTCTCAAAAAGAAATGGCTGGACAAACACTGGGGAGACAAAAAGTCATATATGGGCAATTTGAAAAATCAGTAAGGCCCTTTACAAGTGCCAGGGCCTCAGAGAAAAGCAGAGGAAACTGGGAAAGGACCAGTTCTAAACAGAAGGGGATGTTTGGAAACTAAACGCTCAAGGGAGGAAGCTGCTCCCATACAGGCATCTTGTGCATTCAGAAAGTACAAAATCAGTACCGTGGACATCTTGTGGGTCAGTGGACACTATGTTGACCAGGAGGCTTCAGGGGTGCCAGAAAGAGTCACTTGGCCACCAGCTGGTAGAGGATTCCTAGAATCCCACAGGATGGTTTCAGAGAAAGCGTGCCTTAGGTTGGTTTCAGTCATTAATATCTTTGTGTCCCAGGGGGTTTTGACAGTCATGGGGAAGTGGGGAAAGTGTTCTCCTTGTTCCTCATTCTAGATCCAAGGCTGACTTTGCTATCTTTGTGACTCACCTAAATGGGCCCAGATGCCTAAGCATAAGAAGAAAGAGCTGTTTAGGGATCTACACATGAAAGACAGTCCCAGGGAGGGATTTCCTCCCATCCTCTGCCTCAGTACATTGAGCATCCCTCTTTTTTCCCCATACTGACCAGGCACCCAACCAGCATGGTGCCTGCAACTGTGGAAGCTACAGGAAAACAAGGCACTTGACCTCTGAAGGCCACAGTCAGGCACAGCTAAGTGCCACATAGCCTTGAATCAGGAGCCTGCTCCTGGGAATGGATTGCAAGCACCACGGAGACTAGAGATGGCAGAAGGCTATGGTTGCAGTCTTTGGTTTTAGAATTCTACACGCACCAGGTCTTGGACTGAGCTTGGAAGGACATGGTACGTGATCCTGCAAAATAGAAGCTTGGAGTGTCTTGAGGCACAGCTCAGAGTGAAGCCTGCCACATGCATGGATGAGGAAAGTGAGACTGCCTTTGGAGGCAGAGGGCGGGGGCCAAGGAGGGGAAACAGCTGATGGACTAGTGTTCAAGGGCCTGATTACCAAACAAAGGCGTTAGGATTGACATCACTGGACACACAGAGCTGAGGGCTGTTCCATCAGCAGGAGAGGAGTAGGGCATGGGGGAGCTCTTTTTGCTGGCAGGCTGCAACATTTGCATGTATTATTGAGGGGAAGGGGCTGTAGACTGAGAAAATGACCATGAGGTTGTTATGGTTATTAATTAAAGTGTAAGATGACCAAGTGTTCCACTACAGTGCTGCAATGAGAACCACAGAGAACCGCAAGAGAAAATTCCAAGGAAGAGTTGATAGCACTGGCTGAGTAATTGGAGTCAGTCCCAGGGAGGGATTTCCTCCCATCCTCTGCCTCAGTACATTGAGCATCCCTCTTTTTTCCCCATACTGACCAGGCACCCAACCAGCATGGTGCCTGCAACTGTGGAAGCTACAGGAAAACAAGGCACTTGACCTCTGAAGGCCACAGTCAGGCACAGCTAAGTGCCACATAGCCTTGAATCAGGAGCCTGCTCCTGGGAATGGATTGCAAGCACCACGGAGACTAGAGATGGCAGAAGGCTATGGTTGCAGTCTTTGGTTTTAGAATTCTACACGCACCAGGTGTAGGAATTGGAGGTGAGGAATTAGGGACAAGACGAATCCTAATCAATTTCCAACTTGTAGAATCAGGTGTTGCTAGTAACTAGGTAATGGGCATTGGGAAAGGAACTCTACTGTCAGGGGAGTTTGGTACATGCAGTTTTAGACTTGGAATGTGCAAAAAAAATGTGCAGGTGCCTAGAAGTTGGTCAGAAAACTCAGACCGGAAATAGCTGGGAAAGCAGCACTGGAGTTGTGGGTTTGGTGTCATAGAGAAGGACTGACGATGGGGCCCTTGAGTGGAGTAAATCTAGTAGTAGAGACACTGGAAACAGTTTGCCCCTCTGACCTCTGAAGGCCACAGTCAGGACAACAGGTGGCTGTCATTTTCTATGAAAGAGCAGAAATCATTCATGGGCTTTGGCTGAGCTTTGGCTTGAGGAAGAATCAAGGGAGCCTCGGGTGGGCAACACGGCTGGATGGAGCTGCCGTGGATCTGAGGGAGATCTTCCCGCCATGTTCTGCTTGGGGACTTTACCACATTTTTGTAAAATTTGTCCCTAAAAACACCATCATTGCTAAATACCTGTCTCCTAAAGAAAAAAGTGGGCCACAGATGCTCCCTATTGAGGAAAGTTAAAAAAAAAAAAAAAAGTTTAACATCTCCCTATTTCATGGGCATCAGTGACCAGGACAGGCAGGCTCTCTGGTTCTGGACCATTGAGGGCCTATAGGGAACCCAAGGACGACACTAATAATCTCAGGACTGAAAGAGTTAACACAGCTGCTAGAGGCTCTGGCTTGGAGCCAGCAGCAGACACATGGGTGAATCTAGGTTGTTAAATTTATTTGACATTTAATAAGTACCCACTGTAAACTCAGGCACCTTTTGCATCAGGGAGCTCTTCCGCATGTCCCCACAGGTTCTCATTTACTTATGATCAGTTATAAATGCTCCTGCCAGGAGAGGAAGCCAAAATGGCCACAGTCAGTCTCCTTCCTTCAGGCGCATACCTGTCTTGCATATTGTGATTTTCTGTGGGTGGGTTGCTATGCTCTCTGCAGTCCTGAAATGCACCCACCATGCCAAATCAAGAAGCTGGGTGTGCAATTTTGGTAGTAGGAATATTTCTGGATGTAATTCCATTCAATCTCTCACCTCAAGCAGAAATCCTCTTTACAAAATCCTTTACCCAAAGTCTCTGACCAAATAAGAACAGAGAACTCATTCCCCACAAAGCAGACAGTCTCTCTTGCACACTGCTCCAGTGAAGGGACAGCATTCTGACACTGAATCAAACTCAGCCTACTTTAATCTTTCACCTGATGGCTCCATTTAACCTTTCACCTGATGGCTCCGTTTAACCTCAAGAGGCATAACATCTCCTTCCTTTGCCATGATGGCCATATGTAGGATGATGACCTCCAGATCCTGCCTGGGTATCTTCAGCGCCAAACACTGGCATGTCTGAGTCTTTTCAGTAACAGATGAGAACTTGCTACTCTTCCAAAAGTACTTGTCACTCCTCTGGATAGGTACTCTGCTCACCATGTCCTTCTTGCAGTGGGGTCCTCAGAACAGAGACCATCACTTTAAATGTGTTCTTACCAGCACAGAAGATATGATGTCTGTGGGTCACCTCTTCTGAAAGGAACTATGATTGGGACCACAGAGGCAGGCAGACCTGAGTTTAAAACCTTGTTTTGCAAATCAATAATTCCAGATTACCTGTCCTCTCTGAGGCTTTGTTTCTTCATATGCAAAACCTACCACCTGGCTGTTAGGAGGTTCAAACTAGTTAATACATGTAAAGAATTTAATACTATAGCGAGGGCTCAACACTAGTGGCTACTAGTAGTATTATTCTTCATTAGTAATAGCACTGATATTAAGCATCTGGTCCACTGCAAAAATTTTTTTGCACACACAAAAATAGAAAATCAGGTCTCCTCCTATTCATACTGCTTCATTTTTGTTCTCACCTAAACAGTAGGTTCCAGATTTATCCTGTTAACATTTTGTCTTGCAGATTTCAAATTAGCATTCAAAGCTGTTGGAGAGTTCTGAATTTTGATTCTGTCTTTTATGGTGTTATGCTCTCCAAATGTTACCTACAAACTCTATCAGCATCCTTGTGCTTGCACCCGACTGATGAAGTTCAAAAAACAATCAAACAAACAAATGATTGAATAAGGACAAGGACTAGAATAACACTAGGGACTTTCCTCCTGGCTGAGAGTCACTAACTCATTTTCTTTTGGTACAAAGACAAACTCTGTATCCACTTAACAGTGCTTTCCCTTAAGAGACCGTAAAATATGTTTGTCAAAATAAAAATTTATTACATCTATAATTCCTCTCAAATTTACCAAATGCATAACCCTAATCAGTGAGAAGAGGTCCCCATAATTTTTATAATGTGTCTTTGTTGGTTCCAAATGACCACTGAATTCATGTTTAAATGTCCAGCTCCATTGTGCTTCACATTCCCTTCAAGAGTCTGATGGAATTATGCTCGCACTCCTATGATCTCTGTGCTCTACTCTCTTGGCCTATCTGAAAATGAGGGTGTTTGCCAATCTCACTTCCTTGGGCCTACGCCCCATGTGTTTGTGCTTTTCTAAAACCGAACAATAGCAGTTCTGTGATTTTATCTGCAATTGCCTATACAGAGAGGTGAATCTGCTAGGGAGGCTTCTTGAAAGCTCTTGATCCCTTAATCAGCCCTCACCTTCCTCTCTCCCCAGCCCCCACACCTCATCCAATTCAGAAATCATGGAACTATCAACCACTATAAAATATGTGTTGACCCAAGCACCATAGGTACCTGTTTCTTTTTCCCAAATATAGAATCCATCATAAACTTTCTAGATTCCCAAGTCTACCCTGGCCCACTTGGATTATCCCATTCAGGTAATTCTGAATCAACCAGTACTTTCTGAGAACTGGCCTACAGAAACTATGAGAACACTCTGTCTGCCTCTTCCTGTACTTGGGAAGCCCATACTCTCTCCCACCAACTCTTGAACATGACCTACTAGTACATAGTAGACCCTCCATTGGAGTATCTGGTGCCATATGCAATTTATTCTCTTCTCAGCCTTCCTTCTGGATAATATCTTTCCATCCAAATCCAAATTTCTCCTTTAAAATCCTATTCACTAAGCTCCAGACTCTGAGGCAGGACATAAACCAGTGCCTGGAAACTATGTTATGTTCTCAAGTTTACCAGATCTGCCACACCTTGACTGGTTAGTGGGTAATCATCTGCAAACATTTCTATTGTGTTCTGTTTCACCCTCTGCAGCAGTTAGAAAAGAGGGTCTGGGAAGACAGGGGCCACCAGCCCCTTCTAGAATGGTTATGGAGGTGAGACATATTTGAGGGGGCTAGTAGAATAAAGTTCCCAATGCAGGACACAGAGGAGGCCTTCCACAACCCATCACTCCTAACCCTACCTTTCCTTGGCCAGGTCTCGCCTCCATCTGAGCTTTGGGTTGCTCTTTTGCTCTTTGTGTGCTGAGCCTCTCCTGCCCCCCCCCAACTCCTTTGATGGTGATTCACCAGTAGCAATAGCATTAGTCAGGGAGACAGATGTTCACAGGAGAAAATGCCTGAATGCAATTCAGGGCACAACACTGTGAGATTGAGGACCCAGGTGTAAAGAGAAGCCAGGTGTCAGGGGTTCGATGAAAAGAGAATAGTTACACAAATAGAGGAAAAGAACATTTATAAATGGGGCAGACTTCCAAGGTAGCCAAGGCAGTGAACTCAGGCCTTCGAAGAACTTGGCATCCACCCACATTCCAGGGACGACGACTACACAGCTGTGCCTTAGCTGTCCTCACTGGGTTGGCCAGGACCGAAGACTGCAGACTAGGGACTGGTATTTCCATGGACACTGGAATTAAGGAAACCTTCTGTTGGCCTCAGAGGTGATGAGTCCCCCAAAAGGTGGCTTTGAGGATTTGGAATCATATCTCTGTGTACCACATGGTGCACTTTTGTGTCACCACATGGTGGCTCAGCAGAGCCACTCCTCAAGAGCAGAAGAATGGGCAGATCTCAGGCTGATGATGCTGAAAGGGCACCAGACTCCACCCTTGTATGCTTGGGGACCCTCTGCACTCTACTTCAGCGGGTGGCACCAGGGCTTAGCCTACACATCTGCAGAAAGAGAGCTCTGGCTCAAGGGCACTCTTGGATATCACTAGACTTCAAAATGAGATTCCTCCTTTTGAACACAATGGATATCACCATCTCTAAAGGTTTCATCCAAAGGGTTCCCAGGATGCCAGATCTGAAACAGACCTCGGAGTGCTCATCATGGCAAAGCGTTGGCCCCGAGGGGGTGGGGAGGTGATGTCAGAAGCCAGAGGTGGAGGCTGGGAAGTAGGAGAAGCAGAGAGCCTTTGGGGCAGTCCTGAGGCTCTCTGGTGGTGCGCATCCCCTGAGAATCAGATACACCAAGGTTTCTGCCTTCCGAAAAGGGGAATTGGTAAAGCGTAGCAGGAGCTGGGCGTGGCGCTTCAGAAAGGGCCCAGTTTGTCATGCTGATTGTGAGGGCTGTCCTGAGCCACCCTAGGACAGTAGCTAGGCTCCCAGCCAGCACCATCCTTCAGCTCCTCCCAGCAAGGACTGATCTGCACTGCAGCCCAGTTGCCTGGGGCTTGCTCTTCTCCAAAGCCCTGGCAGGGTCTGGATATCTAGAGAGTGCCCTTCCGAATAGGGAAGCTAAGGCCCTGCCTGGAAGCACCACCACTCAGGTCAGCCTAAGAGAAGGCACCTGAGTCTGCAGTGAGGCAGAATCATGACACAGGAAAGGAGAGACACAGAAACCAGTGACCAGAGAAGCCCGGAGAGATGTAGGGGTGGGGGACTGGTAAAGTGTAGCAGGAGCTGGGCGTGGGCCTTCAGAAAGGGCCCAGTTTGTCTTGCTGATTGTGAGGGCTGTTCTGAGCTACCCCAAGACAGTAGCCAGGCTCCTGAGCCAGCACCATCCTTTAGCTCCTCCCAGCAAGGACTGATCTGCACTGCAGTCCAGTTGCCTGGGGCTTGTTCTTCTCCAAAGCCCTGGCAGGGTCTGGATATCTAGAGAGTTCCCTTTGTACAGCCTGAGACAGCACGAGCCACACTAGAACCCAAGCTTCTTTGCATTTCAGCTGCTGCTGAGAGCACGCCAGTACCACTCCTGTCCACCTCTGGGTGAACTTAGAGAAGAGAAGCAATCTGGTTCGTGAGAACTTTGGCCTTGGGGCCCATTTTTTCCTCCCAAAAGAACACCCAGTGAGGGTGGGCTTCATGTGTGTGTGTCTATGACATCTGCCTGTCATGCTTTCACCCCCAAGTGACCAGGTGAAAAGGATCTGTGCATTGCAACAAGGGGGGACTGAGGTGAGATGCTGCTTCCACAGCAGAGTCCAAAGTACTGGGACAGATTTCTGAGAGCATTTGTGGTTGTTTAGAAACAGAATGTGTCTGTGCAAGACTCTAAGGGTAGCATGTCTGGAGGATGGAGAGGGGCCCAACTGACCTCAAAGGACCTGTTTTGTAATATTTACAGAGAGGAGGAACAATTATGGCACGGAACTTTTATGTTGTGCATTGGTGAAAAGCAATTTCAGTTACACAAAATTTTTTATACACAAGTTTTAAAAAGAGAGAACCATAGGATAACGTGTGAGGAAAACTTTTAAAGGCACTGTTTAAAAAGAAAACCCTTGGGAGAGATCCCAGCACTTTGGCCTCTTGGGCTCTGCTATCTTTAATTCTCTGCATTCACATTCTATGGCTTATCTTTGAATTTGGTTAACACATTCCCCAGCTGCTCAATTGGATAAGATAAGGCAGAAGATGTTAATAGAGAATCCTCCATCTTTTCCCACTGAGTCTGATTTCAGGATTCATTGACTTGCTAAACCCAATCTTTTCCTAGTGTCCTGTATGAGCTTATTAATGCAGAAGGTAATCTACCCATCAGGCATCCAGTAAGTTCCCACAAAGGCAGAGGGACCTGCAGAGGGAGTTGGTCTAGGTTGCCCATGGGGGTTGCTAGGGGACTTGCCACTTGTCCAGCCAATCTGGCTACCAGGACCTTGTAAGCAGCAGCCTGCCAGGAGCCAGGCAGTGGGTGTGTGCTCTCTACTCACCTCGGCCTGTGCTGTAATGCTGCAGTTTATCGCTGTACACAGCCTCTTTGCTGTAAGCTCGTTTCCTGTGGATACAGAGAAGAGAGACTCAGACTCTCTCAGGAAGGACATACTGCTGAGAGCCATAGCCGAGTCCGAATGACGCATGGCATTTTTGCCACAACGGGAGTGGTTGAGAAGTGATGCCAGCAAGCCATTGAGATGATAATGGTTATGTTAAGCTGTGTATATTAGACCCCTGCTGTCCACCTCAGCCTGCTACTTTGGAGTTCTCGCGGGGATTCCCAGAGAGTTCCCATTGGTTGGGGAAGTGCCCTAGGAGGGATTTCCGGTTGCTAGTTCCTGGGAGAGCCACTTGTCGTTCAGGGAGAGTTCCTGGGAGTGTGTGTGGAGTGTGCTGGTGGAGTTCAGAAATAAAGTTTGTTTCTGCTTCAGTGGCTCGTGATTTGTGCCCAGCCAAACTGCAGCAACACACCAAGGCCTCCTATCTGGATAGGGTTCACCCCAAGCATCTCTTGGGATTAGAGAGTGGGTGACCCCCACTTTAAGATTTTATGCCTGCCCTGGTCGACCACCACTCATTTCTGCAGAGGGGCAGGTCCGCCTCCAAGTCAAGGTCTTATGGAAGCCTGGCAGGGCTGTGGGGCCCCCATCCAAGAGCAGAAGTGATGAAAACTCTGAGCAGTGCTCAGGACACACTGCAGAACCACTCAGGGGGGAGCCAACACTAGGGCTTTGCAGGCAGTATCTAGGCTAACCACCCAAGGCAGTAGCAAACTCCATGAAAAATTCACAAGGCCTTCAGGGTCTATCCTGGGGCAGAACTCAGACTTCCTCCTTCCTCCTCCCTGCTCTCCCGCCTGCCTGCCTGCCTTCTGCCTGCTGCTGAGGACCAGAGCTCTCCAGCTACAGGATGGGCTGTGATGCTCCAGTGGGTCAAATGCAATTTTGTAACTGTCACTCCAAAAAGCCGAGGTGTGCAACGGGGGAGCCAAAAGTCTTGGCTAAAATGAGGTTTGAAGACGGTTGCTGTTTACTGGAGCCTCATCCAGCTCCAGAGAGGATTTTATCCCAGGCACAAAGAAAAATAAATAGTCTAGAGAAATCTAGGTTGCCCATGGATTGGAGGGGACAGCGTGCAAGAGGGACAGGTGGCCAGCAGGCAGGAGTGGGGGACCTACCTGCTGCAGACGATGGAGATGGCCACCAAGGACACGACAAACACCACCCCGGCTGCAGCCGAGCCAGCGATCAGGGGCAGCTGCTCCCTCAGCTCCGACTTGTAGTCATCTAGGTGAGAGAGTGACATTAGGATCCTCCCCATGTGTTCCTTGCCCACTGCTGGCCACAGTGCAGGATACCAAAGACATGACCTGGAGAGAGAGAGACTACACTTCCTATGCTTCAGAGCATCAGCTGCCTAGACAAAGAACCGTTTTCAAGTCACGAAAGGACAAGAACAACCAAAACCCAAAGATAATGCAACAATAAACAACAATACAGAATCTGGGAGCCCAGGACTGATGACATTCATCTCTAGGGCAAAGATGGATCTTAACCTCCACCTCAAGGACTGTGAGCCCTGCTAAGGGCAGGTCCAACGGAGGGTAGAGTAAATGGAAAACCACGGCCGAATTCTCTTCTAGAATACGAAACCCTCGAAATGCAGCATCGTTTACAGATTCACTGAGCAGATATTTAAAGCCTATCTGTACAGGGTGCCGTGGAGGGTGAAGAAGTGCCTGAGAAATAGCCAAGTGCTGGGAGCTCCCACCTGACAGGAAAAGGATGCAGCTTCCTACCAAATGTTAAAACCACACTGTGTCACACAGCAGAATGGGAAGCCCGCGGGTCATGGAATCGTTGTAATATTTGATCTCAGGCAATGGAAGATCAGCTATTTATGTCCCATTACAATTAGGACAGATACAGCAAATCAAAATATAAGATCATCAGTTCAATTTGAATTTCAGGTAAATAATGAATGGTACTTTCGTATGTAAGTATGCTCCAAATATTGCTTGGGAAATATTTATACCAAAACCTTGTCTGTTGTTTATATGTAGTTCAGATTGAATTGGTCATCCTGTATTTTATCTGGCAAACCTAATGACAATACTTGTTAAGTGGAGGTTCCCCATAACCTGCATCGGAATTACCTAGACACCATTCATTACTCACAGCTGTTTCTGGGGCCCTCCTCAAATCTACTGAATCAGGTCCTCTGGGTGAAGAGAGAGTTGTCTGTATATGTCATAAACACTCCAGAGGATTCTTGTTTTTCCCAGTGTTTGAGAACAGTTTGCCAACTATAAGGTAAAAAAGGAGACTTCTAGAAACAAGGTCATTGGCTCTCGAAGCCTCCCATTTGATAGAAATCAAATATAAAAATTGAAGATAGAGTTTCAATTGCCCTCAGCTGAGAGCTTTTTGTAACATTTGTTTGAAAAAAAATAAATTTGGCAAAAGGAAAAAAAATTACAGGGAATCACAGTGAGAAGTTCTCAGAATGTCTTTATAAACACTTCATAAAGCCATGCGAAACCTGAATGGTTTAAAAAAAAAAAAAAACAGTGTGCTAAGTCGAAGGTCGGCACATGTAACTAAGCACAGCTGGGGCCACAGTGGCTCTGCCCCATGTGGTCATTGACCCTGGTGGGATCCCACAGGTCCCTAATGCCCCAATGACCTACCACTGATCAACCTTCAGACTCACCTTTGGGCTGCAGATGGGCCCACAGCCTCGGTGAACATAATCACTACTGATGTGTGAACCTCCATCATTAAGATAAATAGTCCCAAATTTGGCCACTTACCAGAACTCTCTTACATCTCACCCCTCTTGGGTCTGCAAAACTTAACTGCCAAATGTAAAAGGAATAGCCTTCTTGGGAGAAATTTGTTACTTCTTGATTTGTCTAGCAGAATTGCCCAGAGACCAGCACTCGGAGCATTTTGAGTTTTGGGCTTTTAATCCTGTGTACCTTCTGATGCCAAAGTGCCTATAAATCTAGATGGTAAGTGAGGTGCAAAGAGGGGGACAGAGTCCTTAAGGGAAAAGCAGACGGCCTGAATTCTTTCCATCCCAGCAGCATTATTAATCTCAATGAACTGGCTCACCTTTCTACCCCCATCTCACCAGCCTCGAAATATGAGAGAAAATTCACCTCATATAAACTCAAAACAGGCTGCAAACTCTAATCTCATAGGAGCCAGACCATTCACAGTACCACATCCAGGTGTGAACCATGGGAAGTGGTGGGCTCCATCGGGGGACAATGCCCCCTCTCCCCAGGACAGGGACCTCACCCCAGGACATCCACCAGCACTGGCTTCTCTTATAATTTTTCCAAAAGAAAATGAACATTCTGATTTCATATAAAATCGTTCGATTTTTAAATGCTTCTAATTAGTATAAAAGTTGTTTAAAAATATAATGTGAGTCAATATAAAAACCTCAAGCCCTATTAAGCACCAAATCTAAGATTACTCGCCTAAAATATCATACTGGATAACATATTTTGTTCTGTATAAGTTAAACAACAAAGAGAAAAGGAAAGGCTTTCAATTCAGGGTGTCAGGAATAGACTGAGATTTGGAAAACTACCAGGAAATGGCTCATAAATAAATTTGTTTAAAAGGTGGATAAGCAGATAGATAAAGGAATATGTGACTACACTATAGTTGGCTAGCTAAGAGAAAGGGTGGTGGATAATTGGACACCCCCAACATGCACAAAGTCAAGGCTACTGGGAAAACAGATTAGAGAACTGATGAAGGAGGTGTTCTCAGAGGATAGGGGGATGTAGTTTTAATAGGGAACTAATAAAGCCCCAAAGTGCGAGTATTTGGAGGTATAGACTTTATGGCTTTGGAAACAGCTTGACTGTTCTCTCTGGAGACACCCGAGCAGCATCTACTACAGGTCACACGTGAAGTTGCTCCAAGAATTCTTGAGACCCAGGATGCATATGGCTGTCACACCCAAAGTGCTATCTCTCTGTTCCCATCCTGGAGACACAGTCTCATGCATTCAGGTTGTGAGCTCAGCTCCAGATCCCAAGCACAGAGCAGGGAGGCAGGAGTGAGGATGACATCCTCAGGCTTCGGGACCCTCCTACTGAGGCACGAGGGCACCTGGGGCATATGTGGGCCTCACTACTGTGCAAATGCTGGACCATGTGTAATGTAGAGCTCCTCAAGGGCAAAGCCAATCAGATGTTGGTGAGAAACAGGCCAGACTTCAGAGGGCCCACCTGCATCAAACACAAGCATAGGGCCTTGCTGGGGGGCAATCCCCTGAGGGCATTCCACTGGAATCCAGTTGGCATTTGGGCTGAGACTATAAGCTTTTGCAGGGCTGCTTCTCTTTCCCCCATTGTCTGTCCTGTGCCCTGTCCTTGCCTCTACCCACTCTCATCCCCATCTGCCCTCTTACCATCTGTCAGAGTCTGGAAACACATCTTGCCGCTGAACTTGCCGTATCCCGCCACCGTGCGGGCCCGCACCTGGACCACGTACACCATGCCGGGGCGCAGCCCGTCGATCCGAGCCGTGTTGGTTTGGCTCCTGGCCATGGAGGAGTTGAACTCATTGTGCTCCTGCAGAAAAGCAAGAGGGAGGGTTCACCAGCCTGCTCCTGACCCCAGCAATCACCCAGCCCGCTCCACTCTGGAGGAGCACACAGGCTCCATTCATCCTTGCTCTGCAGATCTGCAAGAAGTCATCTCTCTGACCTCAGCAGAAGCAGACTTGTCAGTATGCCTCTGCCATTTGTCTGCCTCTCTTCATCTTGCGTGTGCTAAGCTGCAGGCTTTTCTCTTCCTTCTCAAGATGTCCCTTGTACCCTCCTCACAGCAGCTGTTCTAGATGGCTCCTGCAATTCCCTCAAATGCTTAGGCAAAACACGTTGTCTCCACTCCGCTACGGTGGTTGAGCCCATTGTGGACTGCCTCCCACACCTGCTTCTGCCTTCTCCTTGCCTGTCTTTGGGTACCCATTTCCTAGATCCCCGCCACCAGCATCCAAGAAGAGCATGTCCCTTCTCCCTGTGTCCTCACCTCTTCCACCTACTCCAGGGGTCAGCCCCACCTTCCTGCCTTTCTCCTACACATTCTGCCCTGTCCTCTCCAGTCCCCATCTTCTGCAGGTATGTATCCACCCTGGCTCTTCCACACATAATAACTGCTGTTATAGGGTTGCTTCTTCTCTTTGCTGCTGATTTATTTAACATATGATCAGTGCCTGGACTTTGGTAGCCTCCCATCTTTTGTGTTGCTCCACACTCACCTTACCTCCTGCCAGTGCCAAACTTCTTAGACAGTCTCTGACCTCGCCTCAAAGTTTCATCATATGAAGGCAAAACATCTAAGTCTAGGTTTATAGGTCCTTCATCATGAAGTCAGTTTCAGTCTCTCATCTTCTTCTACATCGGTGGCCTTGCTGTCCCTCCAGAGACCACACCCAGGCTACGAGGCCTTTTTCCCAATCTGAGGGGCCTCTATGCAGGGCTCCTCAGCTCCCACCAGGTGGATTCAGCTACATCTCCCAAGGTCTCCTCTCTATGAAGGCCTGTCTATCTGCCCCAGTCCACGGACTCTTCACTGCTGGCCCTCTGGTTTACAAATCACTCTCAGCACCTCATACATTGGCCTGGTCTCTGACTGCTTTCATGTGAACATATCTTTCTTCTGCAAGGGTTCAGGGCTACCTCCAAGTATGAAGAAACAAGAGCTTAGAGTCGGGGTCTATCCTTATCTGCACCATTAATCCTGGTGACTTCAGCAACACTGAAGAGCTTGGGTCACTGGAAAGAATCCCGAAGCCCCCTGGGGGATTGTAATGAGTTCCAGAAATAATGGCTCATGAGCCAAGGTGACCAAAAGGAGGAAAATTGCATGACAAGGAGTCTGTAAACTATACCCCCAGTCAAATGACAGAAGAAACTTGGGGAATTGAAGCAAGACAAAAGAATAGAATATAATGATCAATCTTATTGTTTTAAATATGTAAAAATCTACTTTGCAGGGGCTAAGGTGACCTGAGGCATGTTCATTCACTCCTTCATTCAATCAACCAGGCAGTTACATTTATGACACAAGAGCACATCTGGATGTTATACATGGACTGAGGGTACAGTGGCAAGATCTTCTTGCCTGGTGATGCAACAGTTTGTAGGTTAGAGTAGAAAATATACAAAAGATGGCCCCAGTGTTAACTGAGTAACTTGGCAGAGGACAGTTTGGGAGCTGTGGGGACGTATCTACACGGCAACAAGTCCAGACTTTGAAAGAGATCCATTCCAAGAAGAGTCAGGAAAGCGTGCAGGAGTGGAGTCGTGGAAAATCAAAGAAGTCAGCCACATGGATAGCTGTGGAGATGGGAACAGAATAAAACATGCAAAAGCCAGTAATTGGTGTGTCTGGAGTACCGCTGAGTAGGGATGGCCATGAGTGATTTGGAGGCAGTCGTAAGGGACCACAGGTTTGAGGCTAGCTCCAACAGACAGTTTTAAGTTACAAAGAGACTCATCCTCAGCCTAATGGAGGGGTTATCCATGGCCCCTGGATGAGACTGCCTGGGGAGGGACTGCCCATCCATCATTTGCTCAGCTTAAACAGCAGGTAGGGGGTCTCCCACTCCCACATCCACCCCCAAGCAGGGATTCAGCAGAAAGAAGGTTGCTTGATAGAGAAGAGACGTCATCTAGAACTTTGGTAATACCTATTTTGACACATTGGAGACTTGAGATCCGAAACTATGAAAATCACCTTATCACCTTGCAGATAAGAATAAAATCCCAGAGCTGCCTGGCTTCCCTGGTTTGACTAGATTCAGATGGAATCAGGCACTGCTTGAAATAAATGAAGCATTGACTAAGTAGGTTTTACTGAAAAAAAAAAAAAGGAAGAAATAAGAAAAAAAAAAACCAAACGTGCTGATCTATTGGCATTTGGATTGTGAGGACCGAACATTAACCCATAATCACTTTATAGTCCACACATTCTTGAAGAAGTTCAGTGATTAAAAGGAGTATCTGTGCTTGTTCCCCCCACAAAGTCATTAATCAATTCCAGGCAAATGGGTGAGAACAATGAGAAAGGTGGCTTATGACTGATGGTATTAGAAGATGTGGAGACAGAGGATTCAGCTGCTGAGGGCGGGACTGACATCTCCCTCTCTCTCCATCCCCTGAACCCCAACACCCAGGGCTCCAGCAACTCAGCGCTACATGAAGGAATCAACAGCACACCTCCATTCAGTGATTTGAGCCAATCGGTCAGGTGCAAGATATTGTTAAGGTTCTGAAAGAGTTCCTAGAAGAAAATGATCTTAAAATTTGATGGGTAGAAACTCCCCAAACTTAAACCCATCCTCGCCTAGACAGGTATTATTAAGTGCCCGTAAGATCTAAACACTTCATCATGAAGACAGCCGGGAGCAGATGTAGATGCTCCTCCCATGGTTTGCCTACAGGCGTGCCACCAGGAGTGGAAAGTGCTACACGACAGTAAACAAGAGCGGATGATGAATGGAAATGTATTAAAATGGGGAAGGAGAAGAACCTGGGAGAGGCTCTGGGAGTGCCGTCGTTGGATGGCACCTGAACGTTCTATTAATGAGCTGTTGGAGGAGGCCACAGCCTCCCTGATTCTATTCACAGAGGTGAAATTGAAAGGTGTCCCAAGCACACACCCAACAGGATGATGTTGGACAGGAGACCTGAGAGGGTCTTCAGAGGTCGCAAGGCTACCACTCATGGGCCAACTTGCCTATGTTATGAATACAGCTCCATTGGAACCCAGCCACGCCCTTCTATTGACATTAGCTATGACCACACTCTTGCGCCAATGCCTCCTGGTTTAGATGAAGAGGACATAACATCCGTGAGGGGGGAGAAGAAGTGGCATAGGATGGAGGGAGGATGAGTGTCTCTTCTTTGGAATGAATCCAGGAATCTACTGGGCTGAATTCTACTTGTGTTTACATTTTCTAAAGATTCTATTCGATATTCCAGGATCATGTAGAGCAGACAGGTATATCTGATTCTAAGTATTTGTATTTAATATTAAGACACCATCTCTTATTTCAGGGGGTTCACTAATTTAAAGATATTCGACATCAATGGTGATTGCATCCACCCCCCTTACTGAGCTCAGTCGGAAGTTTCTGTCTTTGAAATCTAATAAAAAATGTCTTCAGTTCTGGTTTTGTGACTTCCTAGCTGTGACCTGTGTGGTCATGGCTAAGTTGTTTAACCTTTCTGTGACTTAGTCTCATCATCTAGAAATTGGTTATTATCTGGTTTTTGAGTATATTTCTTTTTTTTTTCTTCCTTTTAAGGATCAGGAATAAGATCTCTGCTTATGTCTGGAGCATAATAGGTACTCAATATATGATGAATTATCATTGCGGTTATTATGTCAAAATGCCCTCACAGGCTAATGTCTTTTGCTTTAGTCGTATCGGAAATGGTCAGGGCAACATAATGGATTTCATAGTGGGGCACTTTTATAAGTGGGAGGTCTTCAGTAAGATACTGAATGGTAACCAATGCTTGGGCAGAGAATCTCCTCCATTCCCAAGGAAATCTCTCTATCCTCAGGCGTGAGGTCAATAATATGCTTCATTGAGATGTGCAAGTTGCCTCGGGCATTGAGTTGCTATGTGTGTGTCTGTTAATAATCGGTATAAATTAATGAGAAGCAAGGAACTAGCCTAAAATGGGAGAATATGTTTCTATGGTAGCATAAGAAGTCAAGGTTAACTGCTATCTTTCAAGGGAGGAGGTTTAAATTATAAAGGAAAAGGCAGCGGAGGAGCTTGGGTTGGGCTGGATTGGGGAGCACAAGGCCAAGGCACCCAGGCATGAGCCTCGTGGCTTTGATCCTAGGCCTGTCATTAAGCCCTTTACCCTATCCTAGCTGCCTATGGAAGGGACTGCCCTGGATACAGCATGTTAGAAGGAGGAAGAGAAGGAGGAAGGCGGCAGAGGAGGAGGAGGTGTAGATGGTCTCCAGTACATTCAGCTCCTTCCCAATATTGTCACCTGCTGAGGACCAAGGATTCCCTCTTGCTTTCCAGCTCTGTGACTGTGAACAAGATTGTTGTTGTGTTTTATGAACTTCTTTATGCATCTGTTTCTTTACTTGTAGCAATTATACTAACCCTTACTGCCCTGGGGTATGAGAGGAAAGATACTGCTCATAAAACCCCTGACACTCAGGTGGTGCACATTAGGGAAAATATTATTATTATTATTATTTTGAGCTGAGCTGTTCCTTCAATAGGGCTTCAAGTTTGTGTGTGGGGTAAGGAGGACGGGTGGTCCTTGCCAGGGACTCTGACATCATGCCACAGACCGTGCACTCTGGAACTGTTAGGTCCACATTCATAGGAACAGCTGGTTCATGTGATTAACAGGTTCAAATGGATTGGTCCAACATGTGTTCGTGAGTCAACATTTATTTTATTAAGTATCAAAAACTATTGAGCAAATAAGAGCCCCCCCCCAATTATAGTAGATGATACATAAGGGGTGCTTATGAGTCCAGATGGTTTAAATTAGCCCCAATTCACTGAATTATTTGCATAAAACAATCCCATATTCTCTAAAGAGAGCAGAACTGTCTACACCTCTGTCTGGCTTGCAAGTTCGACTCTACTGGCGAAAGGGTGGTACACCTTCTCGCAGACTAGCTTGGTGATCCACTGGACCCCCACTTTCAGGAGGTAAGTCACTGCACAACGTGCAAACCATGATCTCTAATGGTTAAGGAATGTGTCCATCGATGCACGGCTGGTTAGTTGTAAAGGACACTGGAAGCTGGTGCAGTCCCCTATTCCACATGGTGACCATAGGCAGTGGTGTTAGTCTCTGCCCTTGATCCTCTTCTTTTTTAAAGTATTTATTTATTTGTTTTTAGTTATAGGTGGACACAATACCTTTATTTTATTTTTATGTGGTGCTGAGGATCAAAGCCAGTGCCTCACACATTCGAGGTGAGTGCTCTACCTCTGGCCACAACCCCAGTCCCCCCTTGATCCTCTTCTTATCACTGAGCCACTGGATGGCCTCACCCAGACTTCCATATCATCCACTCTGACATCCCAGATGGACCTCTTCATCCTGGTCCCCACCTTAAACTCCAGAAAGGTACAGGTAACTACCTATTCCACTGTCTACTCGACTCTCTTACTGGTAATTTAGATCAGAGCTGAACTTCCAGTTCCTTTTTTCACCCCCAATATGCTCTATCCACAGCCCTTCCCCCTCTCAGTCAATGGTGGCTACATCCTTTCAGTAGCTCACCCAAAACAGTCCCACACCCCAAATCCAACTTGTTGGATTCATCTTCCGTATAGATGGTTCTAAATTTAGCAGTCCTATTTCAATGGGGGCAGTCTGAATAATGTTCAAAATGTAAGGCAGATCTTCTTCCTCTTCTGCTCCTAAACCTGCTTGCTATATCTCCCCAGATCACTCAATTATCTAAGGATGAACAAGATTACATCCCCTGGTAAACTCCCTCATGTGTCCTAATTACCCATTGCTTGCCTCATTCTGGGAAGGCTGGTTTCTTTCCTGCTCAGTGAATCACCAGGCATAATATAGCCTCAGGACCTTTGCACAATCTATTGCCTCTTCCTCTCCTAGATAACTGCTTTGCAACAACCTTCTTTTCTTCAGATCTTCACTCAGATCTTATTTTCTCCAAGAGACCTCCCTTTACCATTCTATTTACTTCTGTAATCTACTCCTCTCCCAAGCCTGACCTTCCTGATCCCATTTACTCTGCCCTAACTTTTTATTTTATACTACTCAAGCTCATTGTTCATTTTCTGTCTACCTCTATTGAAAAGGAATCCCCCTGAGGGCCAGAATCTTTGTCCACTAATCGAATTTGATCACTAATCTATTTTAGGATAGTACCTGTCAAATAGAGTAGGTGATCAATAAATACTTCTTGAACAACAACAACAACAAAATGAATGAATCTGGTGTTTGACAAGCATTGGGTTGAGTTGGTGGAGAAGGCACTGTGGTACCCTGTGAGCTCTGCACCTGCTGCAGTTCACCAGGCTGAAAGGGAGGCCCTGATCCCTTGGCCCATCAGTCAAGGACCAACCCTCAGGGCCACCCCCCACCCCGTTCCTTGGCAGCACCATGCTCTGCTGTAGCTCCAGCAGCAGGTGCTAAAGAGCAGTTGAGGAAAAGAACACATAACTTTCTATTTCTCTTAACTTTAATCTCATCCTTTTAAAGGTTTTTATACCTCTACAAATATATTAATGTGCTGGCATAGGCATATAATTTATAAATAGACAAACTTATATTAGAGGCACATCATCATCAAAAACTTTGGCAACCAGAGCTCTACAAAACCAATTATCCTCTGAAGGTTCAGATACATGGGACTGTTTTGCAGCATTTGCATCAGATCACATGATTGGAAGTGAACATGTGATTGGAAGAGGGGTCTGGTCCTGCCCTGTCCAGCCCAGGTAACAGCCCAGACTGCAGTGTGGTCTCTATTTAGTCGGTGGAGAGGGCCTAGGGTTCGGAGGCTTTGCCAGGGCAGATCTGGCTAACTTCTGACCTCAGTCACCATATTCCTCCCTCCTTTCAGACTCCCTCCAGCCTTGTTCTGGAGCCCTCAGCCAGACACCACCCATGGAATAGTGGCTGGCCCTGATCTTGCATGCCTGCACGCAGGGCTGGCTTACCTTCTCGTAGTACCGGATCTCATAGTCCAGGATGATGCCATTGGGCTGTTCCGGCTGTGGCCATGACAAGGTGATGCTCCTCATGGTGGCACTGACCTGGTGCATGATGGGAACAGTGGAGGGGGCTGTGGAGAGAGGAAGAGACAGGGGAGCTGAACATAGGCTTGATAACAGGAGAAGTGCCATCTTTCAGAGGCCAGTCATTGGGTTTGAACTCTGCCTTTTCTTTCCCATCAGCTGAGCTGGTCCTGTGGATAGATTAGGATGATGGAGGAGAGTCAGGTGATCACTTAGCAGAGGAAAGCATGGGTGGGCAGGGACTGGAATGGATGTGAGATTTTCATGGCAGAGAGAACAAAGGTTTGTCCCAAACGAGAGAAGGTTGGAGGAGTGAGAGGAAAAGACAGAAGGAAACGAGAAACGATGAAATATTTTTTGAGCAGAAGGTGTTGAAGGAACCTCAGTCATGAAATAATGGGCTGAGCAATTGCAGAGGAGATCCTGGGGGCAAGAGAGGATATCGAGAAAGTAAAACTGGTCAGTACAGAATTACTGTGCAACAGAAAGAACATTCCAGCCAATATTATTTTTTTCTGGTATTGCATGTATGATTGTACTGTTATTTCCAAAGGAAGTGAAGAGCCATCCTTTAAGAAGACACAAACATGGACCAACCACAGAGGTACTGTCGAGAGTTTTCTGAATGAGGACATTTGCAATCAGGAGCTCACGAATACAAATGAAGAAACAATCCACAAACCAAACATTTGGAAACAAGATCATAATTCCAAAATCTGCAAAGTTGATTAGAAAAATCTCTGTTTAGAAATAACATTTATTGCCCAATTCAACATTTCCCACACGGTGTAAGTAAAATGAAAACAGTCTGGAAATGATAAACGAGGGCTGTCTTTCTAGGGGAAGAGGCGAGTAATGGATGGAGCTTCAGTCTGTGCTCTGCTCAGGGGCTGTTCCCTTTAGTCCTGGCACTTCTGCAGTGATGAAGGTCGTTTTCTCACTCAAACTCCACTGTACAAGGGTTTCTCTGGGGACTGTGGCTGAGTGACATTTACTATCCTCAATTTAAGTTAATAGATTCCCACTAAGACCTGCAATTACAGGGCACAGCTAGTGGATCACAGGGAGGCTGCATGTAGCCGTCTCCACTTCTTGGACCCTCCGTGTGTGCCAACTGTATGCACAGCCTGGGCTGGGGGAGGGGACACAGATCATGTGTTCTGGAGGTGCTCCCAGTCAGAAGCAAGAAGTGATGGGATGAGGCCTTGGAAGCAGAAGGTCATCTGGGACTGTGAAGGTCAGTTTGCTCAACTCTCAATAGAGAGGGCATGTGTGCCAAGAAAATACGCCTTTCAAGAGCTCCTACCCCCAGGGGTGTAAGTGCCTATAAGTGAAGTTCTCTGAAATCTATCACCACATTTATACATAGATCTGCTTCCCACAGGCTGCTCCCAGCCAATAACTGAGCATAGCAGGCCCTTCTCTGCAAGATAAAGGACACTTCTGTAGGGCAACTGTGGCTCAAGAATTCTCCATAGACCTTACCAATGCTTCCTAGGAGTAGCACCTCAGTGTAAGCTTCTCCCCACCCAATCCCCATTCCTTCCCACTCTATTTCATGGGAAAAGACCTTCACTGTGGCCTGATGGTGCTTCCACCCACCTCTGGCTCCTGTCACATGTGCCCCTTGCATGTCTAAACTCTTCTTGCTGTCTGGCTCCTGCAGGACCCGAATTCATGTTGTCTTGAATCCCCCTACAATTTCCCTGTCAAATATTTGCTGCCAAGCGCCTGCTGTGTACCCAGGGATGGAAGCCTTGGCTGCCTCCGGGAGACTTCTCTAACTCTCACCAATTTACATACCTTCCTTAGCCTTATCTGAAATTTGTCTTCTTCCCACTGGTCTCAGCTCTGCCAACCAAGGTAATACGGCATGTTCCCTCTTCCACAGACTGGCTTGTCAAATATCTATAGAAACTAGTTAGATCATCCCTGAGGGTTTTTTTTTTTTTCTTAAAAGAATAGCCAGGTGCTAGAAACATTTTTTTTTTCTCCATGAAAAGAACATGCTACCCAAGGTAGATCTTTTACAAATGGGGACCCAGGTTATTTAAATCTCGCCTTAGGCGTGAGACCCAGAGATGAACCCAATTCTCTCCTCACTGTTTGAGCTACAAAGACAGCATAAAACACGTACCACCAGGACCCGTGTACTCTACATCTGCTGTGTGACCATTCACCTTTGGATCAAAAGCATGTCCCTGCCGTTCAATTCTGAAGTCACAGTTCACAAATGAACTTTAGGTTTCCCTCTGGTATGTTCTCATCTTTTGGTTGTAGGGCTGGCTTTCAGCTCTGGGGATTTACCTGTATCTCTTTACCCTTCATGATGTTAAATTTGGCCGATTAATTTAGAAAGTGGAAACAATTTTTGATCCTGATTCATTCACCAGAGACACATTTTCTCTTCCTTCCAACTTGATAGTATGGCCCAGCTTAATTCTTTAAATAGTTATTGAGCATTTATCACATGCCAGGCACCATTCTAGATTCTAGAGCGATCATAGTGGGAAAATACAATTTTTTACTTTCTTAGAACTTTCTTTTTTTCTTTTTTGATACTCAGTGGTTAAGGAACGCTTAACTACTGAGCCACATTCCTAGCCCTTTTTATTTTTTTATTTTGAGATAGGGTCTTGCTAAATGGTTTAGGGCCTCACTAAATTGCTGAGGCTGGCTTTGGACTTGTGATCCTCCTGCCTCAGACTCCCAGGCTGCTGGGATTCCAGGTGGGCACCACTGCACCCATTCTAGAGCTTACTTTTCAATGAAGAGATTCAGAGGCTAGAAGTAACAAATAAATCACAAGGAACGTTAAAAGATGGTACAGACAACAGGGAAAGGGGCAGAAGGAGGGGCCTCAGACTGCCTGCCGCAGTGTGGGAAGCATGTGGGCAGCGAGGGCCTCCCTGGGAAGCAGATGCAGGAGCGCAGGGTGGAGGAGGCGAGGAGGGAGGCATGAGGATCTCGAGGGGACAGCCGAGCAGAGGGTCTGACCTGGGAGCACTGAAGAGCCAGTGGGACTGGAGCAGAGAGGAGACCCAATGGCTTCTGGACCCCTTTGGCTTCTACTCTGAGTGAACAGGAGCCACAGGAGGGTGTCCCTGCCCAGTGACACAGCATGACATGTGTGCTCATTGTGTCACCTTCTGTTGTGTGGCAAGTAGATTGCAGGGCCATGTAAAATCAGAAGGACCTGCCATTCATCCTAGAGCCACGGCTGGGAGAGACCGTGGTTACTTGGACAGACGCTGAGCAATGGAGGTAGGTGGTCGGACCCTGGATAGCCAGACTTAAGGACAGTTAGATTTTTTTGACTTCATCATTCTGCCAAAGTGATATGTGTTCAGTAGAACCTGCACCTCTAATTTTGAATTTTGCTCTTTTCCCAGGCTCGTAATGGGGCGTACAATATTCCCTCAATGCTGGCAGGGGCTGCGAGCCACAGCTACCAGTCAGCTGTGCAAACTTGAGGGTAAGCAACTCCGTATCCCATGGTGCACTACGTTGCTAGTATTTTGGGGGTTACAGATATTCACTAAATCTAATAAATTATGAAATATTCAATACTTTATTATAAAATAGTCTTTGGCAGTAAAATGAATTGGACAGAACTTTCCTATGTTCATAGATGAATACTCAACCAGTGGAAATCCTCATCACAGACAACGATAATGGGATCCTAATTAGAGCAAGTATAATGTCAAAATACACCCTAATGTCATATATCCAAAAAGAACAAATTTAAAAAATAAATAAATAAATAAATAAAATTATGGTTGAGACCAGAACAATAATAAAATAAAATAATCTTTGGGCTAGATGATTTGCTCAACTACAGGCTGATATCAGTGTTCTGAGTACATTTAAGTCAGGCTGGGCTAAGCCATGTATGTTCAGTAGGTTATGTTTGATAGACGCACTTTTATGACATCTTCAATATATGATGGTTATTGTGATGTAACTCTAACTGTAATTTAAGAAGCATTAATATTTAGACTATCTCCATCAATATGGGATGCGAAAGAAATGGAAGAGTCCAAATGACTACATGGCTTCTGTTTTGAACAACTAGAACTACAGAGCTCCCTTTAATTAGAAAGGGAAAACACTCCATATGTGTATATATGTCAAAATATACTCTACTGTCATGTATACCTAAAAAAGAACAAATAAAAATTTTTAAAAAGGGGAGTGCTGAGAAAGGCCAATAAGAAAGAAGAAAAACTAGGGGAGGGTGATTTCCTAGAAACACAGAGAAATAAGTGTCCCTGGGAGAACAAAATGTTAAAGGCTGATGCTAAGCCAGATAAAATGAAACTAGGGCCTGAGCCCAGACTTAGCGACAGGCTCCATGGTTAACCACGTAGATGGCACATGAGCATCTTTCCAAGACCTGTATGCACTGGGCATGGGAGAGGACTAAGGCAGTCCAAGGTTTCCTGGAGTCAGTCTGGATCGATCATTTGAGGATCCCAGTGGGCACCAAGATGGGAGTGTACAAAATTCTCCTGATAACCCTGCTCTTGCCCATTGCACACCACCATCCGGGCTGCCCTTGCAGGTCTACGTAGAAGCACAACTTACAGGTTGTCAATCATGGCATGGCCTTGCAGGTTTTCAGGATCCCTGTGCCTGGAGAGCTGAAATATCATTTACTAAATATTGGAAAGATCAAACCTGAGAATTTTCCTGGGCATGGTTCTTCTCCTCACCTCCATTCCCCAGAAAGCCACCATGGAAATGCCAAATGCCATGCCAGACCTGTTCTAATCAGTGGGGACAGAAGGACAAGTAAGAGAGGCACAGCTTGGCCTTCCAGGTCCTTGAAGTCTAGTGGGGGTCAGACTATAAAGAGGCAATCATGGGGGAGAGGGGTCCAGAGGCAATCAATAGCCGCAATCCATTGAGAGGAACACCCTTGCTTCTACAGATGGTCTGGACCACCCCGCAGCCAATTAGCCGTGCGTGGATCCAGGAGAAGTTGCCAGAGTGCGATGGTCATCCCTGTCTGCATCTCTGGGATTTATGGAGCTAACACGATGGTTACAGTCCCTGTGGAAGGCTGGGTGTCCTCACACAGGTCACTCTAAATGTCTTAAAATTTGATTGCCGTGGGATTGAGCACATGACCGAAAGCAAGAAAGTATTTCTTTTCCTCCCTGGAAATGAGGGGCCCGCTCACGTTTGGTGCTACACCATCAGCAATCACCCACAGTGATGAATTTGGTTTTTCCTTCTTCAAGGGCAAATGCCACCGTTAGATCTGATGTTTTATGTGCTATGAAACCTTCAGACAGAACAGAAAATAATAAAATGAGCTCAGGTGTTCACCAGAACACCAACTTCTACAAAACTAAGGTAGATGAAAGAGGGAGGAAATTAATTCAAAGAGGCACTCCCCCCGGGACACCCCCACTACACTGATTTCCACAGTCAGTTCTGGCCCATCCTCTCTTCTCCACAATCCTCAGATGAAGGAGTAGTTTCATTGGATGGCTGAAATCACACACAAATCTTCTGAATAAATTAAACATTCTACCAAGAAAAAGAAATGAAAATGAAGAATTCACAAGGATAAAAAAAAAACAAATAGGAAAAGATAAGAAGAAAGCATTAGAAGAATTAGTCTAGGACCTATTTGGAAAGAAGGTGCTGAAGGCTTCATAAAGATGTTTGACCTAAAAAGGAGACGTTCAGTACATCCAAACGGAATCACAATTGCCCTGCCCCTCTTAGAAAGATGGAGATATTGGCTCAAGAGGAAACTAGGACTCAGAGAAACATTTGTCTGTCAGTCCCCAAGGGAAAAAAATCATCTTGGGTTCAAAGACAGAGACATGAGTGTCTACTAAGAGAGTCCACAGCCAATAGTAAGAGGCACTTTAAACATGTCAGAAGCAGAAATTAAATTAAAACATCATTGGTCAAGAGCTCAGGGATGGAGAGAAAATAAGGGCAGGCTGGGTGGTGGAGGTCATTTGGCTCTGTTTTTGTGCACAAAGACTTTGGAGAGATCTTACTCCCAAACTGCTTTAGAAGCAGACAGATCCAAGGTAGCGTATCATAAATAGCAGAGGGAGTGCCCAGAATGTTCTTACCTGAACTGACAAGTCAGATATGGATAAACTTCAGAGCCAGAATGGTCCCAGCCATTAGTCTGGAAAGATCTCAGGGATGACATGGAACAACTGTCAACTCAAATTAGTCACGGGTCACTTGTCATGATCAGTAGCATCAGTGATGGGGCCTGGCAGGCCACCAGCCAGCCTACCATGCGTAAGAAGGACTCGGAAGGGGGTCATGGGGACTTCACACCTTGACACCCAAGCTGGGTCTGGGATGGTGACATGACTATCTCAGAAGGTAGAATTTGGACCCTGGAGTCCCGAGGGACAGATGCCTTGCTATATCCTACCTCAGGTTCCCATGGGCCATACATTTCTGGACCCTTTCATTTAGTTATAGACTCAGTCAAGTTCAAAGTTTTCTTCTTACTCATTTTGTTTTTCTTATTTAATAGGGGTATTTCCCCCCAACTATTAAACATCTCAGATTCCAAAAACATGAGAAGGAGTTAATAGTTTTTTTTTCTAGGACAATTACTAAGTTCTAATGCATTATCTTTGCTTATTAGAAAGTACTTCATAATCTCTTAATTGATTTTTGGGTCAAAATAATTCTTTCAACAGTTTTAGCCCTAATCCATTTGGAGATTTAATAAATTATGTGAGCCTAATGCATTGTTTTATTAAGATATCAAAAGTATTTCTAAGAAATGTGAAAGAAAAATAATAGCAAAACCCAAATATAACTCACGATTAAGTTGTTCTTTTAGAGTGAAATATTTAAAGAGGTTATGAAAGTGTGAGGCTTGGATTTGGGGATTCAGCAAACCTTATCTAAAAGGGAAAACAGTGATCCTCCTGCAGGTGGGACAGCCTTCCTCTGAGTCCGTCTCTCGGGGCTGGAGGAGGTGCGGACACAGCTGAGTTCCTTCTAACTTAGGCAAAAGTCATAGCAAGTCTCCTGGAAGGTCATCGTCTCTCTAGTCTGAGGGCCTTGCATATTCAGAATTTCCAAGGAGATAGAAGCATAATTCATGGTGGGGCAGGGTGGGGCCACTTTCCTGGCCATTTCATATAGGGGGTCTTCATAATGACCCTACAGAATGACAGCAAAGCCACAGCCTGAGCCATGTATATCTGAGGGCTAGTAACTACTTTTACCCACCATGGACATTTGCATTTTCCAGGATAAAAGCCCATTTGGGTTGTTTCCATATCTTGGATATTAAGAAGAATGCTTCTGTGAGTATTCATCTAGAAGTTTCTGTGTGGACATTATGTTTTGCTCTTCACTTGGGGATATACCTAGGATTGGGATTGCTAGACCATAGGGGAAATGCCAACTCCTGCTCTTCTATCTAGAATAGCATTTCCTAGCCCAATCTTTCCTGGACTTACCACATGCAATCTATACCATGGACTAGAGTTCTGAGGAGAACAGGTGAGGCAAGGAGTGGTGAGGAGCCTAGGACCCCAGCTTGGCGCAGTTGGCATTAGCAAAAGTGAAGAAGGGTTATGTTCAGAGTCCCACGGATGCTGTGTTCCTATTCCGACTCTGCCACCTGCTGCTCACTGTGGGACCTTGGGCTAAGGTTCACCCAAAACCTTAATTTCTTTGGATCTCCAATTCTTCAACTACAAAACAGGAATATTAATCCTTATGTTATGAATTTTTCATAGGCCCCTGTGTGGTCTATTGCTCCTTCCCACCTGTCAGGCAGCCACTCAGCAATGGCTCCAAACTCTCTCCTTCTGGGTCCACCACTGTTCGAATATGCAAATCAACCCCTGGGCACAGTTCCCCAAGGTGCTGTAAAAACACAATCCAGCGACAGGCGTGAGTAATTATTTAATAAATACCTTAGAGGGGATAAATAAATATAAATAAATACTCATCATCTCCACTCCAAGACAGGGTGTGGAATGATGGGTAAGAACAGGCTTGGAGACAGGGAGGCCAAGAAAGAGCTAGACCCTCTGGAGGCTGGAGTGATGGGCACGTGCTCCACAAGAGGCTGGTATTCCCTGTGACATCTCAAGATGACCTGGTTTGTTTGAGAAGTCATCTGGAAAGTAAGTGGTGGGTGCCTCATCCTTAAGGATAAGGAGATCTGGTGACTCAGGGGAAGAGACATGTCATGGCCCACCCAAAGATCTTGTCACCTGGATCTCCTTAAATCTCACCTTACTATCCCAGCTCTCTTGTCTACCCCTGGACTTCTTCACTTCAAACTACACTGTAGCCATGTTAGTCTTCCTAAACCTATAGATTTTACCCACATTACTCTGATGCTCAAACACCTTCAATGGATCCCCATTGGAAAAAGTTCCAACTCTCTCTTTGGTATTTAAAAATGTGGCAGGCACAGACTATGTGGCAGGCTCAGGAACGTGCTGCTTTTGTCTAACTGCTCTACTCACCGTGTTCCAAGAGAGCTCAGCTTTTGCAATGTCTGTCCACAGAACCACCCCCCTCTGTCTACCTGTCTTTACAATCCCACTGGCCTTCAAAGCCACAGGTGGATCGGAATCCTGCCCTTGGCCGAGCCTTGCCAGGCCCTTCTCACCTCCCAACTCAAAGTTCTTATGACTTGTAATTCTCATTGAGTATTATCATTTGTCATTGAGATGACAGAGAAGTACAAATGCTCACACAGCTTAGGACACAGTACACTGGGATTTAACTTTCCAGGTGCTCATGCCTGATCTCCATCACTGGAGTAAAGTCTTGAGGGAGGGCAGGAAACCCAGTTTTAACATTCTTCCCACTTGTTAGCAGCATAGATTAAATGTTTAACAACGTTGCTCTTACTGGAATTGCTGGTCTCTTCTCTAAAGATCTCAGGAGGAAAAGGGGTCAGAAAATGGCTTAGGTCTATTAAACATAGATATGGGGCTGCACAGGAGGAAGGGGTGGGAGGGAGAAGTCAGACTGTGATTCAGCAGGAATATGGAGTATTTCTGACTATGGGGGCTCCAAGGAAGTGAAGACAGGAAACTCCAATATGTAGGTGAGGACCCCCTGGGAATTGGGTCCATCCCACCTCAAAGAGATGTTTTGGTTGAATTGTTACTCTAACATCAGTGTTTTTCTAAACTTTCTTTTTTGTTGTTGTTGTTGTTGTCTGTTTTAAGTTTTAAGCCATGGAATCCTTTCTCCAAAGGATAAAGTATAAAGTGTGAACAGAACAATTCAGAGATGCTCTGGAAGAATCAGAGGTGAAGCTTGGCACCCAGAAGCCAATCCACTTCACATCTCCAGAGACCCTGTAGGGTTTTGAAGACACATTCCAAAACTTCTAGAAGTCTTTAGGAGTCCCTTTGAGGCCTGAGATTAAATTATGTGGATTCCTAGAAGTGTGAGTGGTGGAATTGAGGGTGAGGGAATGGGAGTGACTGGCCAACATTTTCTCTCATGTTAAACATAACCATAGGAAAAAAATAAAATTCGTATCCAAATGTCAGCTAAAGACTTTAGGCCCATGACAAAGAAGTACAATACGCACACAGATGAGTTGTGTTTCCTCTGACATTTCTATTCTAGGAGAAGGCTCTACGGCGAAGGTCCTGCTCAGATAACAGCTTTTCCCTCTGTCGATGAAAATGCATTTCATTGCACAAATATGCTTGGATTTTTACATTAGGAAGCCTGACTCATTAAATATTTTTGGTGCAGTAACACTTCTGGTCAAAGTAGATTAAACAAATAAGCAATTAGTTTGGAGACTGGGTATGAATACAAAAGCAGAATTAATTATTTTTCTCCTTGTTTTCCTTCATTGTGGACTTTGACTTCGTGTTTGCTTTTGCTCTGTGCAGCGCCATGAGATGGCCCAGACACTTCCTTTCATCTCCCTCCCCTACCTTGGAGGCACCTGGGGACAGGAGACTTCTTTGGGTGTGCAGCTGCAATCCTACGCTATTCTACAAAAGAAGAATATCGTCTGAGTTACGGGGTGGGGCTCAAAGGGATGTGAGTGGGAGAGAAAGTGAGGGCTTCAGACTGGGGTCTCAGCTCCCCACCCAGGCTGGGAGCCACATATTCTTCCTTCATTAACCCACCCACTTAGGCTTTAGTGGGTGTGTCTATGTGTGTCGCAGGTGGCGGGGGGGGGGAGGAGGAGGGGTCCATCATTTCTGATATTATCTCCAATGTGTATGTGTGGGTGGATGGGTGGGGAGTTCCTCCTCAAGATCCACTTGACTCTCTGCTAGTTCTGAAAATGTGTTTCCAGATCAGCATCACTTGGGAATTGGTAAGAGATGCCGAATCTTGAGTCCCACCCAGTCTTACTGAATCAGAACCTGGGGTGGCTCCAGACATCTGTGTTTAATTAGCTCTTCTCCTGAGTCGGATGCCTGCTTGGGTGGGAACTGTTCATCTAGAAATCTAGAGGTCAGAAATGTTAAGCTTTGAGAAGACATTTGAGGTCATTCAGTTTTCTGTCAACTCTTACAATTTACAGATTAGGGTGCTGAAGGCAAGAGCGGGTAAAGGACTTCCCTAAGTCCCCAGCAGGTTAATGCAGGGCCAGAAATAGCCCAGCCTCCTTTCCAAGACCAATAGGGGTCCTCTCTCCCCTCCTACTGCACTCAGCCATTCCAGAGCCCTGGAGGATGCCCTGGATGGGGAGAGAGGGACACAGGCACAATCTTAAGGATCCCTTTGCCTTCAGGGAAATCAGCCAGCGTCCTCACCAACCTCTCCCACTCGAGGGGAAATTATGCAGAACACTGTGTCAGAAGAAGGCAGGAGGTCAGTGATCCTGCTGCCCACCTCTGTCTCCTGGGTCCCCCTAGCCTGGAGTGTTCCTGAAGCTCTTCTTCATTATTATGGGAACCAGAAGGTGTCTCAGGAAATGGGAATTTAGTGTGGAAATGACAGCAAACCTGAACTCTGTGACCTCGGGGGCTGTGGGAGGCCATTGAGGGGCATGTGCATTGGGGGCTGCGTGTCAAGAGGTGCCTGTCCTGAGCAGGTGTCCTGGGGTGCTATGAGGGCAGCTGAGGACAAGATCTTCAGGATCCATGTGTCACCCTCGGCCTGCTGCTCACCCGCCTCCTGCAGGCCTCTCAGCCTTTTTTGGTTTGGGACAATAGCTCTGGCAGCTTTGGTGAGTCTGATATTTGATCAGGGAAAGTGGCCCACTGGGGAAGCCACAGGATAGAGCAAGACACACCCCACAGTGGATGCATGCCCTGGTGACCCCCTAATGTCTTCCCCTGCAGCTGGGGCACCCACTACAACCACCTGGACACCCATGTCACTGTACTTGCAGTCACTATGACCATCCTCCCCCAGGCCTGGAGGTCAAAGTCTTATGGCCTCATGTGCCACAGCTCCTCCTCCTCAGAGCCCCCACCTGGCTGTGGTGCAGGGACACACCACTCCCCACCATCGCCACAGAGTTGGTCCTTCTGTTGGCCCCACCTAGCCCTGTGGGTCTCTATTCCTCCCAGTGCACCAGCCCCTTCTCATCCCTATCCTTCCTAATGTAATTCACAGTGCCCCCCCCCATACCCTCAGCGTGGAGGGCCACTATCTTTTCACACCATACAATTATCCAAAGTCCACCAAAGACAGATCTATGATCCGTTTCCTGTAGAGCCTAATTGCCAGGAACCACGTACTACTGAGAAAGCCGTGCTCTGAAATCCTGTGATCATCAATCTCAAGTGAGCTCTCCACCATTCCTGGAAAGACTGGATTCCTCTGGTTGATTCTATCTCCGCTGTGGAATGGTGATGTCAAACTTGTCCCATGCTCCTCGAACCTTGAACCCCATCCCACCCCCTTCACACAGCAAGCAACCTCATCTCTCTTCAAGGAGAAAAACAGAAGCCTGAATATCCAAGTGCATAAATAATCCTTTCAGTGGGTACTCAAAATCCCCGCCATATTGCTCTGTGCAGAGCTGAACCCATCTTCTCTGGGTGCTGTCCCTGAAGACTTCTGGGAGCCCCTGGGTTGTCTCCTTGGGAGCTGCAAACCTTTCTCTGGTTCTCCTGCTTTGCTTTCTTTGTTCTCCATGTCAGCTGCCTGCAAGACCCCTCAGGAAAGCTGTTCATTAAGGCAGATTGTCAGTCAGTCTCCTCCCTGGGTTCCTGCAGCTCCGTGAGTGCATAGTTTCCTTGGCTTCCTCAGGCAATGCCAGGCTTAACGCGACCCTGACAGCTCTGCTCCCCTGCTTTGCAATGGAACCTTGTCCCAGAGCCTCACGGCTTCCTGTCTGAGCCTCAGACCTCACAGTGTCCCTTGGACAGAGCCACTTTCCTTGCCTTCCCCATCCTCTGTCCCAGGCACTCACTCCCATCCAGGCCATCAGTTGAGGGAATAGACACAAGGTGGAACCTGTTGTCCTCATCTCCACCTGGCCCTGTGCCTGCCCACCCCTTATAGGCTTCCTCCCCACATGCAAGCAGATGCCAGCTAATTGGTTTATGAGGCAGCTCCAGGCCTTGGGCATGATGTAATGCCAGCCAGGACATGGAGGCAGAGGACACAGTGCTGAGGTCTAGGGGTCATTGTGAAGAGCGGGACTTGGTCCTTTCCCTGGGGATATCTATCAGGGGAAATATGACCTACACACTCATCCAAAATGCATTGTGTTACACTTATAACTGGTGCAATTTGGAGAAGGATAGCACCATGTTGGGAATTTCCATAGACAGATATGCTCACAGGGGACACAATTGGGGTCTTCCTCTCCTAAATGCTTCTGAATGGAGAATGCATTTACTCTATTCCTAGTCCTCCCCCCCCAAAAAAAAATTTAAAAAGGAAGAAAAGAAAAGACATGCTAAAATTCTAAGGCTCAATTCTATAGCCACCATCCTGCAGTTTGGCTCTTGGAAGAAAACTGATCCCAAGGCCTGGGGAATTGACAGAGTCTCCCTTGTGCTGGAAAATATTTGTGGTCCAGCATGGCCTTTATTTACCCGGAATGTTTTAATGTACCTTTTCCCCCATCTTTCACATCCGCTCAGAGAAGATGTTAATTTTCTGAAATTAAACACTTAGCTTGATTACTGTTTTGTTAATTGCTGCATTCAAAAACCCCCGGTGCTCCTGCCTGTTTAACATGGATGGTGCTGGGTAAATGATAGGCCTGGAGCTGGCATGCAGGTAGACAGAAAGCAGCACTGGAATGCCATACCAACTAACCCTGACTCTGCTGGCTCAAGCAGCTGGGTTCCCTTCTGTGGGGCTCAGGCCAGGTCAGAGCAGAGTGGTTTCCATGAAGCCATATTTTGGGGAGACAGTGCACTCAGGAAGCCCCAAGCCTCACCAGTACTTGGGAGAGTGTAGGAGTTTAATTACAACAGAACCCCGCAACAAAAGATGCCCAATGAAGGGAAAAACCACAGAGTACAGAAAAGATACCATTTGCTGATGCCGGGATTAATTTCAGAAAGAGCATGCATTTGTGCAACTAGTTAATAATTCATTAGCTCATTCAATGAACATTTATTGAGGGCTTTCTATGTTTCAGGCATCTAGCTAGATGCTGGGGTGCAGTAACCAATAAGATGGGTTCAGGGCAATCTCTTCTGGAAGGCCTGGTCTGATCATGGAGTTGACTTGCCACAGGAGTGTGGAGGGGTAAGATCAACAGGAGCCCCATTCCCTCCCACTCTCCTTGCCAAGGTCCCAGGCAAATGACTACCATTTCCTCATCCAACCAGTGTCTCCTCTGCAACTGAGGGTTATAACAACCCCATGTGGACTTCCAACAAGTTAAGGAGGGGTCAGAGAAGCAGCCACCCAGGACTGAAAGGCTCTCTAGCAACTGCATGTGGTTACTTCTAACTTCTGGAATAGTATGGTCCTAAGAGCCAAGCTGACTATCTGGGACCCCTTGAGTCACATCCGAGCCGAGACCCCATTCACTCTGTGACTGGCTTGGGCTTCTGATCCCAGTCTTAGTGGGTGCCATGGACTATAATGGGAGCTCCACCAAGGGACATATTTGGGTCTGCTTTGTTTGCCGCTATGTTCCTGGTATATGGAGCCATGCGTAACATACAAGTCATCTCAATAAATATTTGTTATGAATGAGAGCCCCTGAGAAGCAGGTACCCTTGAGGCAGCACTTGGAAAGCTGTCAAAAAGATTGTGTTGAGCAAATGGATGCATTTCCAAACTCAGAGTCTTTAAACAGACCAACCAACCCTCTTTGAGAGTGGTGGGATCTCTCTGTGTTCCTCTGTGGGGATCAGGGCTTATAGCATCATATTAAGCATCATTCCTGACATTTTCCTTGTAGGAACCACAGAGGCAGATAACTGGTCACCTGGCTGATCTGGGATGGAGCTTAAGATACCCTCTGGGGATCACCAGGACACATTCAGATTATCAGAACCCCACCAAACACTTATATAATGTAACAATGCCTGTCTGTGGGGACCGAAGCCACCTGGCAAATATTTTTCAAGGCTCTGCGCCTAGCGCTGTGTAGCACCTCTCTCATGAAACTGGGGCAGGTGAGCAAGTCTGCTTCTCTACAGAGCCCAGCATCTAGTTGGGAACCCCAAGGCTGCCCAGAGGATGGGTCTGCGAGGGCACAAGCCTGGTCATGAGCAGTGTCATCTGCTGACCTCCTCAGCTCCCCAGACATCATGCCATTCTGCAAATGGGCCAGGACTCAAAGCTAGGACTTAACAAAACAACAAAAACAGCCTTTCTAGAATTTAAAAAAAAGCAATGAAATGAACTATGAAATTGAATTAAGAATGGTAAAAATTTTATTTACTTCTCCAAACTTTTTTTCTTGATTCATTTCAACGAAAGTTGAAAGTCGCTCTAGTCTTTTTAAAGTTCTGACTCAATCTCTTCTCTGCTCTGGAGCAAATTTTGCCTGCTAATTTCCAATGAGACCAGCCTTTAAAAATGAACTGGTTTCAGCATATGGGATCTTAACACTCTACATTTTTACAGGCAGCGTGTAATATTGTTTTAATATTTAATTTTGAGATTTACATAATATCTTTCCTCCAAAGAGCTCAATATATTGCAATATCATAAATTCCTTTTCATATTCAAAGATTATTCTTTATGCATGCAAATACTATATTTAACCAAGGAATAATGTAAATTAGGTGATGAATTCGGAGGAATTGATGGTCTAGGTAATTATTTTGTGGGAAAAGGAGTGTAGTTGAGTGACTTTAATTCTCTAAGAACTTCAAAAATGCCTTGAAATGGACAAACTAGAGGGGTTTGTGACTATTAATAAAAGCAGTATTGTTTTTCAAAAACAATATGAAGTACTGGATTGTGTGTGTGTGTTGTGGGCACGGAAAATAGTATTTCACATGCATTTGGCATAGCAGGCCACACATGAACTGTCCCTAATGTGAATGTCAGATATAAATTGAGCTGATGGAATCCTGAGAGTCAGGGGGAAAAGTGTTACTTCTCTGAACACAAGGTGGACAGAAGGGCTCCTCTGAGTGGCAGGAGCATCCTGTGCCAGGTACTTAGTTTCTGGGCTCTGGTCCTAACCTCATCATTAGCTCATCCTAATGCAGACTTGACTATCATCTTCTCTGGTACCCACTTCTCTCAGCACAGAGCAAGCAGAGATCTATTATATATCTGATGCAGATAACATCAGTCCCAAACAAAGAGACTGAGAAGCTCTGGAAGGAAACAGTCTAGGGAGAAAAATCCAGCACGTGGCTCTCTGGCTTAGGACATATTCTCAGAAAGGATGCTAATCTCCCAGCCCATAGAGTGATTTTTCCATCCGCTATCTTATTTGCTTGTCACCACAGAACTAGCAGGCAGGCATCATGATTCTCATTTTACAGGCAAGAACTGAGGGATCTTGGCAGATAAATGAACTTGCGTGAATCACGAGGGGAGCAGAGAGGGGGAACCAAATCCCAGAGTCCCTGCACTGCACCTCTGCTGCCATGAGCCCAAGAGGTAAGGAAGATGATGGCCCCAGGGTGGAATGAGACTGCATTGACAGCCCACTCATCATGATGGGTCGGGTAAATCAGATTAGCCCTCAGAATCAGAGGTTGCAAACCACAGCCAACAGGCCAAATCCAGAATTGGATTTGTTTGGCTCTCAAGTGCTCTAAAATTTTCTAATCAGTTGTCAACATTTTAAATCTGGATTTTCAGCTTATAAAAATCAGGCAGCGCTGGGCCAGGCAACACTTGTGGGAGCCGGATAGTGATAGCATCTGTGTCCTTCAGTTCCCTGCAGTCCCCACTGATTGCTATTGCCTTAATATTGGCCCTGCTTTGCCCCCTTTCCAATACTGCCTGGCCCCCACAAGCCGTGGAGTTTGTTCACTCTGGCTAAGGTGGTCCCAAATCACTCACTGATCTGATTTGTCTTTCCCCCAAAGATCTCCTCTGAGATCCCTTTCCCCAACTCTGATACTCAGAGTCTAGTTGGCAAAAGAGAGAGGTAAAGTTTGTCATTCACTTAATTCTCTCTGACAGCTGGATGATCTAGCCATCAGTCTGAATCTAGAGCCAAGTGTCGGAGAGTGACTGTGGGAGTCAGCGGTGGTAACAATGTCTCTGCAGATCTCTTGGCCACTGGAACAGAGAGAGTTCCACCTGATCTGGTCTATTTTAAAATCCTGGCAGCTGTATTCAGTGTGAGGCTGCATCCCTGAAGACCTCACGTAAATCCAAGCTTGCATAATTCATGACCAACCCTGACCAAAGATGATAGACATATTTTTTGACAGCTAAAGTGTCCCAGCTATGTGGCAATAGCTTAGAGAGAGCTTATAACTTACATGTGCCGCCATAATGTGATTTTTTTTTATCAGTCTGAGGATAAAATGGCCACAAACCTGAGTTTGAAACCCAGAAACATCATTTTCTGGCTGTAAGATGCTGAGCAAATTCCAGAAGCACTCTGCCTCCGGTTTCTTTATCTGACCCATCGCATCTCTGTAAAGAACTTGGAGGGGGTAGGCATGCTGGTGGTGCTTAAAAATGGCAGTTATCCACCGCTACCGACAGCCTGGGTGAGGAGGATCCAATTCTCATGCTCCTAAGCAAATGAAAAGTACTTGAATGCCGCCACTGTGTATGTGACTGGGGTTGTGATGGAAGATGGAGACCAAGTATCAGAACTCTACAGACCCTTTGGTGACCTCCAGATTGAGTTGACCTCTGCATGAAGAGCTATTGCACAGTGAATCCAGTGATCCAGAAGATGATCACAGCCTCTCCAAATTTTTTTTTTTCCTAGATCATGACTCTTGGAGTCCAGAAAAGCCAGTCGTTGGAGACTCTAAAATGGGGAACACTAAAGTGAACAGAGGGACTGTCCATTTTTGGGACAGGCCTTGGGAAGGCAGAAACAAAAGAGATGATATCCTACTAACCCTACTTTAATTCCCAGATTCTCTGAGCACCCCATCATCATCGCAGAGTCTCCAAATCCCTTTATGCCTCTGCTTCCTAATCTGAAAAACAGGAAAAATAATTTCATTATTCAGTAATTAAGAGGATCAAATGAATCCACCTATTCCAAAATTCTTTGTGAACTCAAGAGTGACACACATGTGGAGGAGTCAAGGACAGTAATTATAACTCAGTCACGACCCACCCACCCAAAAATTCCAGTACACTTACTGGTTGACTTAATGGTTGATTCTGGGACTCTCCTGGTCAGATTCTTTACCTGTCATCTACTTACTCATGACCCACACACTGGGATGGTGGTGACCACAGGCACTGACAGGGGTTGTACGCTACCACGAGGCCAAGGAGGGAAGCTAACCCTAGGCCCCACCCAGAGTGCATGAGCTCAGGGTGTGCTGGGAAGAGATGAGACATGCCATGGCTTCTTTCTCAGTGGATCTGAGACCTTCAGTTTTCATGATGCCTGCCATTTAGTCTCCCATCCATCTTTGGTAAAACGTGTAGCTTCTGCTCATGTTACTAAACAGTTCTTGCAGAGATATAGGCTCAAATGTTTATTCTAATGTTTTCTGCCTGAAAACAATAGTAAGTGCTGGATGAAGACAACTTGTATTCATATGTCTTTACCAAACCAGTGTGACATCACCAGGTTCCTCCAAAGCTCACAGACCATGAATTTATGGAACCACTGGTCTTTGTGATATTTGCCTTAGAGCACCACATACCACCAAGAAGCAGTTGCATCTTTCTCTCACTGATTGTCAACTTTCTGAGGTCAAAATTCCAGCATCACCAACAAGGAATCATACATTGGAAGATCAAAATGGAGATGGAGACTACAAAATCAGGGAAGACTGAGAATAAAAAGGGCTTGTGAGAAGGAGAACAAAGGGTATGAGACGTGTGTCTGCACAGGAGCAAGTGGCTGAGGATAAAAACAAATATTTTCAGTTTTGGTAATGCAAGGGCCCCTGCAGGAGCCATGGTCCCTCAGCTCCCCTGCAGCCTGGGAAGGTGCAGATGGCAAAACAAGCAGATGGGCAGGTTCGGGAATAGCAGGATAAGGGAAGGGAGAAGGGAAGGGATGAAATAAAAGCAAACTGATGTAAGTGGCAGGTTTATTCGCACATGCTTAGAGAGAGAGAGAGAAAAGACGGCCAAGCCCAGCATTACATGACAGCCTGGCAGGATTGTTATTCCCAGAAGCTGGGACACTAAAATATTTCAGCCAGTTTTCTGCCTTAAACTCTCCAAGGGAAATACTCCTAACAAAGGCAGCTTATACTACACACTCAACATAATGCAGAAATTACCACTCCCTATTCATCGGGTAAGATGGACCCACACAACCTTTGTCTCCATGGCACCGAGGATATGGTCACCAGCTGGAGCCTTCTACACTTCTACTCTTATTTTCTCACTATACACGTATGCATGTAAACACGTGACCATGCGCATACATACAAACACACCCCATGAACACACACACACACACGCACAACAACAACAACAACGCAGCCATCTGGACAGCTATGAACTCCTACAACACCTTTTTTTTCTTTTCAGTTCTGACAGCTTAAACCTAAGAATCATCTGGCATCAAAGATGCCTGGTATTAAACACGCAGAACAAGGCTGAGGATGGAGAGGCGAGGAGAGAAGAAGATGGAGTGGGAAAGAGGACATGCTCAGAGGGAGAGAGAGCACAGAGAGATGTCAGTCTCCTGCTATTCCACTAACAAGCTGTCCTTCTAGAATTCGGTGATTGAGAAAAATCTATAATTCCAAATAAGATCATGGTCTACTGCCTATGACCCCCATTGCCTGCAGATGTGGTGTTCATTCGCCTCTGCAGGTTGCACGGTCACACAGGGGAGAGACTGTTCTTTTCTATCTCCCTTGGTATTCACCGCGGGGGCACAGCCTACAATGCTTAGGATACACCGTCTTGAGGCTCTATAGTTTGAGTCCTGCAAATTCTCCAGTTCATGAGTTTCATCGGAGGAACAAGCGTTTCCAAGTATCACTGCGTCTGTCACAGTATCTAATCCACAGCGTGGCATAGAGTAGATGCTAAATGACTGCCTCTTAATAATGAATGAGTAAATAAATGAGTGAGTGCATGAATGGACTGGCTCAATGGATATAAAAAGAAATGATTGTAGTTGTAAGAGGTGTGAAAAGCAATAAAGAGAAAAGATCAGAAGAGTAAGAGATAAAGAAATAAAGAGAAGAAAATGTGCTCTGTGTTGCGCGTGGCACAGAGATGTGCCCGCCATTGGGAGTGATCTATTGCCACCTATCTGAGGTCTCTATAACATTGTAGCATTCATGTGAGCAAGCTATAAAGGGGGATTCAGTCTTGAATAACAGTTTAATCGGAAAACAACTTATGAAGGCAATATTGCTTTTATCATGTGATTTGTGGGAAATGGCTTTCATTAGGTTTTCCATTAAAGCATCATTGGGGTTCTGTTCTCAAGGTCTTGCAATTCTTCCACGCACTCACCCCATTCTTTTGTCTGTCTACCCTCCTGTGCATCTGTCTATCAGTGCATCCATCTATTAGCCCACACCTCTGTCCATCTGTCTGCCCATTCCCTATTCATCTCTCCAACAGCATTTAGTGAGTGAGTCCTGGCTAGGTGCAGAGCGCTCGGCTCTTTCTAGCTTGGATACACATCTCTGCTTTGATGCTGGACGGAAGAAAATCCCCTAGTCTCCTGCGCACGCTCGAATTCCAAACATGAAAACCCTCCTCCATTGCTTCAAATGCCTACCACTTGATGCTTTCACCCCTGGGATGAGGTCTGGAGGCAGACTGGCAGAATGGAGGTGGCTGCAGCCATGTCCCTACCCAGAGCTGAGTGAAAATCCAGCCTCACAGAGAAGGATCACAGAGACTCCAGACTTACCGGCTTGGTTTGTGGTGATGTTGACAGAGACGTGCTGTGGGGGGAAGGGACTCTTGCTGGAGACCCCATTGATGGCCTGGATGTCAAAGGTGTAGGGGGTGTGGGCCCACAGGCTGCTGATGGAGACTCGGCACTCGGTCAGGCCCAGCTGTCTGGGCACAAACTCCACATTGTCATCGCAGCGGGAACAGCTCCTGCGGTCTGCGCGGCACTTTTTGCAGATGATGTTGTAGGTGACGTCATCTCGCCCACCAGTCTCCCTCGGAGGGTGCCACTCCAGAATGATGGATGTCTCATTGACGATGGAGATGACATTGCGGGGACCTGATGGGACACCTGCAGGGAGACAAAGGTGGGCACAGTGAAGCTAGCCACAAGCTTCTGTGTCCAGTATCGCTCTGGTCTGCATCTGGTACCTTCCCACCCTCATCATAAACTCCACCCACTTCCTCAGCCTCACATATCTGGACTCCAGTTCATGACATGAAAAAAAAAATGGTGGATTGCCGCATCCTGGCTGGGCACAAATCAGGAGCCACTGAAGCAGGAACAAACTTTATTTCTGAACTCCACCAGCACACTCCACACTCGCTCCCCGGGAACTCTCCCTAGCCACCCGCACACCTCCTCCAGGAACGACCAACCGGAAATCCCTCCTCCGGCACTTCCCCAACCAAATGAGAACTCTTCAGGAATCCCCGAGAGAGCTCAACCGGAACTCAACGGGAACTCGTGAGAACTCAAAAGTCATCATCTTAATGGCTTGCTGGCATCACCTCTCAACCACTACTTCTGGCAAAAATGCCATGCGTCATCCCGACTCGGCTGTGGCCCACAACAGTGGATAGAGATGACAACCTGTTCTGAACTCCCCTATTGATCATCCTCATCGAAGTTGTCTTTCTTTTAGCCTTATGTGTCAAGAAATGTGAGTTCAAGTCTTCTTGTTCTTGGACCAAGTCACATCCTCCAGCCAGATTTGGGGTTAATAAAATGTGTGTATATTGGAGGCTTACTGAATCCCTGGTCTTCAGTGGAGTAGAGGTCAAGGGTAGTGGGATATGAGCATCCCCATTCAAAAGCCCCAACAGATCCTGGAATATTGCACAACACAATTTAAGATCTATGTGGTGTGTACTTTATGGTTGGGATTTTTTTTTCCTGTAGGATAGATGAATATTCACATTGCACCAACTTCGGTGCGTGAAGTCAAGAAGCATTGTTGGACAGAAGAGAGGTCAGACAACCACAATTTTTGAACTCACAACAAAAGAAAAACATAGGAGAGTGTGTTCTGGACTCTCAAGTAGCTATTTTACATGCATTACCTCATTTACACACCTCAAGAACCGTACTAGGAAGATACAATAATTATCACAATTACTTAGAAAACTAAAGCTTATAGAGAAGACTGGCTCTGATATCTATATCTAGATTTAGATCTACATCAAGATCTAATAGGATATAGATCATATGGTCTGTAGGGACTGAAGCCAGCATGAAAGCTCATGTTCTTAACTACACCCCAGCTCTGAACACACTCTCCTTCTCCAACCCAGTCAATCTCACTGGGACTCAAGGAGGGCAGCACTTCTTCCCTCCGAACAGCTGTTTATGCCTGTTCCCATCCAGCAGAAGAGGAAACGTCTTGTTGCAAAATTCTGGAAAGCTTGGTACTTTGTAGGAGAGCCGGATGTTGCTGAATGAACTGTCACGGCGCTGGGTAGTTTGAGATGAAGTTGGACGACTTCCTGCCAGATCCCTAGCCTCAGGTTCCCAAGCATGAGCCTTGATCTCCTCAATGTCAAATGGATGGAAATGAATCCTGCCCAGAAGCCCCCACCCCTTTCCTAACAGCGGGTCTGCTGGAGCAGCCTCTCCGGATAGTAATGCATTCAGAATTCATGCATGTGACCATCGCCAGCTGAACGAAGACATGTGTAAAGTGATTCATGCTGTAGACAGGAATCAAATGCCAACACGCAAAATGAGGGAATAACAACAAGGTCGAGGGGCACCAGGGAAGGATTCGGCGTTGAATCAGTCAACAGCACCAGCTAGAGCAGAAAGCAAATATTAAATCAGATTCTATTAAAACATGAAAGAAAATCAGTACAGTACTATATAAAGCCCATTAGGCCTGAGCAAGAGCACAGCATTCATGCACGCTTGTGACAGGGCAGAATTCATGGAACATTTTTACTGAAGTCTTGCAAACGGTGTTCAAGAATTCCCTACCCATCTGCCCAGGGATAAACATCCATCTCTCTTTAAATCAGCACACACACAGGTAGTACTGGGAAAGCAGTTGGTATTGTCCCAGGTGGACTCTTACTGGGCCAGGATGGCCTTGCCAAACACTGCACAATTCATTAACATCCATATTGGTCAATGCCTGTCTTGGACACGTCTGTTTGCTTCAGACTGATGACACTCATGCCACAGGCTCCCAGCTGTCAATGACATTGTTGCTTGTCTCACAAAGCAGACAGCCTAGCTTCACCCAAAGGTCACAGTTTCTCATCCTTAGTAAATGTATACTCTTAGTGCCCACTGTATGCTGGGTGTGGGGCAAATCTTTTTAAAAATAATATCATATTGCATCCTCGGAGAGGCAGGTATTGATGGAGAAAGTGACCATGTCTCTCTCCCATCCTTTCTCCAGGGATCTCCTCTCTCCCCAGAGCTTCAACCTCACCCTCTCCCCTAACTCCAGCTTCTCCTCTTAAACTTACATAATTCTTAGTCTGTTCCAGCAATTTACCTGCAGAGGACCCTCAGTGTGCATAGCTGAGAGTCCCAAGTCCAAACACCAATCCCCTCACATCTCTCTACCTCCTACGCTCTCCTCCTTACTCTCCAGCCAGCTTTTCCAGAGAAGAAACTGTCTTTCCTCTCTCCTTGAAGAGCCAGCTGGAGCCTGGTCACTTCCCTGCTCCTTCACCATGACAGCCTTTCCTTTGGCCTTCTAGTGGACAAATCCAGGGAACAGAATTCAGTCTCTAATTTTCCTTGACACCTTATATCGTCACCAGTGAGGCTTTGCTTTGAAGCAACAACCACAGTGAGGACCCACTGCCTGTGATCCTAAGTGGCAAAGGCTTTGGTGAGAAAAAGGTAGCAAGTGAAGAGTGGGTTTGGAATGTCTGGCCCTGTCTCTAGTCTGGAGCAATGGTGGTGATTTGCCCTGATCAGTCTACTCTCTGTCCATTTGCTCCCAACTGACCAGGAACAAAGAGTAATTTGTGATAAGAATGGAGACTTCCCAAGAAGCACTCCCTGGACCCTTCTCATTCTTGGGTGCTTCTCAGAATGAGTGCATCTGTAGGAGATGAATGCAAGTTTATAGAGGAAGCCATGGTTGCTAAGTCCATAAATAAATAAATCTGAATCCTTTTCAACCAAGGAGCAGGGACAGATGTTAAGGGCCTTTCTTGAAGAGCAGACTCAGAGCCAGAAGAGCCCAACATGTCCTGCCGTGTGTTCTTCCCCTGGCATGCCTTGTTCAGCTCACAGAACAGGGGCCTGTGCATATGGTGGAGATGAGCCAAGTCTGGGCCATAACAATGACTGGGGCCTCATTCATTAGTCATTCATTCATTCATTCCTTGAACAAGTATGTCCTGAGCTCTTCTAGGCTCTTGGGAGGCTCTTGCAAGACTGGCAAGCTTCTGCTCTCATGGAGCTTATGTTTCTCTTTGGTGAACAGAAACTGACAGCTCTGAAGGAAACACAGAGATAAATGAGAAGATTTCACACAAGAAGAAGTGCTATGAAATAAAACAATCCTGGGGCTCAGATGGTCTCCTAACAATGCTGAAGTCTGTCCCTTATTCCCATGAGGCCTGCTCCAGGCCTCACGTCTCAGTGGTTAAAACACAATAATGGCCCCAGGTGTCAGTGCTCAAGCATCCTGATGAGATGGGTACATTCCTGCAGGTAGTCTGCCCAGTCTCTGCCTGAATGAAGAGCTAGACCATGGCAGGTTTGGCCTGTGAATAAATCTCCCTAGATGAAGGTTGCTAGAACTACTTTCTATCCAGCCTTGCCTCCCGGGTTTGGGGCCCCACTCTTTGCAGGAAGTATTCACCCAGAATTTGTGCCTCAGAAACATCCCTAGGAAGGAGATAAAAACATTAGAAAGATGAGCACAGAGGGAAGCCACAAAGGTGGTAGGAAAAGCCTCCGTGATGCCTGTGGCAGGGCTCAGCACCACAGTCTCCTCGTCTGAGCTCCCTGCTCTTGTGTCTGGTTCCTTGTTTTTCTTAATTACATACAGACAGGATTTTTGAAGCCTCTCTGATCTATTGCCACAGTTACTGATAAACACATTCTGTTCAAAGGGCTAGGGAAATTGAGTCTGTGGAAGGGTGGGAAATGTTGAGCAGTGATTTTTAGTTTGGATGAGGAGGGGGCATGGTGGGTGCTGAGTTATAGGAAGGGGTCTCCAATGTCTTCTAGGATGTGCCTGAAGGGTTGGCTCAGCCCACATGGAGCATGGTTGTTATTGGGACTTCAAATAATTAACTAGACTCCTTTTAGAGCCACGGGGCAGTGTATTGCCATCATGAGGTAGAAACCTTGCTGTTTCTTAATGTGGTTTGGGCCAGAGTTTTTGCTTTGTTTTGTGTTAAGAATGGAGACACAGGGTATGTGGCAGAGAGCCGATGAGTTTATTTGTAGGCATTACGTTAGGAATGAGAGCACTCTAGAGTAACCACAGGGAAAATATGCTGAAGATAGCTAATTCCTTTATCAGCAATCTTAATAAGGACAAGCTCCTATTGTTAGAATTTAGAAACTAATATCAGGCTGGTAAAAAGTGCCCAGCAGAGAGGGTTCTATTAACTGTGCATTGCTACCACCAAGTCTGCCTCCTTAGATAACTCCTCAGGGGGTGTAATGAGGATTACAACAGTCTTAAGGGGGTACTCTCCTGGGACACCCCACATGTTGGCTGGGATTGTGCTCTTATGCATCAGGCCAGAGATGGATCCTCTCTGATGAAAGTAACAAAGTTTTCACTTAGAAAAAAATATGAACATGTATTAAAAGGCATATATAATTTTTCAGATTGGGTGATCAATCAGTGAACCCCCTAAATGTTTATGGCAACCAAGTTGACCACCTCTAGAAAGTAAAGTTTGAAGGCTCAATTTCCTCATCTGACAAATGGTAATTCTGAGAATTAAATGAGATAGTAAGCCCACATTGTTCAGCTGTGGTTGGTATGCAAAAGAATTAAGTAATATCAGCTGTTGTTATTAACACTATTAGTATGTCATTATTAGATTATCTGCAACCTTGAGCCACTCATCTAATTAAGACTGGTCTCATTCAGTCAATCCATGGGCACAGAATCTGCGGAGCACTCTAAAAACTATGAAGATGAGAAAGTTATGTTGGGGAACTCAGATGCAAGACCCTATACCTATGGCATACTGGGAACTGTGAACACATATAGTTAAGAATCAAAGTAAATGATACAGATACAAATTATATTATAGATACTGGGGAAAAAGATAAGACTAATGTAGATCAACACATTCAGGCATGATACTTGGGAGGTTCTAGTTTCAAAGAGGGAGTAATACCTAGGGAAAAATACCTTGGAAACCCTCTGCACTAAGCTATACTCTCTAGGTTACTAAGCCCAAGAAAACATACCCCCAAAGGGATAGAACTTACCCTTGAGTATGAGGCTGTGTCTCCAGAATGTGTCCAGCTCTTATGACCTCCTGGACTTGTGACCCCTGTTTCCTGGCCTCCCTAGAGATTGTCTGACTCTGGCATGGTATCTATCTATTCATTGACCTCTCTGACTAAAAGACAAGGAAACACTTTATTCAATCCAATGGCAAATAATGCCCTCTACTATGTCTCTCTTTAGGAAAATTCCTGGGAGAGGTCAGACTAGAACCTAGACATAGACATAGCCAAGAAAGAGTCTTGGAATGAGCCAAGAAATGCATTTAATATGCAAAACTCCTGAGTCAAGAGAGTCCAAAACGTGTAATATCCTCATGGTTAAGAAGAGTGAAGACTATAGTTAGGAAAATAACTGCAATCTTCAATGTGGACTGAAGGTTAAGAAGTGGTAGAAAGAAAGGCCAGAAAATGATATAAGGGAGAGGGATGATGGGAAAGAGTGTGGTGTGACAGTATGTGAATACATAAGTGGTGTGATCCAGGGGAAATGCTCCAAAATGATGGTTCTATCAGGACATCTCTTTCCCCTTTGCTCACTAAGACAGCTAGTTAAGTAAACCACGTCTGAGTGATTTGAAGCTTTCCTGAAGAAGGTGAAAAGTCTTTGAGATTTTACAGGGAAAGAGATAGAATTCAAGGAGCAGATTCAGACATGGAAATGGGGAAATAGAGACCTGAAGAGGTCTTCTGTGGGTGCAAAGCATGCAGAAAATCAAACCAGGCAGGTTGTATTGCCTTTTCCCTAAAGACAACATGCAGGAAGAAAAGCAGGATGGTTTGGAGTTAACATGAGTCAAAGAGAAAATGTCTGCAGACATGTAGTAGAATTATCAAACAAACATGAATTGAGCTTCATGCTCAGTTTCATTTTTTCCTTTGATAATTGTTTATTTGCAAACAATGCCAAAACAAAACCTTTCTTTATTTTTTCTAGCACCATTTATAAGATGGCACACCGCAGCCTGAGGTCAGCTGTCTTTTTCTCCCTCCTCTCACATGATATTTTGGAGTTCTTCCTCTTCCACCTTTACCTTATCAAGTGCAAAATTCCTGGAAGAGGTCAGACTAGAACCTAGAACAGTAAGGTTTTAGAGGAAAGCATGTGATATGCCACAAAGGTTTGGTTCAGGACCTTGGAGAGGGACATGAGTCTGCAAGCTTTCCCATCCCCTTCACTTGAGGTTTCCTTGCTGGTAATGGGGGAGCTTCTAAAGATGCTATGCCAGGCTCCATAATAACACCACAATAACAGGGATTAGGAGCAGAAGGGATTGTCAGGTTTTGTCATGGGTGGAGTGGGACTCCTGTGGCCATAATGGCAAATTGGGGAAAAAGTCATCAGGGACCTGGTGGAAAATGGTGACATCAGAATGAGGAGATGGGTGAGTCATTAAGAGAATGCCAAAAACATCCTTCTCTCAACATTGGAAGTTTGGAAAGATCCAAGTGTGGTGATGGACACCTGTCATCTCAGCAATTCTGGAGGCTGCCAGGAGGATCACGAGTTCTAAGACAGCCCCAGCAAATTAGGAAGGCCCTAGGCAACTTAGTGAGACCCTGTCTCAAAATAAAATATAAAAAGGTCTGGGGATGTGGCTCAGTGTTAAGCAGCCCTGGGTTCAATCTCTAGTGAAGATAAAATAGAAGAAGTTTAGAGGAGATTGAGGTCTTTTGGGGAGGGGGGACAGATCAAGGACTGTCTGTAATTTGTGAGTGTTGAGCAGCAGACATGTGAACACCATTTTGCTTAATATGGAGGATGTGTGTCTGGAGTGCTGACGTGTTCCTTCTAGTCAGGGAGTCATGCTAGGGTCCTGGGGCAGCAGGGGCTGAAAGGCTGATTGATGCCTGTCCTTTTGCAAGCTCAGGTATCTTTTGAGGTTTATTTATTTTTTCTCAAAGTGTAGGATGTTTCCTGGGGTAAGAAAGAGAGGGCACTGAAGCCTGGGGATATCATATTGACTCACTTTTCCTGGAAGCCATGTGAGCATGATCTTCCTCCGGACACTTTTATGTATTTTGGAGTCACTTGAAGATGAACCCCAGGAGCAACTCACTAGAGATGGGAGGGGAGTCACACATGTGCAGATTCAGAAGAAACCAAGTCAAATCCCAGGCTTTGGCATAACCTCACGAGGCCTCAGCATGTTTGCTGGTAAAACTGGGATGGCAATAATTATAATTGACAGGAGCATTATAAAGGGCTACCAGTTGGGCAATGTACATAAATGTTACAATAGCGCCTGTTAAATGACTTGTCTAATGGTGTCTGTGCATCTTATTCACTATTATATCCAAAAATAGGTCAAATACAATGATACAGGCAAAATGCTTGCCATCATGGAGCCTGTATTCTAGTTGGAAGAGTCAGGTGATGCTTCAGTGAGCAGAAAAATGTATGTTGTAAGTAGTGACTAGGTTCTGAGGATAAATAGAGCAGGACCAGAGAGATGGGCGATGGTGGGTTGGGGTGGGGAGGGGAACTCTCTTGGAGAAAAAGCTATCAGATAGAGACCTGAATGCAGTAAGTCAGGAACCAAGTCACTATCTAGAGGGAATGTCCCCAGACCAAAGGGCAAGCCTATGCAAAGGTCCTGAGGAGGAAATGCAGTTGGCTTACTTGAGGATAATGAAGGAAATAGTGTGGCTGCAAGAGAGTGATCTAAAGGGAGAGAAAAAGAAATAGATTAGAGAGGAGTGGAGTAGGCAGAATATATAGGTCCTGGGCACAGGCTGAGGGGATTTTACTCTCAGTAAGATTTTACTGTAAGGAGGTCTCCGAGCAGAGGAATGACATGTTCAGACTTTTTAAGTACCACTTTAGCTGCCTTGTGAGGACAGGATATGAGAGGATAAAAACAGAAGCAAGCAGACCATTAGGAGGTCACAGAAGTCACCTTAGTGACAGGCAACAGCATTCTGGGCCAGGGAGGCAGAAGTGGGGAGGAGAAAAGGCAGGTTCTGAATAATTTTAAAACATTTTAAAAATATTTAAAACATTTTTTAAAAATAGTCTTTTTATAGACATTACATAGCTAGTTATTGTCTGCACAATTCTGTGCATCTTACTATTCCCATTTTAATGAGAATATTGAGGACCAGAGAGGCAAAGTGGCTTGTGTGTCACTGAGTGAAGGATTAGCCAAAGGTCTGCACACTGATGTGCACACCTGGCATCAACAAACCTCACCTCCTAGTGGGCTGAAGCAAGGACTCCTTGCCAGGTGTGGTGGCATAGGCCTATAATCCCAGTGGCTTAGGAGGCTGAAGGCGGGAGGACTGAGAATTGAAGCAAGCCTCAGCAACTTAGTGAGGCCCTGAACAACTCAGCAAGACCTTGTCTCAAAATAAAATACACAAAAGGCCTGGGGATGTGGCTTAGTGGTTAAGTGCCCCTGGGTCCAGTCATATCGGTACCAAAGAAAAAGGACTTATGTACCACCAGTCCTCATGGACATGACCATGACCCAGTACCCTCATTAGGTCATTTCCCTGGAGATTTCTGTAGGAGCATCTGAAACAACAGAAGATGACCTTGGTTTCTATTCCAATAGAGTTCTGTATGCAATTATGAATTTTCTTTTAATAATAAACCCTTCATGCAAAGGACAGTGCTAGGCAATGTTTTGTTTATTACTTAATAAAATCAGTAGTCCCAACACCCTGGGAGGGTGGACTCAGTTTACATATGAGGAAAGACAAATAAACCTGGGTCAAATCATGTGGCTGGTAAATGGCCTAAGCAAGACTTGAGTGCAGGTTTGGTCCCTAACAGTGTAAAGCTCAGGTGAGTCACAAAAGCAGCCAGGTGCTCGGCAGTAGGTGGCTCATGGGTAGGCAGGAAGCTCCCACCTCAGCCTGAACCACCTCAGTCCGCTTCCTGCAAAAATACAACAGCCGCAGCTGCAGGACGGGGCTGAGCAAGTCTGCACGTGTTGCTCATTAGGGTCTTGGAAACGCTGGGCCTCGGCTCAGGCAATTCCCCTAATCATAACAGTTAGTAATAAGGAGAAATGATTAGTCAAAACAAGGAGGGACCCTGCTGAGAGGGATTTTGGGAGCCTCAAAGAGCCCAGCGTTATACATTTCACCAAATATGAATGTTTACAGAAAGAACTTCTTGCTTTTCCTTCATCAATAGATCTAATTGTCTGGGAGAGAGGAAGTAGATCCCACTTTCTGGGAAAAGAGGCAGCCCCTCTCTCTGGGCTGAGCCTAAGTCTGAGAGTCCAGGGTTCCTGGGATTCTGCAGAAGCCCTTGTAGGAAGGGTGAGGCCCCCCGAGACCGGAGGTGGCATGATTCAGTAGGAGTGTGCTATGGTCCCTCTGAGGTCACTGCCTACATGGGGGATGGACACCCAGTTAAATCTCTTACTTGTGGCCCAAGATGAGGCCAAAGAGAGGCAAGTTTTAATATAAAGCACCCTGCCCTGCAGAGATGCCCTGGGGACACTCAAAGTCAAGGACAACCATAGGTCATGTGATCTCAAAAATGTGGCCTACAGTCTCTCTTCTAGCCTTGGTATAGACCTCAGAACCTCCCAGAATAATGAAAATGCACTGGACTCAGAAAACAGGGGCCAACTGCCATCCCTGCCACAGTGTAATTCCATGGGTCACTTACTGTAGCCATTCATAGATTCTTGAGTGACCAACCTGTCCATGAGCTGTGCTGTGCAGGTGAGGCTTTGGGCAAGCTCCCTGCTGTCTATCCTGAGGAGCTCAAAATCTGCAGGGCAGTGGCACTTGTACAACATCCATAGAGGCCATGGGCTGACGAGGCTGGTAAAGGTCAAGCCCGTGAGCCTGGAGAGGGCTAGGCAGTGTGCTTAGGGACTGGAAGGGACACTGTCCTCTTCACACTCATGTGGAAGTCAGTGGAAGAACATGGAGCCTTATTGTACTCTACATGTACAAAGGACTGCTTGGTGTGCTTATGCAGGAATACCTGTTCTCCTTTCATCTTCTAAAAGGGAAATCTTGACTCTGTGCACACTTGTACAATGAGTAAAGAAAGACATTGGGCAGAAGACTTGAGCGTCAGGCCCTGAAGAAGGGAGAACATGAGGCCTGCAGCAGACCTCCTATACAGGACCTCCCAAGCCTCTAGGTAGGGGCCCTTTTCATGATCCAGTCAAGTGGCAGAGGAAGTTTCTCCATAGCAATGTCTGCTGCAAAATCATTGTCCTAGGCCACATACCACCAGGGCAGGCTCCAAGGTGTTTTCTTAAGAAAGAAAAATTCTAAGTCTATCTAAGTCTTCTTGAAGTCAAAGGACTCTGGAACACATTTCTATCTTTGGGATAATGGAAGGCTAGACTTTCCTGGGGCATGCCATTCACAGAACTCCTTATTCTGGCCTGCATTATTTCTACCTGATGCATTCAGGACTTGAAATGCCCCAAGCCACTCATTTGATTTAGCAATGATCTGATGGAGTCCAGAGCTTGGTGATTCTCTCTAGGCAGGTGCCAATAGGAAGACTGAGGTCAGGACAAGAATCCAAAGCAAGGACAATGATGTTCTGCATCTTGAGATCTGGTTGGTGGTCCCTGGGCCAAGACATGCCAGGGATGAAGGTCACACAAATAAGGATATCCTTGAAGGTAGAAAAGAAACTACTCTCCCTCAGAATCTCAGGAGTGTAGGAACTGTCTGGTCCCACCGGGCACACAGTCTACTGTGAACTCTCAGGTGCTAGACACTTTCCAAAGTTTCTTTTAAAAGAAGACAACAACCTGGATCAGACTGAACAAGTCCTCACTACATGTATGGACTGAGGGTTTGACAGGGGGTGGGAATGACTCAGGTGACTGCATGACCAGGCCCTCAGGTGACTGCATGACCAGGAATCCTATCTCCTCGCCATCCTCTGAGAGAAAATGGTGCCCATGGAGAAGTCCTGTATCTCACAGTTCCTCAGAAATGACCAAGAGTTTCCTCCCTGAACCACAGATTTTTTTTTAAGTTGTCATAATTCTATTCATCTTTTTAAAGAGACTGTAGATCAGAATGGCATCCAGACCACAGCTGGAAAGGGAATATGAGTCGAATAGTCACGAGTCATGCATTCCATTTTTCTTGGGGGTACAAGAAGAATCTCATGCAGTTCTACAAGAGACATGTGCTGCCTGTCTCCAGGTACAGAGGAGACACCCCAATTTCAAAGACAACAATTCAAGGTCAAGGGAACAAAAGAGAAACCAAAAAGGGTTGTAGCCTTTCAGGGAGTTATGGGTCACCCAAGGTCAAGTTCTGATTCTGACATGCTGATTCTTAAAATGGAAGGAAACCTTGAAATTTAGCATGTTCAGGTGGCAAAAGCCAGCCTCTATTAGACTCCTCCAGAGGAGGGAAGCTTACCACTCCCACCATTATAGTCTCATTTATCAGCAAGCACAAGCTATATGAAAAGAAAAGATAGCAACCCCAAAGCATCTATTCACAAACCCCAAAATATACCTAGGATCAAACTTCATAAGACCTGTGTAATAAAGGTCTGAAGACAACTATAAAAATCTTACTAAAGGGCAAAAAGAAGACATGGATTTCATGTGCCTAGATGGAAAGACTCAACATCTCAATGTTGTAAAGAAGATAGTCCTCTCCAAAATAATCCAGATGTTCAATTCAATCCCAATCCCAACTTAACAGGATTGCTTAACGATACATGCCCAACTTGTTCTAAGGCTTGTCCTGAAGGAAACAAGTACTTTATAATAGAGGGGTATTTTTGGAAATGGATAATATACAGAAATGTGGCTTACCAGTCGTTGAGATATAAAGCTACCACCTTTAGAAGCAGTTAGATCTGGTGTCAGGACAGACCAAAAAAAAAAAAATCAATGGGAGAGAAGAAAGACAAATATGCACAGGCATTTAGTCTCTAAAAGAAGCATCTTACTAAAATGTGGACAGTTCAGGTGGAGGTGAGAACGTGCTATTTTTAATCAGATAAACAATATCACATCCTAAGCAAAAATAAATTCCTGATAGAGGAAAAAATTAAACATAAATACTGTACAAAGAATTAAAAGAAATTATGAGAGTATTTTTATACCCTAGATTGGGAAGGACATACATAAAACCCTGACAAAAAGTAATGACACAAAGCCCTAAAACCAGAAGGAAATCAACAGCCAGGTTTGAGTCCAATGGTTAAAAAACTTCATATTAACAACAACAAAAAAAGTACCCATAAATAGAATTAAATGGAGGCCTGCAGGGCAGAATATCAGATATAATTAATGGGCATCTAGAAGTCTCCTAAAAATAGCAAAAGGGCAAGGGTTATACACAGTCAATTCTTAGAAGAAAAAATAAATTGGTCAACAATCGTATTAAGAATACACAGTTATAATCAGAGAGATACTAATCAAATGATTAAGAGGTCAGCGAAATTGGCAGAGGTTGAAAGTCTTGATGACATCCAGTTGGGAGCCACAGTAGAGAGAAGCAAAATATGTACTGCTGGTGGGGGTGTAAAGTGGCTGAGTCATTGGGAAAGCACTCTGGTCATTTTAACCGGCTTCAACAGTAGGCAGCTGGTAATTCAGCAATTCTATTTCCAGGTAAGCCTATATGCCCCAAGCATTTCTGTGGCAGTATTATTGTTTTTATTAATGAAACCCTGGAATCAGTTTGAATGCCCACCCATGGGGGACTGCACAACTCATCAGAGACTGCTGTGCCATGTTCCTGATCCAATCAGCTGTTGGATATCAGGGTCTCCTCTGGAGAGGGCTGTGCCTCTCTGAGGTGTTGATGCTCCACAGCCTGTCAGGCACCGGCATGGCTAACTTCATAGAGCTATTCTGAATGCAGGACCTGTCCCTGGGCATGAGCACAAAGCCTGACCTTCATGAACAGGGCAAGGAATTCTCACCTGGTGCTCTTCTGACCTATAGACAGCATCCTCTTTGTGGGAACCAAGTGGCTCTCAATGGCTCTGCTCACTGAAGGCTAGCAAGGCTTGGTGGTGATCATGACTTCCTACTGACCACTTGCTGAGGGCCATTGCCAAGTAGGAATGACACATCGAAATTTCCTTGCCAGCGTACCCCATGTTAAATGGACTTGCCTTGGAAATCCGCTGTGACCTTGCATGTGTGTTTGAGAAAGGCGACCCTGCTCAAGGACCAGGGTGGATCCAGGTTTAAGACAATCTGGATTTAGGGAAGTTCCAGGTTGAAGGTTATTCCTGCTGGGAATAGGGCGTTCCTGCTGCCTGAGTTCTCCTTGAGTTCTCGTGGAATTCAGAAAGCATTTGGGACGTGAATTGGGGGGCAGAACTCTGATTTGCTCAGAACGTGTTTGTAGAGGGCCGGTGTGAGTTCGGGAATAAAGAATTGCTGTCTGAATCTACAAAGTGTGGTGGCTCGTGATTTTGTGCTCAGCCAAGACTGCGGCAACCACTGACCCCCAGTTCCCCCTCAGCCACCTACCCACTCTCGGAGCACATAAAAGCCAACCTGCATCAAGCTTCATCTTACTATACAGCTGCCATATGGGTCACTATAATCCACAGCATTGAAAATGCTTTTCTGGCCACCTCCAAAGTGAGTAGAGCCCATAGGTGACCCAGAAGATCTTCTCTGAAGGCCTCATTGGGCATCTCTTGCAAGTCTAAACTCACAGCATACTATTACGGCCATCTCCCAGAGCTGCCACTCTTCAGAATGAGCAGGGAGGACAGAGTGACCTTTGTGTTTGATTGGCCTCTGGTTCTGTACCCTTCAGCCTCTATGAGACAAGCCACCCTTCCTGATGTGGCTTCTGCACTGGACCACTGGCTACTGAATGGAGAGGTACTGGTCTCTGGCACTGCCTGGAGGGAATCCTGGGCCTTTTGCAGTTGAATCCTGGTCCTTCAGATTTTAGCCTCTCCTTTTTCTTCAAAGTCAGCCAATTGTTTGGGCATGTCCACACCTTCTAGATTACATGTGGCACAAGACAAGGAAGCTATCGTTTTGTAGTGATTCATTTTATTTATTTTGTGTCTGGTTGTCTGAGCAGCTTTCCACATAATTATCTAGAAGGTACCAACTCCAAGCCAGACACCTGGAAACTATTATAACATGAAATGGGGTGTGTGCTTCATGTCCGGACTTTCCAATATAAGTAATCAATGATGACTTTGAAGAGAAAGTGATGAAGTCAGAATTTAGCCAATCTAGTAGGACTCTCCAGGAGCAACTTTAATCTAAAATGTCCCTCCATATTTATTAGTTTCTTATTTTGGACCACATAATTTAGGACATATGAATTGCCTCTTGAACAATATTCATAACAAAATAAAGATGACGATTGATCAATACTTAGCAGACGTCTAACACTGACTTAGGTAGTTTAATGTATTTCACAATAGGCACAAATGATATCTTCTTTTTTTTCTTGGAAAAGAAACAGAGATTTAGAGAGGTTAAGTAACTCAGCAAGAGAGGTCTGGAGTGGAGAGTCAAGCCTGGTCTGAATCGTATCAACAGAAGAACTCTTGCCACTTGACCATATTGGGCACCTGGTGTGTTAGGTCACAGAGGGAGTTAAAAAAAATCTGCAGATTGGCATATCAAAGAACTTCCAGTCCAGTGTTGATGGCAAAGCCGTGTGCCTGAATGGCTCTGACCAACACAGAACACTCAGCATGGGCCGGGCAAAACATCCTCCTCCCTGGAGCCACTGCTGGAGACCACGCATGAGCAGTCATGTCCGGAAAGGATTCCAAAGCCATGGGGTGGACAGCTTTGTTCTGATGCTCAAAATGGAGAAAAGAGTAGACGAGACGGATACATTTTTACCTCCATCTTTTCCCACTTGTTGAACTTCACAATTAAATTAGTGCTCTGTGAGCTTCAAAGAAAGAATGACAAGGACTACCATGTATTGTCTAAGTCAGGCTACCTGACATCATTTCTTTTTCCCAAACTGTATTAGCCTGCAGAGAAAAGGCACATAGAAAGTAAGCCTAAATTTTCAGAAGGGGTAACTGAAAAAAAGAAAAAAGTACACAAATACTTGGTACTTGTATAACTGAAAAATGTTAATTAACTGATAATGCTCCTACTTGGATTTTAGCTGCTTTGGAAATAACATAAGAGTAGGAATAATACTGATAATAGTGACAAAAGTGTTTGCTTTTATGAAATGTTTCACATGTCCAACACTGTCTTAAGTAGCATCATTGCACTTAATTCTCATGACAATGAGGTGAGACAAACAGGGGAATTATCCCCATTTTTTTGGATGAAAAAATGAGGCACTTGTCCCACATAGCTGGCAAGTGGCAGAGCAGGGGTTGAACATAAACAGGTCTCCAGAGTCCCTAGTCTTAATAATAACACTTACACTGCTCATTTGAGATGATAAAAATCATAGTTCCATCTTTACATGAAAGAGCACGGAGCCTGAATCAATGGAGCAGAATTTCCAAAGTCATGTTTATAAGCGTGCAATATAGGAGAACGGAAGGGCAGCATTTCTGTTGGGACAAACTGAAACACTGGCTGTTCAGTGGCTGGCAGATCCTATGGTGTCAGAGGCTGCAGCCAAAGTAAACACTCGGCAGTGTCCCAATCATAGGGGAAAAGCCATCATCATTCTACTAAGCTCTGTGCTGAAGTGAGGATCACAGGTTTCATCCTGGTTGTCCTATTTGGAGAGTTTTAATGATCAATATGAGAAACTCAGAAAGGCTAGCCAGATTGTCTGGGGAGGGCATAGTTCAGGAAATCATGTGCTTTAGGGGTAGATTGTTTAGCTTAAAGGGGACAGTTCAGGCAGGATGAGAAAGTTGTCCTTAAAGACTGACACCAGTGGCCTGCTGAACATGGGTCTTCAATGGCCAACCTATGACCGGGAGGGCACAGAATACCCCATGCAAAGTCCAGAAAATCTCTACGACAATAATGGGTGGTGGTTGCTAGGGATGGCATGGAGCCATCCTGCAAAATATGAGATGCCTGTCATCACAAATACTCAGAAAAAATAAAAGTGGAATGATCACCTGCCAGGGTTGTGGGAGAGAGAAGGCTGACATGGTGGGGGAGCTTGGGTGGCAGGGCTTATGGGGCTCTCTGAACGTTAACAGTCTGTGATTCCAAATGCTCCCACGACAAAATGCCGAAACAGAAAGTCTACGTGTGTGCCTGGCTATTAGCTTAAAACTTAGAACTATATGATTTCTCATAAAGGTTATACCCCTTGAGTCAAACAACTGTGAAAAGAATTTGTAGATTACAGAAGTGTGAAAGCACATTTACACAAGCCATGCTGACCCTTCTTGAAGCAGCAGTGACAGTTATAAATAGCTTTCAGCTTGCAGCCATGCTACCTCCATTCTGCATCCAGGTGTACAAGCCATCTACCCGGTCGGCCCAGAGTGTAAGTCCAAATGCAGGTACTTGGTGAAATGGCTTACCCTAACTCTTGTTGATCTATGACATTTGTCTGAATTCTACCTCAAGGAAAATGCAGACTACCCCCCTGCCAAAAAAAGAAAAATACAAATGAGTCGGGTATGGTGGTGCATGCCTATAATCCCAGCAGCTCAAGAGGATGAGGCAGGAAATTGCAAGTTCGAGGCCAGCCTCTGCAACTTAGGAGGCCCTAAGCAACTTAGTGAGACTCTGCCTCAAAATTAAAAAAAAAAAAAATTAAAAAGGAGGGGGGTGGCTGGGAATATGGCTCAGTGGTTAAGTGCCGTGGGTTCAATTCCTGGTACCAACACACACACACACACACACACACACACACACACACACACACACAAATGATCTATTTTTTTTTTTAACATGCAACATGGATCATATGTCAGGATAAAATCAAGCAGCCTTCTGGGGTATAGAATAGAGCACACAATGTGACTTTTACTAAAGCTCTGGTCAGCAAAGGGTGAAGCCAATGGTAGAACATCCTTCTGTTAATATGTTGCAAGCTCTCAATTAACAGAGGCAAACACTTGTGAAATGGTCTACTTTTGGAAGGTATTCAAAATCATCCCCAGTGTGCAGCATGTGGACAAATAGGCAGTTGCTAATTCATAGCACTGGATTCTTGTCTCAGGTGGAGCACTTGTCGCCACAGGGCATCCTGCCCTCTTGAGCTGGAGAAGCCCTCCCTGCAGCAGCAGCCCCAGAGACTTCCTCTTGGTTTGATTTCCTGCTAGGTGTGTGGTGGGGGGCGGTGGCGGAGGGCACCATCTGGTGAGATGCATGACCTGTTTATATCCCCAAACCACTGGACCCTGAATCTGATCTCAGCCACTTTGCTTCTGCCTCAGTTTCTCCCTCAGCCTCCCTGAGCCCACTCCAGTCCAACTATGCTCCCTGGTTTCCATTCTCTTCCCATCACTGCTCCCAGCCCCCTGTTAACGCTGTACCTTGTAGGTCCCCACACTGCTCTGGCCACCTGAAAATGAAATGAAAATGGGGGCAGAGCAGGTGACAGGACATTCTGATAACGAGCGTCTCCCTTGGAACACTCAAACCCAGGCACACTCACAGGAGCACACTCAAATCTTACCCCATGCCTCCTCGTTCACACACACCTTTGCCCCCTCGGGCTCAGCCGGCTAACCCAGCACAGAGGACTGATGGGGAGGCCAGGCCCTGTGGTTCCAGTCAATGGAAATTCACACAACGGCCCTTGTCCCAGGATCACAAAGCAGAGGACAGGGAAACGTGACCTAATTCTCAAGCAGTTTTCTCAAATGCTGGCAGCCTTCAGAACCACCTGCAGGGTGTGTTAGATCTGACTGCTGAGCTCCACCTCTAGAGTTTGTCATTCAGCAGGTCTAGGGAGTGGCTGAGAACTTAGTCTAGCACATTCCCAGGTGACAATGCTGGTTCAGGGACTGCATTTAAAAATCAATTAGTCTAAAGGAAACTATCACCAGCAAGCTTGTGGAGGGTGACCCAGCCTGGAGAGCTCCCAAGACCAGTGGGAGACTTCACAACACCCTGATGGCCATCAGAGAAGCTGCAGGGGACACTTACAGATGACTTCCTGTCATCTCAAGGCCCTTCCCACCTTCTGGACCCTTTCCCACCCAGCTTGCCTAGAAATCCCAGGATCTGGGCACTGGAGCTGCCATAGTCCTGGGAAGTCCATCTGAGGGACATGGCCCCTTTGCTGCAAGGACAACTCTGATGCACTGTGAGGGTGTCCTGTGAGTTGCTCCCCTGAAAGAGAACTGCCAGCCTCTTAAAAGAGGGAATGCGAACTTCTAGGAGAGAAAGCAATGGGAGAGAAAGGATTATGACCCTTCAAGAGCAAGAGTAATGGCAAATCCCTTTCATCTCCACGACCTCTTACCACGCCACTCCAAGAGCTCCCAAATTTTAGCTCCTCATTGAGGTTGAGGCCCTGGAGTCAGACAGATCTGAGTTCTTTTTTTTTATACCTTTATTTTGTTTATTTATTTTTATATGGTGCTGAGGATTGAATTCAGGACCTCACACGTGCTAGGTGAGCGCTCTACTGCTGAGCCACAACCCCAGCCCCAGATCTGAGTTCTAATCTGGGATTTCACTTACGTTATATCATTCAATTCTCCAGACCTTTCCATTTGAGTTCCATCCTATCCAGTTTTCCCAATGAGGAAGCTCATATTTAAAAAGGCTCTCATTTGCCCCAGGTCATACCATCGGGAGTCAAGCTCAAAAATCCCTGTTCTTGCCTCAGAGGGTGGCTATCATGGTGCCTTCTCTTCTGAGGGGACAGGAAAGGGGCTCAGAGGACAAGGTGACCTTGGAGCCCCTTCTTCATTCCATTTCTGCACTCAAAACTGCAGAGGGACACCCAGTGCATTTGAAGAAGAAATAAAAGAAACAAGACAAGCACTGGCTTGCCTCCGTGATCCATCAAAATTTCTCCCATGTGGGTGACAGAAAAAGGGTTTTTGTGGTCAGAAATGTAACAAGGTAATTATTTTCACACCAGTCCTTCCGCATAGTTTTTCACAGACAGCAATTTTATAAGGCATAATTATCTATTTTCACCTGCTTCATAAATTCCTCCTTTCCGTTTTGTCCCCCTGGTAAACTAGAAATTATTCAAAACTGAAGCTACGCATCGCAGCGTTTGGTTTCACGTGGCTGTACACTTCCCTGTTCCTGTCTGGACACTTCCTCCATCTGATTGACCTGGTCAAGCTCACTTGCCATCTGACCCTGCTGAGAAGAGAGGAAGTAAGTCTCGCTTAGAGGAGTCAATGAACCCCTGCTTCCAAAGAACCAAGGGTCAGTCCTGTTGGCCACCAGCTTCTTGGTTCCTCTCATCCCAGTGAAGAGGGCGTGACAGGTTCCCTCCTCCTTGCCTGGCTGCATGACAGTCCCCTTGTCAGGTATTTTCACCAGGATCTTCCAGCTGAGGTGACTGTGTGGTTTGGGGCCACACAATGGGTTCTGCTGTGATGCTCAGAGAGGGAGTCAAACCTCGGCTCCTTCTGACATCCCTTTTATTTTCAGATCTCTAACATCCTCCCATACTGGAAGCTTTGATATCTGCAGCACTCTTCACACTTTCCAGGGATATAACTAAAGCAAGTTTTAACATCGATTGAGAGTTTACTATGAGCCAGGCGCTGTGCCAAACACGCTCTAATATGATTTTGCTTAATCCTCATAACAACTCAGAGAGGCATACATTAGCATGAAGTTGTGAGACTGAAATGACAAACGTAAGAAAGTTGAGAGAGTAGACCAAGGTCACAGGGAAAGTAGGAGACACTGTCAAGACTCAAATGCACAGCTCTGAAGTGCCCAAAGCCATGATGATTTGATAAGCTTTACCAGGACCCACTTGAAACTGCAATAGTTTAGAGATGCCAGGACTCCTCTGAGATCTCAAGCACATTAATTGAACTTAAGGAGGGGTGGTAGGAAGCCTGGTTTACAGATGATGGGTCAGAAGCACAGGTGAAACAACTTGGGGCTTGCCGGTCCCATCTAAAATGAGAGAAAGCAGTTTGGGGGACTGAGCCCTCAACTTGTGAGAGTTGCCATTTCTTCTAGGCAGACAGTGTCAGAATTAAATTAGAGGACACCCAGTAGGTGTCCATGTGCAGAATTGTTTGCTTTGGTAGGGAGAAATCTCCACAGCTCTTGGAGTTCTGGAAGTTTTCTGTGTTGATTGTGGTGAAATGGCAGAGGAAAAACAAGCAATGTGTTTCTCCTACAGAGTGAGGAGGAAGGAGCTTCAGCAGAAGGTCAGCAAGCCCAAAGCTCAAGGTCAGTTCCGGCTCCTCAGCCCACAGCTTTCTCAACTGTCCCTGCTGGTGGAGCAACACGTGACCCTTGTCCCCTCCTCTGTCTCCTCCTTTCCTTAAGTGGCACACTGGTACTTTCTCATTGAAGGTGGTCCCCACTGTCCAGGTAGCCCGGCTTCGACAGGAAACAGGGGTGAGAAGGCACCTATGGCCTGCTGTGGCTTCCCCTACAGCTCTCACCTCAGCCCATGCACAGATTGGGAGGATGAGGCTCTTGTGGGGTCTGAGCTGGTATTGGGCCCAATGCTGAGCAAGAGAACCATCAGCTAGACATCTGTGCAGCAATTCTAGAACAACAGGCCTGGCCAGAGGAGGGAAATAAGGAAGAGGGAGCTGGATGACCACAGGCCAGCAGAAGTCATGCGATGGCAGATTCAGAATTCAGAGCCCCAGAGTTCAATGGGCTACCTCTGAGGTCACACAGAGCCCCACACTAATCCCTTCCAAACTGCCTTGGGGTACACCTGCATCCTGCTGAATCTACTAACAAGGTTCAAGGACAGGGGTGCCAGGGTCTCTCAGAGAAAAAGGGAACCCTTGTTCTCACAGTAGATGAGAAATGTTCAAATGGGGCAACATTCTCAAAGTTCAGATGGAATAAATGAACATTTTAACACTACAAAAATACAGTGAATGTATACGTGCTGGCCCCAAAAGATTAACAGGATTCATTAAAGATGTGCATTCTTAGTGTACTATGTGTTTTTGTAGCCTTGTAAGAGGGCACAATTTAAAGTTGTAATATTCTTTTAAAAATGTTCCTTATTGTTGGTGAGTGAGTGGACTGTTGACATCATCTCATTCATCTAGAGATAGTAGTAACAAGTCAGACCAGAGGTTCCTGGGAGTTTGAGGTCTCAGTTCTTGGACTCTCCTGACGCTGCTCCCTCCTCCCACCCACAGGACCAGGACACTGTAGATGCTCCCTGTCCTGCACGTGTTAGAATGAAAGTGCTCTCCTTCTTCCCCTGGAGTATCCCCAGTGCCGAGCCCAGACCACAATTTAATTTTGGATGGGACAGATGGAAGACTTGTATTTGCAAAGTGAATAAGTCCTCCCTGCCCAGGCCCCAGCTAGACTCTCTCAGGCTTGGCTGGGCCCCTGCACACCTGCCCTCTCTACCTGCTGGGCCAGATGGGGGCCCCAAGGCCACAGTGCAGGGCTGTGCCTTGCCTCAACCACTCCAGATATGCTCCTTGTATTTGAAAAATTATTTACTGTGGTGATGTGTGATGCCTTTTTTAAGAGAACAGATGGCACCTCCAATTAGAATGCTTTAAAAGGAAACCCTAATGAGAATATAAAAGCCAACAAATTGACTTTTTCATACAGTACTTCCCTGGCACACAATAAATCAAATATATAATGAGGCTCAATAAAATAATAGCTTTATTTACACTTGTTTTGCCTGGCATGGTGTTGCACCCCAACCCTGCTCTCTGGGTCTCCTCAATAAGCACTGTGCCCCTTGCAGGTGGAGGTTGAAGATGGATGGTGCATTCAGGAGCTGTCGGGCCTGGCCACCACAGCCACATGAAGATTGGAGCTATCTATTTCTAGTGTGAGCCTGGCGCTCTATATCTGGGGGTTGAAGAAGCAGGGCTATGTAAAGGTATGGCAGCCATGAGAGACACACAGGCAAGTCCAGCTCTATCTTGCTCTGGATAAGGAAGGTGCTCCTAACCCCTAAAACTGGGGTTAGGAGGATATGGGTAGGTAGCGTAGATCTACCATGGATAGACTGGAGGCTTCACTTCTTTCCAGGAATTGGTCCTATTTGTTCATATACCTCAGATAAAGTGGCTGGAAGACAAAACTTCAGAAATAAACTAGAGAGGTGATAGAGCAAGGGGGACAGTTGCACATTAGCATTCTGAGCATCTGATCACTGGCCTCCCTTCCTTCTGGTAGCCTTATTCAAAAGTGGGTTGGATTTACAGGGTATGTCTACTAAAGTGGGAAGCTGGAAGTCTCAGGCTTCTATAGGCATGAATCCATGTGCAGAGGGAGCCCGAATAGTGATGGGATCATGAGCAAAGGTGGAGGAGACTGTGTTCAGGATGTGAGCATGAGACCCTGGGCAAATGCTTTGGACATCAAGGAGACCGGTTCTTAACCTGGACCCCCAAGCAGTAGCTATTTGGCATCCATAAGTGTCTTCTAATGAAGAAGCATTAAACAATGCTTTGGAGGCTCATGGAGACCCTCCCCCAGCGGAGTCTCAGACCTCAGTGGAGGATACACCTCCACAGAAAGAAAGTTTGCAGAAATGGAATTATTTCTGTTAATTTCCACCCACCAGAGAAAGAGGTCTGGGGAAAATCAGTTTACAAGAGGATGAGCTTTTCCTCAGCTCAAATCTATAAGCATTGATCGAGCCCAGGACCTTGATCTAGAAGACACTTTCATTCCTCCTCTGTACCCAGCAAAGGTTACATTTGCTACAAGGAAGAATTTAGAAATTCTTCCACTCACAGTCCAGTTATTTTTTTTTCTGTCCATCAAACGGCAAGTATATATGAAATGTCCCTCTGTGGCCTTGTGCCCTGGGGGTGGGTACGAGAGATTGGGTTCCCAGAGGTGGAAGGGATGGTCTTTGCTCATAGCAAGTCAAGCCAGTGCATACAATGCAGAAAAGAAAGTTCTAGCATGATTAGAGGCTCACCTGGAGTATTGATCCCAGCCCATGTTAGGAATACTGAAAAGAGAGATCATCACTATTTCAGACTGCAACCCTTAGGGAAGGGGGAACAAACTCTCTAAAATGCTGCACACAGAGAGAGTAGTGTCTCCTGCCTCCTGTGGTTATAGAGGGAAGGCTTGGAGGAAACCACCCCTGACCCCACCAGGAGAGCAGAGCTGCCTTCAGCTTTGGCTGGATGACTGGATTTCCCTGTAAAGCAGATAACAAGTGAGGGGATGAATCTGCTGTATGTACATTCTTGGAATTAATGCCTCATAGATGCACTCTGTAGTCATCTTCTGATCTTATCCTTTAGAAGAGCACAGGTGCTACACAATGCTGACATCAGGAGGAACACAGGACGATGAATATATGGTCCTAGCACAGAAGGACCCTCATTTGGTGGTGAGGATAAGACAATCAAAGAGTAACTGGACAATTAATAAAATCATGAGAGCTTTAGGGGAAGCATCATGGCAGATATATAGGAATCCCTGTGACGAGAGGAGATTTTCAGCTGTGGGGACTAGGAGGGGATTGGAGGAGAGGTCTGAAAGAGTTTACTAAGAGTTGTTGCAGTATTCTAGTGGATTTTGAGTTTGCACTCACTGTACTCTCCACGCTGGCATTTTAACCATCTGATGGCCAGAAATTGTTGTCTGGGGTGAGAACTTGGCCCTCCCACCTGGTAGGAGTACAGAAGAAAGAACATAATCCTGACCTTGAGCAGAGAGAAGGGTTCCGTACCCTGCAGCACAAGAGCGTTCTATTTCAGCACCACGGCCAGCACTTCTGCATTGCACTGCAAGGAGAGGATGTCTTCTCTCTCCTGCCCGGGGGTCCACCACGGGCACTGTCAAGGACCCCAACCCCCCAGCCCAAAGCCCCTACAAGACACTTACTAGTGCATGCCACTTCCGGGGGATCAAAATCTGCTCGGTAATAGCCAGTCCGACAGGTGCAGATAGGAGACGCCTCTGAAGGAGAACGGCTGTTGGAGGGACAGTGGGAGCAGCCCTCAGCTTCCTGGCTGGCCTTGAATGTCCCTGCAGGACAGGCTGGAACACAAAGAGATTATGTGAGAATTAATGGAACAGTAGCAGCTTCCTGGCATTGGAAAGTAAAGGATTCTGCCCTCCTGAACGGGATATGGTGAGCACCTCATTTGGAGAATCTTCTTCTCAATACTTCCAGTTCTTCAACCATCCATAGTGAAATACACTTTCCTGGAACCAATGGCCTCTCTCACTGGAACAATGAGAAAAATGATTCTTCCCTTTTAGGTGTGTCAAAGATTTAATTGATAAAAATGAATCTACTGTGTAGCTCTGTGCCTGGGACGTACGTGCTCTGGACACAGTTGGTTTCCTCACCTTTCTACCTGCTTAACAGCCAGGGCCTTGCCCTGAGCCATTCATTAGAGGAATCTAGCCCTACAACTTCAGAAGGAAAGGGGTCCTGGTAGGCCGTGGACCAGATCTATGGTTCTCAAATGCCATGTTGCGACACACAGGAAAGACAAAGTGAAGTGTGTTAACACACACGTGTTATGAATGACAGTAAAGGACTGAAACCCATGAGTGACTCTTTAAAAAGAAATTAAAGTGGCTTCAAGGTTACTGCCTTAACAACATCCTTCTCCCTTAATTGCATTTTGATGTGCTTGCAGGGGTGGGGCAGGAAAAGAACGGCTTTGCACGCCGTGCACCAGCGAATGTGTCATGCACTTGGTATCATCTGTCATGCAGATGGCAATGGGAAAGGTTGGGAACACCTGCTACAGCTCGGTGCCCACCCAAGATGATCTCACTTTGAAGCAGCTCTCTCTAGTTCACTGTGGGATCAGCCTAAGGCCATGTCCTGCAACATCTGCCTTCAGATGGCCCCTTCAGATAAGCATGTCTCCTCTACAGAAACCCTCAAGTCTGGACAGCTGGTCTCCTTGCTGATCTCTCAAAAAGTGTGAGCCTGCCTGTCCTACTTCCCTGAGGCCTTCCTCACCATCTCAGTCCCAAACTCTTCCGGTCCCCATGAGACCTGCTCTGGCTCATCCTCCTTTGAGACTGGATAAAACTCACTGTTTCTTCAACACACCTCACTAATTCATGTGACAAACATTTACTGTCCACTTCCCAAGAACCTGAGCTTGGGGACGAGGCCCACTTTTAAGGACCTCTTGATCTATTATAGTCACACTGTTACAATACAATGTGATTGTTGCCTTACCAGAAGTACCATGAGAATAGCTTCTACTTATACCAAACTCATCTTCCCAAATATATTGTTCCCTCCTGGAAAGTGCCAAGCATTCTTTAATAATAGCAGTAGCCACCATCTGCTAACTCGTCTTGCTAAGTGCTTTACATGTCTTACTCTATGGGGTGGCTATTATTATCTCCATTCTGCTAATGAGGAAATTGGGACCTGGAGAGGTTACAAAAGTTACCCAGGATATCACAGTGGGAGAAATGATAGTGATGATAGACATATAAGCTCTTTGAAAAACATCCACCACTTTTCTGCCCAGACAATAAGGAAGAATGGTTTCTTTCCTTGGCTGTGAATGTTTTCCCAGTCTGATGCTCACTTAAAGTGAGTAAATGGTTTCAGTTACTTTGGATGTGCCCTGGGGTGGGAGCCCATCCTGAGAAGCAACCTTTGTGAAATGGAATGCTCTGGAATGGTGTATTCCGTGTAATACAAGTTCTCTGGGGTTTTTTTTTAACACCTATTGTTTTTGCAAAAGGGGTCTGTCGTAAGATATTTTGAAAGTGTGAATCTACAAGGTTAATTTTGTTTTTTAATTGCAGCATTCCTCAGAACTTCAAAAAACGAGAAGATATAGAATATTATGTCTTTTTTCACCAAAAAGCCCTTCTTTGCATCCCCTGGGACTCACTTTCCATGAATACACAGTGAGATGTGACTTCCTAATTGTCAGGAAATAACAATTTCTGCTGTAACCCAAGTACAAACAGACCACTTGCTGACCTCTCTCAGCACATTCAAAAGAAACTTCTCTGAAGAAAGAAAAAAAAAAAGAAATTAGCTCAACTATTTACTAAATAATCAATCAATAAAACACCAAAGCAGAAAACCCTGAATGACAGACCCTGAATGCCCTAGAGTCTGGCTTCCTAATCTATCTTACCAACGCCAAGCAAAAGCCTCCCCTACCTTCCTCCCCACCCCCACCCCCACCTCTCCTTTTCATCTTTCCATATTCACTGTCTTCCTCTGTAGAACACCCAGCCCTTTTCATTGTCATTCTCCAACAATTCTGACCCCTCTAAGTTTTGGAGCCAAGGAGCACAGACAAGCCCCGGCCCTGCTACCTGGTTGCAGAAAGGCTCTTTCCTGGAAAGTGGCAGAGGACATGGCAGCTACTCGGGCATTTGTATTTGGTCCCTGCCACACCGTCATTTTCTTAATGTATCAGCCTAAGAAGAACGAAGTGTTTTCACTTTCTTTCCAGCACTCAAAGCCCTCCTCACTTTACATTTAATATGTTAACAGCACAATCATCCTGATATCCACAAGTGGCAGAAGGATTTGCAGAGCGCCTTTCTCGGAGATTTCTGATGGAGGACGGCAGTTCCGAGAGGCCACACAGGGAGGAAATGGAGGAGAGTGGGTCCAGCTGGACTTTAGGGAAAGGGGCTCAGACAGAGGTGGGGTGGGAGGTGCCAGAAGGGGGGGGTCTGACTCTTCCTCCCCAGAGAAGTGAGCCCTGGAAATTCTGGATCTGCTTCCTGTCTCTGCTGGTTCTTACTAGGGTGAACTCTAGCAAGTTATATAATCTTCCAGAGTCTCAGTTTGCTCATCTGTATAAAAGGATCCACAAGACATCTATCCTTCTCACAACGCCCCCCCGGGGGCCCCAGAATTCAAGAAACTCAAATACCAAATGCAGCCACCAGTAATGTGTGTGCCACCAATGCTGATAACCCTTCATCCAGACGGCAAAGTTGGAATACAAAACTCAGAATATAAATTTGCAATTCCAAAGAGGGCAAATAAATCCTGGAGCCAAAATGGGAAGAAGGCGTTTCTGCGTAGGTTATTTCTGTTTGGCTAATTGGTGAGTCATTAGATCTATAAAATATATTTTAGCCTATAATTACAGAATGGATGGATTTCCTCAATATTCAGATTTCATTAATATATTGTTAAAATCTGTGTCTAGGCATCTCCTAATTTATGAAGAAGCAATCTTCCTAAATTCACTTGTCCAACCTTCAGATTGTAACTTGTAACCACGCTGGCCTTATATTTTGTCATTGAATGAATGCTTTAAATAATGGTTCAAAGTGGCAGGCTAGTCCACAAATCCTCTGTAACTCATCTGGTATTAGACACCACTAATAAGAAATAGAAGTTAACCATGTTGCTATTTTACTAAAAAATATGCCTTCCCTTGAGGAAAAAAAAAACAGTTTTAATTGGAGCTTTGCAGTTAATGCTGACAAAGAACACATAGGCCAAGAGAAGCAAATGCAAATGACCCTCAAGGTCAGGTAAGTCACTTGGCACACACAGAATGCAGCTGGGGATGAGTAATATAGTAGGGAATGGTGGGGACTTTGGCAGCCAGGAGCTTGCACATCTTCTGTCTCAAAAATAATAAACACTGTGATCACCTAACCAAATACACCTTAGCACTTTCAAGCAATTTCAAGGTGGATAACACAGTTCTTTGCTTTAATCTTTCAAACCTTAGGGGGTTGCCATTCTTGATACAGGATGATG